>NC_050574.1:102158771-103358771 GCF_011100635.1 Trichosurus vulpecula | reverse complement strand
TAGGACTATAATGGAGTTTTAGAACTGCAAAATTAAGAAACTTGAACCCCATGAGACCTTAGCAATATGCTGGAAGAGTACCCTCTCTGAATGGAGGCTGACAAAGTAGTTTAGCATGTGGAAATTAAGCAGTTACCTAGGCTTTTTGACCCTAAGCTAGAGTGAAGCCTCTTACCTAGATGTTGCTGTTGAGCCATTTCAGCCATGTACAATTCTTTGTTACCCTTTTGCGGTTTTCTTAGCAAAGACTAGTTTGCCATTTGCTTCTTCAGCTTATTTGACCGATGAGAAACTAAGGCAAACAGAGTTAAGTGACTTGCCCAGGGTCACAAAGCTACTAAGTGTCTGAGGTCAAATTTGAACTCAGGATGATGGCTTCAGGCCTGGCACTCTATCTACTGTGTCACTTAGCTGCCCAACATAGATGTAGCCCTTACTAACTAAGAAATATAGGTTAAAAGACAGGTTTATGCCTGAGTGCTTTATTTAGCTAAAGTAGCCCTGGTTCTATGATCCAATGAGCATGGCTTAGATGAGGAACCTTCCTCTGGAGAGAAAATGTCTATTTCATCCAAGGCCCAGAGAAATAGACACTCCAATGGGAGTAAAGGCCACTGAGGAAATTTTTTTCCACCCTAATAGTTGTGACTGGGTATGTTAAGGTTTTTGCTGTCTACTAACTATAGCATGAAAAGTTCCTAGTCTTTAAGCTGGAATAGCAATGGCAGAACTTATTTCTCCTGTGGGGGAGGAGGTAGCACCTCCACTAGGGACCCCAGCTAAAGTTGAAAGCAGAGAACCTACTCAGGAGAGTGACAACTAACAGCAAGCAGCAGCAGCAGCAGCCATGTGACAGCATGAGGAAGCATCATCTGGCAGAGACTGTATACCACACCCACATGCCCCACAGAGACTACACTCCAGAAGGTAGGCCCAGTATAAGCAGTATGGTGATATCATCAGAAGTCACTGTGGGCCTTTTAGCATCAGAGTCATAAGTTTTCCTTCTATATTTGTACCCTGGTGATGAAGGTCCTCTCTATGTGTGCCCTTCCATGTGAGAGCCCTGTATGTGCCCATTTTTTTGACTGATGGAATGCATATTTTATTGGAAACTTTGCCAAGTTTTATAGGGGAAATATTTTATTGTTACTTTCTTATTTATATTATTTCATTAATTTTTTTCTTTAAACTAAGCTTATCCTCTAACTAACATACATATGTGTGTATGTGTGAGAAAGAGATATGTGTGTGTGTGTGAGAGAGAGAGAGAGAGAGAGAGAGAGACTTATGAGTTATGATTTTGAGTGGATGCATATTCAAAAAGTACTTCAGAAATGGAATCCCCTTATCTGGGAGACTTGTACTTATATTCTACATACAAGTTGGAAACGTCTGTAGACATTACAGAAAAGTCATACAAGATATGATTTTGCTTAATAACCTTAGATTATTAACATCAACTGAATTGTGAAACAGAGTGATGTATGCATGCTTTCCTAAGGTATTTGCCACTATCATAGAGGGTTCCAGCATGTAGTCCAAATAGAAGAGAGTTTCCATGCAGATTGGAAGGATCTCCAGATATTGCTTTGGGGGAAAAAAATCATTGTGTTGATTACATCACATCCTAGAACACTGCAAATAATTTTAAATGGGATTCATAGCTGCTTAAAAGCGTACACTGAGGGGAAAAAAACACACAGGGGAAAAACAAATAGATAAAAAAAATCTAGTGTATTGCTATATAGTCAGATGAACATCCTCTCTGTGTGTGTATGCTGCATCAATAAATAAATATATATACATATATAAATAAAAAACAGGGCAGATGAACAGTGAATAAAGTTCACAATTGAATAATCAAAAGAAAAGAGATGGGATTGCTTGGGGAAGTTGTACAGATTTTTAATGACCCCAAAACTTCTCAGCTGAAGAAAATTCAACTTTTTAATGCCAGTATTCTTGTGATTATGCTACAAGGCTAAGAGTCATAGAATTTAACAATCTCTGAAGAATCAAAATTACAAGTCAACCCAAGAACAATGCAGAGATGCACGGTGAGCATAGACAGCGATAGATTGCAAATAAAGAATAATACATGAGATGTGGCATTAAAGATTTCATCAAACATAGAACCAGGAAAGGAGGTGAGCTGATGATGGAACAAGTAAAGGATAATTATCCATAGTGTGTGTGATGCTTTCACATTCACATAAGTTTGAGACATACAAAAAACCCTTCTTATGTTTCTGGGGGGTTGACAGGTTCGGTGACTTGCCCAGTAACGCATAGCCAGTATAAAAAGGTGAAATTATTTTAAAAATGAATATGACATTTATGAATATCTAGAGGCACCATTGTAAAGTGAATAAACTATTGGACTTGGAGTGAGAAAATCTGGGTATAGATCCCAGATATCACACATGCAACATCTCTGACTTTGGACATTTCCTCACCTGTAAAATGGAAAATATTTCTACTACTTGTTTTGAGGAAAATGTTTGTAAGTCAGATAGCACTGCAGAGTAGTGAAATAATGTTATAGCCATGTCAGCATCACCTTGTTCAAAGTTCTGTTGCTCAATATTGTCTTGCACTCAGGCTGTTGATAAAGTAGACAGAATGACCTGAAATGAAAGATGAGATCCTTGTAATTTGAGCATGGAGAAGTTTTCATATAACCTTTGCCTTTTCCTTATGTAGATTTAATTAAGGGTAGGAAATAGACATTAAAATTGAGTTAAATTACGATTAAATTATTCACTGTACTGAGATTCAAGAGATAGTCTTCATTCCAACTCTGCCACAAATGAGCTGTGACCTTGGAGAACTCACTTAATTTTTCTATGGCTCAGGTTCTTTACTCAGAATTCAACCAACATTTCTTAAGCCCCTTCTATTTGCAGATCCTAAGAGGTTGTATATAGTACTAAATAGAGTGCTGGATTCATGAAGACCTAGCTACAAGCCCTTCCTCTGATATCTATAAACTGTGTGACCCTGGGCAAGTCACTTAACCTTTCGGTGACCCCTTCTCCCACTCACTCTAAGACTTATATCTGAATTGCATCTTTGTCGGTGGAGGGAGTTTCTACACCAGGAGTTACTCACATAACCTGAATAAATGTAAATATATGTCAAGTGGTAGGCATTGGGAAGATACAAGATAAGGTCCTTGTCTTCAAAGAACCTACAATTGACTAGGAGAGATGAGTCTTATACACAACCAATTATAACAGAGTATATCACAGGAAGAAGACTTGGACTCTGCTTCTCTGGATTCAATGAGTTCTATATCCTTTAAGTTCTTCCTTCTGGTTTTAAAGCAGAGGCTCTAGGACCACCTATTGGTGGTATTGTAGTGGAGAATTCTTTATTCAGGTATGGCGTGGACCAGATGAGGTCCCTTCCTACTCTGAGATTTTGGGATTTGGTTATTTTTGTAATATCCTAAAGTTTATTCTAAATAGTCTGGGCAGTGATTAAATCAGTGAGTTTACCACCCATTCTCTAGTATGTGTTTCACATGTCACATTCAGTGTCCTAATATAAAGCTATTGTTTTATGTTTTAGCAACAAACCAGTATTTAAGGATTTATTTTTGTTAATGCTCATGAATCTTTTAATGAGGCAGCTGTGCTAAAATCGAGAGTTTGCCTTGTACCCTGAAGGAAGTAGGTTCAAGACTCACCTTGGACACATACTGCATGTATGACCCTTAACCTCTCATTGCTGCAGAGAACTGTTTAAGATTACTTAGACAAGATACCCATGCATATTGGAGGAGGGAGTTTGGTCATCCATGAGTTCTCTATACCAGGGAATCACAGAGTCAGTACCTATCACTATTTGTTCCTAAGAATGTGAAGAGATCATCATTACCTCAACTCTGTAGTTTTTCTATGGAGCATTAACATAGAAAATTTGAGGAATGAGATCACTGAAATAAAAAAGAGTGAAACCTAAGTTAACCAGCTTTTTATAACTCCAGTGTGACTGCAGTCCATTCAGATAGCATGATCTCAAATATCTGGTCTAATGGAGGGGAGCTTCAACACAAGTAATCCAGAAAGCAGTTATTCTCTATTTCGGTTAGATTGTACTCTTGGATTTACATTTAGATATGGGTGCATCTATTGTTCAGAGATTCACAACACTAAGCTAAAGAATGAAACCAGACTCAAGTGAAGTAGGGAAACTTCTCGGCTTCCCCATTTTGTCCCCTGTTGAACTTTTACCCTGCCCCCCCCACCTTGGTCTTGATAATGAATAACATCAGCTCACAGACAGATGCAAAATGCTTGTTTAACGCTGAGTTAGCCTGTTTCTACATGGTGAATGATTCATACCTCCTCTGAAAATCAGCCAAAGGGTTGATTAAGCTTTTCTGCTTCTTTATTTAAAAGTTTTTTTTTTCCTACAGAAAATTAAGGTTCTGTTTGTGTCAATAAAAGACTAAATGAAGCTAAGGGGCCAAAAAATATTTACTTGTGAGAAGAGAACCTTAGAGTTGAAGAAAGCCTCAGAGGCTATGTAGTCTAACCCATATCTGAAAATGGATCCCTTCCCTCTACCAAGGATAGACCACAAAATGGTCATCCAGTTTTTGCCTGAACACATCAATTAAGGGAGAACCTTCCAACTTGTGAGGCAGCTCATTCTCTTTGAGAAAGTGCTAACTGTGAGGAAGTTTCTCCCATTATCAAGTCTAAATTTTCCCTCTGCAACTTCCACTCATTGCTCTTAGTTGGGCTTTCTGGGGCCTAGCAAAATAAATGCCTCTTCTATGCAACCACCTTATAAATACTTGAAGGTTGTTACCGCATCTCCATTGAATCTCCTCTTGTCCAAGAGAAGGTCAAACGAGGTATTTGCAAAAAAAAAAAAAAAAGCAAAAAAACCCCACAGCATCTGGCACATAGTAGGCACTGTATATATACGCTATTTCCCACAGCCTTGTCCAGACTAAATATCCCCAATTCTTTCAATACTTTCTGACATTTGGCATCAACTCCAGCAATTTACTGGTTGCCATCCTCTGGAAACTCTTCAGGATATTGTTGTACTCCTTAAAATGTGATACCCAGAACTGAACACAGTAGTCAAGAAGCAGTCCGATGAAGACAAAGCACAGCAGGAATATTATTTCTCTAGTCCTGGACACTATGCCCAGTCTGAGTTTATAATGGGCTTTTGGGCCACTAAAAACCATATAATTTCTTCAGACAAACTAGTATTCTTTTACTTATACCCCTTCCTCATCCTGGACTTGGAAGATTGACTTTTGAACCCAAGTGGCAAGACATTTTATTTATCTCTATGACATTTCATCTTTGTTTATTCAATAAGCCTTTATGAAATGTCTATTATGTGGTAGTCACTGTGTTGGGATGGGCAGCTAAGTGGTACAGGCAATAGAACACCAGGCTTGGAGATAGGAAGACCTGAGCTCAAATCTGGCCTCAGACACTTACTAGCTGTGTGACTCTTGGCAAGTCATTTGACTCTGCTTCAGTTTCCTCATCTGAAAAATGAGCTGGCGAAGGAAATGGCAAATTACTCTAGTATCTTTGCCAAGAAAACCCTAAACCAGGTCAATAAAGAGTCAGATATGGCTGAAACTACTAAACAACAACACTGTGCTAGGAGCTTGGGATACAAAGACGAAAAGAAATAGTCCCTGCCCTGGAGGAGTTAAATTTTGTTGGGGAGAAAAACAGAACAAGTACAAATAAGTCCATGGAAAATATATGTGAAGTAAAGTAATGGGATTGGAGCATTATCAACTTCAGGGATCAGGTGAGGTCTCACTTGAATGGGAAACGAGCAAATCATTGAAAGGACCTTGGGTTCTTAGAAGTAGAGGTGAGGAAAGAACATATTCCATCAATCAGACAGTGCAAAGGATGGAGATGGGAATGGCATATACAAGGGATGTCTTTTCATTTAGATTAGATGTTTTAACAACTCTCAGTCATTTTCTTTCTTTCCTTTCTATTTTAAAGATCTTTCTCTTTAGCAGAAAAGAAAAAAGTAGATTAAGAATTGAACAGCCCTATTATCAGACCATTGTTAATCATCACAGTCCCATCAATCCCAAATAAGTCCTATCCTTCCTTTGTTCTTCTTTTCTCTAAATATAGTTTTAAAAGAAGTAAAAACCAAAACCTACAATAACTTTTTTGTTCTTTCACTTTCTTCCCTAACCTAGGTCATTTGGAGCTTTAGCAACCTTGACAATATCCTCATAGCACCATTCCTTGCTTTTTAAAGTACATTCTTCATTACTTGCTTAATTTCCACCTTCGGTATGCATCCTTTTAAAATAAATTGGTTGGTGAGTTCCTTGTTCATCCATAGCTGTCATATTACACAACTCCTTTTCTCTCTGCATTAAAATGTTTCCATTCACATCTCTTCAAAATTATATTTTGAAATGCTTTTCATTTCTCCCATATGACTTGATGCTTTAGAATTATAGTCCACCATGTGTTAGCTATCCTTTCTCTTGTCATTGTTCAGTCATTCTTCAGTTGTGTCCAACTTTTTGTGACCCCATTTGGGGTTTTCCTTCTCCAGTTCATTTTAGGCAAACAGGATTAAGTGACTTGTCCAAGGTCACATAGCTAGTAAGTTTTTAAGGCTAGATTTGAATTCATAATAAGTCTTCCTGTTTCCAAGTCCACTGCGCTATCCACTGTACCACCTGGCTGCCATCCTTCCTCTTGGCACTTTTAAATCTGCTCTTCCAAAATCAAGGGTGAATGTCAAACTATCCCCAATTTCCTTCTCTTTCTCTGTCATAAACTCTAAGATAGAATGATGATTTCTACATTTTCCATCATTTCCACCCCCAAAATTAGTTCCCTTTTTAATAGGAATGAGATCCAGAAAAGAATTTTTCCCGGTTCTTTCTTCCATGGTTTGAAGGATGAAATTATCACTAAGAAAATCAAGCCATTTGATAGTTGCTATGTTTTGGATAAAGAAAGCTCTAGCTGATGATCATACAATTGAAATCCTCCATCACCAAGTGGTGCAGTGGATAGAGTGCCAAGCCTGAAGTTGGAAAGATTCATTTTCCTGAGTTCAAATATGGCCTCAGACACTTACTAGCTGTGTGACCTTGGGCAAGTCACTTAATCCTGTTTGCCTCAGTTTCCTCATCTATAAAATGAGCTGGAGAAGGAAATGACAGACCGCTCCAGTACTGCCAAGAAAACCCTAAATGGGATCATGACTAGTCAGACACAACTGAAATAAATCAACAACAAAAATCACTACTATATCAGGCATCTGCTATTCACAAGCTCTTCATCTGATTCTTCTTCCTGTCTGGTCGGCAGTATACTCCAACAACGTTGATTCTGCCTTTGCTGTCTTTACCAAAACCTCATGCAATCTCGCTCTCCTTCTCTGGATTTCCTAATATATAATATAATTCTTAATATATAATTTTTACTAATTTTTCTGATAAATAAAATATTCCAGTCAAAGTGATATTATGGGTCACATCTCACCAACACTTAGTTATATGCCTCACAAATTCAAATCTTCCTCCTTGTGTTAGGATTTCTATTTCTTGCTGCTACCCATACTTTGTGTGTCTACATATAAATACCTGAGGCCATATTTTTATTATTAACCCAGCTTTGGGATTTTGTGTCCCATAAACTTCCGTGTGTCTCTATTCCTATGCTTTATCCTACGTTGCACATTCTTTTTATGCTAAGAGCTATAAGGATTACCAAAGAACAGAAAACTCAGTTATTGCTACACACAGGGAGATAAAGTATACACTAAAGATAACTACTAATTCAAGATAATATATAATAAAATTATTATGACTACTATAAAATGTGTGATGTTCAAATTATCCTCATATAATTATGCAATATGCTAATGTATAGGGTCTATGGGTATGTGTGTGCATTTATACCTGTATGCATATGCATATACAAATATATATATATATATGTATGCATGTGTGTTTGTATATGTGTCTGTGTATATATGTTGTATCCTCCCAGAAAAATGGAAACTCCCTAAGGAGTCTAATTGTTTACATTTTGTCTTTGTACTTCTGGTACTTAACATCAAACCTTGTGCACAGTAGGAGATTAATATATACTTGTGGAACTGAATAAACTGAAAGTAAAAATTTTGTCTCAATTAATCAAGATGTAGCTAACCTACCTTTATATAATTACAAATGATTGAGAGCTCCTTGTAATAGCAGCATTTTAAAATCACATCAATTCTGAGGACAGATGCAGAGTATTTTACCATATAATCTGCATTCAACCCTTAGTTTTGAGTTTATGATATGTTGTAATAGAAAAATCTTTTAGATCATCTATAAAAGTTAAGTTACTATAGAACTACTTGGAGAACTGTTAGATTTTTCAATTAGACCTTACTCTGGCATGCATGCACCCATGAACCCAGGCTAAGGACACTGTACTTTGCCTTATGCCATGTGATGCTGTTTTCAACTTCTGCAACTTCTTCAACCTGCTACAGCTCTGATCTTTCGGGCAGAACAGAGCCCAGAGGTTCAGAGACACACACGTGAGGGCCAGTTCTGCCCTTTGGGGTTGTCTAGAGAATAGCTATTATCAGTTTTGTCTTTTTCCTGGGGCTAGTCATGGAGTCCATGAATCCTTGGCCGGGGTTCTCAAAAGGTTTTTAGAAAGCCAGGAAGCAATTTAACCTAGAAGGGCAAAGGAATCTAAGGAGATAACCATCATAGAGTGACTTACTGCAGATCAGTTTTGGTGACCCAAGATTTGAGCGTGAGGTTATGTGAAGCTTTAATACACACTCAGAACTTCGCATTCTGAAACAACTTTCTGTATTCCCTAAATGGACCAATTGGCTAGGGAAAAGAGGAGTAACAATTGAATTTGGAACCAGGGGACTTGGATTGAATGCTGACTTTATCACTTATCCCAACATGAACTTAAGCAAGTCACTTCCACTGTCTGGGCTTCAGTGTCTTCACTTGCAAAGTGAGGAGGTTGAATTAGATGGAGTCTCAGGTGCCTATCCATTGCAAATTCTTTGAAACTTCATTTTCTCCCATATTTCTTTGCTTTTAGTCCCCACAGAGGCTGCCCTCTGTTAGTCTTTGAGCAGTTAGATGAGTGGGAAAGAGAGTACAATAAAATGTCTTCACTAGAAGAAACTTTAAATACTGGTAAGTCCAGTCCCTTCACCAACCAGGCACCAACAGGGAATAGGACATAACCAAGGTCACGTAGCTAGTTATTAAGCAAATGGATGATATAGTAAATAGAGCGCTAGATTCAGAATCAGGAATACCTGAGTTCAAATCCTACCTCAGCCATTTACTAGCTGTATGACTCTAGATAAGTCACTTGAGCTTTCTTAATATATTTCCTACAAAAGAGGAGTAGTGGCTCTTACCTCGCAGGGTTGTTGCATAGATCAAATGAGCTGATAATACGCAAAGTGATTTGTAAAGTACTACAATAAATGTTAGCTATGATTGACAAAGCCAGGGTTGCCAAATGGTTACTATCTCACTCCTTCCCAAAGCAAGTTAAAAATTAAAATCAAGTGCTCTTAGCATTTATCAAAGCTCCTTTGAGAAAAGAGATTTGCCAAAAATTTCCGAAGTCAAAGAATTGTCTTGCTGTTAACAGCAGGGCCATGGTAGACTACTCCTGACATCTGGTGGCTAAATTGGAGTAGTGCGGTATGTGTGTGTAAAGATGCAAGCCTTTTTTGCATTCTTATTTATTAGGAGAATAATTTCATTTCAAAATCAAAGCATTTAACATATTTTTGCAGATGGTTATCAACCCATGTAACAGTGAAGCAAATGATGTGCACATCATCCTTCATATTAAGCTTATGCTCTTCCCCCAGAAATTACTTTGTATACATATTGTATTCACTTGTATGTATCCAAGTCATTCTGTACCCATAGAGGATAAATTAACCAGGGCAGGGGCTGTACTTCACAGAGTTCCTGGCACATAGTAGGCACTTAACAAATGCTTGCTTAATTGAATTGAATTGGTTAATTTATGCAAAGCACTTTGCACATCCTGAAGTGCTATATCAATTTAACTTATTGCCAGAAACTGCAACTACCTTTCTTTCTATTGGTTCTCCCAGTAAGGACTAGAATAGAAGGAAAACTAGGCTCTTCCCTAGGTAGAAAAAATATGAGGGTTGTTTATGTCAGTATTACTGACGTTGTCAACATAATCAGCAATGTAATAAAGCGTAGCTAAACTCCTTTCAGTCTGTGAACCAGCTGTGAACACATTTCTCAAGGTCACCACCCCAACCTGTTTCCTTGATGTCCCTTGATGTCCTTCAACCTGAAGAAAATAAAAAAGATATAGAATTTAACATTTATGGTTCATTTTATCCCATGGACATGCCTATGATGGGGATTTGATTTGTCTATATGACTGTCTTAGTGCCTGCAGAGTCAAAAGTACCACTCCATTTTCCTCTCTGGGCAGTGAGACAGAGCTGTAAGACTTCTTGGTTATCATCCTCCCCATCTTCTACATGAATTGTAAAGATACAAAATAGGACTGAATGACATTTTGTTTCCCCTGTGAGAGCCCTACCTGCCTTCCCCTCCCCTGGTACCCCCAGTCATACTTTGAATTTAGGAGTCAAGGAAGTAACCAGGAAACACATTTCTCTAGGTACACTTTTTTTTTCTAATGTAATTTAAAAT
Organism: Trichosurus vulpecula; assembly: GCF_011100635.1. Classification (NCBI taxonomy): domain Eukaryota; kingdom Metazoa; phylum Chordata; class Mammalia; order Diprotodontia; family Phalangeridae; genus Trichosurus; species Trichosurus vulpecula. The sequence continues at coordinate 103,348,042 of NC_050574.1, read as the reverse complement.
ACTAGGGCTGTTCCGAAACTCTTGGGAGAAACCATTCCATATGCTGTTTTCTCTGTAACCTTCTATTGCTCTGAAAGCTGTGGGCTTTCACTATTTGAAAGGCCAGCCTGGAAGTCTGGTAAACAGAATATTTTTCATTCGTTGCTGGGTGGACAGTACCTATTATACAAGAAACTGAATGAATGAATCTATGATTCTAAGCCTCTTTTCTCGTAAGGAAGGAGAAAATGAACCAGATGAGAGAAGGAAGGGTTGGGTAACTCAAAAACTCACTAGAAAGTAGCAATGTGACCTGGCTGTTAATGAAGAGAATATAATCTCAGGCAGCATTAAGAGACGGTGTGCAGATCAAGGAAAGCCATCATCTGGCTGTACTCCCTTCTGCTCAAACCACATTTGGAATATGCTGTTCAGCCTGGGTAGGACATTTTAAGAAGCATGCTTTCAATTTGCAACATTTGAGAAGAGAGATACAATGTTGGTAAAGGATCTAGAAATCATATTAAATGAGTGTAACAACAAAATTGATAGTCCTGATCTGTGGGGGGGATGAAAGGAGATGCTTTTTTCCAATGAGTGGTCCCTCAGTTTCAACTCTAGGTTCATGGAGATACCAGGTTCAGTTCTGCCTCTAAAGAGAAGGCTCAGGCTCTTTCATATTGCCTGTGGCTCATTCCATCCCAATACAGGGAAATTCTTAATTTTTGTGCACATCTAGGTTCTTCCCAGGAGGACATAGAAAATTATTTAATATACAAAAGCAAATCAGGTATAAGACAGACATTTATTTCCTTGACCCAAAAGAAATGTTTAAAATACAAAAGACCCACAAGTATGCACTAACAAAGCTCAAAACATGATATTATAATCCATAACTCTTACAATATTCTCCTGGGATGTCGTCATTTAGAATTTTTAAACATGGAATCCTTAGTGAGACTAATGAATAGTGAATTAATCTTCACTTCTACTCCATACTTTCTAAACAACTCTCAAAAAGTCTATGAATTCTGTCCAGCCATTGTGTTGCTTGAGCTTATCCTCTTGGGGTTGTTCTCCTTCTCCAAGAAGAATATAATTACAGAAAATGCAGTCTGTAGAGAGATAACTCTAGACAAGCAACCTGAGAGTGCCTCCTAATCTCCCAAGGTTGTCATTCCCCGAAAAGTTTATCTCTTGTGATCACTCCAGTCATCTGTCCTCATGCAAAGAAATAATCCAGAAGAAGTTGATGGTTTCTTGAATTCAGGTTCACTTAGGCAGCACATGTACTCAATGATATATGGGAGGAGTTGAAATATTTACAATGGGATAGGGGCAGAAGGGGAAAAGTAAGACAGTGTCTCTGAAGTTTTGGCAATTGGAAAGAGCTATTCCTTTTAAGGTCTACTGAATAGACTCTTTTTCCTGCCTCACTGACCAATTCTCTTTCACGCAACCCTCTCCCTGTTGAGGTTTAGGAGTGCTCAGGACCCCAAATTAGTGACAGCCGGGTCCTGCCCAAATGAATTCGACCCAAGCCTTCTTTCACCCAAAGTAAAAGTTTATTAAAGATTTGCCATAATTGGTAGACTCTTAAGGAGCCTGAGCGTTTGTAGTGCTAATGCCAGAGGGCCAGATGGAACCTTGAGCCTTTGTAATGCTAATATAAGTAGGCTAGATAGAATCTGAGCACCTTCATGGAAACAAGATGGATCTCATATATAGAAAGACTAAAGGAAGAATCCAGGGGTGGCCAAGTAGTCTGAGGGTTCCAGGGATGGTCTTGTTGGGAGTGGTCAGTAGCCTGGAGTGACTAGAGGTTGAATTCTGGGAAGATCTTGATGGGAATGACCAGGATTCTGGGGTGATTAAAGGTACAATCTTCATGGCAATGGCCAGCATCCTGGGGTGACTAGAGGTCAAATCTAGAGAGGATTTTGATGGGAATGACCAGTACCCTGGGGTGACTAGAGATAAAATCTAGGGAGGATCTCGATGGGAGTGACCAGTGGCCTTGAGAATGGGATGTAGGGTGGGGAGTGGCTGAACAGAGATTCGGATTTAGCTATAAAGAAAAATTTATGGCCTCAAGGGAACATCAGATCCAGTGGGGAAATCCAAGGAGATTTCAAGGTGGGGTTTTCTAGGTCCCTTTAAACAAATGGGACCTAAACTCTTTTGTGGTAAGGGACAATGGTCTCAACTTGGACCCATACCCTGTCATCCTCACTGTTGGGTAACCAAAATTCGGCAGACTCATCCCATAGTCTTTCAGTGCTAAGAATGAGTACCTTGAGAGCAAGGAATGCCTTTTTTTTTTTTTGGCACATAGTAGACACTTGATGTTTGTCCTTCATTCCTGAAGAGGACCATGACATCAGGGAGTGTTGTCATGACATGCAAGTGAATTTCTTCCTTCCTTCTTCTTTTCTTTTCTTTCTTCTCTTTCCACACAGGGTGTCACACCCCTACCTGCAGGTGCTCTGCCTAAAGTGAATGTAAATTTTAATCTCTGAAATGTTTTCAAAACTTGTTTTCATATTTTTTGTCTTAAAGACCAGCCTTAACCCCAAATCACCCTGGTCCCAAACCAAGCCACACTTGATCACTTTTTGGCCTGATTGTCTCAGAATGAATGTAAATAACAATTGTTTCTGTTCTCCCCAGAAACCCTGTGAGGGTCTTCCCCTCCCAGATCTATTTGTTTTTTTAAAAGAGCACCTTCTTTGCCTCATTTTTTATTAAGCCTTAATCACTGAATGGGTACTGCCTCAGTCAAACTGAGGCTTATTAAACACCTTAGCTTGAAAAGGCCAAGGTCCCCTACTGCATGCTGGGCCATCTTGAGTTGTCGTGATTCACGTCTAACCACTGGACCCAGATGGTTCAGGAGGAGAAAGTGAGGCTGATGACTTTGGACAGCCTTCCCTCACTTAAATCCAATTCACTAAATCCAAGTAGGCACTTAATAAATGCTATTTGATTGATTTTTTTTCCTTTCAAATTTATTAATTTATTTTTAGTTTACAACATTCAGTTCCGCAAGTTTTTGAGTTCAAATTTTCTCTTCCTCCCTCTCCTGCCCCGTCCCCACCCAAGACAGCATGCTATCTAATATGAGTTCTACATATACCTTCACACTAAACATATTTTCACAATAGTCAAGTTGTAAAGAAGAATTATAACCAATGGAATGAACCATGGGAAAGAAGACGCAAAACAGAAACAAAAACAAGAACAAAAAAAAAGAGAGAGAAAATAGTTTGCTTCAATTGGCATTCAGATTCTATAATTCTTTCTCTGGATATGAATTGCTTTTTTCACCATGAGTCTTTTGTAGTTGTCTTAGAACCTTGGATTGCTGAGAAGAGCAAAGTCTATCAAAGTTAGTCATCACAGACACAATGTGTCTATAATCATGTATAATGTTCTCCTGGTTCTGCTCCCCTCACTCAGCATCAGTTCATATAAGTCTTTCCAGGTTAGATTGATTTTTAAAAATACAACAATTATTAAGCGCTGACTTAATATGCCAGGAATTTCAATTATCTTAGTTGATCTTCACAGCAACACTGAGAGTTAGGTGTTGTTATTATACCCAATTGATAGTTGAGGAAATGGAGGCAGGCAGAGGTTAAGTGACTTTTCCAAGGTCACACAGCTAGTAAGTATCAGGTTTGAACTCAAGTCTTCTTGACTCCCGGCCCAGTACTCTATCAACTGCACTAAAATGTGTAATGGGAAGCTCAGATCATCTCAGATCTATGCATGGTCCAATATAATATGTTCTAGTCCAGTGGTGGAGAACATGTGGCCCCTTAATAAAAGGATTTGTTCTGTGAAGTTTGGATTCAGTCAAAGTGCCACAATTGAGGACTTAGAGGACCACATGTGGCCTCAAGGCTTGTATTTTTAGAGATATTTTATAGATACCTTTTGTCTTTATAACCAAGTCATTTTGTCTCCTCCCCTGAAATGAAATCTTGCTTTTTAATAACAACAAAAAAACATTTTAAACAAAACTATGCTATGCAGTGACAATTGTGTTATCCCAATAGAATGCCAACTGTCTACAGGAGTGTTATTTATAAGTCAAAATCATGCATAATTTAGTGACATTGGGAATATAATTCCAAATTGCTCCCCAGAATGGCTAGACCAATTCATAGTTCACCAACATTGGATTAATTATTGTACCTGTTTGCCCACAGCCCTTGAAATATGCCATTTTCCTGATTTTTTTTTCTTTTTGAAGGAGGAACCTGAAGCCAGAAGACTAATTAAGAGACTATTACAATAATCTGGAAAAACAGTGATGAGAGACTTGTAAGAGAAGAATGCCTGGATAGTTGTTCTCTAGGTAAAAATTACAAGATTTGAAAACTGAATGGATATGTGTTGTGAGGTATTGAGGATAATACTGAGACTTTTTGAAATGGGTCAATGAAAGAATGATGGTGGTATCTCAATCAGAAAAAGGGAAACTGGGAATTAGAGAGAGTTTAGGGGGAGGAAAGATAATGAGGTTTTTTTGTATATATTGAGTTTAAATGTTTATGGGCTGAATAGGGATGCAAAAATCCTAAATAAAATACTAGCTAAAAGATTACAGCAATATATTACCAAGATTATATACTATGACCAAGTGGGATTTATACCAGGAATTTAGGAATGGTTTAAGATAAGGAAACTTATTAATAAAATTGATTATATCAATAATAAAAGTTTTAAAAATCATGATTATATCAATAGGTACAAAAAAAGCTTTTGATAAAGTACAACACTCATTTCTATTAAAAACTCTTGAAAATATAGGTATAAATGTATTTTTCTTTAATTGATAAAAAGCATTTATCTAAAACCATCAGCAAGCATTATTTCTAATGAGGCTAAGCAAGAAGCCTTCCCCATAAGATTAGGTGTGAAACAAGAATGCTCATTGGCACCAATATTACAAGATTTGAAAACCGAATGGATATGTGGTATAACATGTCAAGGATAATAGACAGATTTTTCAAAATGGGTCAATGAAAGATGGTGGTGTCTCAATCAGAAATACCGAAAGTGAGAATTGGGGAGAGTTTAGGGGAAGAGAAGATAATGAGAAGCCTTCCTGGTAAAATCAAGTGTGAAACAAGAATGCCCATTGTTACTAATATTATTCAGTATTGTATTTTGAATCCTAGCAATAGCAATAAAAGAAGAAAAATAAATAAAAGGAATGTAATATCAATTAAGCTGGGGCTTTCTTACTGTTTTAAAATGATTAATTAAGTGTCTTTGAGTCTTACTAGGTGCTAGGTACTAGGTGCTAAGCCCCTTAATTACTAGGTGCTAAGTCTATGCAGGTGTGAAGCTTCCAGGGTCCTAAGGGGAGGTGCTAACTCCAGAGCCAATCATAGCAGCCTAAGTTCTGGTCATTCAGATGACGGTTGATGATGTCTGAAACGGTATAAAAAGAGAAGACAGAGCTATTTGCTCAGGGCTTTCCCTCTTGGTGGCGCACTGATGTGGAGACTCCAGGCAGCTGTAGTTAAGAGCCCTCCAGCTTGCCCGGATGTCCAGACTTGGTTTTCTTGGTAACTACGAATTGTGATTTGGTCTGTTTCTAATGTATTTTTGTATTTGTATTTGCTCTAAAGTCCAGGGTGCTGGCTTTTTCCCCTGAACTAAGTGACTGATGTCTGTATGTTGGATTGAAATAAGATTGTTAACCCCTTAACATTGCTTTCCTTAGTAAAGCAGATGAAAAGAACCTGGGCTTTGGCAGCATTCTTGTTGTTGGGCTTCTGTTGGTTTTTCACTCCCACAGCAGCTGCTAGCCGGATTGTTGTAACAAGGAACCAGAATAGGAAATGAGGTGATAAAATTATCTCTTTTTGCAGACATGATGATATACTTGGAAAATCACAAAGACAACTAAAAAATAAGTTGAAACAATAATTTTAGAAAAGTAGCAGGATGTAAAGTTAATCCACATCCATCATCAGCATTCCTATATATTACAAACAAGATCCTGCAAGCAGAGATAGTAAGAGATAACCCACTTAAAATAGTTCTAGATATTATAAAATACTTGGGAGCATACCTGCCAAAAACAAACCCAGGAACTATATAAACAAAATAATATTTAAAAAAACTCTTTTTATACAAATAAAATCAGAGATAAATAATTAGAGAAATATTAATTGTTTGCGGGTAAGCAGGGCCAATACAAAAAAAATGACAATTTTATCTAAACTAATTTATATATTTAAAACATCCCAATTAAATTACCAAAAAAAATTTACTGAATTAGAAAAAATAATAACAAAATTCATTTGAAAGAACAAAGAAGTCAAGAATATCAAAGGAAATAATAAAAAAAATGTAAAGGAAGGAAGTTCAGTAGTATCAGATCTTAATCTATAAGACAGTAATTATCAAAACTATTTGCTACTGGCTAAGAAATGGAAAGGTAGATCAATGAAACAGAGTAGACATAGAATTTACAGAAGCAAATAAATATATTAACCTTGCATTTGACAAGTGTAAAGATTTAAGATTTGGGGGTAAGAATTCATTATTTGGTAAAAATTGTTGGAAAAAAATGGAAAGCAGTATGGCAGAAATTGGACATAGACCAATATCTTATAACATTTACCAAGATAAGGTCAAAATTGATATATGACCTAGATATAAAAAAGAGACATTACAAGAAAATTTGAAGAACATTGAACGTATTACTTATTGGACTTCTGGATAGGTGAACAATCTATGAATAAACAAGAGATAGAGAATAGGGTGAGGTATAAAATGCATAATTTCAATTACATTAAATTAAAAAAGGGTTTTGTGCAAATAAAATAAATGTTGCCAAGACAATGAAGGAAAGCAGAAAATTGGGGGAAAATTTATAGAGAATTTCTCAAATAAAGCTCTAATCCTTCAAATATATAAAGAACTTTGTAAAATCTATGAGAATGTGAGTCATTCCCCAAATGATGAATGGTCAAAGGATATAAACAGGTAGTTTTCCCATGAAGAAATCAAAACAATTTATAGTTATATGAATAAATGCTCTAAATCATTATTGATTAGAGAAATACAAATTAAAACAACCTTGAAATATCATTTTATCTCTATCAGGTTGGCTAAAATGATTGAAGAAGAAAGCAACAAAGGTTTGAGGGGATGTGGAAAAACTGGGACACTAAATCATTATTGGTGGAATTGTGTACAGATCCAACCATTTTGGAGAGCAATTTGGAATTATGCTCAAAGAATTATTAAACCACTTATACCCTTTGACCCAGCAATCTCACTACTAAGTGTATTTCTAAAGATGATTGTGGAAAAAAAAGAAAAGAACCTATATGTTCTAAAATATTTATAGCAGCTCTCTTTATGGTGGTAAAGAACTGGAAACTGCAGGAATGCCCATCAAGTGGTGCATGGCTACACAAGTTGTGGTATATGATTGTGAAATGATGAGCTCAATGATCTTAGGAAAAACCTGGATAGACTTGCACAAAATAATGAAGAGAAAAATGAGCAGAACCAAGAAAACACCATATACAATAACAGCAATATTGTTTTAAGAACAACTTTGAGTAAATGTCATTTTGACTATTATAAATACCCAAATTAACTACAAAGGACATATGAAGGAAGATAGTATAGGCATCAAGAAAAAGAAGTGATAAATAAAAGTATGTATAGAATAACTTTGTGTGTGTGTGTGGGTGTGTGGGTGTGCTCTTGCAGGTGTGTCTAATGGTAACCATCGCTACAGTGGGAGAGGGGAAGAAAAAAGGGGGAAAAATACATCATCACTTTATTACATACTTAAAAGGTATAGCAAGTTTTACATTCAAGTTTTGCTGTTTCATATGCAATTATCTTTTTTTATTGTAATACTTTGGAAATGCTTGTTTTTTCCATAAATTTAAAATAAAATAAATTTTTAGAAAAGAAATGTCTGTAGACCATCCAATTTGAAATATCCAATAAGTAACAATGTGCTCTACCCCTCTCCAAAAAAAATGCCACTAGAATACTAAGTGTGAAGGCCTTGACATAAACTACTTTGTAAGTGAAGGTTTTCACAAAGTTAACAAAAATATGCTTTTATCTTTTTATACTTGAGAAATGTTAATGAAAAGGGTAAAAAGGTTGGGCGATGTTCTATTGAAGGATAAAAGACTGAGGCTGGAGATATGTGTGTGTGTGTGTGTGTGTGTGTGTGAGAGAGAGAGAGAGAGAGACAGAGAGAGAGAGAGAGAGACAGAGAGACAGAGAGAGAGACAGAGACAGAGAGATGAACTTGAGCTCAGAAGTACTTAAAAATCACCAATAGAGAGTAAAGAGAACAAGCCAAGGTAACACTGAAGAGCCCAAGATATACCTCCACTTAGGACTGGCCAATAGAAGTTAATTCAGCAAAAGAGACAAAAGAAGTGATCAGACAGAAGAAGAATCTAGAGAGTGTAACCGGAATGGCCTTTGTTTTCTTTGGGTGGCTCAGCTTACCTCATTGAGCCTTGCTGGTTGCTGCTGCTTCTCTTCCGGGAAGTGGAGAACTTCCTGTGTGATGAGTCATGGGGCTGGCTGAGGGGAGGTGTTAACTCCAGAGCCATGCCCTATTGGGTGTTAACCTGGTCTACACTAGTGGGAGGGGCCAACTCAAGAACCAATCAGCCCTGGTCATTCAGGCGGCACTTGATGATGTCAAAAACTCTGTAAGAGGGGAGAGGACAGCTTGAAGAGCTCTCTTTCCTTTTCTGGTTGGTGTGGCAGCAGTGGGGAGCATGACTCTGGGCCAGCTCTTGCTCTCGGGCCAAGCCTAGATATTGGTAACTATGAATTGTATTGGGTCTGTCTGTTGATATTTGTAATTTGTTTGTATTTAGTTCTGAAGTTCAGGATGGTGGTTTTGTTTTCCCCTGAACTAAATGAATATTCTGAACTTCAGGATACTGACTGTTTGTTCCCCTGACCTAGCTGACTGTAATCTGTATTTGGCCTGTCTCTTGATGCTTGCCTGTATGCTCCCCTGAACTAACTGAATGCTGGCGTTTTTTCCCCTGAACTAAATGAATGTTGTCTGTATGCTAACTGAATGCTGGATTAAAGTAAGCTGGTCAACCCCTTCACTGTGCTTTCCTTGTTTAAGCAGATAAAAAGAACCTGTGCTTTCCTGGCATCCCGGCAGCCTTCTGGGTGCTGGCTGTAGGGGGGATCTTACGCCTCCACAGAAGCTGCTAGCTGGGTTGTTAAAACAGAGAGAAAAATGTCAAAAAAAATGGGGTGGGCAGGGAGTTTTCAGGAGGGGTAGCTGATGAGCCATGAAAAGAGTTGGTGTGAAATTAAGAAGCATGAAGGCAGAAAAGACCACTGGATTTGGCAATATAGAGAATATGGTTAATTTTGGAGATAGCAGTTTCAGTTGGTTGAAGTATGAAAATAAGGATCTTATTACAGAAAAGGAAGACAAGATAGAAGACAAAGCTGAACAAGTGAAATCCTTTAGACTTAAATACTGGGCGACATGGTAGTTCATTTATAAATGTTCCTTAAATTAATGAATTCCTTAATCTTGGTATTCATCAGGGATTCATATACAATCTAAAAAGTGCAGTAAAAAGTTACCTTCACATATTTGGTTTATGGATCATTGCTTTTTGTCAGTAAATGAGCTCTTGTTCATTTGCTTGAGCTTTGAAAATACCAAGCATATGAATGACAAGTACACAGGCATCTAATTCTTAGCAGGCACCACTTTCCATTAATATTTTTTAAAATTCAATCCAGGAAAAGCACAGAATCTTATTAATAATAGCTTCACTGTTTAATTGAGTAAATAATTACTTAGTTATTGACTACTTTCTCTGTGTAGAACCTCTGAAAACTAGGTTGGTCAAAACTGGAAGCAGCTATTAGCAAATTAATTGATTGAGGTCTTCTTTTTCATGTTATTGTATAAGAGAAAAATGGCAACAGGTGCTCAATAAATGTTTCTTTCCTTCCTTCCCTCCTTCCTCTCATATGCAGCTGAATCTGCTTCATTCATTAGCTGCTCACAATCAGTATCATTAGTTGACATAATGGTGTATCAAAGAACCATCTTGACATGTCATTTTCAAATTCATTTGTTGTTTTCAGTCTTAATAGCATCCTTCTCTACACCATGGTAAGTCCATCTACCCATATGTCCACCCCTGTTGCTTCCCAGAAGAGGCATCCTGACTGTCTGCACCAGGGGAATGGGAAGAGAAGCAGTAAGCAGCAGCTTAGTAAGGGAGGTTGATTTTAAGGTGTTGTCCTTTCTGGCCCTTTGCAGACTTGTTAAGATGGGAATCTCAGTATTATGAAGATCATGCAGAGATATTATGATGGGAATATATTATGAACATTTAAAAGGGAGAGATGATCACAAAATTACAGAATTTTAAGTTTGGAAGGGACAACAATAACCATTTGGTCCAATTGTGTAAAACTACAGAAAAAAAAAGGTTAAATAGAAATATCATTTCAAGATAAAGATCAGTGAGTGTTTTTTCACCTTAATCTTTCCAGCTCATTTCTCTTTCTTGTTAGTTCTAATAAAGTTGTTGTAGCATAGAAAGAGTTGAAAAATTTGGAGTTGGAGAAGCTGACTTCAAATATCATGCCAAGCAAATTACCAACAACTATAGTAATATTCATACACATTTCATTTTTGGCTTTTTCCAGAAGTTTCCTAGTCTTCCAAAATGTTCCATTTCCCACAATTTCTTCACAATGCATCTCCAGACTTCCTTCTTTTTTTTTTAACCAAATCTCGACAGCTTCTGTTCTTTTGTTTTGGACCCATTAGATTAAAATTAGTAGTTTTTACCAAGTTAAAGTCTAAGAACTCCATGACTTATAAGGTTTCACCAACCTAGAGAAAGATTTCCAGAGTGCTAAGTAACACATACAGGAAGGGGGAGGGAGATTCCAGATTAATTTTCATTTCAGAGACTCTAATGAACCAAAAGTCTTATTTTCCTGAGGTTAGCACTTTCAAGTGAAATATGGATATCAAGTATACGAGGTTCATTATCTATATATTGATGAGATTGGGCTTCATAGGACATCTAGTTCATCCCAGAAAGATTAATCATCCCTTAGCCCTGCCCCCCCATGTACCTTCAACCTCCCTCACTAGTGGCATCTTCTTATGTATTCCCTTGGTCTTTTTATCTCATCAAGCTATTGTCTCTCCTTTTCTTTATTACTAAACATAAAAAACCCAACTAACATTTATATAGCATTTACTATGTAGAGAAAATTGCAGGTTACATAATGATATATTTAGAAAGTGCTAGGTAATCAGAAAAAGTAAAACAACTAATTGAGATAATTAGTTGCTTCAGTAAAATGCAGGCTGCAAAATATTCCCCTCCTAAATGTTAAGATCACGTCTATATAGTAATAACAAAATCCAGGAGGCAGTGACAGAAAGGGAAGTCCCACTCAAAATAACTATGGAATGCATAAAATATCTAGGAGTAAATCTACCGAAGCATACTCGATATCAATAAAGATAGAATTACACAGTGCTCCTTAAAGAAATGTGTGTGTGCATAGTTTAAATAATATTCATTGCTTTTACCTGAGCAATATCAATATATTTAAAATTATAATGCTACTAAAATTAACTTATGTTAGGGCTATATCAATCAAAACCAAAGAGATACTTCACAAAGGTAGACAAAATAATAACAAAATTATTTTTGGGAAACTAAAGATCCAGACTATCAAAAAAAGAGTAAGAAAAGGGATAAGGTAGGAATAAAGGGTCAATGGCACTTCCAGACCTCAAAGAAACATTTTTATCAGTAATAATCAAAAGCATTTTTGTATTGGTTAAAAACTTAAAAGTATTTTAAAGGACTGGCTAAACATTAAAGAATCAGGAGTAATTGAATTTCACAACCCTATATCTAATAAAAACAGAAAAAATAACATATCTAGGAAATATTTCTTTATTTGACAAGAATTACTGGGAAAACAAAAAGAAATCTGGCAGAAACTATGTTCAAACCAACATCTTATGAAGTATTCCACAATAAATTCAAAATGAAATGTATGACATAAAGATTGAGTATGCCATTAAAAAAATGGAAGAGAGGCAGATCACATTCCTTGCATCACTACAGAAGGTGAAGGTTTAACAAAAGGAGTCAATTGCAAATGATAAAATAGATAATTATGATTGCATGAAACTGAAAAGCTTTTGCCTGAATAAAATATATACAAAATAGGATAAGAAAAGAAGCGGTTGACTGGAAAAATCTTTGCATAAAATGTTTCTGCTAAGGGTCTTATATCTAAGATATTTAGGCAACTAACAGCAGTACGTAAGTCTCCAAACCTTTCCCTGATAGTGAAGTAGTCAAAGAATATAAATAGGAATTCTCAAAATAATTGCAAACTATTATTACAAGAAAAAATGCTTCATCTTACTAATAAGAGAAATGAAAATAATAGAAATCTGAGATTTCATCTCATAGCCAGCAAAGCAGGCAATGATGATAAAACATCAGAACAGTGTTGGAGAAGTTTTAGAAAGAAAAGAACACTAATACATTTCGAGTAAAGTTCTAAGTTTGTCCAACTATTCAAAATTATGCAAATGAAGTGTATAAAATACCTAGGACCCAGAGATCCTACCACTTGATATATACCCTCAAGGAGATCCACAACAAAAAGGATTCAAGCAAGAAATAAACAAAATAAACAATAAACATAGAAGCATAGAAAATTCCCATGAACTAATATAAAAAAGAAGTAATCAGAGACAAGAAAACAATATATATATAACAACTTTGCCAATGTAAAAAAGAAAAAAAAAACAGAAACAACAAAACACTCAAAAACTGAGGGCCACAAAATTATAATAAATAAGTTTGGTCCCAAAATGAGGTAGAAGACACCTCTCCCATTTCTCTTCAGAAATTCAGAGAAGGGAGTCTATGAGTTTGGAAAACTAATATCTGACTTTTTTTATATGTTGGATATTATTTTTTGCACAATTTTCACTCCTCTCCACATTGTTTATCATCATCATAATTATTAATTTATTATATAGGATGACTTTCTGGGAGGAGGTATAGTAGAAAACAGTTGATATAAAAACAAAATATATCGATAAAATATTTTTAATAATAACTAGTATTTAAATAGTGCCTACTATTTGCCAGATACTGTGCTAAGAGCTTTATAATCATTACCTCATTTGATCCTCACAACAACCCTGGGAGGTTGGTGCTATTACTATTCTCATTTTACAGTTTAGGAAACTAAAGCAAACAGAGGTTACGCAGACAGTAAGTGTCTGAGGTCAAATTGGAACTCAGGTCTTCCTCACTCAAGTGCAGGCAAGGGAGAATCATTATGAAGTGATAGTGATGTCAGAAAAAAAAAGACACATGCAATCTTTTTCTTTGTATTTTTTTAAAAGAAACTGGTTGACAATCTCAGTGGGAAATAGACAATGAATAGGTGAAGTATCCCCACCAACACATTACTATTTCAGCTACCAAAGTCCACCTGCTTTCCCTACTGAAGTGCTGACATGGGATGGATTCACTTCCCAAGCTACCTCAAATAGAAGAAGAATTAAGGGAATTAAATTATATTGATTTGGAATGTGTGTGATATAGTTTCCTTGTTACTTTACTTTTCTATTAAATTTTGATGAAATGTTTTGTTGTTTTAACGTTATTCTTTGCCTGAGTTTGTTAAGGTGGTGGCAACTGAATTTCTATAGTCCAGTTTAATTTAGAAGTTATCAGTCTTAAACAGGGCAGGATCAAAATTAGTCAGATGAGAATAAACTTTCAAAGTTCCTATAATTTGAATCCAAATTCATGTGGATTCAGAATGGTTCAGATTAGGAAAATGAGTTCCAGAGAGGTATAGTGACCTGCCAACAATCCTCATTCTCTTCCTATCTCTCTAACTGCTCCTTTTTCATATTCTTCACTGTCTTCTCATCCTCTTCCCAACTTCTCAATAGAATTCTTCCTCACAGCTGTGTCTTTAATTATTCTTGTCTACATTCTCCTTTGGCAGTCTCATGATGACTACAATTTCAATAATGACCTCTATGCAGATGATTCCCATATCTATTTTTACAATCTTGTCCTTTCTTCCTTCCACATATGTCTTTTCAAATACCTAGTTGAGGTCCTGCGTACTCTCAAACTTAGACTATTTCCAAAGTTGAGTGTATTATCCTTCTTCAAAAATTGTTCCTCTTTTTTATTTCAGTTTCCTCTTGTGGCACCACCAACATTTTTAACATAGAATTGTCTCTATTCTTTCTTTTATCACTCATTAGTTACCAAATAATTTTCCATGGTATTTTTCACATCCATTTCTTCCTTTCTATTCCCACTGACATCATCCTCCTACCACTCCTCACCATTAGCCTGAGCAATTGTAATAGCCTCCCCAATGTAATGGATCTTACAGTCTCCATTTTCTACTCTCTCCTTCCTCTGGAACAAGAATAAACTTTCTTAGGCCATGCTTCTGTTCAAAAATATTCAGAAGCTCTAGATGGTATAATGAATAAAGTTCCAACTCAATATTTGATTCCTTGCTTTTTCAGTAACATAGACAGTATGTTGTATGTTCAGTGGAGGGAGACATTGTGAAATTAATGGGAAAGTAACATTTTTTACAGAGTTATGGGTTTGTCACAAATTTACCCTCAAGCTCAATCTAGGGAAGAATTAGATAACTGCAACCTATCTCCATTTATTACCCACTTTTTCTAACATTTGCAAAATGGTGCGTTATAGTGACCACTCCCTACCTCTTTTTTTTAGACAAGATCTGTGATTTTACTGGTATACATAGCCCTCATTGAGGAACTTCCTTTACCAAGGAAGACTGTCATCTTTTGTGCAGTTTATAGTTTTACATAGTTCAACAGCATCTCCCTGAATTTTATAAATAAATTTTATAAATGAATTGTGACATGGCATATCCTGAGATTTGAGGAATGTGAATATAGACAGAAATAGACCAAAGGGTATAAGAAGTTGTAATGGCAAGCAAAGTGAGACTTTTTGCTGGTTTTTTTTTTCCTTTTGGAGTGCTTCTCAGCATTAAGGTAATCAAGTGCCTTCAAGTCTTGCCTTTGTTTGAATCAAGAATCTTTGACTGAATTGTCTTTGATGACCTGCTTAAGTCACAAGGAAGCCTAACTCACATAAGTTTGAATCACATGATTATGATGCCCTTTGTGGGCTGACCCTGAAGAAGGGTATATATGCTCTGAGGTTAGCATTTTGCTCTGGGGGCTCACTCATTGGAAGAGTGTTCATGTAATTTGGCCAGACAAGACTCTGGGCAGCTGTTAAGGAGCCCCCCTGGCTTTGAAAACTCAAATATTGGTGCTTCTCTCTCTGGTAACTATGTATGCATTGCTATGGACAGACAGAAGCCCTATCTGCTGATTTGTGTAATTCACTCTGTTTATATAAATTCTGCTTGTAATATCTGTTTGTGTTTTCTCTGAAGTTCAGGGTGCTGACTTCTTCCCCTAAACTATGTGAATGATATATGTATGTTTAATGAAAGTGAGATTTAAACCGCTTAAAGTTGATTTCCTTAGAAAATCAGATCAAAGAACCTGTGCTAACAGCCCTCCTGTGTGCTGGTGTTATTGGCCTTATACCTCCACAGCAGCTGCAAGCAGCATTGTTGTTGCAGAAGTTTGGGGTTCATTTAATAGTCATTTTTATTTTTTTATTTTATTTTACATTTTTATTTAGCCTTCTATATATATGGCACCTTCTAGGCAAGAGTACAGTGATGAGAAACAAAGATGAGTAAAATGAGAACTTACTTCCAATTATCTACTTGGAATAGATAGTTAAGAGAAAATGCTTCCTGGGTGCCGTACATACATTATCTCATTTGATCTTGCAACAGCTTTGAGAGGAATGCATTGTGGATAAAATGGGTCTCCTGATTTTATAAGGAAGGAAACTCAGACTCAACAAAACCAACTGCCTATGGTCAGATAGTTTTTGAGCTGATCCCCAAAGGACGAGTAGAATTTGGGTAAGAAGTTTCCCCATGTTGTAAGAAGTGTGAGTGAAAGCATAGACATGAATGAACAAAATAATTTCCATTTGATACACAGGAAATAGAGTAGGAAGAATCTTTCTCAAGAGCAAATTGAAATGTTATTTCTTTTTGAGTCAAGGTAGTTGAGTAAAGTGTTTCATATATGTAGGTTGTAGGACTCTCTTCAAACATGATTTTGCAAATCCTAGTTTACTAACTTTTAGAGTAACATGGATATTTTATCTTTTAAAACTTCTATCCAGCTAGAACATTAACAATAAGTTTTTGTCTCATCATGACAAATATTAAATGACTTAAATGTTATAATTGTAACCCTTGGAAAAAAGACTTCCCAAGTCCTGGTATTCCCTGGACTATGTACAGTCTTGGTGGCTGATGCCAGGAAGGTCACTATCTCTTTTTGGCTTATAGCTTCCACTTGTATTTGCTTGGGGAAAATTGTCAGTTCTACTTATGTTTAAGTTTCAACAAAGGTGGGTGAATGGATGTGCTCAGCTTCTGCACAAGAATTCAAGATAACAAACATATGATTAGGGTACAGCATTCATTTCTTCCCACAGAAGATGCAAAATACTCACAGGAATCCATAAATAGACATTGAAAACATATAAGACACTCAATGGAATCACAAGAGTCCATAAAAAATTAGAGAAAACACATAAAGCACTCATATGGTACACAAACTCCCCTTGGAAAGGAAATGAATTTGGGGTTGTAAGTGGGGCAATCTCTTGACTTTCTAGTGATTCCTACTTCCCCACAGGTTCATTGTGCCCCTTATAGTTTTGAATTTTTTCAGAGGGTAAAGACACTTTGAGATTGATGGACAGGTTACCCCATTCTCATTTGACCTAGAGTATCTGAATTCACTGTAATAACGTGCGTGTGTAGGTTGGGGGGAAGGGAAAATCCTAAAATACTGATATCTTGCTGTCCTATTATATGTCTTTAATTCTTAGTGCTTCTCAAGCAGTATGGACCTTGTGGGTATTCTTCTTTTTCCTCTTAGCGGAATACTTCTCAAGGAATTCTTCATTCCTTTAGAAGGTCTCTTTTGATCAATGGGGCTACTTGCAGGACATTTCCCCAAACTGGTACAGCCCAAGAAATCTTTTTCTAACAAGAGGAGTAGATTCCATGATTACACTGTGTAGGAAGTATCCCACCCCTCTACACTAAGGGCTAGAGTTCTGAAAAATTATCCATGAATTTCTCTCTTGAGCACATACGCAAGAATGTCAAATTTCTCCATTTACTTCTATCATAGTCCCAACTGCTTTCATTTCTGGTTCTGGAAAAGTCCATTAAAAAAAATCTCTTGGGACAAATAGGCAAGAAACCTATAGGCCAGTACCTATAAGTTTCATTTCCTTGTATCCCATACATCATTAATGATTCCTGGGAGGACAATACTATGCATATATAAGGACCCCCAACCCCAATCTGTCCTCTCCAGAATATAGGTCTGATTTGCTCTACTCTTGTCAGTTTTCTGAACATGGAAAAGGAAAAAAGGAAAAAATGGCAAAAGGGCCAAGCAGGTTTACTAGGTCATATTAAGCCAGTGAGAAATGCAGCTCCTTATACCAGGGCCTGACCTCCTAAGTCCCAGTGAACCAATACCCCACTTTAGTGTATTGTTTATTTATTGTCCATGAGCCTTGAGATTTTAAGTGAAGATTGATATAAGAAAAAACTTTTTTTAACAATTACAATAGCCTAAAAGTGGTGAAAAATAGATTCTCCCTCATTGGAGATCTTCCATGCCTGTGCATGTTGGATCAATAAGCTTGAGTGATTATTGCTTCAGGATAAAACACACACTTCTCTATTTGGTATTCAGGACTGCTTTACACAAACTGGCTCCAGCTTCCTTTTCCAGTCTTACTATATATTATTCCCCTTCATTCACTCTGAAGTCCAACCAAACCTGCCTTCTTTCTATTCCACACATGACATTCCATCTCAAGTCTCCGTGCCTTTTTCCTCTAGTTCTTTGTCACAACAAAAATTGCTATAAACATCTTTTTGTATTTGTAGATGTTTCCCCTTGGTCTTGGATCTTTTGGGGACATATGTCCAGTAATGATATTCCTGAGTCAAAGTGTACATACTGTTTAGTGGCTTTGGGGGGTTTAATTCCTAAACTGCTTTACAAAATGGTTAGCTCAATTCACAACTCCAACAACTGTGGATTAATGTGCCTGGCCATCCTTAATACTTCCAGTGATTGTCATTTTCCATTTTTTGCCATCTTTTTAAAATTGGATGAATGTGAGATAGAAAAGCTGGTGTTTAAATTAGAACTTTTTTGTGATTTGGATTTATTTATATACTTGTTTATAGCTTGAATTTCTTCTTTTGAGAACTGCCTATTCATATCTTTTGACTATTTATTTACTGGGGAATGACTCATAAATTCTCTATGTATTTAACATATCTGATCTTTTTCAGAGAAATTTTCAGCAAAAATGTTTTCCAAGCTCAATTTTTCTTCTCATTTTGACTATAGAGTGAGAGTAAAGGTAAAGTAAAAGTAAAGTAAGGCTAAGGAGTACGTATATGTATATGATGCCCAGATATATGATGTGTGTCTGTAGGGATCTGTCTGCATGCAACTCACAAAGAGTCTCTTCCACCCAGCCATCTTGAAGAGAGAATTTGATTCCTGCCAGGAGCGGAGTAGAAGATTGGAATCAGAATCTTGCCATTCTGCTCTCCTTGGAGAAACAGCATTGAGATAGAAATATCTGTTGTTGTTATCGGTGTTGTTGTTTAGTCATTTCAGGCATGTCTGACTCTGTGGCCCTGTTTGGGGTTTTCTTGGCAGATACTGCAGTAGTTTACCATTTCCCTCTCCAGCTCATTTTACAGATAAGGAAACTGAGGCAAAAAATGTTACATGACTTGCCCAGGGTCACACAGCTATTAAGTAAGTGTCTGAGGCCATATTTGAACTCAGGTCTTCTTGACTCCAGGCCTGACTTTTATCTACTTTGCCACCTAGCTGCAGGAATATTTATCTTTCCCCAATATTGTTAGTCTAAGGAAAATAACTGTTAAATTCAAGATGAGTTTCTGATTACTTTCCCTCAGTGAGGAACAGTGGCCCAGCTATATATCCAAAGCTTGACTCCCTTCCCACCAAATGCTAGTTTCCACAATGAATATACACATAGCAAATAGCAATGTTATTTCATCCAACTATATAGCAAACAGAAATCAGATAAATTATACTAATGAGAATATATAAGAAACAAAACAGAGTGAATAAGTCATACCATTGGAAGAGGGGGAGAGAGAGAGAAAGAGAAAGAGAAAGAGAGAGAGAGAGAGAGAGAGAGAGAGAGAGAGAGAGAGAGAGAGAGAGAGAGAAATATAGGTTGAGGATAGGGACAAGATTGAGGTGCTCTACCTATTGGCTTCTTCCTACAGTCTTTCCCTCCCTTCAGGGACGAGATGAGAGTCTAGAACTATGTGTCTTCTTTCTTGAATCTGGAAGCCAAAAGACTAGGATCTCTCTGCTACTAAGCTCTTAGAGGATGGAGGAGACTTGGAAAAGCCTCCTGCAGGAGATGAGATTCCCTTCCTTGAATTGAAGATTCTTGAATTGAGTTAAGATTCTTCCACCAGTTTGTTTACTCTCCTAAAATATTTCATAAGATCTTTGACCTGGAATGGATCTTCAGAGGATCCAAGTTGGAGCTAATCTGAAGGTAGCTCAGGAAGTTGACCAGGAATGAGGGGAATTATAGTTGTGGGAAAAGTAACAGAAAGTATGTAATATAATAATTGATTGAAGGAGTAGTGATTATTTAGCTTGGAAAAAAGGCTAAGCAGGAACATGGCTGCTATGTTAAAACATTTGCATGGCTGTCCTGCAAGAAAGAGTCTTTAGAGGTAGTGTATTGTAAGTGGACAGACAGCAGAGAGTTAGGAGACCAAAGTTTAATCCCAGATCTGACCCTAAGTGGCTATATGACCCTGATCAAGTGCCTTCACTTTTGGAGCCTCAATTTATTTATCTGTAAAATAGTAATAACAGATATTTACCACACTGAGTTGTTGTGGGATTTCTTTTAAATGCTTTGCAAACCTTAAAGCACTGTGTAAATTCCCATACCGAGAGTAGTTTCCTAATCCATCCCCTACTTCAGTGCAGAAATACATCAGCAACAATCAGCCATCCCTTATCAAGCAATTACACTACTATGTGCTAGTTTCTGGAGAACAAAACCCAAAACGAAACATGTTCTACTCTATAAGAGCTGAATTCTACCCGAGAAAGAGACTATTTACATTCATATAAAATGAATCCAAGGTAGTTTAAGGAAGAAGGGCCCTAGAAGCTGAGAAAATCAGGAAAAGCTTCAAATGGAGGGTGATGCTTAAACTGAGTTTTGAAGAAAACTAGGTATTCCAAGAGGTATAGCTGTGGAGTGAGAGCATTCCAGGCCCTGGAGAGAGTGCAACAGCCTGGAGATAGTAGAGCGAGGGTTGGGTGTAAAGAACAAGAAGCATGCGAGTGTAGGGGCTCTCACCTTTATCAAGAGGGCAGGAAACAAGACAATTTAAAACTATATATATTCTTTATAGCAAGCTCTGGGCAATTTCACAGATTGATTGCTTTTTTTATGTTACCACTTGTTAGAATGCTTGGATTCCTCCTTAAGAAGCAACAGTCGGATCACTCCGCCTTTTTCAGAGGCGGGTTGCTTCCAGTCCTCTAGTCGGTCTGTGATGGGCTAAAGGATGGAAAGACCAGAAAAGGTTGTGTCTTTTTTTTATAAGCACCGAGACTCCGCCCAGATTGACCCCCGGTAGCAAAAGGAGAGGCGGGAGCACAGGCCAGCTGGCTCTGAAGCCCGGGCGCTTCTCCAAGGAATTTGGCCCCACTAAGAAGAAGGGGGCAGGGTAGGCGAGGGGGAGGATCAGAGTGCAGGAGAGCGGGAGAAACGTGCGGGCAGGCCCTCGGCATCAGCAGCGGCTGCGGCTGCCCCACCCCCCGGAGAACCTGGAGGAAGACTGGAGGAGAAGGAGACGAAGAAGGAGGAGGAGGAGGACAATGTGGACCCCGCTCCAGAATTCCGTGGAGGTGGCGTTGCGCAGGAACCCTCACCGCCTGTGTGCGGGGACCCTGGGGGTGGCGGTCATCGTCTTCCTACTCGGCTTTCTTTTCGGTAGGCTCCCGCAGGCAGAACGCTTCCCCCGCTGGGCAGCAGGTCCCGTTTCCCCCATCATCCCCTGGGGCTGTCCGGTTAGCTCCCCCTCTTTCTCTACCCCTGGGAAGCGAAGTAGAGGAAAGGGCTAGCAAGGGATGTGAGAGGGAGAGTCAGCCCCAGGCTTACACCGGGGCAGTTGTAGGCTTGCATCCTCCCTCCCCTTCTTGCCCCCCAAAGGGAATTTTTACATCCTTCAACTCTCCCGAGCTACTGGTGTCAAAGAATTAGTAACTACACCCGCTTCTACAATGCTTCTTCTGGGAGGCGGGTCGTGTAGTGGGGAGAGAGTCAGAGTGCCTCAATTCCAGTCCTAGCTCAGATACCACCTGTGTGATTTGGGGCATGTCATTCGCCATCCTGGGCCTTGGCTATGGATCACTGAAGCCGGCCCGTTCTATCTGAGTCCGTGATGGCTCTCACTCCTGCAATCCACAGGGAGCTCCCTCGGTTTTAGCACCTGTGCACGCGAGGCCCAGCCTGCTTTTCAGGAATAACTAGGGTAGATGCCATATCTAGTGAGCACACAGACACACACTGAGAGGCCTTTTTTGTTTTCACTGATATATTTGTTAGCAGCAATATTCCAGGGTTATGACAATGTGTGCTTGGCAGCTAGTTTGCATGCTAGGTACTAGTAGCACTCCTTCAGGTCATTGCAGACTCCTGTCAAATCTCTTTCAACCAGTTTTCGTCACTGGGAGTAAAAGGAGCTCATATGGCACTGCAGGAATTTTTTCCTGACTTTAGTGCTTTTAGAGCCTTTAGTGCTCCTATCCTTCTTTTATTGACAGTATTTAACATTAAGTAAAAATTCCCAAATTCCGAAGTACCTCGGTTTTTCCCCGGGGATATCTTACAGGCTGTGACTCAAAATTGCAGACTTTCAGAGCCATAGAATGTTAACTCTGGAAGGGCTCTTGCAGATAAATGGAGTGGTGGACTTTAGTCACAGAAAGATCTAAGTTCATATTCCACCACCTACAGTTACTAGCTTTGTGGCCATGGTCAAGTTGCTTGTCCTCTCTCAGCCTTAGCTTCCTCTCCTGAAAAATAAGGTTAATACTACCTGTGATACCCATTCCACAAGACTGTATGAAGCTTGGGTAAGCTGGCGTATGGAAAGAGAAGTGCCATGTAAATGTTACATTATCATTATTTAGTTCAGTACCCTCATATACATCTTAAATCTGGGGTTGGCCAGTGTGATGGTTTGATTAGCACCTAATACAATACCTTGCACACAGTAGGTGCCTAATTAATGATTGTTGAATAGAATTTCACTGAATTGACTTCAATTTAGAGGGAACAAAGCTACACTTAGGGGAACACAGTCTAGATCTGAAGCATGAGCCCCATTTCTTCAGCCCTCCACCTGCCTTACTGTAACAGTGAGGTCTGCAGTTATTTTCTATTGTCATCATCTCTTGGTTCCCCAATTACAGACAAGGTTTTTTTTATTTTATTTTTAATTTTTGGGGGGAGAAGGCAGGGCAATTGGGGTTAAGTGACTTGCCCAAGGTCCCACAGCTACTAAGTGTGTCGAGTGTCTGAGGCCACATTTGAACTCAGGTCCTCCTAACTCCAGGGCTGGTGCTCTACTCACTGAGCCACCTAGCTGCCCCCCAGATAAGGTTTTAAATACAAATTCTTGCCAGGATAGCAAATGAAAATTCTTGCTAGGATGTGAGAAATAGCTTCCCTGCCCCCAGACGATATCAGATTGTTATCTGAAAGCAAATTTAGTTAAATTGGTTCAGGATTGAGACATATTTCAGAAAAGGAGAGGTTGTTCAGCTTTCTGGTAGAAGTCAGTCATGGTCAATAAGCATTGATTAAGTGCCTACTATGTACCATAAGCATTTTGCATTGGGGATACAAATACAACACATAAAATAGAACATTAGATCTCCAATTTAGACCTTGCTTCGGGTCCTGATTCTTCTACTAAATATCAGTGTGACTATTGTGTCATCAGTTTCTACCTCTTTGAGCCTGTTTCACCACCTGTAAAATGAGAATGTTAGACAACGTGGTCTCTGAGTTCTAAATCCTTTCAGCCCTAAATCCTGAGATTTAAAGTTGGCCCAGTTCATGATGAATAAAATTTCTGTTTGAGCCAGAAGAAATTTAGTTTAAGATTGAGCTCTACTTCCATCCCCCTTTCTATAATCTTTGTATGCTAAAGGTATGAGCTTATCAGAATTCTTTTAGCTGTGAGGTTTGATTAGGGGTTAATTGTCAGGTGGTATTGTACAAATGCATTATGTAGCACCAGGCTAGAGTAGCCGCCTAGTCAACATATCTATCTAAGAGTGCTTATTGACACTTAATAGAACTTTGAACAGTAGATCAGTTGTACAGTCTTAGCTATATTTCAGAGCCAGTTGTTTGCAGAATTCAAAGTTGTTTCTTTGAGGAGAATAATACTTATTAAAAGTTTCAATAAAGCAATTAAAATCCTCTAGATAATCTAACGATGAACTAATATATGATTTCTTTTCATATATTTTAACTAAAAGCAAAAATAAATGCATTGTAAATATCATACAGTGTTTTGGAAATATTATAGAATGGAATTATGAAAAAAATGACTTCACTGAATAAGTTAGTCAATGGCAAAATCTTGAAATTAAAAAAAAGAACTTCTATCTCTTCTTTCCTCCCCCTCCTCCATCTCTGCTTTTGGTGCTTCTCTGTTCCTCTCCCCACTTTGGCATCTGGTACTGTTATACTGCCCTGGGCCCACTGCATGGGTACCCCAAACAGACTTCCCTATTCTTGTGAATCTTACAGCCTGAGATCCATATACCTGCAACCCCCTACCAGAGCCTATCTGATTTCTTTTATCCTGTCCCTTCAAGGGCTCAATCCTTTGGTGTAGTCTAATCTGATATCTTAATCTGTGCTAATTTAGCATTTTTGAACCTCACTTGAAAAATGAGGATGATAATAATGGTACTTACCTCCTACTATCATGAAGAAAGGATTTGCTAAGCCTTAGAGCAATATCAAAGTATAAGTTAATTATAGGTATTTTTTACCTCATGAACTGCCTTTGAACTCAGCTTTTCTCAAGAAATAATATCTCCATAGGAGTTAATCTGAGTACCCTCTCTCCATTGACATCAACAGAATTCAGTAACTACTCTGGGATGAGACTCCTTATGCAAATTCTTGCCCCAAATTTATCCTTTGGGAGATATCTAGTAAACACAATGGTGTGGTAGTTAATACACCATTATTCTGTTTCACCAACATTCTAACTGGAATTTTGGAAGTAATGACTGAAACAGCCTGAGAGGCAGAGCTAGAAAGATCTAGAATCAGGTCCAGCCTCTTACTCATACTGGATCTAAGTGATCTTAAGCAAATCAGGGCATTTCCATGTTTGGGAGTTCCCTACATTCATACAACTACAGATACCATCCCTATCGCCTACTTTGCCTACCCAGCATGCTTCCCTTCTGGGGGAGAGAAGATAATAAATTACATTTTGGACATGCTAAGTCTGAACTGCCCACAAAACATCAAGTTGGAGCTCTCCAGTAGCTAGCAGTGTGGGATTGTAGATTAGGAGACAGACGGGGGCTGAATATATAGATCTGAGAATAACATTTTATCACTGGCTTGTAGTAAAATAATTTTAAAATGTTTGTAACTGTTAAGTACCATATAAATTGAGGTATAATGGTTGCACAATCTGTCTTCACCAGTGTGGGTACTGGGCCCGTTTGATAAATGACTTTTACAGTATCTCAGCTCCTCACCCACCTGGCCATTGACCATCATCATTACCAGAAACACCACCACGAGGGTCAGTTAGCTAAACTATTATAAAACTCCATTTGGAAGGTCTGTGGTTGCTATCTTGCAACTGATATCTATCAATTTCTGTCCCAAACCTTGGCCTGGAGCACAGATGTCTTGTCTTTGTGGCCTCCTTATTCAACTCCACCCTCACAATACCTTTGTTTCCTCAGATTTTAAACAGTTGTGCCCATAAATAGTTAAAATAGCCTATGAAATGAGCTCCAAATGCTTAGTGGAGAGTTGTATTGATTAGATAATGTACCTCCCTGGGGACTAGCTGTTCAAAACCTGCTTCTTCTGAGTCTTCCTTTTCAAAAATCTAAATAACTACATTTCTACACCTAATAAAAGCAAGGGAAAGGAAAGAGAGGCAAAATCCTTCCTGTGTGAGCTTCTGATGTGTTCAATTCCAGTATTTAAGTGACACTTTACTACCAGGGAACTAATTCTGCTTGTTTCCTTGATGACTGTAAAAGCAGAACTAGATTTATCACTTTCTGTCAAATGTATTACAAAGAGAGCTTATATCCTGGTGATATATGGCAGTCTCTTTAGTAATAGCCTACTTTTCTGTTCTGTTTATTTTTAAGAAAAGGAAGAATATGGTTGCTTATGCTTAGTGAGCAAATATGTATGCTTTGTGAACAACCTTGAGAAAATCTAACATTTTGAGAAATATTTGAATTTTTAAAAAATTCTATCTACATTAACTGTCACTTCTTATGGTGTCATTTAATTTGTTTAAAAATCTATTTTATTCTGAACTTAAGAAATAAAACAAACATTTCCATAACATAGTATGATGGAAAAAAAAGATGACTGTACATGAAACTGCAAATCTATTATATATAACTTGCAATGCCTTTTAAGTATATTATAAAGTTATCATGTAACTTTGTTTTTTTCCTCCCCCACCCTAGAGATGGCCACCATTAGACAAAAAAGTGTATATGTATATGTGTATATGCACACACATACACACATACACACACATACACACACATGTAGAACCGTTCTATACTTATTTCTTTCTCTGGATGCAGATAGCATCTCCCTGCGAAAGTCCTTTGTAGTTAATTTGGGTATTTATAATAGTCAAATTGCCTTAGTCACTCAAAGTTGTTAGCTTTTTAAAATTAACTATTTTTTTTTAGTTTACAACACTCAGTTCTACAAGTTTTTGAGTTTCAAATTTTCTCCCCCTCTCTCTCCTCCTCCCTACCCCCCCAAGATGGCATGTAATCTGATATATTTTCTACATATACCTTCACATTAAACTTCTTTTCCCAATAATCAAATTGTAAAGAAGAATTATAACCAACGAAATGAACCATGAGAAAGATGTAACAAAACCAAAAATAAAATTAAAAAAAGAGCAAATGGTTTGCTTCAATCTGCATTCAGATTCCATACTTCTTTCTCTGGATGTGGATAGCCTTTTCCATCATGAGTCTTTTGGAGCTGTGTTAGAACCTTGCTTTGTTGAGAAGAGCCAAGTCTATCAAAGTTAGTCATCACAGAAGCAATGTGTTTGTGGTTATGTATAATGTTCTCCTGGTTCTGCTCCCTTCACTCATCATCGGATCATACATATAAGACTCTCCAGGTTCTTATGAAGTCCATCTACTCTTCATTTGTTATAGCACAATAGTATTCCATTACATTCATATACCACAATTTGTTTAGCCATTCTCCATTTGATGGATATCTCCTTGATTTCCAATTCTTTGCCACCACAAAAAGGGCTTCTATAAATATTTTTGTACATATGGGTCCTTTTTCCCCTTGTACGATCTCTTTGCAATATAGCCCTAGAAGTGGTATTGCTGGGTCAAAGGGTATGCACATTTTTATAGCCCTTTGAATATACTTCCAAATTGCTCTCCAAAATGGTTGGATCAGTTCACAACTCCATGAACAATGCAATAGTGTTCCAGTTTTCTCACATCTTCTCCAGCATTTATCATTCAAAGTTGTTCTTAACAATATTAAAATAATACCTTTAGGCCCAGAAATACCTATTAGGTCTTTTCCCCAAGATGATTAGGGGAAAAGCAAAATAACCTATATTTCCTAAAATATTTGTAGTAGCTCTTTTTGTGGTGATAAAGGACTGGAAATTGCTGGGATGCCTGTCAATTAAGGAAGGACATAAGAAGTTGTATGACAAGATTGTGATAGAATGGGTGTTGTCCTTTATACTCCAAGAGAACCAAAGTGACATCACTATGCTAGAGTTAAATTTCATTGTCTGACTGTGACTGATCAGACCAATATGAGCTCGAAATGCTGTCCCACAAGTCGATAATACTATGCTAGAAGAAGTTATGAGCTCAATGATCTTAGACAAACATGAAATAATGAAGAGTGAAATTAGCAGAACCAAGAGAAGAGTGTATACTGTAACGGCAAAATTGTTTTATGGTACCATTTTTTTTTATTTGCTTTGTACAACATTGGATTCGAAGCCTGAAGATCTGAGTACCAGTCCCCATTCATTCACTTTTCATTGCACTGATATTTGGCAAGTCACACAACGTCTCTGAGTCTGTTTCTTCGTCCATAAATTATTAATGGTCATTGAAATCCTGTGTTTTTTTTTTAATCTTTCATTGTTCTTAGCTCCCTCTACTGAACTTTAAGGGTTTTGTTTTCTTTTTTCCTTTAGATTATGCTTGCAGCAGGGGTGGGGTGGAGAGAAGGGTTGGGGGTATGTCAATCATAATCATATTTAGCTTTAGAAATATTAGCTAACACCCTCAAAACAATTCTTTGAGTTATATCATTGTTTTTTGTATTAGAGGGCTGCTGATGTCATGGTGATTGCCTAAGTCCAAGTGACAGATCATAACAAGGGGGAATTAGAATCTTTCTGGCATTCAAAATAGGAGAGAACCTAGTTGCTAGTTTGATGTGCTCAATTCCAGTATTTAAGTGACACTTTACTACCAGGTAATAAGTTCTGCTTGTTTCCTTGATGACTGTAAAAGCAGAACTAGACTTATCACTGTCTGTCAAATGTATTATAAAGAGAGCTTATAGCCTGGTGATATATGGCAGTCTTTTGTTCAATGGGTGTTTTGAAGCTTAGCTGTTATTACATGATTTTCTTTTGGGATGTAGGAGTCTTTCTATGTGTAAGTTTTTCTTAACGCCATAAGACAATTGAAATGTACTTTATTTTGGTAGAATGAAGAATCCACAGTTTCTTTATCTTTCTAATTTTGTTTTTAGCCATCTTAATCAATTTGTTATACATACTTTGTTCTCCATTTACTTCCTCTGATACATTAAATTCTGCTTGTCAGAATCCTCAAACACATTTCTTCATCCCCTTATATCCTATGCACAGGAGACTGGACCTATAATTTCATTAGTATAAGGCTGGTTAAGGAAACTCCCTTTCCCAATGTAGGACAGCATCTTCTGTACAACTTAAAAGATTAGACCTTTGCCAGTAGGACAAATAACTACCTGACTACTCCTTTAGTAATGAAGCACATGCTTCTGAAGCTTATTGGCCAAAGAATTTTAGATTTAGAAAGCAGAAATAGACAGTTCCACTTTCTTTCTTCACCATGACCAGTGTCCCTCCCAAGGGCGATATCATCCCTTCTCTGGCCCTTTGTCCTACCCAACACTCTGAGGTCCCCTAGGAACTCACTATAGCATCAGATGCTGCCCATAGATGCCCACCATTCTCCCAAGAGAAGGCTTCTTTTCAATTAGCAAACTTTTTCTGAACTAAACCAACCATGAATATTCCATTGCCCACTGAAAAGACATACCTTCTTCTGCATGTAAATTCATTTCAGGGGCATCCTTTCTCCCAATCTGGAGGTATGCTACCCCATATTCTAGTGCTACAGCCCTAGGTCCTCTCCTCTGCTGCCTATATCCCATCCTCTTGAAGATTTCTCCCTTCACTTCCAATAGTCAGTCAATAAAAATTTATTAAATGCTTGCTATGTGCCAGGCACTCTGCTAAGCACTGGATTAGATTATAGGAATCATCAAACCTTTACCATTCATTTGTGGACTTAGTAAATGGTATGTTACTAAGTTCTTTCTGTCTCCTCTCCCTTCCCTTATGCTACCTCCTATGTAGCTATTCTTCCCTATAAAAGACATTGATTCATCTTCATGATTTATTCCCCTACTCATAATTGATGACCCCCTCTATTCTCCTCTAATTTTAATGGGCATTTCTTTTGTCTTTCTTGAACTAGGGGGTCCAAAGATAGAAAATACTTCAGAGGACCTAGTGTCCAATCCCAAAAGAAGGTAAATTGGAATAAAAATACCTAGACTTATTTCATATTGTTCCCTTTCATACATTCTATCTCCCACCAAACTAGAGTTCTAGCTGATCTTTGAACCCCAACATCCATCTCTTCCTTCCATGCATTTACATAAGCTGTACCCTATGCTTACAATATATTCCCTCTTCATCTCTACCTCTCAGAATCTTTGTCATTCTCAAAGGCTCCACTCAGTGACCACCTCCTCTGTGAAGCTTTTTTTGAAATCTCCATTTGTTATTGTTTTCCCCCTACTCAGTTTTTCTTGTTCTGTACTTATTTGGATACATGTATTTCTCCTCTTTCTTCCCTCAACCATGTAAACTCATTGTAGGTTGGGACTCTTTTGTTTTTGTTTAATTCCAAGGTCTAGCACATATATATTAGTTATATGTTTATTGGATTTGGATGAAATTCATCAGAGAAGGTTATATGTCATAGTGAATAAATGGATTCACCATAAAATGTCAAAGAACCTGAGATGCACTTTGAAGGAATCATGTAATCTACCACCTCTAGTATTTTAGAATTGAGGAAAATGAATCCCATAAAGGTAATGTGATTTTCCCAGGGTCATATAACAGAGCATATATTCTTTTCTGTTCACCACTTTAAGGAGAATGGTATAATGGAAAGGTGACTGTATTTGAATTTTTTTTAAATTTGACTTTAAGGATGGTTCTACTACTTATTACTTATGCAACCTGGTACAAATCACTTGGCCTTTTTGGGTCTCGGTTTCTTCATCTGTAAAGTAAAGGATTTGAATCAGTTCCTTATAAATCTATATATTCTTTGATCCTCTTGCTTTTTTGTAACATAGATTTCTGAAAATGATAATTCTGAAGAGATCAATTAGCCAAAATATTTATTGAGTCTGTTGTTCCTGGAACTGTACATATATGTAAAGCTAGGTCACCCAGTGGGTAAGAGTGGTGGACTTGAAGTAAAGAAGCTCTGAGTTCAAATCCCACCCCAGGTACTTGCTAGCTGTGTAATGTTAGGCAAATCACTTAACTTCTCTCAGGCTCAATTTCCTTATCTATAAAATGGCATAATAATAAAAATAACAATAATAATGCCTATATATATGTGTGTGTGTATATATATATATATATGTGCATATATATATATATATATATATAAAATACTCTCAGGGTTGTTGAGGTTGTTGTGCTTCACAAACCTTAAAGCTAGCTATTATTTATATTATCACTATTTAAAGGCAAAGTAAAGGGTTAGGGTAGAAAGACCTATAAGATGCGGGCCTTGCCTTTGAAAAATCCATCCTGGAGAAAAGACAAAAAGAAACAATTCAGTAATTGTACAAGATATCATTTAATTGAATTGATGATGGGGTTTTCTTTTTCCTTTGCAATTCTGCCTCAGTTTGATGTATATTCAATATATTAATCACTGAATTGATATGAAAAGGGCTAAGCCATGGGTCCCATTGTAAATGCAGTTAAGACAATGGGAGAGACTAATGGAGCTTATATAGCACATAGTAGGTGACATGACATGTCATGTGTGGATG
The DNA here is from genome assembly GCF_011100635.1 of Trichosurus vulpecula. Taxonomy (NCBI): domain Eukaryota; kingdom Metazoa; phylum Chordata; class Mammalia; order Diprotodontia; family Phalangeridae; genus Trichosurus; species Trichosurus vulpecula. The sequence goes on along the minus strand of NC_050574.1, from coordinate 103,317,077 downwards.
CCATGAACATAAGAGGACTTCAATGTTTTTTGCTAGTAATGAAGTTGCTTATTTGTTAGTGAATGAAACATTTCCAAGTTCAGTCCCCACGATGACCTTTGGTTGCTTCCCAGGGCTTTGGAGTTAGGAACACCATATGTTATTGTTCTTAACTGGCACAAAATTACTAGGTACATTGTGTAAAATTGTTGGGTAGATCACATTTCAGGATGTATTTTGAATACACTCATCTGCTTGGATTCTTTTTTAAAATTATCTTTTTTGTTGTTAATTCGAACTTGGCAAACATTGATAAACATGAGCATTTCCGTATACAAAGAAACTTAGAAAAATAGACTTGTCTGTGAAACCATAAATCCCCATTACATACAGATTGCATTTCTTTGCAAAATTAGATTATTTGAGCACATTGATTTAAAATCTGTCCTCCTTGTCTGTCTACTTCTGAATCTCCTTCATGTTGCTCAGTCATTTTGATCATGTCACCCCATTTGGGGAATGGTTTGCCATTTCCTTCTGCAGCTCATTTTACAGTTGAGGAAAATGAGGCAAACAGGATTAAGAGACTTGCCCAGGGTCACACAGCTAGAACATGTCAGATACCTGATTTGAGCTTAGGGCTTCCTGACTCTAGGCTTGGCACTGTATCCATTGTGTTATCTAGATGCCCTTTAAATGCTAAAATGGCCGTCTTTTTTGGATGGCTGTCCCTCTATTACCTACATTATCTCCTCCCTCAATTAGGGAAAGACAGTTATATCAAATAAGAACATTCAAGCAAAGTAAATCTACATATTGGCCATACCTGAAAATATGTTTCAGTCTATACCTTGAGACCCCCATCTCTTTGTCAGGTGGTAGGTGGCATGCTTCATACTTATTCCTCTGGAGTTATGGTTAGTCATCACGTTGATCAGAGTTCTTATGTCTTTCGATTTTGTTTTTTCTTTTCAGTGTTGTAATTATTATAAAATTATTCTCCTGAGCTGACTCAGTTTACTGTGTCAGTTCCAAAAAGTATTCTCATGTTATTTTGAATCCTTCCCTTTCATCATTTCTTATGGCTCAGTAATATTCCATTACTTTAATACATCATAATTTTTTCAGCTATTCCCCAATTTATGGGCATCCATTTTGTGTTTAGTATTTTTTTAAAAAGTGCTGCTATAAATGGGTTTTTTATGTATTGGTCTTTTTCTTCTTTCTTTGATTTCTTTAGTGTATAGCACTAGTAGTGATATTGTAAGGGGAAAGGGCATATACAGTTTAGTGGTGTTTGGTTTATATCTTTCATTCTTGAAGAGGACCATGACATCAGGGAAATGATGACATGACTTGCAGTTGACTTAGTTGAGTGAGGGAGGGCTGTACAAAATCACTAGCCTCATTTTCTCCTCCAGAGCCATCTGGGTCCAGTGGCCTGATATTCACCAGGATGACTGGAGATGGCCCAGGATGCATTGGTAGACCCTGGCCCTTTTAGGCTAAGGTCCTTTCAGGTGTTCAGTGTGAGTGAGGTAACTGCCATTCACTGAATATGCCTATGAATGGGTATACACAACCTGTGAGTAGCCTCCCCTTCCCTGCCCTCCCCTCCCTTGTCATATTCCCATGGCCGAAGACTGCCTCTTTTACTTTGGGTTTCCTGGCTAGATTTCTTTCTCAAAAACCAAGCCTTAAACCCACCTCACTCTGGAGCTCATAGATTGGACATTTTTTTTTAAGTTTTTTATTAAAGGGGACATCCCTTGATTAATTTCTTAAAGAGGCCTATTCACTGAATGGATGTTACCTCACTCGCAGTGAGCACCTGGAAAGACCTTAGCCTAAAAGGGCCAGGGTCTACCAATGCATCCTGGGCCATCTCCAGTCATCCTGATGAATATCAGGCCACTGGACCCAGATGGCTCTGGAGGAGAAAATGAGGCTAGTGACCTTGTACATATGTTAAAATCTGCAAATTAAAGAGATTTGAAATCTTTTTAAAAAAGAAATTTGAAAAGAGAAACTCAACTACAGAAGGGCTTTCTCAATAGGATTATTTGGAAATTCAAATAATGTAGATTCAGACCTTTTTCCCCCTGCAGTATCCGGAAAAAGCATTTATTAATTAATCAGTGATTATCAAGGATGTCATCTTGGAAGGAAGTTTCTGCCTTGTTTCTGGATTCTGGGCTTGGTGCTGTACTATTTTAAAAATTTTATCACTGACTTGGATAGAGGCATAAATGAGATGCTTATAAAATTTGGAGGTGACATAAAGGTAGTAGAAATATCTAATATGTTGGGTGATAGTTAAAATTTAAGAATATCTCCACAGGTTGTTATATTCAACAGAACCTAATAAAAAGAATGAACTAAAAATGAAATTTCCCATTTGAGTTCAGAAAATCAATTCATAAATATAAATTAGGTGAGCTTTAGTATATGGTATATTCCTTGGAGTTTTGATAAATTGACCTTAATATAAGCCAATTTTGGTATATCATAGCAAACAAGCATAATGAGACCTTAGACTGTATTAAGAAAAACATAGTGATGGGTCTAGGAACTCTTGCACACGTTCCTGAGTGGAAAAATCCTGGTCAGTTAGAGAAAGGCAAGCAGAGTGGAGAAAAGCCCGAAGATGACCATGGTACCTCTCTTCGAGTATTTTAAAAAACCAACATGTGGACCTCCTCCCTTATGGGGGTGTGCCCAAGTCTTGCAAGACAGGTCGAGAAACTGTGATAGTAGAAAAATTTGCAGCTTCTAAGACCTCCTTATCAGCTCCTCCAGACTTTATAACGAATTTTGCTGTATGTACTGTAAGCAAAGACGTTTGCTTTCAGTGGTACCTACCCCCTCTAGAAAAACCTCCAAAGGAAATAGAATCTATGATCATGCTGCTGTATGCCATTAACACAAAACCCGTTAAGATTTATGATGCCCTTGAGTTCAAAGACAACCATATATATGCTGGATCTTACTGGCTTTCTCTGGACAAGGTGATGGCCTTACATGAAAAACTATCTGGCCTCAGGCAACAAGCTGAAATGTTGTTATACACGTGTCCGTTGTCTCCAGAAGGAAAGTCATTTGATTCCTCTACAAAAATCAACCCAGATGTCCCTGAAAATGTCATGCTCACTAAAGAAATGAAGACTACGCTTTTTGAGTGTTGCGCTGAGATAGAATGTCTGCTTTTGCAACGTGAAGACTTGCCCCTAAAAGTTGAGATCCTGATGGAGACAGCCCAGGGCCCGAAACGCAAGAGGTGGCAGAGAGATGGTCTCCCTATATCCCTATGCATTCTCATAGATTTCTCTCACGCTTGGAGAGCTCTCCACTTTCATCTCTTGGAACCAGTGGTGGCATGCTAGTAAATGTTCAACAATTGGCTGGGGGTGGGGTGGGGTGGGACAGAGGCAGGGGATATAAGCCCAACAGCCTTTGAAGTGGAATCTGCATCAATATACATTTTCTCCATTGCTTTCTTAAGTCTAGACAATCAACAAAACCAAGAATCCAGTCCTGATTTGTAGCATTACGACATTTTCATGCTGACAGTTTTGACTGAGTTCTGCCCAGCTGCCTCCAGCTCATTTCTGCTTGGAAGCTGTAGCTCCCTTGAGGGCTTGCAGAGGTGCTCCCTCCCACCTGGAGGGATCTTCTGAGTCTCCATGTTATCCCTCCCCCCCTCCCCACATACACACAGAGTCATTACTTCCTATTTACTTTATACCCATTTTCTGTTATTTTTATCTCTCTTCAGGTTGTTCCCCCTCATTAGAATTAGAGGTCCTTGAGGGCAGGGCCTGTTTGGGTTTTTGCCTACGTGGCCCCAGCACCTTGGATAGCCTTAGGCACTTGGTAGGGACAAGAACTGGACCTGTGACTTCAATGGTTCAGGGAAGTTCCTGGAAAAGAAACTTTCTCTACCAATTAAAGTTAGCATCTTGTGTGTAACTTAGGGTCTCAGGCAGTTGCCTGGAGCATTAAGAGGTTAAGTGACTTACCCTAGGTCACACAGCTAGTATGGGTCAGAGGCAGGACCTGAACCTTTCAACCCAGGACTTCCTGGCCAGCTTTCCCTAGTCTATATAATAGAACCTTTGTATGGTACATAGTCGGTCTAATAAATGCCTGTTGAGTTGAAGAGGAAAAAAAAAAAACCAACATGTGTAAACAAGGGATTTGATTTGTTCTACTTGGCCACAGAGTAGAAAATAAGGAACAATACATGTACTGTGCATTAAAGCAGGTTTAGGCTTGATATAGCAAGAAGCTTACTCATACTTATTGCTATATAGAAGTATTTAATGAGTTGTCTTGGGAGACAGTGGGTTTCATCTTACCAGAGGTCTTTGAGCAAAAACTAAATTAACAGTTGTCAGGTATGGTGCAGGGAGGGATCTTTTTCCAGTATAGGTTGGCACTGAGGTCTCTTCTAACTCAGAGATTCTGTGATCTTTTGGTGACGATAAACAATTTTGGCAAATGTGGACAATATAATATAATGATTTTTTTCTTTCAAAAAGCTAAATTATGTCAAACCTGTGTCAATGATGAATCTTTAAAAAAATTCGTGAAATTATTTAATTTCTTTTAAAGCGCTAACAACATAAAGAAAGATTTACATGTGTCTCAACAATTCATTCTGAAATTTGGGTATGTGTTACAGGATGGATTGCAAAACCCACCGGTGAAATTAATACCATAATTCCGCGCCGAAATATGAAGAAGGCATTTCTGGATGAATTGAAAGCTGAAAACATCAAAGCATTTTTATAGTAAGCATATTTTTTTAAATAAATATTCAGCATGTTATTGGTTAGAATAGTTGTTTTTTCTAGAAATGTCCCTATCTTGAATAACCTATTCAGGAAGAAACTTGGCATTTAAATGCTTGCATACATGTTGAATTATCTTGTAATGGTGTCATATTTCACCTGGCAAGAAAATACTATTAGCCACACTTCATGATTTTCCCCTTTCTTTGCTTCTCATTGAGAATTCAGTGGAGCATAGTGTGATGATGGACTGAAGCAAAGTGGCAGTAGGGATGGGAGAGAGGGAGTATCTGTGGAGACAGAGATACTTAATCACAAAAAATAGAGCCGTGTTCAGTGCAATGAGGTGGAAAGTATGCTGGATTTGGAATTGGAGGACCTGGGTGTGAATCCCTGCTCTTTCATTTACGGTGTATTTGACTCTGGGCAAGTTGTTTAACCTTTCTGGGTCTCTGATTCCTTCTCTATAACATAATAGCTACCCTCAAAATTATCCTCTGCTTTGAAATCACTGCTGTCTTTGGTATTTTGGAAAATTAATAATACACCATTCTTACTATAAATAAATAGCATTGCCCTCCTTTTATTGATTAGCATATTAGAAGTGGGTGTGGGTGTAGGTGTGGTGTGTGGTTGGGTGTGTCCCAGATGCTTAAAATCACTTACAAACGGATCTAATCTGAAAGATTCTTGACACTGTTTAAGTAATAAATTTATAACTGTCAATTATAATCTCAATTATAATCTTAAAATAAAAAATAAAGTAGTGAATATGGTAATACATTTTAAATGAAGAAAAACAATAGCTAGCATTTATGTACTGTTTTAAGGTTTACAAAACGCTTTAAAATGTAAAACTGCCAGGAAAACAATATGCAGGACTACAGCCATGCAAATGGAAAGAAAACTGCAATAAAACAATTAAAACTATAAAATAATTAAAAATAAGCATGGTAGAAAAGAAGACATACAAGAAGAAATCTTCCTTCAATCCTTTCAGAGGTTGGGATTAACAGGTGTGGCCTATTGCATATAACATCAGATTTTGTTGATGTGTTAATTGGTTTTGCTGAATGTTTTTCTCTCCTTTTTATAAAAATTCTTTGTTTTTAGGAATAGATCTCCAGAAGGGGAATGGGGGGGGGGGGGGCCAGAAGGAATCTAGATAATATAATCATATATACAAAAAAAGAATGTAGTCAGAGGCTTAGCTGTCGGGAAGACTTTAGCTACTGGGCTGGAGTTGCTGATTTTTTTTTAGTCAACTCGTTGCTGATTGACTGGAGAAAGGCTGAAACTCATTGAAAGACAGCTGAATTTCAGGTATTGCTCCAGACATTTACTAGCTGTGTTACTCTGGGCAAGTCACTTAATCCTGATTGCCTCTCCACTCACCAAAAAATCAACCACTGGACTGGATTATAGCTCACTGGCCATTCTTCCAAATATATTAACAAAATGCCCTTTCTGCTCTAATGCTATCATTGATCTCACCAAGCAAGTACCCAATGTTTTGTGTTCAGAAACTTGGGGTTATATTTGTTTCCTTCCTCTACTTCCCCTGTCACATCTACTAAGTCCTACTGATTTTATTTCTGCAATGTCTCTTTCATCTGTCTCCCATTCTCTAGCCCCACTACCACCATCTGAATAGATGGACTTATTTCCATTTACAGTAGCCTCCTGAGTGGACTTTCTACATACTTTCTCTCCCTTCTCCAATCTATCCTTCATATCACTGTCACATTTCCTTCCTTATGTATGGATCTAATAATCTCTTCTCTGATCAAAACTCTTCTATGACACTCTAACGCAGACCAGTGAAAGTGCAGCTTCCTTTTTCCATCATTCAAAATATTCTATATTAGCATTAGAATATATATTATTAGCACATTTATATAGTCTATATTAGCATTAGTGTATAGGTTATTAGCATATATATAGTCTGTATTAGCATTAGCATATATTATTAACATATATATTAGCACCTATTAACGTTAGCAATATTTAATCTCAAGCCATTACCCTCCATTTAATTTTATGCTCCATCAAACTGGATTATTTTATTGTCCCTCATATATATCTTATGCTTTTCCATTTCTGTGCTTTTGCTTAATATATTATCTGATTTTGGATCTAAAGGAGCAGAAACACTACTCCATACTTAATGTTTGCTTTACTGATGGCCTGTAAACTATCAATAATACAGACACATGAGAAGGATAACATTGCTGCTTATGTCAGTGTTCTGCACTGGCTACCCAAAGCCTCAGATGTCTAAATAGCTTATTAGAAATGAAGCAGCAAATGTAGTTCTCAGAACCGAGTCCTGTCCAGAACCGAAGGCTCGATCTGAATGGCCAGAGCGATTAAGGTCAGCAGGGATTTGGAGGGGTTTTTTTGTTGACTTTTTTTTTCAAATTTGTCATTCTGGGGTTAGCAGCCACCAGGCACCTTCTGAATATACCCCTCATGAGCAAGGTAGGTAAGGATGCACATTAGGGTTGAGAGAATTCCTTTGGCATTATGGGCTGTACTGATAGACTCTTAGTCTGTTTAAGTATTTTTACCTACATATTCTCCTACCTTTGAATGAAAAAGCCTACTCTGGTCAGATACCATCATTTATGTTCCTTATATGGAGAAAATTAAAAAGAAAACAAAACAAAATTCCATATCAAATAGCTATTAAAAATTATAGTATCATGTGTTGATAAGAGATATAAAGCAGTAGACAATTCCCCAAAGGAGAGAGATATCACTTCTGGCAGAGGAGAATCAAAAAAAGCTTCATAGTTAAAATAGAATTTTTTTTTCTAGGACTTGAAGCATGAGCTGTTTTTCTAGACATGTAGAAGTGGTATGAATCAAGACACCAGAGATAGTGGAACTGAGCAAGTTTGATGAATGGTGAGAAGGCAATCTGGCTAGAGTTTAAAGTATAGAATTTTTTGTTCATGGAAAGGAGGTATATGAGATAATGGGTAGGAAGATAAGTAAGCACAAATTTGTAAATGACTATGGGTTTGGATTTTATTGAGTAGGTAATAAGGGTCATTGGAAGTGTATTTAAACAGTGAAGGGACATGATTAGCCTTGAACATTAAGATTAATCTGAAGGAAAGAAAACGAAGAAATTTACATAACTTTATTATATATTTAAAAGGAATGGCAAGTTTCATGTGTAATCATCATTTTTAATATTATATTGTAGAAATGCTTGTTTTATTCCATAAATTAAAGATAAAATAAATTTTCTTAAGAAAAAGATTAATCTGAGATCAGTTTATAGGATGGATTGTACAGGGAGATAGTAAAGGCAAGAAGTGTGTATATACATACATATTTCACTTCTCCACAACAACTCTGCAAGATAAGTAGGACAGTGCCCATGAGCCCCATTGCACAAATGAGAAAATTGATTCCCAGAGAATTTATATAGTTCACACAGTAAAAATTAGAACTAAGAAACCCAAGTCTCCTAACTTCTTACTTCAGTTCAGATTCTGCCTCTCCCAGATTTTGTCTTTTCCTCACTTTTTTCCCAGTTGCTATAGAAATCAAGAAATATTTCTAGAAAATGAGGAATTTCATGGAAAAAATTCACATCTCTACATAGTAAGAGATTGTATTTGACAAAAATTATAACACCTCATCCATATGTAAAGAATTATGTATTGCAAAGCACTTTTATATTTCTTTGTATTCTGCTTAATGAAAAATAAAGATGATTTAAAATCAAACATTGTTTTTAACCATTATCCATTTTTCTCAACTAGTAATTTTACACGGATCCCACATCTGGCAGGAACAGAACAAAACTTGGACCTTGCAAAGCAAATCCAATCCCAGTGGAAGGAATTTGGCCTAGATTCGGTTGAACTTACTCCCTATGATGTCCTCTTATCCTACCCCAATGAGACTAATCCCAACTATATCTCTATCATTGATGAAGATGGAAATGAGGTAAGGGAAATTGGTTGTTTTTGGATGCCACAGAAGAAATCCAAAATAAAGATAGACAAAGGCTATCCATATTGACCCTTGCACATGACAACTTCAGTAAGCTTATTATCTATCCACCTTAGCTTTACCTTGATCTTGCCATCACCAGAAATGTACTCCTTCTGTGTTTAAGAACTCTGAAATTCCTTTATCTGATCACAGTGTATTAGCTTTTTGCCCCTCTCTCTGCCTTCCTGTATCAGACTCTATTCTTCATCGAAATCATTGTTTCCCAGGCCATCACCCCTATACTAGCCATTTTCTCCACTTTTCCTCATCTTGATCCCTTGGTGACCCAGTTTAACTCTACACTGTCTTCTCTTGTGTCCATGACCCCTTGATCATATCCGTGATGATCCCCTGCCACGCTTCAGCCGTGGATGATTCCTAGGAACTTTGCTGCCTTTTCTTCTATAGACATACTGCTGAATGAAGGTGGATAAATTCATTCATGGGTCCACTACTGGGTCCATTTTTTTTTTACTGGGTACTTACTTAGCACCATAAACCTTCCAATTTTTCTTCCATCCTCATAAAAAGTTCACTTGATCCTTCCATCACTCATCATCTCATATCCCCTAGGGATGGACACATACACACAGAGAACAAGAATAGATAACAGTCACTTAAGAAATGTCCTTTATAGACTCAGAACACTAGGAGTAGAAGATAAAAAAAGAGAGTGATACTAGGTGAGGAAACTGGGGTCCAGAGAAAGGAGTGACTTGAGTAAAGTCACTGGAAGCCAGATTCCAGTGTTTAAAAGCGAGTGAGAGAAGACAAGTGAAGATATTGAGTATAGATGATTTTCTCTGTCCAAGAAGAAGAGGAGAGAGATCATATTATAGCCACTAGGGATAGCTATATCAAGACAAGGCTTTCTTAAGGAAGAGGAAGACATAAATGTGTTTGTAGGCAGCAGGGAAGCATCCAGTAGATATGGGGAAATTGAAGATTAGAGATTGAGAGAAGAGAGATGATAGATGAGTTCATCTGCTGGAGAATATGGGAGAGGATGGGATCAAGATTACATGTTTTGGCATTTGGATTGTCATGGAAAAGGGCTACTTCCTCATCTGACAGATAGCAGAAGCCAGTTGTCCAAGTGGTGTGTGATGAAGAGGGGAGAAGAGGGAGTTTTCAGCAAATTGTTTTAATTTTTCATTAAGTACAAGATGAAGTGTTAAACTGAGATGGTGTGGAAAGAGTGCCTTGTGAGGTTTAAGAAGAAATAGGAAAGTCTGGAATACTTAGCATGAACTATGGGATAGCTAATCATTTAGATGGCAAACATTATTTTGCCTTGCCACAATGAGGGCTCGGTTAATGTTAGATAAAATAAATTGGTAATGGACCTATTCAACATGGTTCATGATTTTCTTCATATCTGCATAATATTATATAATTATGAGGGAAAGAAATGAATGTTGGGAATAATCCAGGATTGGCATTGCCAAGAACTGATCAGCAACTACAGGACAAGGAGTCAGAGGGATTAGCGAGCATAAGGTACTGTAGAATGGGTTCACCAAAGGGTTAAGGTAAAGGTAAAGGTTAAGAATAAGAAAGGAAGGAGACTGTAGCTAATACAGGGAAGAGTGTTGGCCCTTGTACTATTTGTGTGGGCCCACAAAAGACAGATGTATGGCAGAAATAGAAATAGAAAATCAAGGTTAGACTTTCTAAGGCATAGGGAAGTATGAAATGATAGAAAAGATTATGATCAGATAAAGGAAGTTCAGAGTTCATTCATGTGAAAGTAGAATACTTGTGGGTGATAGCGGGATCAGGGATATAACCATATATGTGTGTAGCTTATATGGATGGAAGAATAGGTCATAGCACCAAATTGAGCAACTGGCACATTAAGGCATTTAAGGGAACATCAGTATGTATGTGGAAGTCCATTAACGTGAGGGTAGGAGAAAAAAACTGAGCCAGGCACTGAACTCATTGAGGAAGGAAGACGAATGTCTTACAGGTTGATAGATAATAGCCACTAGTATCTGGATTATTCTTTATGTTAAAGTAATATCCTATTACATTTTTATACTAGAGCATTAAGCCATTTCCTCCAATCATTGGACACATTTCATTATCACAGGTAATGATAACTGAATATTTTTGTGCATCTGATTCTTTCCTGTCATTAACTTCCCAAGGATATAATCCCTGTAGTGAGATCTCTGAATCAAAATATGACCAATTTCATAACTACTTCTGCATAATTCCAAATTATTTTCTAGAGTGATATGAACAATTTCCAAATCTACAGGCAGTTAATTGGTCCTATCTACAATTGAATTTCCTAACTTCTACTATCTCTGCTAATTTCAAGATTATGAGGTGATAGATAAAAATTGTTTTAATTTGCCTTTCTTTGATTAATAGTAACTTGGAATAATTTCTACATCTATACTTATAGTTTGCATCTCTTTAATTGAAAACTTTATATATCCTTTTGGCTACTTTTTTATTAGGGGATTACTGATCTTGTGTCAATTCCATATAAATTTTGGATGTCAGACTTTAAACAGATAAATATAGGATTTGTTTTAATTCATATCTCTTATCATTCTAACTTCACTGATTTTAACTATGCAAAAGTTTTTAAAATTGTATGTAAATGAGATTGTCTTTTGACTTTTTAATCTCTTTTTATTTTCTAATTATGTATATTTCCTCTCTTAACAGCTACAAAAGCTATAACTTCCCATTCTTCTCTAAGTATGTCATACCATAACTTTTTAATAATTGGATAGTTTTTCCATTTGAAATGTGTAATGATGTGAAGGTAACTTAGTAAAATTATTTAGGGTTTTTTTTTTTGGTTTTTACAAAAAAATATGCAAATGAAGTGCAGCATTCAGAATGAAGACCAAACAATTATAAAATTCATTAATTTGAATGCCATTCATTGTTAAATCATGAAGGAATAATATTTATTAGGCTAATAATAGCTAACACTTATATAGTATTTTGAGGATATATCTCATTTGCATCTTGCAGCAACCCTGTAATATAGCTGCTATCATTATCCCATTCTTACAATGGGGGAGGCAAAGGAAGGAAAGGGAATAAGCATTTATAACACTTACTATGTGCCAGACATCGTGCTAAGTGTTTTATATAAATATTAATTCATTTGCAGCCTCATAAAACTCTGTGAGGTAGGTGCTATTATCATCCTCATTTTACGTTTGAGGAAATTTAGGCAAACATACATTAACTGACTTGCCCAGGGTCACACTGCTAATAAATGTCCAAAGTCAAATTTGAACTCAGATCTTCCTGACTCCAGGCCCAGCACTCTTATTTTTTCATACCACTTAGGTACCTCAGGCTGAGAAAGCAGGCTCAATGCTTAACATAGTAGCTGAGGTGAGAAGTCAGGCCTTCTGTATTCTTGGCCCAGAGCTAAATCCACTGTGCCAAGCTGCTTCCCTGTCTGAATCTGATTTCTTCCAAACTGCTTTCCAAGTTTCCCAGATGTTCTTGACAAATAGGGATATCTTTAAATACCCTTTATTATGGGTTTATGAAGTGTTGGGTTGTTGTGTTCAGTTGGTTGTGATTCTTCTAATGTGGTATGTTCCACTGATCTGCTTTTCTGTTTTTTTAACTGAGGATTACTGTTTTATAATGTAATTTGTTGTCTGAAAATTCTATTCCCCCCTCATTCTTTTTTTTATTATTTAGATTTAGTTTGAGATTCTGAAAGTTTTTCATCCTCTGAATGAATGTTGTTATCGTATTGTAGTTCTACAAAATATTATTTGTGGTTCAGTGTTCAGTCATGACCAACTCTACGTCCGTGGGATTTTCTTAGCAAAGATACTGGAGTTTGCTATTTCCTTCTTCATTGTATCTCCATTTTACAGATGGGGAACTGAGGCCAATAGGGGTTAAGTGACTTTTCCAGGTTCACACAGCTAATAATAAGTGTCTGAGGCCAGATTTGAACTCAGTAAGATGAGTATTCCTGAGTCCAGGCCCAGCACTCTATCCATGTGCCATCCAGCTGCCCAACTGTGATACATACTGTTAGAGAAAATGAGGAAGTGTTGTCGTTGTTTGGCCTTTTTTCTCCAAATGGACTGTGATATCGAGAGGGTGATGCCCTGCCATGACTTGTAAGTGAATTAGATTTAAGTGAGGCAGGGCTGTGCAAAGTCACCAGCCTCACTTTCTCTTGTGGAGCCATCTGGATCCAGTGGCAAGATATAGATAAGGGTGACTGGAGTACTGTACATTTAAGAAAGATTTCCATTAGAAATTATCTAACATAAAAAGTCTGCTGGCAATTATAAATGTTGATGAGAAATTAAGCTATTCTAAATAAGTACGAAATTGTGTGTAGCTTAGACTTTACTCTAACTAAGAAGCTAAAAGGAACTGAAAAATAATTTTCTCACTTTGCCCTGTATGGTGAAGGTGAATTTCTGCCTCAGTCCTGTTCTTCATCCCAGGGTGACTTCTCTCTTCCTCCTGTTCTGCTTATCCCTGTCTTCCTCTTCCCTCAGCCAGCTCAATGGATTGAAAAGAGCCTTGGCTTAAGAGTCAGAACACCCAATTTCCTGACTTGTTCTGCCACTTACTAATTGGCTGACCTTGGGCTCAAGGACTCTGAAGTCTCAGTTTAGGGATAATGATACCTTCACTGTCTATTTTGTGGTGTTCTTAATAATAAGATAATGAAAAAGGCTTTTAAAATGGGAAGCCCCATGCAAACGTAAGGTATTATGGGCATTTACAGCTCAACCAGAGCCCCACCTTCATAAAGATTTCTGTGACTTGAACTGCAGAAATAGTGAGAAAAATAATTGTTATTCCTATTGGAAATAGTGCTTATCCTGATTCTTAAGAAAAAGGTTACGCCAGCAGTTATCAGTATAGAGTGCAATAATCAGGGACAGCTGAGTTCTGCTCCATCCTGTCTCAGATTGTTACTACTGTGACCGTGATTGTCACAACCTTTCTGAGCCTCAGTTTTCACTGTAAAGTGGAGATAACTATAGCTTCTACCTCATAGGACTGTTGTGAGGATCCTATGAGATTATATGTTTAAAATGCTTTGCAAAGCTTAAAGTACGATATAGAAGCCAGCTATTATTATTAACCACTGTTGTTGCTATCGTTAATATATCCCTTGTCTAATATATTCTATTGATCTACTTTTCTCTTTTTGAAAGATGACCAAGTCGGTGTGATCATTACTGCTTTGTAATACAGTTTGAATTTTAAATGTTATTCCCCTTCATTCCTACTTGTTTTCATTCTTTCCCTTGGTAACACTGTATGTTTCAATCAAGGAGTCTGAAACCAGGGGTGATGTAAAGGGGAATGGGTACCTCAAAAAGTTTTGGCAGAAATTTTCTTCCCTTGAGATCGTTACAAAACACCTCCCCCAATATTTCTTGTCTGGGTGCAAGGGTTTCACAGCTCACTGTGGGTTCCCCATCAGAGTTTGCAAATGGTACCTGTGAGCCTGTGAAGCCTTTCCAGGGAATCTCTGGGGTTCCAGTCAGTCCTCTTTTCACCAGGAATAGGAAGGAGGATGCCCCTTCCCATTACCCTTTTCCCTGGGCCAATCTTTGTTCCAATTTTGGGAAGCCTAGGCATGTCTGGTCCTGAGTTTGCCCCCCTTCTGTTGATTTTTCCCCTTCTCTGAGCTCCCCACTGCCCCAAATTAACTTGAGGTGAGGCCACTTTGGATAGGCCAAAAGGTGCCCCAGTAGGTACATCCCATAACAATGCACCTGTCTTCTTACCCACTACCACCTGTTATACATTCCAACTGTAGCTTTACAAAGAAAATGCTTAATCCCTTCTAGAGCTTTTACATTTGAGTAGAAGACAAGCAGGGAGTGGGCCTGCTTAATCAGAGGAAATGATGGGAAGAGGAGGTAGTTAGAGGTCAGAAGGACAGGGGATCTTAGGCCATCCTTGCCCTTATTAAGGCTTCTTAACCCAATCCTCCTTTCAGCTCTCACCTGCACCCCCATTTTTATTGGCCCAGGAATGATCTGCCTCCTTCCCTTGGCCTCCGCATCCTATTAGGTGGGTGTGGGGCACAGAAGGACTTGAAAGCCCCCAACACTGACCCTGAGGCTAAGGGATCAGGGGAGGAGCACTGGGCTGTACATTGTTGTATATTGTCTTTTTCTGAGAAATGTAAAAGTCATTAAAATTATTTCATTAAAAATATTAATAACTTTGGCAGTAAGTGAAAATCAGTACTAAGTTCAAATTGAGTGATGTGATGGGACATTCTAGTACATTTAAAATTTGGTTCAGTTTTACATTTTACCTAGTCTTGTACATTGAGCCATTGTGAGCTGTGAAATAACACATTACTTGTCTTCCAAAACTCCTAAGGTAATTTAAGATTCATTATTTCAAATTTCTCAAAACTTCCTGTCAATATTTTTAAAAAATCACTTTTCTTTCAATTTTTTCACTGGGATATCAACTCAGATATGTTTAGCAAAAAAAAAAAACCACCTACAGTTATCATTATCTCTTCCATTTTTCTCAACCTTCTCTGAATTTTTATGAAACATAATTTTTTTCTAGTCGCTATTATTGTCTACTTGACAATATCTGAAAGTTCTTAGAGACTAGCGATAATGCCTTATACTTTCTTTGTACTCTCCCACGGTGTATAGCACAGTGCTGGACACATAGTAAATAGGTCAGTAGGGGATTACTACATGTTTATTGCTTGACTCCTCCTACCCCTGTGGAAGCACCACCAAGAACTTGCGTTCCAGTTTTAATGGAAGGGCCATTAGATCGAATCAAACTAAGACTGCTACAAAAAAAGAAAAGATCAGATTTTGATTGTGAGTTTTAATAACTGTGATTTCTTTTTTAGATTTTCAAGACCTCATTATTTGAACCCCCTCCTCCAGGATATGAACATGTTCCAGATGTGGTGCCACCTTTTAGTGCTTTTTCACCACAGGGGATGCCAGAGGTAAAGAAAATAAGAAATATTAACTAATAGAGGATCTCTATCATAGATTCATGGGGCCTTGGACATCCATCTGCTTTATCTTCCAGCATTAAAACAGTCTACAGAAATACAACTGTTAACTGCTCTTGAGAAGAATAAAACATAAAGAGAAATACCAAAATTTGATAACTACCATTGGCCACATAGTATTCCCTAGTTTTTGTTGTTGTGTCTCCTTAAAAAATATATCAGTAGGCGAAATTCTGAAAGCTAATAAGAAAAGACATGTTGGTGAAGTTCTAAGAATGCCGTTTACGAAACTGTTGAATTATAATGGCAATGCCAAAGGATGCGGGACAGAGGGATGATATCACCCTCGTAGTCACTTAGTAATGTTGCTAAGGAACCTAAAGTTGTATCCTACAGCATATAGCTTTTCTCACATCGTTGAAGAGACAATAAGATTAAAGTCACATTTCATGCAATAAATTTGATAGATCTGAGCATAGTCATTTGAATACCCCCAGAATGCCTCAGTGAAGTAATTATAACTTCCATTACATTAACATAGAAATGGGAAAGAATGGTAGAAATTTCATAAAAATGGTGTACTGTCTATCTCAGAGGTTGTGTGGTATGGTAGAAGGACCACTGTAACTGAAATTGAGAGAACAGAATTCTAGTCCTGATTTTACCACAAAGTAATCATGTGACATTGGACAAGTAAATTTTTCTGGGCTTTAATTTCTTCATTTTTTTTCTCCTGTATTTGTTTGTATCAATAGTCTCATGTTTCTCTGAATTTCTCATATTTGTTATTTCTTTTTTGTACAATAATATTCCATTATGTTCATAAACCACAATTGAAGATATTCCCCAGGTAGTAGGCAGCCACTTTATTCTTTTTCTTTGCTACAAGAAGTGTTAACGATCAAAAAGTGTTTATGAAGTGTATCATGTGTGGTATGTATTGGATGTGTATGTTTTGGGTTGTTTACACAACAGTGGAATCACTGAGCCAAAGGATATTAACAGTTTAGACTCTTTTACAAATATTTCTAATTGTTTCCAGAATGATTATACTAATTCACTGCTCATTATACCAACAGCCTCTCTAATATCGGTTATTTGTTTTTTTGTTATTGGTGCAAATTTCCAGAGAGTGAGGTAAATTATCAACCTCAGAATTGGTTTATTTTGCATTTTATTATTATTAGTGACTTGCGGTTAATTTTTCTATGATCATTTTTTTTGCAATTCTTTTGAAAATTACTTATTCAAATCCCTTGGTCACGAAATTAACATTAGGTTCAGTAAACAAGCAAGTAAATCAGTAGTGAAAGATACAAAAATATATGGTACTTAGCTTCCATCACAAAGACTAATGAGTTTGTGAGTTATCCTTTTTTTGCCTATAGGCCCTAAAATTGCTATGTGCAATACTTGCATGCTTGTTTTAAAAAAAGAAGTCACTTTTAGGGAACATCATACTGATGGAGGGAAAAAGTTGATGGAGATAATTAAGGGCAACCAACAAGCATTTAATACAAACTTACTATGTACCAGGCTCTGTGTTAAAGCTTGTTTCTTAACAGAAGTAAAACTTTGTAGATAGAGGAGTTTCTAGTCTTGTTCTCCCTTTTTAAATGTTTGTTCAATTCCGGAGTTAACCATTATAGCATTTCTTTGAAACTGCTTCTTAGAGGTGCAGTGTCAAAATGATTGAATTCTGGATTAGGAAGTAGGAAAGCAATGTTTTACCAATCTGTGTAGTATCTCAACATGAACATTAGATACTCTTAATTTAACTGAGTTTTTATATAATGGCTTTTTCCATCCATACTAATATCCAGTCATTGAAATCCTCACAGTAGAAAAAAAAAGATGGGGGCACAGGACAATAGAAGGTTGACAGGAAAAGAACAAATTCCCCCATAAACCACAAGTGTGTCTTTATTTCTAGGAAGAGAACAATAGTTCCCTGTAAATCATACAAAAGGGTCATTATATGTAGTCAGAGAACTAAAGTACTGTGAGAGGATGCTCATTATAGTTTTTAATCTTCAGTTGTTTCGGCTAATTCTTTTTCATAGCCCTACTTTATCATTGATTTGAGCAAATTTCTTAACATCTCAGAAGATTGGAATGGAAATTAAAATGAATTTAATATATTAAAGAATTGGTGCAGCAAAAAGGTGATGTAAAGTGAGAAAAATGTAAGGTAAGGAATTTAAGGATCTGAAACAAATTAGTCAGAAATAAAATAGGATATGATTGTGGTATTTCATAATATGTAGGTGTATGACATTGGAAACAATTAAGATAAAAAGTGGTTTTTCGTTTCAGAAAGAACTTTAGGTGCATTGAAAATGCTGCAGTTTTGCAGATATAATGGATCCTACACTCATCTTCCTGTTCAGTCCTGGGCTTAGTATATTGTCAATCTACAATGTTTTTTCAAGATTATATGTACTGATGAACCAACCAATTGAACTGTTGCTCTGAGATATTCCTCAACAACCTGTTTGTACTTATTTATAAGTATAAATTTAGGCTAAACTGAGTAGTTGGGGAGTTCATTTAGAGGGTTTTGCATTTGTTCCAGATGATGAAATAATTAGCAAAATATGAAGAGCAGCTGCTGGACCTTTCCATTTACATGGGATTACTCAAGTTTGAACTCAGCACTGGAAATCCTCTGAAATAGTGGAAAACACCTTTTGGCGGGCATATTGGTCTCCTTGTGTAATACCTTGCTTAATATCAACTATCAGAGGATTGTGAAAGTTGTATCTGTTGTGGGGTCATCAAAGAATCTTTCATGATATTCATACGTTTAAGCATGATGATTTCTACCTGTACTCCAGTTAAGTCACAGAAGACCAAGGCTTCTAAATTTGACCAATCAATTTCAAAGGATCATAATGGATTGTAGTCATTGGATTAAAGCAGATGATGCCATGTAGGAAATATCTAATGATTAGTTGAAGAGTATCAACCCTAAACCTTGGGGTAATGTATAATACAGCCATCCTGCTTTTCAGCAGCAGACCAGTCAAGTGGTTGTCAAATCCAATGGTGAGGAAATCCTCCGACAGAACCGCCCTTAGGGATGGTGAGAGGGTTAAATTTATCTTTACACACACCTCACCATTAACTAAGTAATAACTTTGTGAACTTCAGAAGGTTGGAAGATCTGGAGTGCTGATTTGGTAGCTGTGTCTGCCAAAGCATCATTACTGACCGCAGTGTCTTCATCAGTAATTAAGAGACTTATCTAGGATAAACTTGATGTGCTGAGGATAAAATAGCTTCACTAATCTACAAAAGCACCACCTTTGATGCCTAACAAAGAGCCTAAGCCGATCTCCATGTGTACTCTGTGAAAAGGAAAAAAAAAATGACTTCCGGTAACCAGGAACCATGAATTTATGCTTTGGCTACATGTGCTCCCCAAATTTGAACTCATTCTTCCCAGGAATAAGGACACTGGTGGGTCCTTACAAGAGATTGTGCTGTGAAAATCTACCTGCTCAGACTTACCTCTAGAGCTTTGAACCTTTGGCAACCCAGTCTTCTAATGCAAATGAGAGTTGGGAAAGTAGGTCTGTAGGAGGAGTTATGCATACATGAGATATACCATATCAAAGGAGAATCTTTCAAGCAGAATTTTGCTCTACTAAATGAAATTTTTTCATAAGATAACAAACAAGTAAAGTAGGCTTTTGTTTTCCCTATACCTTTCTAAAAATTAATTGTAAAAATGTAATATGCAGTAGCATGTTTGTAAAAACGTTATTGTTCCTTCTCATATTTAAATGAAGGCTGCCCTCAGTGAGTCTATAAATTAAATTATTCTCATAAAGATTTTGTTGGGATGAGAATTAGTATCATCTTACGTACCTTTTGTTAATACTAATATGTGTAACTTTTTATACTAACTTTATATCATGCCTTTCAGATAGCCTGAGAACTGGTCACTCAACTCTTAAATTTGTGTGACTTCTGAGATATGTTTCTTCTTGATTTAATTCTGCTATTATTCCCATCTTTATTTTCTTCATTCTTCACACAGGTGCCAAAGTGATTTTCCTAAATCATGTTACCCTTTTCTCAAGAAACTCTAGTTGCTACTTGGATCAAATATAAATTCCTTTACTTGACATTGAAATCTCCTCACAACTTGGACCCTTCCTACCTTTTGTGTTTTCTATATTATTCTTCTCTTCACACTTTGAATTTAGCTGTTCTGAATTTGCAAAATTATGTCTTCCATCTCCGTGTAGTTGCATGTCTTCCATGCCTTTAATGCACTCCTGCCTCACCTCTGCCTCTTGGAATTCCTGATTTCCTTCAAGGAAATTTCCTGAAATTTCTTTCAAGATTCAGCTTAAGTGGCACCTTCTCCATGAAATCTTACCTTATACCTGCTGCTAGTGCCCGCATTCCCAAGGAATCAGAGATATATACTATGTGTGAATGAGGCCTAGACATCTCTATTGAATCTGTTAATCAAAGGCATCAGACTAAGTACAATCTTGGTAATCAAGTAAGAAAGGAATACCTCAGGTGATTAGTGGAAATTGACTGATACTACACAGGGATTATTTTGGGATTGACTGAGGATACCTAGGGGATTTATATGAAATAGCAAGTAAAAACAGAAGCCAAATATTTCGAGTGGTGGTCATCCTTAAAGGAGAAAATATTTCCACTCAAACCCTAAAAGGGACTCTGAGGGTACAGTGGGGAGTAGAGCCTCCAACTTTTTCCATCTCTTAACCATAGAATGACATTGTGAATTTCAAAGGTTTTATAACCTCCCGATATTCCTAAGTAATCCCTGTTCTATAGCTACTGAAGAACAAGATAACAAAGTTGTCAACCACCAAAGTTCTTGGCACCACCAGACATTTCAAAAGATGCAATCTTTTCAATGGAACTTACCCTAAAGAAGATGCATTGCTATCTACTTTGCCTCTGCACTCTCAGGATTACTGCTGCCTCTTTCCGTCTGACAGCTGCAATCTCTTATGTATACTGCCTCCCTATGTTTGAATGTGAGCTCCTTGAGAATAGAATCTCTCTTATTTTTGTTTGTGTGCTCAATACTTAACATAGTGCTTTGCATAATGAAGTACTTAATAAATGCTTTTTTATTAATTTATTCACAAATTATGGCTAACATTTAGATGGTGCTTTAAGGTGATAAAAGGAAAATTCTTTGTTCAGGCTTTCATCCTGATTAGTGAGGGAAAGCTCAGGAAAAGGAGAATTAAAAGTTAAAAGAGTTTATTAAAAATATGTCAAGAAACATGTTGATGGGCTGATCACTGGAGATCAGCAAGAGTTTCAAGGTGGAGCCAGCTTTTATTGATAACTTTTGTTATGAGATAAAGACAATTTGGATAGGTCCGTATCAGTAAAAGGGAATGGGCCATTGCATCTCAGCGCCTCCCCAGTTTCTGGTATGTGAGGGCTAACAGGTACTGCTATGTGGTGAATAAGAGCTAATAAAAAACTCAGGCCCCACCAGCCTGGGCAACTTCATCAACACTGCTGGTCAGACTTCCTGATGACTGCACCATTGGCTATATCATCGAAGGGCTGCTGCAGGTGAAACTCTTGCATGGCACCCTCTTCCACTCCCACCTGGAGAAATTGCAGAGGCTGCCGGCTGACACCCTGCTCAGACAGACTACCCTGAGCTATGGAGACCCAGAGAATCGGAGGAACGTGGTGAGTATGGGTGGTGCCTTCAGCCTACAGCAGGACCCCACAAGGTTTAAATCCATCCATTGCCTTCTCTATCCTGACACTACCTGTTGTCCCCTGAAGAAGCCACTGTGACACCTAACCCAGGAAGTGTCTGGTTTTGGAAGCAAACCTGTCCTCGGGCGTGACTGATCCCATCTGTGGGGAGCAGAGAAAATGGACTTGCCGGCTCCTGCCAAGGAGAACTGCCTGTGCCCTCATCAGACACCAGCAATCCTGTGGAACCTGTTGAAGCCTTTCTCTCCTGCTTCTCCCATGTTCACAGGCTTCCTCAGGGTCACTTATCTGATCTGGAGAACCAAGCATTAGCTAAAGGTGCCTCTCCACATAGCCAAATTTTGGAACGTGCTCAGTGCTCACTCAGGGGCTGTGTGGAGAGAGCCAGGGAAGGAAAATATGAGGTCCCTGCCCTGGGAGAGATCACAGATGTGATCTGTCAGAGCCAAGAGGCTCATGCATTAGCAGCCCCCTTCTACAGCTTGGTAGAAACACAGGACAGGGCCTCAGTTTACTGAACCTTCAGATAGATCTCTGAGCCTTTTGTCCTAGGGCCCTTGGAGCAGCCTTAACTGACCAGAGTCTTTGATCAGCCACCCTTTGAGGTGGACCTTTGAGCCACTGGCCCTTGAGGGGCCCGAAGACTGGATGAGCTACAGGCCAGGATTTCATTTTTTTTTCAAGGGCAGCCTAGGACCGTTCAGGGTTGGGCTATCCCTGAAGCGGGTGCAGGTTTGGGGAGAGCCTGGTGATGACAAGAGAGCAGCAGTTCCCCTTCTCAATAGCTACCTCTGAGTCCCTCTCAAAGGTTATTAGGGGCATGGATGAGGACCAGATGCGATCCTTAGCTTTCTGGCTACCTCAGACTTCTTCCCAGCCCTAATGGGGCACTGAGGGGAAGCTAAGGAACCTTGACCTACCCTGAACCTGAGTCAGGATTTAAAAATCAGGCTTTTCCCACAATCTGCTCCTTGTTTTCCACTTGTCCCATACCCCTTGAATCTTCCAAGAACTGGGTAGAATGGCAAGAAAAGGGTATGTGTTGTCATCACCCCTCCCTGCTCCCAAGCTAATTCAGCCAGTATTGAGGGTCCCTAGACACCCACAGCCAGAGAGCCCATCAACCCAACCAGTTCATTTTTTCAGCCAAGTAAATAATATTTAAAGTTAAAAAAAAAGCTCAGGCCCCAGCATGGGAGAGAAGGTAGCAGGGGATCATTAGGACCCCCTCCCTACCCCCACCATGGGCAGGAGAAGGGAAGGCTCTGGTCAAGGAGAGAAAAGTTTAATTTCAACATAGAAGAGCAAAGCTTAGTGTACAGCTTTGGTGGGTGAGTTTTGGGGCTCATAACCCAGCAACATGACCAACATAAGGAAATTCTGATCAACTGGTGAATGCTTCATTTCCCGTGAATATCATTTCCTTGATCTGGATATCCTTCCCCTGCTATAGCTATGTAAATCTTTCTGTTATCTGTTAGATGGACTAATTATGTCTCATTTTGTTTTAATTCTGAACCTGAACTACCAAGCTGGCCTGGTCAGCACTTGCCTTCTACAAAAGGAAAGATCATCAAATTGTCAGGAGATGTGATTTCTAACCCTGATTTCATAATTATTTCCTAATATATGTGACCTTGGTCAGGTTCCTTAACTTTTCCAGACCTCAGTTATCTAATTAGTCAAGTGGGTTGACAGTTTCTTCCTTGTCTACCTCTTCCATTAGCAGTAAGAATGAAATGACAATGAATATGAAATACCTTTGGAAAGGTCTGCTTTAAAGTGGTAAAGCCTTATATGTAATTTCTCTGCTTCATAAAGTATATTCTAGTTTTAAATCATCTTTTTTCCCAATAGGGTGAACTAGTATATGTGAATTATGCAAGAACCCAAGATTTCTTTAAATTGGAGCGGGATTTAGGAATCAATTGTTCTGGAAAAATTGCCATTGCTAGATATGGGAAAATTTTCAGAGGAAATAAGGTAAGCTCACTTTCCTTCCCCCACTACCCAACTCTCTTCCCACTTTTCTACATTGCATTCATTTTATTGAAATTACAGTATCTCCTTACTTCTGGCACCATTTTGCATTATTGCTCTGTAGCAAGCTCCTCATAGGGTCAAAGATGGAGCTCCTAGATTATTACCTAAGAATGATAGAGTATTTGGGAATAGGCCATTGTAGAAAATGAAGGTGGACATAACATATACCCCATTCCACAAATCATTCCGTAATTTCAAGGGAGTGCATTGATAATTTGCATCAAGGGTCATTTATTGCCTTCTTGTAAACATTCTATTATTCTGAAATTTATAAACTGAATTAATATTTAATGTTAAAGAGGCAGCATGATATAGTGGGGGGAAAATAAAACCACTGAACTAGGAATCTGAAGACTTGGGTGTGGGCCTGGCTGTGATATTTATTGGTTATATGACCTTGGACAAGTCACCTAATCTCTGAGCTTCAGTTTCCATATCTGCAAAATGAAGAAAATGTTACCTACACTCTCTTCCTCATTGGGCTAGTATAAGGATAAAATGAAATAATGTATATGAAAATGCTTTGTAAAGCATAAAGTACTACTGAAATGTAAAATACTAGTATATTGCTTTATTATTATTGGTAGATATAATTTAAAAGTGAGTAACTTTTTAAAAGGAAAGAAGATATAGATAAAACATGTTTAGCAGCCTTTCGAGTCCTGTTCTATCACCTTATTCTGATTTACTCATGGATTTTTAGATTTCAAAGTCCTCACCTGCCATGGAAAATTTTACCCCAGGAAAAAGTTGGGAAGTTGCAATGTGGGGTAAATAGAGCTTATGGTCTTTTTATGGTAGTAGATGTGGAATGTTAATACTTGGGCATCCAGCACAATGAGGATTTGCCTGACCTGTGTGTGTGTGTGTGTGTGTGTGTGTGTTTGTGTGCGTGTATGTGTGTGTGCATGTTTGAGCACAATTCAACTCTTGATGCCTCTTTTAAAATGTACTTTTTTGGCAGACAAAATAGATAGATCAATATATTCTCATTGGAGTAAGGGCCAAAATAAATCTAATTATGCTATGTGGCTAGGTTTCCATGTGAAATAATGATAAGTCATAGCTCTAGAATCTGATATACCTAAATTGGAATTTTTTTTTAAAAGTATAACTCATTTTACAGGTTAAAAATGCTCAACGGGCAGGAGCCAAAGGGATTATCCTCTATTCTGATCCTGCTGATTATTCTTCCCCTGGGGTAGAACCTTATCCAAAGGGTTGGAACCTTCCAGGAGGTGGTGCCCAGCGTGGAAATGTGCTAAACCTCAATGGTGCAGGTGACCCTCTCACTCCAGGTTATCCAGCTAATGGTGAGTCATGAGTCATCAGTCAGCACTGGAGACAGAAGGGAAAAAACAAAAACAAGTGCTTTGACAGGTAAAGGAATAGATTATGGTCCCTGGATGTCCTTGGGCAGCCAAACACAGGGAGCTGCAATGTAGACTCATCTGTAGTATGGTTTTTCTTTTCCTGAAAAGTGGAACAGAGACCTCAGAATGCTGAAGTATATGTTCAGTTTATGATCAGCGTCTCTGCTATTTTAAGTCCCATGAGGCCAGATTTAATGCCAAGAATTCAGGGAATGCTCACTGGACACAAATTAATACTGATTTAGGAAAACTGATCCTAAACTCCATTCCTCATAACAAGGCCGTCCTTGAAAATAAAATACTTGTACACAGGTATCTTTTGCCAATGGTATCATATAATTAGCTTATAATGGCTTTTGAAAACATCTGTGAGTTAAGAGAATGCAATGTAATTGAATTGGACTAGATGCCTGCTGAGGTACTTTGCTGCTCTCAAATTCTGTGGTTCTGTGAAGAGCAAAAATGGTAATATAGTTGTTTTTTTTAATAAATGTGGTATGGTGAGTAAAAGGCCAGCCTGGGAGTCAGGAGATATGACTTTGGCTCCTGCCACTGATATATACTCACTGTATGGCCATTAAATTCTCAGCCTCCCAGGTATCTCTATGATGAAATAAGGGATTTCCCTTAAATCTGGTGTCGTCTTCTGTTTATTATCTCAAGTATACATTGTATATTGCTGTTTGCACATTGTCTCCCTCATTAGATTGTGAGCTCCTTGAAATCAGAGACTGTCTTCTACCATTCTTTGTATCCCTGATACTTAGCACAGTGTCTTGCACTTAGTTGGCACTTAACAAATGTTTGTTGATTGACCAAGCTGACAGTCTATGTTATTATAGGAGTTTTCATACTGGTATTTCCTTCCTGTATGAATTAAAGGACCAATCCCCACTTGACCTCTAAACTATGTATGTGTATGTGTGCACGTATATGTTTTCACGCTCAAGACATTGCGTTAGGTCTTGGACATACAAAAATAAGAATGAAACATTTCAAGCCTTCAAGTTTAGGGCACCACACTTCAAATGAGTGAAAGGAAGCGGTGTATGAAGTACAAAGATAGGTATAATACCACATAGAGAATGAATGGGGTTGCAAAATAGAGATCAGATGAAGTGTCCTAGTTATTTTTGAGAAGGGAAAGAAACCTTTTAGTGGAGGTTGAGGAAGAAGAGCAAACAACTGTTGGCACCTAGGATGAATTTCGAAGGACTCAGTCAATGAGTATTTATTAAGTTTCTACTGTTTTCCAAGCATTGAGCCTGGTCCTGGAGATACATATACTTACATTGAGCTTATATTCTGGAGGAGGAGACAAGTATATGTAAAAATCTGAACAAATACAAATATATTTAAGGTAGTTAAATACACTGTAGATTGAGAGGGAAGGCTCTAGTAGTTGAAGGAATCAGGCAAGGCTTCAAGCAGTAGATGACATTTAAGCCATGTCCTAAAGGCAGAGAGAGAATTTGTGAGTAATGGGGGAGCAGATTCTAGGCTTGGGGGTCAGCCAGTACAAAATTGGGAAGAGGAGATGGTAGATGCATTGTCTTGTGTGAGGAACAAAGTGTCATATTGGATGGAAGGTGAAAATCAAAGATTTGGAAAGTGTAAAGAAAGAAGTGTATTCTAGGCCTGTGTGTCTATAAAGAGGTGGGAGGCAGTCTGTCAAGTTCAGAAAAAAAGCTTGTAGACCAATTTGGTTGGGACGTAGAGTCCATAAATGGATATGAAAGTATCCAGGTGCCAGTTGTGGAGTGTTTTAAATGCCAGACCAAGAAGTTTTTGTTTTATCCATAGCCTTGAGAGACCCAGACTCTCTTCATATCTTGAACTCACAAGGCAGCCACCGAGGCTAGGATTATTCAATTCATGATCACTATCTATGCTCAGGGAAAGAGACAGAGAGAGAGAGACAGAAACAGAATTTTTGATCTCTGTTGCTTGAATGATGAAATTTATAATTCAGATGAGAGATAATAGTGTAGATTCGGTTTTAAAAAATATTTCACGAAAATAGACAGTTCTTCTCAGCCATACAATGATCAAAGATAATTTCAAGACTCATGATGGAAAATGCTGTCCATATTAAGAGAAAGAACTATGGAGTTGGAATGCGGATTGAAGCATACTATTTTCACCTTTTTTTGTTTTTTGTTTTTTTTTCTTTCTTGTGTTTTTCCCATTTTGTTCTGATTCTTCTTTCACAACATGACTGATGTGGAAATGTGTTTAATATGATTATACGTATATAACCTATGTCAGATTGCTTGCTGTCTTATGGAGGAGGGAAGGAAGGAAAGAAGAATTTGGAACTCAAAATCTTATAAAAATGAATGTTGAAAACTATATTTACGTGTAATTGGAAAAAATAAAATACTATTAAGTGGGGAAGGGGTGAATGTGTCAACACTAGGCCCCAGCACCCAGCACAGTGACACAGAATAGGCTCTTAATAAATGTTGATTGACTGCCTGTCTCACTTTTATATTTTTATTTCCAGTGCCTGGCACTTAGTAGGCACCTGATAAATGCTCATCTTACTGTTGAGGGGAATCAGGATTCTGAAGGGAGTCCAATCCATGCCATTGAGGATCCATTAAAGGAACTGAGGGCATTTACCTTGTAGAAAAGACATCCTGGGAACAAGATAAGATAGCCAGCTCTTTCAGTAACCTTGGGACTGACATGTGGAAAAGCGATTAGGCTTATCCTGGTTGGTAACAGAGGACAGAACTAAGAACAATGGGTGGAAATTGCAAAAAAGCAAGTTAAGTTTAACACAGAGAAAATCTTCCTGTTTATTAAAGCAATACCAAAGTAGAAAGGGCTCTCTTAGTAGATAGTGAGTTTCCCCTCCTTTGAGATCTTCAAAAGAAGACTGGATGATTGTATGTCAGGTACACAGTAGAGTAATTACTTCACAAGTATAGGGTAAAGTAGATGGCTGCAAAGGTCCTTTCTAACTCTGAGGTCTTGTCATACCTCAGAAGTGGAGAAAGGTAAGTATTATCATTTTCTGCATTGCTGACTGTGTGCTTCATTTTGTCCAGGACCAAGTACTATTCTCACTATAAATTCTTATTTCCTTGTTACAATGTTCCCTTTCCTGAGTTTTTTTATTTTTTCTGCAAGCACCAGATAGCCTGGGAGGAATCATCTGCCCAGATTTTTCTAGATTTTTGGCCAAAGAATAAACCAACTATACCCAAACCATCTTTTCTATGCAAAATCACAGTTATGTGCGTTTTGTGTGTTTGAAATACACTGATTTTGGTTTTTTCCCAAATCAACCCAAAATTATCTCTCCGAGAAAAAAACAAACATTGACCATAAAAAAGGTTCTGCATTACATAAATTTTCTTACTTAGAATATTGAGCTCTTTTGGAAAAGAAAAAGCAGGCAATTTCTTTTTTATTCACAGGTATAACTGTATATGACAGAATCATTTGAAAAGACCTGATTATCTTGATCGTAAAAGGTGAATTATCTTTTTTTTCCCCAGAATATGCTTATAGATATGATATAACTGAGGCTGTTGGTCTTCCAAAGATTCCTGTTCATCCAATTGGATACAACGATGCCCAGATCTTACTAGAGTAAGTACATCTGAAAAGAAATAAAATGTAAAAGCAAAAGGTTAATTGGATATGTTGGCACTAACAAAAGAAAAAGGTAGCATAGTGCAGGAAAATGAACATGGAGCCAGC
Source organism: Trichosurus vulpecula (assembly GCF_011100635.1). Lineage (NCBI taxonomy): Eukaryota > Metazoa > Chordata > Mammalia > Diprotodontia > Phalangeridae > Trichosurus > Trichosurus vulpecula. Next base: position 103,288,440 of record NC_050574.1, on the reverse strand, counting down.
AAATCCAAGTTCACATTTAATTCAACCGTACTACTACCTTGGAGAAGTCATTTAACTTCTTTAGTTTCAGTTTTGCTCATATGTAAGATTAGAGCATTATATTAGGTGATTTCTAAGGTCTTATCCAGCTCTTAATCTATAATTCTATTTCTCAAAAGGTCAAGAGGCAAATACATATTTAACCTACAGTATAGGGTTTTAACTATAATGAAAAATTCTGCGTAATAAAAGCTAGCAAAAAGTTGGACTGTGGAAATCAAGACTTTACAAAGCTACTAAAAGTATAGTAATAATCCATTTGTAAATCTTTGTATCATAGTCCATACTGTTAGGAAGATCTTAAAGGAAACAAAGAATGATTGTTATGAACAGATGAAGAATAAAATAAGCAGAACATGGATGGATGGATGGAAAAACATTTATTATGTATTCATGATGAACAAAGCTTTGTGCTAACAACTGAGAATACAAATAGAAAATCATTACAGTCCCTGTCCTCAAAGAACTTTATTTCAAAAGGGAGAGAATGCATATTAGGGGGTTCATCTACTTAGCTAATGGTCTCAATGACAAGTATGCAGTTCATCTGTAATGTAGAGAGAATAAACAAGTCTCCTTTAGGGTTTTTTTCAGCAGATAAAACTATGTCCATTTGTGACATTGAACCATTTGGGAGCGCCAAAGACTTTGGTTATTGGCATTGGTTCTCTAGATGGCTTAGTCCCCTGAAAATAGCAGCAGAAACTGGTCTGCAGGCAAGAATGGTGAATTGAGGGGTCCATTTATTCTCAGAGCTCTTAGATATGGGATTCTGAACACCTAGGATAAAAATATGCACAATAAGTTCAGTAAAGTAAATGAAAATATTCCTAAAAAGAAGTTGAACTCTAAATTATTAAAACACACATACACACACACACACACACACACACACACACACACAGATAAATCACCCCAGAGAACAGATAATAAAGCATATACCACCCCTCTTTTTGGCAGAGGAGAGACAATAAAAGCAGAATGTTGCATACCTTGCTAGACACATTCATTGTGTAAGTTATTTTTGCTTACTTATTTTTCTTTGTTACAAGGAAAGAGTTTAGGGTATTATCCAGAAATGACAGTGATATATAAACAAGAGGCATTAATAAAAGTTATTGTTTTAAAAGAAACTAATGAATATTTATACAAACTTTTCACCACCCTAGCAAAAAGTCTATAGCTGTATATGTATATATGTATGTATATATCATACTGGAAGAGGACGACCCTCAGGGTTCTTGCCCAAAAGAGAAACAGTTACCATTACACTCTGTGCTAGGAGGGCCAGGATCCATTGTCCAGTCTATGAGCTCCAGAGTGATTTGGGTTTAAGGCTTGCTTTTTGGAAAAGAAATCTAGCCAGTAAACCCAAAGTTAAGGGGGCAGCCTTCGGCTGTTAAAATGTACCTTCCTTTGGGCAGAGTGGTGAGAGGAGAGGGAGAGGCTACTCACAGGCTGTGTTTCTCCTTCATTCTTGAAGAGGACGATGACATCAGGGAAATGATGACATGACTTGCAATTGACTTTGATTGACTTTGATTTGAGGGAGGGCTGTGCCAGGTCACCAGCCTTACTTTCTCCTCTAGAACCATCCAGTGGCCTGTGATATTCACCGGGAAGACTGGAGATGACCCAGGATGCATTAGGAGACCCTGGCCCTTTCAGTAATCCCTTGGGGCCATCCCTTGATTAACTTCTTAAAGAGGCCTATTCACTGAATGGGCATTACCTCACTCAAAGTAAGAACCTGAAAAGACCTTGGCCTGAAAAGGCCTGTGTCTCCCAATGCATCCTGGTTCACCTCCAGTCTTCCTGGTAGACATCTGGTCACTTGATCCAGATGGCTCTGGAGGAGAAAGTGAGGCTGGTGACCTGGCACAGCCTTCCCTCATTCAAATGCAAGTCATGGCATCATTTCCCTGATGTCATGGTCTTCTTCAAGAAGGAAGGACAAACACAACAACAATGTATATATGTATGTGTATAAAATCCTCTATAACTCCATTGGATTTGTGTAAAAAATGTAAGGATGGTTCACAATTAGAAAAATAATTAACATACGATACTAAAAAAAAAAGCAAAAACACTTGCAACATATTTTAACAATAAACACAGGAAAATAAACACCTTTTACAAAATAAAGCACTCAGTTATTCTAAAAACAATTACAAATCATTGACGCAGAAGAGTTAAATGTTAATAAGATTAAAAAGTACAGGTCTAATACCAAAAGTTAGTAATAATTGTAGTGGGAAAATGCCAAAACTAATAAACTAATAAACATAAGAATAAAGTAGGATACCTTCTCTACTGTTATTTAACATAGTTATACGAATGCCACCAGTAATAATAAAACAGACAAAAAATTCAAGGCATAAGCATTGGCTAAATAAAAGGAGAAAAATTATTCATATTTGTATTTCTATATACCAAAAATAAAATTTTTAAGGAAATCACAGAAAGGGAAATTCCATTAAAATGACTACAAAATGCATAAAATATAGAATATTTTAAAATAATTTGTATTTTGTTAATTGTAGCAGCATTTACATATGTTTAATATGCACATGTGGAACATTGTTAATTCCGTCTGCAGAAAATGTGTTTGATTATTTATTATGCTTGGTCCTCCCACTTACTTTGTTGGAGTTAAAGCAATGCTTGATATAAATATGAATTTGTATAGACTGTGTAGTAACTCACTGGCCCCAGGAAGGCTGAGAACAGATATTATAGAACATATGGAACTATTAAAGTTTTTGGTTTTTTTCTCAGTTGAGAAGTGATAAAAACAGAGTTGGGTTTTAGGACGTTGTTTTTAAAGAAATCGACTAGGTCTAAGCACAGTAGAGGTACACTAAGTCATGTAGGTGAGACTCCTCAGATCTACATGCTGGAATATACTGGAATATATCTATAGTCATTTTAAAATTTTTTTAATTTTATTTTTAATTTATGAAACATAACAAGCATTTCCATGACATAGTGCAATTAAAAAAAAAAGATGGTTGCATATGAAACTGCAAATCTACTGTGTACAATTTGCTGTTCCTTTCAAATACACAAAAAATTTATCATGTAAATTTCTTTTTTTTTCTTCCTTTCCCTCACCCTGTTCCAGAGATGGTTACCAAATAAGTACACATATGTAAAATTATTTTATACATACTTCTATTTACCAGTTCTTTCTCTGGATAACATCTTTCTTCATATGTCCCTTATAGTTAATTTGGGTATTTACAATAGAGAAAATAACTTATTCACTGAAAGTCATTCTTAAAACAATATTGCTGTTACTGTATACTATGTTCTCTTGGTTCTACTCATTTTGCTCTTCATTATTTTGTGCAAGTCTTTCCATGTTTTTCTAAAATCATTGAGCTCATCATTTCTTATCTATATAGCACAGTAGTATTCCATCACAATCGTATACCACAACTTGTTCAGCCATTCCCCAATTGATAGGCATCCCTACAATTTTCAGTTCTTTGCTACCACAAAGAGAGCTTCTATAGACATTTTAGAACTTATAGGTTCTTTTGATTTTTCCCTAATTATCTTTGGAAATGGACCAAGTGTTGGTATTGGTATTGCTGGGTCAAAGAGTATAGGCAATTTAATAATTCTTTGGGCATAATTCCAAATTGTTCTCCATAACAGTTGGATCAGTTCACAATTCCACCAACAATAAATTAGTGTCCCAATTTTTCCACATCCCCTCCAACATTTATCACTTTCCTCTCTTATAGTTTTGATTTCTTCATTAGAAACCTGCCTGTTTATATCCTTTGACCATTTATCAGTTGGGGAATGACTCATATGCTTATAGATTTGACAAAGTTCTTTGTGTATTTTAGTATGAGACCTTTATCTGGTAAATTGTCTATAAAAATTTTCCCCAAGTTTCTGCTTTCCTTCTGATTGTGGCTACATTTGTTTTATTTGTACAAAACCTTTTTAATTTTATGTAATCTAAATTATCCATTTTATACCTAACTTTGTTCTCTATCTCTTGTGTATTCATAAATTGTTCACCTCTCCATCAGTCTGTTAAGTAATATCTTCCATGTTCTTCTAATTTACTTCTAAATCTCTCTTTATATTTAGGTCATGTATCCATTTTGACCTTATCTTGGTAAATTCTGTAAGATATTGGTCTATGCCCAGTTATTTTTACTCACTATTTTCCTTCTCAGCCTCTTCTCACCCTATCCCTATAGTCAATTAATGTTTTTCTTAATATTACTATTTTAACATATTGATCAATTCTCAATGATAACATTGTCCCCATCTACTCTGCCTTTTAGTGAAGAAGTATAATTAAGCAAAATAAATCAATGCACCAGCCTTGTATGACAATATTTGTCTAATTCTGACCCAGTAATCTACTACCACTCTGGTAGGTGGAGAAGGGTATCCTTAAGCATCAGGCCTCTGCATTCATAATTATTAGCTGCAGTGATCTAACTCATGTCCAAAACTGTTATCTTTCCCCCCTAAATCTATCTCCCATCCTAAATTCCCTTTTAAGGATATCATAATTCTTCCAGTTGCCCAGATTTACAACCTGGGAGTCAATTCAATACTCTCATTTGCCCCTATATCCAATAATTTGACAAATCACTTGACTTCTACCTCCACATCTCTTGAATCCTTCTCTTTCTCAAACTCATATGGCAACTACTCTAGTTCAGGCCCTCATCACTTGTCAGTCCCCTAATTTCAGTCACATCCCCTCTGCAATCTTTCCTTTTCATTACTACTGCCAAATTGGTATTTTCTAAAGCGTGGGTCTAACCATGCACCTCCTTCCTTAAAAAGCTTCAGTGGATTGTCCTTTTGATTTTAAGATAAAATACAAACTGTTTAGCATTTAAAAATCATTTATAATATGACTGCAGTCTATATTTCCAGACTAATTACACATTACACACACACACACACACACACACACAACACACACACACACACACATACACACACACAACACACACATACACACACACACACACACACACACTACTCTAGACGAATATGCTTTGCCTCCAAGCTTTTGCATAGGTTGTCTCCCAAGTCCAGAACCCCCTCCATTCTCATCTCGGACTCTTGGAGTCCCTAGCTTCCTTCAAGGCTCGGCTCAGGGGCCACATCCTTCAAGAAAGCCTCTTGATTCCCTGAATTGTGATTTGGTTTCCCCTGACCCCCATTATCTTAGTGTTTAATCTGTATTTATAGTAGACTGTAAAGTCCTTCCTCCTCCATTAGATTATAAGCTCCATGACAGCAGGTACTAGTTTTTGCACTGCCTGGTATATCGTAGGTGATTCATTAATGTTTATTAATTGATTAAGAGCAGGGACTAAATTTTTGTGTGTCTATATATCCCTAACATTGATGGATTGTTTGTTTTTTGACCAAATGTCTCTTTCACCTAATATTAATACTAATTTTTGTGTATTACAGAAATATGGGAGGACCAGCACCACCAGACAATAGCTGGAAAGGAAGGCTTAATGTGCCATACAGCATTGGGCCTGGCTTTACTGGAAACTATTCTACACGGTTATCTTGCTATATTTTACTTATTTTCCCATCTTCAGTAAATTATCATAATAGAAATCAAGTAGTCAAACTTTAATTTACATGTAACACAAACGTAAGCTCTTCAAGGCAAAGAATCTTTTGTTATTGTTGTTTGTTTTGCTTCTGTACCTTTAGTGCTTTATGCAAAGTGATGCGTAATATTTTTTATTGAGCTGAATAGAATATGGTTCAAATGTTGCTGAATGATGGATTTTCCATTTCAGCTGATTTTAGTTAACTTAAAATGCTATATATTTTTTTCCTGCTTAATTTAGAATGTTTATTCTTTATGAGGGCAAGGAGAGTGCTTTGACTTTCTTTGTAACCCTGACACTTAGCACAGTGCCTGGCACATATAATAAGCATTTAACAAATGTTTGTAGACTTACTGAGGAAGTGGCTTTCTTTGAAAAAAAAATTTATCGCGAAACAGCAGGGAAATAAATTTTTCAGATTCTGAAATAGTTCATCTATAAGTAAACTAATATATTCCCTCCTCCAAGGCTTCATCTTAAAAAGAAGTTGAATCAGGATTCTCAAAGGCTATGCAAATGGACTGCAAATTTTGGCAGGTTATACCAACCTGAAAGGGCTTTAATTCATCTTTGTAACAGCGTGTGTGCTGTCTAGAGTCTAGTAGAGCTGGCTCACCAGAGTAGCCATAGCAGCGCTTGAAAACTACTAACTGAATCACAGAAGGGTTGTGATTTGCCTTATTGCATGGAATACCTTCCCCAATGAAATCACAGGTGCCTGAAGTACTGAAATATGGTGTGTGGTTTATCCATGAATATACACAAATTATAGAACAAAAATGATATATTATACGTTATATACATTATATATATTATACATTATAAACAATAAAAAATAGTTATAGCTTTAAATAAAGTCAGAAAGGATTTATTAATCATCTATGCTTAATAGCTGCCAGCTACTTCACTTGAGTGCTGGGTTACAAATAAATGCAAAAAAAAACAGAAAGCAAAAACAAAACAAAAAATCCAAAACAAAAAGCAATCCCTGCTCTCAAGGTGCTCATAGTCTATTGGGGTCAGGGGGAGGGGCAAACAACTAAGTACAAAGAAGATATATACATTACAATTTAGAGATGATCACAGAGAGAAGGCATTAGAATTAAGGAGGACTGGGAAAGGCTTCTTGTAGAAGATGGGATTTTAGCCGGGACTTTAAGGAAGCCAGGGGATGGAGATAAGGAGGAAGAGAATTCCAGGCATAGAAGACAGCCAGTGAAATTGCCTGGATTCAGGAGATGGAGTGTCTTATGTGAGAAACACCAAGGAGGCCGGTTTCACAGTACAATATTTATTCTATTAAATCCCTGCTAAGTCTTTCCGTAGCTTTCAGCAATCCTATCTAACAAGCATTTATTAAGGTCCTACTATTTGCAAAGCAAGAGGCATCATGGTTTCAACACTATGGGGCTGGCTTTGGAAGAAGGAGCATCTAGATTCAAGTTCTGGTATCTGAGGTATACTTGCTGTGACCATAGGCAAGTTACTTATTTTCTCATTGGCAAAAGCAACTCTAATGCTATATAGTTTACAGATGAGTTGCCAACTCTCTTAATGGAAGGAGTTTTCCACACTGGGAGTTCTCTACACAGATGAAATCACAGGTCTAGAAGACATGCACCCCCTCCCACATCCCCAAATGTGAAAGGTACTGTGTTAGCTTTGGAGAGAAAAAGATAAAGTACAAGACCATACTTACCCTCAAGAAGTTTATATTCTACTAATGAGAGAATACAACATGTAAACAGATAGGTGTATCAGTACTTCCTGAGAAGGAAAACAGTGTAATTAGTTATGAAGGACTTCATGGAAGAGTTAATGCATTAGCTGAGTCTTGAAGGAAGCCAGTGTCTCAAAGAGATGGAGGTGAGTAAGGAATGTGTCTATTAATGGGAGAGAGTGTCTGCCTTTTCATGGAGGTGGGAGAGAGAATGCTGACTTGAACCCAGAAAATGTAAAATGTGAAATACTCTTGCAAAGGTGGACTGCAGTGAAACTGTGAGAGACTTTAAATGCTAAGCTGAAAAGTTTGCAATTTATTCTAGAGTTAACAGGGAGTTGCTGAAGATTCTTGAACATTAGTGTGCCCTGGTCACTGGTGCTTTAAAAAGTTTGCTCAGGGAGCTGAGTAAAGGATGAGTTGGAAAAAGGAGAAACTTGAAACCAAGAGACTAATTAGGAGAGAAGCTGCTGAAATAGGTGATGAGTTGTCCCTAGGGGAGTAGTCGTGTGATTAGAGAAAAGGGTTGGATGTGAAACATATTATTGTGGAGGTCGACTTGCTAGGTCTTGAGCAGGTTTCATATTCGGAATAAGGTAGAGGGAAGAGTCAAGCTTATGAACCTGGGTGAATACAAAAGTAGTAGGATAGATAGAGAATGGGAAGTTTGGAGTATAAATAGTGGAATAGTCCAGAAAAACTCTGATTTTTCTTGTCTAGTCTTTCTTTGACCATAAAGCTATCTCTTCCCTAGTCATATACCTTCCTCCTACCTGGTACGTCTTCCTATCTATCCTATCTGGAACCTTGTCTCTTCTGTATCTGGAAACTTCTCTCCTTGGAACATTTTAGGCCCGTGATTTCTAGTTTCCTAGATGGGAAATGAATCAGACTCACCTAAGCAAATTCCTTTCCCTTTCTGTGAAAACACCTGAGCATTCTAATCCTGAAGTGTCTATAAACCTTGAGTGCATATTTGGCTGATCTGGGAGCTCCTCTGACCTCTGCAGGTACCATCACCCCAGAACTGACAGATCTGCCCTCAGGTATGGACCCGGGAATCCTAGGCTGTTATAGACTGCCTTTTCCTGCCATGGCCCCAAGATCATCATGCCTGATGTTCCCTGCTGATGTCTCTGCTTCCATGCCTTCCATGACCCTTCCCAGGGTGTTAAACAAGTGGTTCTGTGGTGTTGCAGGGCTGGAATTGCTCTACGGATTAAGATCTATATGTAGATCTGGAAACTGATAAGGTCTCTAAGAGAGATTATCGATTGAAAAGAGAAGGGGGAAAAGGATGGAGCCCTAGGAGATAATTGTAAATGAGGGAAGTGATTAGGATGATGATGTAGCTTAGGAATCTGGGAAGAAATGATATCTGGGAGGAGAAGAACAAGGAGAACACAATGTCACACACACTCCCAAAAAAGAACCCAAGGAGGAAAGAATCACCAGGAGGAGGGTGAACAATGCCACATACTGCAGATAGGTCAAGAAGAATGAGAAATGAAAACAGGTCATAAAATTTAGAGATTTAAGAGATCATTTTATAGCCTTAGAGCAAATAATTTCAGTTCCATCCTAAGGTGGTAAGGCATACTTCAAAGGGTTCAGAAACAAGTAGGAAGAGTTCTAGTCTAGGCAATGTGTTTTGAGACTTCTAGACATTTCTAAATTGTGAAAGATAAGAGAGGTATAGGATCATAACTTGACATTGTTCAGTCAGTTAGTCATGTCTGACTTTTCACATCCTCATCTAAAAATGAGCTGGATAACTTTACTTTAGACTATTACAATAGTGTCCTAATGGGCTCCCTACTTCCAGTCTCTTCCCTCTTATATCTGTCATTTACTCAATTGCCAAATTATTATTTCTGAAATCTAGGACTGAACATGACTCTTCCCTACTTAAAAAGCTTCTTCAGTGGCTCCCTATTGCCTTTAGAACAAAATTTAATTTTCTCTTTTTGGAATTTAAAAACCCTTCACATTCTGGTGACAATCCTGTTGTTCTAGAATGATTTCTCAATCCTGCCCTTCACACAAACTAGCCTATTTGCTATTTCTCTTACCAGAATCCTGTCTCCCCACCTCAGTGCTTTTGTATATTGGCTGTCCTCTCTGCCTAGAATGCTCTTCCTCCTCACCTTTGTCTCTGAGAATCCCTTGCTCCATTTAAGATTCACCTCCAGGTTCACCTTCTTCATGAGGCCTTTCTTGATCCTCCTCAATAGTTAGGATTTTCCTCACCTCTAAATTACTCTGTGTGGACTTGGTATTCTGCTTCCAAGAGGCAGGATTTGAACTCAGATCATCCATAAATCAAGGCTAGCCAAGTGACTACTAAGCCTTGCTGCCTGTGACATATACGTGTGCATGTATACACACACACAGACATTTACACATATGTAGCAATACACATACCTATATACTTACGCATGTACACACATGCACATGAATATGCATACACACATATGCACATGAATATGCATACACACGCATATACACATATACAGGAAATAAGAGAGAGAGGGAAGGATGAAGAAGAAAACTATACGTAACAAATGAGTGTGTTTAGTGGCTATGGACTCACAATGCTAATGTGTTTTTTTTAATTGTATTAGAAAAGTCAAAATGAATATTCACAGCAACACCAAAGTAACAAGGATTTACAATGTGATTGGAACTCTAAGAGGAGCAGTGGAACCAGGTAAAGCATTTATTTTCTAAATTACCATGCATGACCAGCATGAATATAGAAAGAAGTTTAAGGAGTTATACACATACATCTATCAGCATAATGGGATTGTAAGATTTTGTACATGGAAGGGATCTTGCATATATCTAGTTCAATTCCTTCCTTTATTTTACAAATGTGGAAACTGAGGGCAGAGGGGTTAAATTAACTTGATTAAGGACAAACAAGTTTATAGTATCAGAATTGGAATTGTAATCCAGATTTTTTTTAAATTGATGCTTCTTTACAACATTATATCTAGTCCTTTCCTCATACTCCTATATTTGAACCCTGCTTTATAATAGATGAACCCAGTGTCTGACTCCAAAACTATTGCTTTTAGAATCATAAGATATAGAGATGTTGAAAAGAGAAATCATTTAGTCCAGCACCTTCATTTATAGATGAGGAAGCTGAGCCCTGTGAGATGATGAGACTTACCTACAACTACCCTGGTATCAAGTTGCATGGCTAGGATCTGGTTCCTTTGACTCCAATGATACTACCCTTTCCAGAGAAGTTTTATGTTTTAGTAGTCTTTACATATAATTTGATTTTTTTAAGTCAGAAGCACTTTCACAATTGCCTTTAAGATTGCATATACCTTTCCTGCACAGTTTTACTTTCTGTTAGTGAAATCACTGTTTTGGAAACTGTCCATGTGGAAGCTGTCTGGTTTGAGTTCATAGCATCCTAAAATTAGCCTATGATTTTAATATTTGATAATTTAGTGTTGTGCCCCTCTAAGTGTCTCTATGTATACAAACATTCCTCAAATTATTCTAAGACCTGCCTGACATGAGAAATGGATTTTATAGAGGGATTTTTTCACCTTTTCATAGGTTTTCCATGTTGGGCATAGGATTTAGAGAAGGAAAGGAGTTAAAAGAATGTCTTGTCCAACACCCTCATTTGGTAGATGAGGAAACCGACACAAGTGAAGTAAAGATGCTTCCTCCATATAGTAAGAAGCAGAGCAAGGCTTTATGTTTGGTGTTCAGGCTTCAAAGGTTGTGTTCTTGCCAGTGCAACACAGCTGCCTCCACTGAAGCTAGAGGGAGATTGCCCCCATCTCAGTTAAATTAGATTGTGCCTCAGTTTCCAGGTTCAAGGTTTAAAAGGTTACTCCATGGAAAATATTTGGTTTCACCATTGTAACTATTCACTTACATAAACTATATGATTAAATGATATTCCTCTCTTACTAGCAGGCATTTTCTGATACAGAGTTTTTCCTTCCCATGTTCACATTTTAAATAAAATTTGAATTCCTATGAGGGTTAATAATTGTCATTATCATCAGTCAACAGTGATGGACTGCTCTGTATGGAAGCATCCCTTTAGGAAATGATTGTGGGGCTACAACCATAACAGTGCTTTATGCAGTAAGCCATACTACCCTGTTGACAGAATGAACCCTCAAAATCTGGTCAGATAGAGGGAATTTCCAAGACCTGAGAAGTAAACGTAAGAAGCTTCTTCCTTGCTCCTGCCCAAGAAGCAAGAGGTTTAGTGACTTTCCCAGGGTCACATCACCAGTATATAGCAAAGGCATGAATAGCAGAGTATTCTTTCTCACTCTATGGCCTGCTTTCTGTCAAGCTGCCTCTCATAAACTCAATGGGAATTTAGGGTAGTACAAATAGCAATGTATTTGGAGTAAAAATAACTGGTTTTCAATCCCAGAAGACTACTTATAAACTCTTTAACCTAAATAAGTCATTTGCTTCTCTGAATCCAGTTGCTTCATTTGTAAAATGAGAAATAGAAGAACAGTTCTAAATCCTAAGAAAATCTTTGTTCCTCAGTTCAGAATACCTGAGGAGTGACTGACCTGGATCTACTGTAGATACCAAAAAAAAGGAGCCAATACCCAGCAGTACTACTCTTCCTCACACTCCCCACACAAATAGAATGGCTTGTTGGTGATTTGGAATTCAGAATGGATTCTCCTCAATTCAATTAGCATTTATTAAATGCTCTGCTAGTTTCTGGTGACAAAAAAGAAAATTGCCAGGAAAACAGAAAAAAACAATTGTCTCTAGCCTTAAGGAACTTAGATCCCACAGAAACAATGTTATGAATAATTATAAGGAGTAGTTGGAAAATGCTTTAGAGGCAACATTCCCTTCAGCAGACTTTTATGCACTGATCTGGCAAAACTACCATTTGTAATATTGTCTGGATGGGAAAGAGCTTTCTGAGTTCTAAACAGCCAATCAAAAAAAAAAACCCATTTCATAAGTTGGAAACTATCCAGTATTACGATTAAATTAAATTCAACATTTATCAAGTACCTACTGTGTGTTTGCTTAATCAACACTAGGCTTTGCTAAGGAGATACCAAGTGTAGGTACATATAAGGCAATGAGACTCTTCTGTTTTTAGATGTAATTGAACTTCTTAAGTTTTGCATAGATACTTGTAAAATGCAGTAGCCCTTCCATCTCCTCTTCCCAGAATAGATTTCCTATGGGATAGCTACCTTAGATTTAAGGTACTTTGTGGGTCTATAATCCTAAAATTATAGCTGAAGAGTCCCCACCAGTTTGCTTAATTTTTATAGGCAGTCAGTAGACACAGTTAACTCAAAGCTAAGCCATTTATTGTAATGGATAGTGACTATAAAACCTTTCTCCCATAAACACATAGGGTTCACTAATAGAGGGGCAGACATGGAGAGAATGTGCAGGTGCCTAAGGCATTTCATGCCTACAGTGTAAGAATGAAGCCTGTCTTTAGAAGGTCTCAGTGTATAGACATGTTAATTCTATCAAGTTTGACTGATGAATTTCTTCATATCTAATAAAGGACTAACAGTAAAAATCCTTCTATTTTGATTAAGACTTTATTACTTCATCATTTCTATTACCTTACCCTTAGATTTTGTGATTACCAGAGAATAATTTTGTTATTACAGTGCATTAACAGTGTTGGGGAGAAATCAGTTGATTAGGGGTCTCCTGATCATCTCTCACCTCTCATAATTTTTCGTGATCATTTTTGTAGACAGGTATGTAATTCTGGGAGGTCATCGTGACTCATGGGTGTTTGGTGGCATTGATCCTCAGAGTGGAGCTGCTGTAGTACATGAGATTGTGAGGAGTTATGGAAAACTGAAAAGGGAAGGTAATGTAACTCAAGAACTAAAGAGGTAAAGATTCAATTAAGTTCAAATCAGTCAATTAGGACACTTACTGAAATTACATGTAAGATATGAAACTATGTGGAAGATACTTTTAAAGTTGCTATAGGAGTTACCATAGATGCTAAAAAAATGTCTGCTTTAAGGTTGCGTGTTCTTAACCATTTAGCCGTAGAAGCTGAGAGTTGAAAGGGACCAAAAAGGTCATCTACTAAATTACATACTTGACTCATTGTATATTACCCCCTCCAAGTTGAATATCTGTACCAGGAATGCTAGTGATGGAACACACACTTCCTTTAGAAACAGAAGCACCCTGTTCCTCTTTAGGATGACTCCAACTGTGAGAAAGTTTTTCCTTACGTTGAATTGAACTATCCCTCACTGTAACTGCTACCCACTGTTCATAATTCCATATTTTAACCCTTTGATACTTGAAAACAACTTGCATGTTGCCCAAAGTCTTCTCTCCTCTAGGCTAAATATCTCCATTTCTTTCAGTCTATCTTCATATGGCATATTTTTCAGTTTTTTTCCTAATCCTGCTCTCCTCTCCTTTGCATAATCAGCATGTCAATGTCCTTTCAAAATATAGCACATGGAACTGAATACAAGATTTGAGATATAGTATGACCCAAATTGATTGCAATGGGAATATTGCCTCTCTCTTTCTGAACACTCATGCATTAGTGTAATCTTGGATCATGTTAATATCCTTGGCTGCCATTTCACAATAATGATTTGTTAAACTTATAGTCCACTAAAAGTCTTAAATCTTTTTCATATGTACTATTGTCCTGTCTGTGACTCTTCCATCCTGCTAGAATAATGTAGAACTCTTTGCCAGCCAGGATCATAAAGGCTGCCCTTACAAATGATATGATGAGCTGTGTGGAATTTCAAAAATATTCATAAATAAATTGGCATAGATTTAATGTCAAGCTTTTTTTCAGACTATAAAAAAGCTGTCTTTACTATAATATTATGGGTTCATTCAATTCAAATCAATTCATCCAACATTTCTCATGTATTTGCTATGCATTGTTCTAAGAGCTGAAGATACAAGGACAAAAATAAGAAGACCCCATGCCTTCAAGTAATGCATATGTTCCTGGAGCCATATAATATGTACACAGACAAATAAATACAAGGTAATTTAAGGAAGAAAAGAGCACTAGGACTTTGAGGACAACAGGGAAGTTTTCACAAGCTGAGATTTTAAAGAAGGTAAAGATGCTGAGAGGTGGAGATGAGGAGGGAGTGTACTTCAGGTGGGGAACAACTTAATTCCAAAGCATAGAGGTGGAGGATAGAATATTGAATTTAGTCCTGGATGGTTATAGTACAGTGGCATCAAGCATACTGTAGTAGCAACACTCCTGAATGTACTGGAATTAATATGTAATTGGGAAATCTTTTAACAAAATAAATTACAGTGGAATTTAGATAATGTGAATATTTGCTTTTCTAAGTCAGTATGCAGCCTACAGTGATCTGTTTGTAGGGTTTTATTGTCTCTATTTGAGTTTTATGCCACTACTGTAGATTATTTAAAGGGAAGCAATGTGAAATAAAAACAGAAAGGTAGGCTGGAGCCTAAAAGTGGAAGTAGGCTGAGAAATGTGTAATTTATCTTAGAGGTAGTGAAGAACCACCAAAGATTGTGACAGTAGTTCTGCAGTTTTATATGGGCTATCCCTACGGTCAGTTTTGGCAGGAGCAGAAGGTAATTGTACAGAATACTGAGAGAGGTAATATAATTAATTATCCTAGCAGCTAGACAGGTAGTATCAAGAGGAAGTCCCTCCCTGCACATGAGCATTTGCTTGACATTTAGAGTAAAGGGATTAGAATAGATCTTAGGATGTTGTATCTGTGTAAGCCACCAGATGGAGCCCAAACACTGATTTGCCGAAAAGCTCAGGTAACAGATTACACATGCAGTAGGTCCCTGTTTCTGTTCAGTCAGTCTCCTTGAGTGTCTATGTATGGGGCCATCCTTTTCCCTCTTAATCCCTCCGTTTTAGCTAAAGGTATAAGTAGTCAAACAATTAACAATTTATGAATAACTCCTCCAATCCCGCTGAGATTCTACTCGCGGCCTCATCTTCCTGTGACTGGAAAGGATTATTCTGTCCTATGTAGATTAGTTTTAGAATCTTGACTTTGATACATAACAAATGTGTGGTGCTGCCCAAATCTCAGAATATTTCATAACTTCATTTAAAAAATGAATATAAAGCTTGCCCTATCTACCTTATAAGGCTGTTATGAAGACTATGCTTTACAAATTTAAGCTATAAGATGATTGTGGGAATATGGCAGCATGTTGGGATCCAGAGAAATCTATATCAACTACACAGCTCTAAGACTATACCTATCACTAATATCAATGAGGATCTGGTCTGTTAGTTTAGATCATACACTTAGAGGTGGAAGAGACTTTAAAGGTCTTTTAGTCCAGGCTCCTTATTTTACAAATGAAGAAAAACGAATTCCAGTGAGGTGAAATCATTTTCTCTTGCTCACACAAGTAGCATGTAGAAAGGCCCAGACTGGAACCAATCAAATATCATTACTCTAAATCCAGCACTTGTTATACCATGCTACTACAGGTAGGGAATTAGAGTTCACTAAGAAGTTTAAGGAATTGTTCATGGGCATATAGACTATATGCGTCCGAAGTATGAAATCAGTGTCAAGTCAGAAGACTTGAACAGAAGTATGTTTTCACAATTCAAAGTCTGGCCCTCTTTCTAACTCTCACCTTGCCTATAGCAGGCACTTAATGAAGGCTTGTTGAATGGAATTATCACTAAATGGTATTAAATGTGGTTGTCGAGGCCTGCAATGATCTTAACTGAATTTGGATTAGATTTTCGTGTTCTAATTGATTGTTTGACACAGCCTATCTATCTAGCCTGTCAAATCAGCTCAGCAATATGCATCTGGAATCTGTCTGCTGGTGTTATGTGTATTTTAATGTATACTAAGTCCAATATAGCATTTATAAAGCAAATACATATTTCAAGATCAGAACATTTGACGCATGGAAATGACAACAGCATGTAAAGTCAAATATTTTTGTTCAAATACCGTATTCATTTAGCCTGACCTGTAACCCCAGAAATCATTTGATATTGTTATAACACCATATTAAAGTTACATTTTTTTCTGTCATTCATCAGTATTTTAAATCCATTATGGTAAGGTCTCTAAACAGAAAACAACAACAGTGCAACACTTCATAGTCATCTTCCTTCATGTTTTTTAATGAAAAGAGTATGGTCCATTTCCTTATCTCTTCTCTGGTGGCAAGATTGATAACTAAAATCATTTAGTGTTTTAAGCCTACATCTTTCAATTTCTTGTGTTGTGTCTTTAATACTAAAACCGTGGAGACTTTGTGTTTTGGGTTCCTAAGGAGAGTAGGAGAAATAGGTCTGGAATGCTTATTGGAAGATATAAATATGTCACCCTTGATTTGTAGGTTGAATTTTCAAGACTGAGTATATGCCACAATAACAAACTCAAACACTAAAAGACGAAAAATTCAACCAAAGTCTCTAATATTTTATTGATTATAGGTAAAAATTAAAAGACATTTATGTCTCTCTTCATTTCTTGAATTTGTGTAAACATAGAGAACTCATAAAACTCATAGAATGCTCTGAATTGAAAGGATCTGCTATACAAT
Organism: Trichosurus vulpecula; assembly: GCF_011100635.1. Taxonomy (NCBI): domain Eukaryota; kingdom Metazoa; phylum Chordata; class Mammalia; order Diprotodontia; family Phalangeridae; genus Trichosurus; species Trichosurus vulpecula. The sequence continues at coordinate 103,271,481 of NC_050574.1, read as the reverse complement.
TGTGATATGCATTGTAGTCTCCTGGAATTGGGACCCAAGATAAAGAGCCAACACTAGAACTCTATGGTACTGCTAACACTGCAGAAGAATTTTGGCGTGAACTGGAATGAAAGCAAACTTCAGGACTGATATTGAACAATCCCTCATTTGTCCCAGGAGCCACAGGGTGAAGTTGTAAAGGAATCCTAATCTGCTATCCATATGTAACTAGCAAAATGATCTGTCCCAGTAGAATACAGCATCTCTATTCTGCTTCTGGTCCCTATATGATTTAGCTGCAAAACTTAATCACCTCAAGAGTAGGTGATGATAATAATAGTGACAATTCACTTCCACCCCACTAAGATTTTGCTTATTTTCTTTTTAAATTTATTTTAATTTTAAATCCACAGTCCTTTCCCCTTGAATACCCCCAGTTCCTTTGACATATACAATTACCTTGTTTGACAATGTATACTCTATTCCATTTCAGAAAAGAACAACTTCTCTATAGAGAAAGAGGAATGATTACTTCTTCCATTCTCTTAACCAGGATCTGTTATTTCAGTTAATTAGAACTAAACTGATTTTAGCACCATTATTGTTTAGATTAAACAATTCCTATTCTATAATGCTTTCAAGTTTGCAAAGCTCTTTCCTCATAATAACCATCTGACATAAGTAGAGAAAAAGGATCAAGGTTAAATGACTTACCTAGGTTCATCAAGCAGATAAATAGCAAAGATGAGACTCAACTCAAGTCTTCCTACATCCAAGTGTAATATTCTTTGGACTGTTGCTTTATGAGTTATTATTAGTATATCCACTTCACAAATGGGGAAACTGAGACTCTGAGAGATTATTAAATTTTCCTCAAGAAGAACAAGAAAAGGAGTATTTAATACTTTTCCATAAAATTAGAAGTGTTTCCTGCTTGTGGAGAAAATGTAGGCTCATACTTCACTACCCTGATGTGCTAACTTAACCATACTTGACTTGAGTGTCTTCTAAGGAGAGTAGGAGAAATAGGTCTGGTTTACATGGGTACAAATTTATGTCATAGTGTACAAACCCTATAACTCTGCTGTTGATTCTAAGGAGACTTCAAACACTAGATATGCTTCTTAAAACCATGAATCAAATTGCATTCAACCTTTCCTGTCTCTGCTGTGCTGACCTTTGCCTGGAAATAAGGATCTCATAGCCCTGTAGTTATATAGGAATCCTAAGGCCAGAAATCTCAAGATAATCTTCGAGACCCATAACAATGCCTTGTGCATATTAGGTGCTTAATAAATATCTGTTAATTAAATTTGTGCACATGTCATGGGATAGATTGTAATCTCCTTGATGACAGGGACTGGGTTAATATTTGTCCTTGTATCCTTATTTCTATGCATGGTGCCATAAATGTATTAGGTGTTTAATCAATATTTGTTTGATATAACTGAATTGAAAATTTTGAATTAATAAAAAATAGGATTAACATTAATTTATCAATGTCAAATTGGTTTGTGTTCATGATAACTGTTAATAAACATAAGTTATTATGATCCTGACTCTCAGTTGTATGGAGTATTTTCTAAGGCTCTATATTTTGCTATTGTTTCCAGGATGGAGGCCAAGAAGAACAATGATATTTGCTAGTTGGGATGCTGAAGAATTTGGTCTATTGGGATCCACTGAGTGGGCTGAGGTTAGTCAATACTGTGTTGTAATGAAATCTAACAGAGTAAGCAGACTTTCTTATTGTCACCTGGAACTTAGAATATGCCAAGTTGACAAAGTACCAAGCATACAGAAGCAAAAAACAAAAATACCCCCTTACATGAAGGAACTTACTGGGAGTGGAGGGAAACAGCATATACATGAAGATTGAAATAAATTTTGGGCGATAGCAAACTTAGAATGTTAAGAGAATTGTGGTAACAGTAGAACAGGGTTCTGTAAAGTAGAGGAGAAAGGAAGGGTACAGTGGAATAGAGACTCCAAAGGAATTGATATGAGGGACCAAAGAATGTTGACCATGGAAGGGTATTTTGGCCTAGGCAACTTAGGATTCAGATTCATATCGATTTCAGTGGAAATCAATATTAGGACATAGATTTTTACACACTTCACAGTAGCCATGGTAATGTTGATTTGATCACTGAAGAAAGCTATAAAGGTGGTAGGGTACAAGCATGTATGGTAGCAGGAACAATTAGAAGTTTCTGGTCTTGTTTGTCATTTAAGGAAGAGATTGGAAGAGTCCTGGGTTTTGGGAGGTTATTGAAGGGTTAGACATGTTTAAGGCTGCTAACCATCCATTCCTTAGCCAGATGAACTCTGTTCCAGGACTCACTAAAATGGTGACTAGGTAATATCCTCCAGGGTAGTGTCAGGGAGGAAATGGGGTAGAAGGTGGTATGGGATGAGGAGAGGCAGAAGACATGAAGCATGTCCAAGATCTGAATTGTGGACCCACAATTAAGGAGGTTTGGTATCCAAAAAGGACCAAATAGACAAGAATGGTCATGTGTCTGACAATTTTCCAAGAAAGCGAGTATACAAAATAGGGCTAAGTTTGTCTAAAATACATATGCTCCAAATTGATTTACTTGGTTCAGTGTGAACCATTACTCCCTTAAACACCAGTATTTAAGGTTAGCTTCAATATCTTTGATTTCTTTACAGAATTTCATGATTTTTATTGCTTTCTAGAAATAGAAATAATTGTGTTCTCAAGCAAAGGAGAATATGGTTATTCAGCTGAAATCTAAAGCCCTATTGCTTTTTTTTGAGGGGAGAGAGATAGAAAGAGAGAGGAGAGATAATATGTTTATGTGTACTTCTTTTTTTTTTTTTAGGAAAATTCCAAAATACTTCTAAAACGTGGAGTGGCTTATATTAATGCAGATTCTTCTGTAGAAGGTAAATATTATTTGATATTAAGAAAGGGATTTAATTATTTATAATTTGGTAGTTTTTTTTTAAACAATTCTATTCAACAGCAATTCAGATAATTATGTGCAGAAATAGCTCAAAAGAGACAGGCTGTCATTCCCTAAGCATATATTTATTTGTTTCTGAGGTAGGGAAGTCAATAGCTATCCATTCAGGACATTTTTACCTGACATTTATGGTTATAGTCCTCAGAGGTAATGGAGGTATCAATCATGAGATTAAACCTAAATAAAGACTTGACTCTGTAGCCCCTGTATCTAACATGATAGAAGACTTGACTTTGAGGCCAACTCTGGTTTGCATAGGAAAATTTTACAGATGTTTAGAAGGATGTAGAAAATGATACATTTCTACCCTTTTTAAAATTCTTGGTTATATTTTTTAAAAGTCTCTCAAACACTTTTATAGTGCTGTGCAAACATTAAGCCATTTTGAAAAATTAGTAGGAGCACAAATGTTCTCTCACTGATTCTTTATGGCTGTTAATTTTTGAGAACCTCATGGGATATAAATAATCAAGTTGCAAATGATTCAAAGCACAATGGAGAGAGGCAGGGTACAAGTAGGTAATAGCCTATTTCCAAAGATGATCTGCATGCAAGGGATATCATTAAGCAAATGTATAATTGGAAAAAAAGGGGATTGGTCATGTAGAAAGAGTGAGGCATAATGGATGGACAGGATAAGTTCTGCACTGGTACTCACAAAAATGTGATAAAACCTAGCAAAAAGCCTTCATCTTGATGTTAATCTCTGCTCTTAGAGTCTCTAGTGTTTAGATACTGGAAAAGGAAAAACAAATTTTCTTATTATTTGTGCTTCATTTTGAGGTGTTGTATACTTGTAATCTCATGTTTCAGGAAACTACACTTTGAGAATCGATTGTACACCATTAATGTACAGACTGGTATACAGCTTAACAAAAGAGGTAATTTTAAAAGCTCTCTCTTATTTGTACCTAAATAATTTTGAAATGACTTTTTAGTTACAGAGTTGCCATTTTCTCAAAGTATCACATTACCATATGTTGCCAGTTTTATCCATTGTTTCAGAACATGCCATTTATCATATTAAGATATCAATTTTATCATGAAGGATACTAAGCCTAGGGAGACCTGAAAAAAGGCAGAAAAAAATTATTTCAGTATAAAAAAAACAAAAAGTGCTTAACTCAGGTATCTGTTTAAGGAACAAAAGGGTAGCATAAGGCGTGTGGTTAGCATCTCCACTTCCAGATTCCCTCATAGAACTATTTTACCTTGAAATGAGTCCCTTTCTTTTCTAGGTTTCCCCTGGAACAGGAACAGCTTTTTATGCATGTATGTTATCTCCTAAATCTGAGGGTTCAGGGATGATAAGGTTTCAGTTGATGCTCAGGATTCCCAAGTCAAGCAATCTTACATTCTCTTCGTTTTAGGCTGAACAGAACTGTACAAATGTCATATAGTACTTTTTAAGGTGTACAAAGTACTTTATATACATTATCTCATATAACATCATATAGTCTTGTGAGGGTAAGCACTACAACTATTATTATACCCACTTTACAATTCAAGAACTTCAAGTTCAGAGAAGTTAACTAATTTCTTGGCGGTCAATAGACCTAGTAATTGTCAGGCATGATTTGAACTTGGGTCTCTCTTGAAATTGTAATCTAGCTTGTCCTTCCATCATACTTATACTTTCATTATACAAATTACCAAGAAGTATCTGGGATGACACTCTACGTGATTGATCACTAGACTCAAAGTCAGCAATATTAAGCGCCTACTATTTGCCAGAAAATTCAAACAAAATTATAAAACAGTCCTTGCCTTTAAGGAGCTCATAGTGTAATGGAGAAAAACAACACATAAAAAGAAGCTGAAAAATGGGGGTGAGTGAGAGAACTAGAGTGGGGTAATGCTACAATTATGATGTAGCTGGGGTGGGAAATTATCTGACCAGGTGTGAGTTACAGAGTGCAGAATACTGAGTAGTTGAGTTACTAGGGATTATAAAATCCAGTACTTCAGCTGTATAGGAAATGATAAGGTGAATTCCCTGGGCAGCCTCCTCAAAAAGAGGGTCTGGGAGGAACTCCTAAATGTTTACCCCCTCCCTCTACAATCAAAGGGAGGAAATAGTCCCAAGGGAGGAATAATGAGTTTCAGAGTTGACTTCATTTTGCAGAATAATGAGTGTCTAGAGATTGTGAAATCCAGATCAACTATATCAAATTGAAATTACATCACTGTGAAATAAATATGACTTAAATGCATGGGCTTTCTGTTCAAGATATTTATTCAACATATTTTTATTAATTATCATTTTTGTCCTAGATGCTAAGGGAGATATGAAGTTGAGATGGTCCAGATAAGAAAGAACCCAAGTGGGCCTTACGGTTGATTACTGTGGAAAAATACATGTAAAAATAACTAAAACATAAAAATTACCTAGTAAGGGAATCAGAGTGTTGCAAAACACAGTGCTCTTAGAAGACTGCGTTCATCCATTTCAGAGGGAGCCACACTAGGGGCTTCTTTCTAGTGTCCATCTTTCATACTCTGGCAAATGACACAAAGAATACCAAATTCCTCAGCTTCAAGTAGAAGTCTTTTGGTTTTAGTTCCTAATTAACTTTGGTGATTAATGTTGAAGCTAATTAATATAGGATTTTTCATATGGAACACATTATACAAATTGATTTTTAAATTTTGATTGCTATTTCATCAGGCTGATCTAATCTGATTTGAACTTTCAAGCATTTTCCCTCTAACAAGGGATTATGTGAAATAAATTTATTATTAAACTTAAAGTTTGCACAATGTGTTGCTAATTCATTAGAATTTTAGTTGCCAAACATGACTGGAAAAACTTTATTTTTTAAACAGTCTGAAGTAGGCTAATGAGGGCTCACTACCTATTTGGAGTCTAGTGAATGCTGGATACTATAAAGTGGCATGTTTTTTAGAGAATTCCCAGCATTATAGCAAAGAATCACTGTTTCTCTCTGAGTTTCTTCATCTCCAGCATGATTTTTTAAAAATTGTTTCTAGCTCTTTAGATCATTGTTATTGCAAACAAAAAAAATTACTGAGTTTTCAGGGAATTGAAATATTGACTTTCACTTAGAAAATAGATTACAAGCAGTTGTTAAAATAATTTTTAAAAACCTTGCTGCTAAATACATTATCATCATGTTATGTTACAATATTTTATTTTTGGAATATGGTGCATTAATTCATTCAGAGTTGTTTTGGTTCCAAGATGCTTTTGCTACAATTTCTATTACACTGTGCTTCAATTATCTGTCTATATTACTCCCTAATTTGTTTTATTTTTACTTAATAAGTTTGGGTTTTACAAGTAAATATCAATTTTAGAATAAAATATTCCCTTACTAATTAGTATCTCCCCAGTGCTTTTCTTTTTCTCTTTTTTTCCTTCCTTCCTTCTTTTCATTATCTTTTTTTTTCATCATCTTCATTTCTGAATATGTACCATCCCCTTTCCTTCCCAGGAGGCTATCCTTTATAACAAAAGCATAAAAAAGAATGAAGGGATGGGGAGAACTGTTTAACAAAACTAACCATATCAACCAACTCTGACAGTTTATGCAACATTAATCCTCTTCCATCTTCATAATAAAGAAGAGGTGTGCTCCAGATCCACAAAGAAATTTGAGAATATCTGTCTTTAAAGGACAATTTGTCTTGTTTTCTAGGCTTGGTGCTGAATTTGTAATACTATTTTTGAAAACTCAAATCATGTTTCTTTAATTTTCATCATTTGTATAACTAAATACTACATTATTATTCAGGTATATTGATTGATTATGATGAAATGCATTATGGGGTTCTTTTTAAACCCTTAGCTGGATAAGCCATTATTCTATGTCTTGGGTTGGCTTGTCCCATAAAGCTTATAAAGCTAGATATTCTCACTAAGCTTCAACTGCTTAGGGAATAGACTAAAGGTCTTGAAGAGTAGAGAAGTCAAATTTAGCACAAAGGGAAAGGGCAAAACCACTGTCAGGAGTTTTGTGGGTTCAGGGATGGATGGTAAGTTATGTTTCTCCACACTTGGACCTGCTTTTGATTCTAGTTTCATCACCTAGTTGTGGCAAGGCTACAGTAAGGTCCATCAGAACCCAGTATAGGCCAGTTGATGTGTCATTAACTTCAGGAATCAGTTTAAGAGCAAGATTGGAGGTCCCAGCCAGTAACAGAATGATGAGGTAAAAGATCAGCCTAAGGACTTAGTAACACTTACCAATAGCACCAAGATAGACAGGACTCTGCAAGTAGTTACTGTTTCTTCCCTTCAGTAACAGAAGGAGGTCAGAGCCTAAGCACCAGAATGGTATTCTTAGAATTCCTAGGTTAAGGGTACAACAACAGATTTTCCTCAGGTTGACTTGGATGAGCCAAAGGAGCCTTGCTTATGCTTATGGAATGGGTGTGTGTGTGTGTGTGTGTGTATCTTTCACTGATTATGAGTAAGGAACAGTTGATAGTTAAACTATATCTATTTCAACTCCATTAGGTAGTGCTTATGTGACTAAATTTCATTTCAGCATAACAAGATGGAGAAAGCTGGAGTTTTCCCAGTGGTTGGAGGCTGAGCTAGAAGTCTGATTGGTTAAATCCTTACTGACCACAGGCCTAGATTAATAATATGAACTAAACACCAAAGGGGAGATGGGGACAGTGTCAGGGTCTAGAAGTAACCAGCTCTCACATAACTCACCATAAGTTTGATTCAACATCATTATTCCCCAGAAGCTGCTCTCTACAAAGCTACCAACTCTCTCCTAATTCACAAGTTAAATGGCCTTTTCTCAGTCCTTATTCTATCTGTTCTCTCTGCAGTCTTTGCCGTGTCAATCACTGTCTTCATTTTGATACTCTCCTGCTTCTAGATTTCCAGGATAATATTCTCTCCTGGTTTTCCTTCTACCTATCTGACTACTCCTTGAAGTCTCCATTGCTAGACTCTTATCTAAATCAAGGCCACTAACTGTGGGTGTCCCATAGAATTCTGTCCTTGTCCTTCTTCTCTTTTTCATCTGTACCACTTCACTTGGCAATCTCATTGCTTTTTATGGGCTTAATTGTCTTTATGTTAATGATTCTAAAATCTAACTTTCCAGCCTTAACCTCTTAACTGACCTCCAGTGTCACATCTCCAGCTGCCTTTCAGACATCTCAAACTGGATGTCCAATAGATACCTTAAACTCAGTATGTTCAAAACTGAACTCATATCTATCTCCCTAAAGCTTCCTCCTTTCCTAACTTCCCTGTTACCACTGAGAACAACACCATCCTCTGAGGCTTGGAACCTAGATATGTCAACAAAAACTTTTTACTATTTCTCATCCTCCATATCTATTCTGGTGCCAAGATCTATTGATTTCACCTTTGCAACTTCTCTTAAAAAATCCCCCTTCTCTCCTCTGATACTTCCACCTGAACCATCTGGGTGTAGCCCTCATCACCTTATTCCTGGACTATTCCAAAGCCTGCTAGTTGGTCTTCCTGTCAAAAGTTTCTCCCCACTCCAGTCCATCTTCCGTTCAGCCACCAAAGTGAGTTTCCTTAAGCATAAGTCATAACTTATAACTATATATAACTTATAACACACCTCCATTCAATAAACTCTCATAACTCCCCATCACTTCTAGGATCAAATACAAAATTCTGTATTGTTCAAAGCCATAGTTCATAGCCTACCCACCCAAACCTTCCTAACCTTCTTGTACCTTAAATGCTGACATACGCTCTTCTGTCCAGTGAAACTGACCTCTTTGCTGTTCCACTAACAAACTACACCCTATCTCCATTCTGGACATTTTTACTAACTGCCCCTGCATGTCTGGAATGCTCTCCCTCCTCATTCCTGCCTGTTGGCTTCCCTGGATTACTTCAAGCTTCAATTAAAATCCCACTTTCTACAAGCTTTTCCCAATCTCTCTTAATTCTAGTGATTTCCTTCTATTAATTATTTCCTAGTTATCCAGCATATAGCTTGTTTGTACATATTTACTTGTGGTCTCCTCCATTAGACTGTGAGTTCCTTAAGGGCAGGGACTGGTTGGAGGGGTAGGAGTGGAGATTGGCTGCTTTTTGTATCCTCAGAAATTACCAGTGTCTGACACATTATAGGTGTTAATTAATATTTACTTACTTACTGAATGAGAGAATTTATCGATTCCCCTAAGGGCATAATTGATGGAATGAATATTGAGCTTCTCATTTGTGATTTTCATCATCAAATTGGGTGGAGCATTTAGCCAGCAGTTCTTTCTGGTGGTTTAAAATAATTTCTATGGAGCTAGGGAAAGACTCCACTTAAGTAGTAGCTTTCATTTTGGCTGCCTCAGAAGGTACTTAAGTTGCACTGCTGTCTACTATGAGAAAATCTTATCTTATTTCTCTGTGCTTCACAATGAGATTCTGTTTGAGAGACAATTTTATTTGGATTGTCTTTAAAATGTATTTTCTATTCATTTTCTTTGCTCTCTTAGTCTTCTGTTTCATTTAACTGTTACTGAGTTAAATACTAATCTGGGTCCACCATGCTTTACAGGAGTGTTCTTGCTTAAAACTGAAAAGTTATATTGAAAGTCAAATAAGCTAAGAACACTCACTTTAACTCTGAAATTAAGCCTGAGGCATATATAGGCAATCAGGAATGTTTGTTTTCTTGAAAAGGAAAAAATAAATCGGTTTAAATATCAACTCTGCTGCTTACTTTCTTTGTATAACCTTTAGCAAATCACTACACAGTGCCTGGCACATAACAAGGGCTTAATAAATGTTTATCGACAGCCTTACTGATGTTCCAGGATTTTAGTTTTCTTATCTGTAAAATCAGAGTATTGAACAAATGCTTTTTTCAATCCAAGTCTAACCAATATGATTCTTAGTTGGCAAAGATGATTCCTAAGGTCTCTTTCATCTAAGAAATTCTGTTATCAAAGTAGGACCTTAAGTTCCTATAACCACCATCCTTTAGGAGTAACCTAAACTCAGAAGTGAGTTGTTAAGTGGCCTTCTGAAGACATAGTCTCCCATTCTCACTTGTTAACCATTCATAAAACTGCCAGTTATCAACAAAAGGAAGGTTAACCTTAAAAGTGGGTGGAGCAAATGACCATTCAGTGTACGTGGACAAAATAACCAAAAAGATGGCATTATTTCAGGAGCTCCAGTCAAGTTTCCTCTCCCCAAAAGTATTGGGATTATCACATCATGGTGCCAAAAATTATACCTTTAAAGACTTGTTTCTTTGGCCCCAGAAGGATATTCAGTCTTTGAGAGTGTCTCATTAATATGCAAATTATCCTGATGTGTTAACAGTTCAAGTCCTGAGTTCATGTCTTGGCTGAGCCATTTTTTTAAATTTCTGAGCCTCTCCTCATCTATGAAATGATGATACCTTACTCTCACAGTTGGTCTAAGAAAGGATGATAATCTGTGTAAAAATGCTCTCGAAAATCCAAAGCATTATATAAATTTAGGCACTATGACTTATTAAAATTGGGCATATTTCTAATGCATTTTTTTTTTGTAGCTTCGAAGTCCTGATGAGGGTTTTGAAGACAAATCTCTATATGAGAGCTGGAAGGAGAAAAATCCTTCAACAGAATTCAATGACCTACCCAGGTAAATGAATGAATGATTCAATTTAATTCAACAAACATTTATTAAGTGTCTACTATAAGGCATTGTGCTAGGTACTGAGAATACAAAGAAAAAAAAAAAACAAGACTCAGAAACCGCCAACAGATTATTTTCAATTGAGGTATCTAACAGATAATACAAGCAGGAAAATACAAAGTACGTATAAACTTTGGCCTCCAGTAATAAGCAAGATGGCACAGGGCATTAGAGCACTGGGAGTGGAGTCAAGAAGACTTGGTTTGAAATCTGACCTCAGTCACTTAATAACTGAGTAGCTTTGAGCAAGTCACAGAAGCTATTTGCTTCAGTTTCCTCATCTGCAAAATGGAAGTGATAATAATATGTACCTCCCAGAGTTGTTGTGAAGATCAAATGAGATCCTATTTGTAAAGCTCTCAGCACCTGGCACATAGTAGGGACTATATAAATGGTAGCTATCATTGTTATTATCATTTGCTGTAACTCAAAGTGTTTCTTTTTTACTTTTTATAGTTAACAGTGTTCAAATTGTTTTCTTTTGCATCTTGATTTTTGAAAAAAAAAAAAAAAACAGAGAGGGGCTTAGTAGAACATAACCCCAAAGCACAATATCTGGGTATTTAAATGCAGTTACTTATCATCAATAAATATCCTGTAATAAATATCAAGCATTCAAGCTAATTCAACTGTATATCTTTGATATTTGGTGACTTCAGTTTCTATCAGTGAGCACACAATAGAATAGTAAAAACTGTTGAAAAATATAAGGAGCAAGAGTAACACCATATTCAGCTGGCATGCTAGATAAACACTTGGAAGCTTAACGTGGCCCTGCTAGACATGCATGATGGAGGGGTTCCCCTATCCCCAGCCCCTACTTCAGGACATGCATAAGTATCTTTTGACTTCTTCCTGTTGGCCATGATGGCTCAGTGGTTCCAAGTAGATGGTTTTGAAAAATCTTTTAGTTGGCTGCCTAGCTGGAAATCTGGATGTACTAAAAACATAATCCCCGCCCCTCAAGTCTCCTCTTTTTGCCAGCTTTGAAACATGAGGACCATGTCTCTTGGTTTGGAGAATCAGGTAGAAGAGAGTGACCCTCTTGTGTCTTCTTTTCCTTTGCAGAGGACTTTGTGAAGTCTTGAAAGGCAGCTAGTATCTTCCCTGTATCACGTACCCAAGTAGCAGGGTAGCAGCATAACAGCTACCAAGGCAGTTAGTTGCATTGGCAACAGCCACAGAAAAAAAGTAATCAAAAAGACCATAGAGAGAGGGGTCAATGGAAATAAAGAGTGTGTTTGGTGTTGTTTGGACTATGCTGAAGGGAGGAGAAATGCACACTGGGTAATGAGTAGCCTTACAAACAAGCTGTATCTCAGTGATACATGAATTTTATCTACTGATTGTATTAGTCATGAGTTACTGGCTTGTTTTCTAATCATTCTGTGATTCTTTATTGATTATTATTTATTTTCTGTGTGTTTTATCCTGTAAATCAGGTTATGTACCTGATTCATGCTTATACTTTGGGTAACATTTTTTTCTCTCCCTTTTTTCTGGGAAAACCTGTTAGACTTCAAGTGTATAACTATTTCTATAATTAAGAACCAAGTTAAGTAACAACTTTCTGTGTGGGAGCATGACTGGGGACAGGAGTCCAAGAATGTGAGAACTAGAGAGCCTACTTCTCCTATTGAGGAGTTAAGCAGCCTCAACAGCAATGAGTGCAGGGCAATCCTAGAGGACAGATTAAGGATGGAAACTGGAACATGTTGTCAACTCCTGGAACACTAGCTTTTATCTAACTAGTCACCATGGTAGACTCAGAAGTCTTATACCTCTATATGATGAGCACTTTGGGAAGAGAATTGAAACCCTGGATTTAGTAGCTACTAAGTGATACCATAAAAATTTTTACTGGACTAAATATTAGCAGATACAGATTGAATAGTTTTAGGCATAGAGGGCAGTTCAGAATCAACTCTGTGCACACCAAGAATATTTATTGATTAGAGCGAAGGTCAAAATAGATACCAAACCAAAAGCAAAAATAAATAGAAGAAAATGTCTGTAATTTTAGCAGCTTTTACCTGACCTGCTTAAATGAATTCATAACTCTGAAAAATCAGAAATGGGCAAAAATAAAGACATTAGCTATTATCATTTCTTAGAGGCCTATGAATGGTGCACAGTAACACAACAAGAAAGCTAAACAGCCTAAGCATCGCTTTGGATAACAAACAATCCCCTTGCTAAATGAAGAGCTATAGCAGCCAGGGCTAACACAAGTTTAAAGTGCGAGCTCTTTTTTTACAGAGGAAGATAACAGAAGATTGTGTGCCATATCATCTCCCAAAGCATGAAAAAGCACCTAAGAAGAAAACAAGGCTTCAGGGACCCTGGCATTCGAACAAAGATCTTAAAAACATTTATGGATGAAACTGGAAGACAGCAAATGGATGGAACAGAACAAATCTGTGAAATCTCTTCCTGTATACATTAAAATTAAACAGTACTATCACAAATGTGACAACAGTGGTAACAGCTCAGTGATCCAATGTGTTGACAGTAAAGGAAGTATAACATAGGAAAATAATATGCAACTGTCTCAAGTGTTCAGCTGTCTCCTGGAAGATGCTCCATCCAGACAAAAAGAGTATTATTGTGTGGTTCTCCAAATACTTTTAGTAGCAGATGATACTGAATTAATTGCAACAAATACTGGATTGTTACAAAACCTCATCAGTGAAACTCAAAAGAATGTGAAAGAAGTTGATCTGACAATCCACACTAGAAAAGCAAAGTAAATGAAAAAGACATATTGCATTACTTTTTTTTTTAATTTGACAAATATTTATTTATTTATTAATTGCTTACTATGTGAATAGCACTGTCCTGGAAATACCAAAGTGCAAAACAATATAGTCTATGTTCTCAAAGAACTTACAGTATACTGAGGGTTACACCCTTATAGGTAAGAATAGTGCATAAGAGAGTGATGAGACAGAGAGGTGGAGACAAGGTGCTCTTGGAAGATATGAAGAAAAGACTTTGCATTGTGGAGATATGGTAAAGCTATACTGTGATTAAATGAATTGTTTGAAAATCACATAGTTTATTAGTGGTCAAGTGAGGACTGGGACCTTGGTTTGCTGACATGTAGTCTGGTAATTTTTTACATGACATTTAACTGAAGCCCTCTAAGCATAGGTGTCCCACAGAGTTCTATCCTGGCACCTCTTCTCTTTTCCCTTTCTATACTCACTTAGTGATCTCATCTGCTCTCATGGATTTAATTACCATATTTATGCTAAGGATTCTCAAATCTACCTATCCTTCCCCAAGCCCTTTTCTGGCCTCCATTCTCACGTCTCCAGTTGCCTTTTAGACATCTCAAATAGGATTCCAATAGACATCTTAAACTCAACATGTCCAAAATCTAACTCATTAACTTTCCCCCTAAACCCTCCCCCTCTCCTAACTTCCTTATAACTATATAGGGCAACACTATCCTCCCAGTTCCCCAGATCACAGCTTAGGTGTCATCTTTGACTTCTCATTATCTGCCTCCCGAGTCAATTTCACCTTTTAAACATCTCTCCAATATACTCTCTTCTTTCCTCTGACACTACCACCACTCTGGTGAAGGCTTTCATCACCTCACATCTAGACTTATTACAACAGCTTGCTGGTGGGTCTGCCTGCTTTAAGTCTCTCCCCACTCTAGTCCATCCTTCATTTTTTTCTAAAATGCAGGTCTGACCAAGTCACCCCCCACCCTTCTCAGTAAACTTCAGTGGTTCTCCATAACCTTCAACATCAAATACAAAATCCTGTTTGTGTTCAAAGCCCTTCATAACCTAGCTCTGTCCTATACTTCCATCCTCTTATGCCTTATTCCTGTCACATACTTTTCAATCCAATGACACTGGCCTCCTTGTTATTCCATGAACAGGATATCTTTCACTCTGGTCATTTTCTCTGGTAGTCCCCCATGCCTGGAATGCTTTCACTCCTTATTTCTACCTAGTGCCTTTCTTGTCTTCCTTTATATCACATTAAATCCTATCTCATACAGGAAACCTTTTCCAATCCTGCTTAATTCTAGTAACTCCCTTCTGATGATTAGTTCCTATTTATCCTGTATTTGCTTGTTTGTATATATTTGTTTGCATTTAGCCTCCTCCCTTAGACTGTGAGCTCCTTGAGGGCAGGGACAGTCTTGTCTCTTTTTGTATCTCTAGTGCTTAGCACTGCACTTGATACAAAGTAGGTGTTTAATAAGTGTTTATTGACAGTTGATCAACAGTCCATTGGATTAGCATTGGCAGTATTAGTTTACACACACACACACACACACACACACAGCATGAACAGTTATTAGAAAAGCAATTTTTAATCAGAAAGGAAGTCATTGTAACTTGAAGGGTTAAAGTTTCTTATACAGATTGTTCTACAGTACTTTCATAGTTCTTGAAACTGTTAAGAAAAAATTCTAATGTTGTCCTTCTTACCTTTTCAAGGATTAACAAACTGGGATCTGGCAATGACTTTGAAGTCTTTTTTCATAGACTTGGCATTCCTTCAGGCAGAGCTCGCTATACTAAAAATTGGGTAAGTTTGAATCCAGCAATGACTTTTGATTTCCTATCTGCAGTCTCTGCCAAGCATGACCATTCCAAACAGCTGTGGCTGTAGGGGGATTAAAAGAGTTTGGAAAGAGCTAGGCAGTTGTGAATTGATATCAATGGATGATGGCTTCCATAGTAGGTAAACTGTAGGTGCTAAATCTTTTCCATAGGTTACTTCTGCCAGTTCCTGTTTCAGGATGTTGGCCTACTGAAAATGCGTTATGTTGATATCAGTGACCTACGTAAATTTGTGATGTTAATCTGACATCTCACAAAATATTCATTTAGATTACTTTTATTTTAGAGTAAAACTCATATAAACACACTGATGATTTTCTTATCTTGCACTCATGATCAAAACCCTACTGTGAATGCTAGGATGTAAGCTTTTTGAGGGGAGAAGCTGTTTTGATTTTCTCTCTATTTCCCCTTAGCCTAGAAAAGTACTTCTCACAGACTAGATTCCTAATAAGTATTTGTTGAATTAGATTTCTAGTTAGTTCAAGCTTTAAAGGGCACTGCTGCCGGGCCCGGCTGCTATGCTGGGTTATTACTCAGGAAGGCAGCCACTAGAGAACCAAGTTAAAATGGGAAGATATTATATTTCTGTGACATGATATTGGTGTTTCAGTGGAATCATAAATACCATGCAGAATCCATATTTAATAATTTTAATGATTTTACCTATAACCCTCACATGTGAAAGAAATCAAAGCATACAGAATGGTAGATGACCAATAATTGGAAATATCATAGAAGATATCTACTCCAGTGTGGGTTAGTAGATGATCTTGAAGAACTTTTATAATTGTGATCATCTGAGATTCTGTGGTGAAAATCACATGGTAGGTAGTGAAAGCACAGTACTAGCACAGAGGTAAAATAATAGCATGGGAAAAGTGCTGGATGTGGAGTCATGAGAGTTTTGTTGCTAAGTCATTTTTAATCGTGACTAAATTCTTTGTGACCTTATTTGGGATTTTCCTGGCAAAGATGCTTGAGTGGTTTACCATTTCCTTCCTCAGCTTATTTTACAAATAAGGAGACTGAGGCAAACAGAGTTAAGTGCCCAGGTTCACACAGCTAGTAAGTGTCTGAGGCAGTATTTGAACTAAAGAAGATGAGTCTTCCTGACTCTAAGCCTAGCATTCTATCCACTATGCCATCTAGCTGCCTTGGAATCATTACAGACTTGTATTCATATCCTTTCCTCCTATACTAGTAAATCCCTCAACCTCTCTGACCCTGTTTCCTCATCTTTAACATAGGGATAATACCTGTAATAGAAACTTTATTGGGATGTTGTGAGGCTCAGATGAAATAAATAAAATTTAAAGTGCTACATGAATGTCAGTCTATTAACATCATCACCAACAGCTATTTCAAGTGTGACTCATTAGCAGTAATATAATAATTTTCTCAGCCGTAAGTATCTTAAAGAAGAAAGGTATCTGGGACAATTTAATTTAAACTGAGGAAATTGAGGGCCAAAGAAATGGTCATTTCTCCAAGATTACACAGCTAGTTAAAGGGAGAATCATTTCTAAAACTCAGTTCTGCCAACTTCTTGCCCATGATGGTATCCATTAATAACAAGTTAATGAAATTTCAAGGATTAATGTTTTGAGCATTTTGTACTTTATAACTTTAGAACTGTTTGCTTTTTGCAGAAATGAAGTCCAATTTTTTGTTGTGGACTCCTTTTAGTTCATGATCAGTCTAGTACTATTTAGTATTTAGCATCTAGTATCATTACTAATATCTAGTATTTAGTGTCTAGTAACAATATTCATTGTGCAAAGACTGAGTAGGAAGTATTAAGCTTATAGTATATAATTGTAGCGTTTCATATGTAGAAGTCCCTTTTTTATTCTTTCTACTTATTAACAGAAATGTATCCACCTTTTCATTCATACTATTATATAGTGTAAGTATTATTTGGTATCTAGTATTATTAATATTTAGTTCATAATCAGTCTAGTATTATTATTATTTATATCAATGGAATGAAAAATGTTGCATTATGTGGTGCATTCACCTTTTTGGTTTCAGATCATTATTACATTTTTCCCGTATTTTTATGTTCAATTCGATTTCAATTCAACAAGCAGTTATTAATTAATTAATTTATTAAGCAACTACTGTGTTGATTTTTGTTGATACAAAGACAAAAGCGAAACACTCAGCCTACAAAGAGCCTACATTCAAATGGTAATTTTAGCTGGGTGTGGGGAGAACACTGAGGAGAGGGGGGAGTTTGGGTGGGTGGAGAAGGAGAGGGATAAGCAAAGATAAGCTGTCTGAGGTGTACTGGAGATGAAACTTAAGACAAAGGTTTGAAAGATGCAGAGGAGAGGAAGTTTTTATAATAACTGGCCAATTTCTTTAGACATCAGTGATAAACTTCTTTTGCTTTTCCACTCCCTATTAATTTACTCTGTGTTGTATTTCAGAGGCAATGAGAATTGTATTTTGTTCTTACATTTGTAGAAAACAGACAGATACAGCAGCTATCCAGTATATCACAGTGTCTATGAAACTTACGAAATAGTGGAAAATTTTTACGACCCTACTTTTAAGAATCACCTCACAGTGGCTCAGGTCCGAGGAGGCATCGTTTTTGAGTTGGCCGACTCCATCATTCTCCCTTTGGATTGTCAAGACTATGCCAAAGTTTTACAAAAATATGTTAACAGCATTTATGAACTGGCTCAGAAACATCCAGAAAAGCTGCAGGCATACAATGTATCCTTTGGTATGTGATATGGCCAAAACCCTTTTTTTCTGTAATTTGCTTTTGATGTATCCTCTCTCATCCTAGGATCTTAGAGCTAGAGCTGCAGGGGGACCATCAGCAACAATATTTGTTGTGCAAAGACTGAGTAGGAAGTACTAAGCTTATCATATATAATTGTAGCATTTCTTATGTAGTATTCCCTTTTTATTATACTTATTGATAGAAATGTATCCCCTTTTTCATTCAGGGCTTTTTTTAACTGTAGCCTATAAATTCCTGGAAGAGAGAGATGATATTTTTGTGGTTCTCTCTTGCCAGATAATTAGACTTTAAATAACTAGATGATCTTTATTCTAGATCCACTTTTCTCAGCGGTGAAGAATTTTACAGAAACAGCTACTAACTTCAGCAAGAGACTACAAGACTTAGACACAAACAAGTGAGTAGGATGCGAACATATTCTAACCATAGGTAATTGTGCGTGTAGGATGTGAACATATTCTAAGTATAGTTAAATAGGAGAGATCCAGTCTGGCGCACTGAGTGGCCACTGACCTTAGTAAAGTCTGGGAGACCTTGGGGTACAAATCACTTAGCCTCTCGATGCCCCCAAGCAACTAAGACTATAGAAGATCACGACTCTACATTACATAATAAATATCAGTGGGCGTTTGCATATAGGGAATTCTCAACATCAAGCAGATCACAAAGCAAATAAGCTGGTGGACCCACTTATATTATTCAGATACTCAAATGCATCTGTGATCTCATCAATGCAGGACATTCCCCCCAGCAACATAAGGGTGGTGCTGGTAAACACCTACAGAAAAAAAATTGTTTGCACATCATACTTAAATCTTAATCTGAATTGTTAACACTTTCTACATTGTTTTCTTAGGGTCCAGACAGTCAACCAAACAATAATTCAAGCCTGTTTTTGTTTGTTTGTTTGTTTGTTTTAGCATTTGCTAATCTGCAAGGTGTAAATTCTCACGCTGAAAATTTAAGGAGTTGGTCCAAGCTGGTTCTAGCACACCACTGCATCCTTACCCTGTCTCATACCTTCTGATTCTTGCCCTAGTTCTTCCAAAAGTTTGCAACAGGGGATCCCTGTGCCCCAACATGCTAAAGACCTTCTTTTCTTTCTCCCCAACATTAAGAGAGTCCCAGTGGAGTACTCTGGCTGTCTACCTGTCATCCTTCCCTCTTAGCCATTTAACCTACTTGTGCTATCAGTGTTAAAATAGACTTTAGGAATCAGTACCCATTTATCAAACAATTAAAAAATATTAAGTATCTACTGTGTGCCAGTCTCTGTACTGGGAATACAAAAACAAAAGCAAAATAGTCCCTGCCCTGAAGTAGTTCACTTACAAAGGAGTTTAATTTCCTATTCTTCCCGTAGGGTAAATATTCAATGAAATGACTTTTCTGGACCTCAGTTTAATCATCTGTAAAATATGTAATATGTAAAAGGGCATTTAGACTGCATGACCTTTAAAGCCCTTTCTATCTCTTAACTCTGACTCTATAGTCCCAATTTTCTGCTCTCATTGGCCCATTACCACCAGACTCACAACCTTCCCCCCCAAACCAGCCACCTCCTCATTCCCTTCTGTCTTGTCCAACTGCATCATTTTATAGATGAGGAGACTGAGGCCAACTGAAATTAAATGATATGCCCAAGGATGACAGGACTAGAATTTGCACCTAGGCCTTCTGACTCCAAATGCAGCATTCTTTTTGCTGTACCATAGAAGACAGATGTCATTTGCTGTACCAACAATGTTACTTGTAGCTACTATGGAGGTGTAAGACCAATAACACCAGCGCACAGGAGGGCTGCTAACACAGGTTCTTTTATCTGCTTTTCTAAAGGAAAGCAACTTTAAGGGGTTTACAATCTTACTTTAATTAAACATATATATATATATATATATATATATATATATATATATATATATATATATATATATATATATATATATATATATATATATATATATATATATATATATATATATATATATATATATATCATTCCCTTAGTTCAGGGGGGAAAGTCAGCACCCTGAACTTCAGAGCAAATACAAACAGAAATTACAAACAGAAAATAACACAAATCAACAGAGAGACTTCTAACTGCCTGACCAAAGCAATACATACATAGTGACCAGAGAGAGAGAGAAGCACCAACATCTGGGTTTTCAAAGCCAGGGGACTCCTTAATAGCTAACCAGAGTCTTGTCTGGACAAATCACACAAACGCTCTTCCAATGAGTGAGCCCCAAAGCAGAATACTAACCTCAGAGTATATATACTGTTTCCAGTCAAGGATTCTTGATTCAATCAAAGACTCTTGATTCAAACAAAGGCAAGACTCAATCAAAGACACTTGATTGCCTTAGTGCTGAGAAGCACTCCAAAAGAAAAAGCAGCAAAAAGTCCCACTTTTCTTGCCATTACATTTGCTCAATTTGGAAACAGTTGGTCCAAAGAAAATTCTATTGAAATAGCAGAGTTAGGGCATTAATAAGTTCCTCATGAGGCTTTGGGGGAGCCATATATGGCTTATATGTTGATTGTTAGTCATGTTACTCACACTATAATAATCCTCTTGCCTCCCTACCTCCTACTACCAGTCTCCAAGAGAGATTTGTAGGTTAGGTTTCAACTCCCAAACTGGAATTTAACCATGCATTTGACTTAGCTGGGATTTTTATTTGAATTAGCCAAATATTTATTACAGTTCACTTCATGATGCTCATGGTGACTTCAAGGTGTGCAGCTGAAGAACACAGGATTTAAGAGTCAGAAGACCTGGCTTTGAATTCCTTATCTTCTATTTACAATATGTCACCTTTAGAAGAACAAAATCTAAGACAGATCCATTGGGCTTTGCTCATAGTGCTGATGTCCAGGGGAATACACTTCCTCCCCATGGTAATACAGAGGTACTGCTATCTTTCCACTTCTTAGAGTTAGCTGTCCTGGGCACTTTGTCATCTTCCACTGGCTTCTCTTACTTGGTCCCACTGCCAGCATCCCCTTACCAAAGAGTCCCTTTGCTGGGGACCTACTTTCCTAACTATAACCTTGGAGGAATAGGCCACTCCCTTTCCTTGTGCCAGTATACCTGGCTGGCCACTCTGTCACTACTGCTGTTCCATCTCACTCTCCAGTGTTCTTTCCCATTAATATCCTTCATGCCATGGAAAACTTGGAGCCACCCTTTGAGTGATACAGACTCCATCATCCTGTGGCTCTAACCTCACCAACATCATTAAACCTGTCTCTGCCTCAATTTACTCCTCTGTAAAATGAAGGGATGATCTCCACAATCCCTTCCTGTTCTAAATCCTATGATCCTGTTCTTTAAATTCAGGAATCTGTGGTTTATCTGTTTCTCAGGCTTTTATATAAAGTCTTCATGGGTTGCTGCCTAACTGATGAATCTTTTCACAAAGCTACAATATCAGATGATAGACAAAATGTCTATTTCTGTATTTGTCCTCAGAGTTCTTCTGGCTTTGTAAGATATGCTAGAACCTAAGTTCTGCTGACCTTAGCCTTTAGGAACTGAGTTACCTCTGTGCCATGACAAGGCAAAGAGCTGAATTGTAAAAGCTTGTATTTGTTTTGCTTCTGTTGTGAATGTGGAGCTGCCTGGTTTAAAATGTCCATTTCCAAGTATGCTGAAGTATGTTTCCTTGCCTTCTTTAGCCCGGTCTCAGTGAGAATTATCAATGATCAGCTAATGTTTTTAGAAAGAGCTTTCATTGATCCTCTTGGATTGCCTGGAAGCCCATTCTATAGGTAAGGAGAAAAAAAAAATCTACTACAGGTTCTATGGTATTTTTTTTTCAAATGTCAGCCTTTGGAAAAAGTTTCAGAGGATAGTACTTGAGAATGAAATGAAATCAGAATTCTTTTTAATGGTTATTCATACATGTTTCTGGTGATTATTCGCAGGGAAGAACATTCCTTAAAGGTAATATGAGTTTGTAGTTTAATTTGTAATGCTTTCAAAATAGCACGATTTCTTAGAATGTAACCATTCACTTGTACCAAGGCTCAGAAGTAGCTTTCCCAAAGTCAGAGGTCTAGGATTAGATCAGGGCACTCCCATCTCTCCTTTAGGTCTTGCATGTTTTGCACCTTCTGAAGGATACATAGAATACCACATGAACAATTGTTAAGAGACTCATCAATGAACAAAAGAATAATAACTTTTGATTTGGGAGTGTGGGAGTTGGGAAGTTTTAGGAAGTTTGGGGGGTCTCTTGGGAGGGGGGGCAGGAGTTATTTTAATGCTCATGTAAGAATAGGTTAAAGGAACTGGGGATTTTTAGCCTAGAGAGATAAGAACGTGAGGAGGATATAATGCAACAACAAAATAAAATGTCATAACCATGTCTTAAATGTTTACTATATATAAAACAGTGCTCTAGTCTTCACAGGAAGCATAGACCTTAGATATGACAGTCTGATAAGGGAAAATTACAGAAACACAGATAAATTTAATATGTGAAGGAATTAGAGAAGCAGCAAGCACAGTCCCATATAAAGTCTGAGGGAGGAAATTGTTACCACTTGGGAGAAATCAGTGAAGGCTTCATGGAGGATTTGCTATGATGCCGGCTTCAAATATTTTAAGGTCTGCTGTGTGAAAAAGAGATGAGACTTCTTCTTTTTGAAGTGGGAGGGCAGAACAGTGACCAATGGGTTGAGATGTCCAAAAGAAGAATGGACTATTTAAGAAAAAGTGAGTTTCCTGTCACTACAGGCCTTTAAGCAAAGGCTGAATAGCCACTTATGGGGATATTGTAGAACTAAAGGACTAGATAGCCTCTGAGGTCCCTTCTCAGTTCTGAGATTGAAGGATTCTATAATGTATCCTTTGCTTTCTAGTGATTTGGGGATCAATAAGCTCACTTGGTTAGACTGTCATACCAATGAAAGCCTAAGTTGTAATTCTAATCAGTCAGTCAACTAGCATTGACCAAGTATCTGCTCTGTGCCCCCATTGTGCTAAGTGTGAAAGATAAAAAGAAAGGAAAAAAAACAAAACAAAACCAAGAGATCCTGTTCTCAAGAAGCTCAGACAAAATGCAAACAGCTTTGTATAAACAAAAAATATAGATATCAAGGTAGATATATATATATATATATATGGAGGGAGAGGAAAGAGGGGGATGGAGGAGGCAGGGAAAGGAGGGAGAGAGGAAGAGAGGGAGAAACAGACAGACAGACTGGCTGACAACATATCTATAAAATCACAAACAGAATAAACTGATGGAAGAGAAACTGCAATCCTTAGCCTATACGACTCTCTCATCTGTACAAGCTGTTGGTCACAAACAGGATTTACTGAGAAACTATGAATGAGCGGTTTAGCCAAATCACTCTCCACTTCTACATCATTGGATTTAGAGCTATAGTGGACATTAGGGATCAATTAATCCAACTTCTTAATTTTTCGGATGATGGAACAGACTCAAGGAGATAAGGCGAGTCATTTAGAGTAACATAAGGTGCAGGAAATAGAACTAGAATTCAAACCTATGTTTTGTGAAATGCAGCAGCGAATAAAAGAGCTAGCATCAGAATCAACAAGATCTGAATTCAAGTCTTGATTCAGACACCTAGGCAACTCATTTAATATCTGTCAGCCTCAGTTTCCTCATCTATACAATGAAAGGGTTGGACTCGATGGCCTCTCAGATCCTTTCTAGCTCTAACTCTACCCTATGCTGTATCCAGTACAATACACTACTGAAAAATCACTTCATAGACTAAAGAGTTTGAAAGGGACTTTATAAGTACCCTAGAGTTGAACCCTCTCAAATGTATAGCTCAAAGTCCATAGTCTCCTAGCCCATAGTCTCCTCCATGCAGCACAATCATCTTCTAAAAGAACTGGAATTTCCCTCTCTCGCCACCAAAAAGTAGTGAGCACTGTTGCCAGAGTGTTCGTTTCCAAATGAGAGTTTGCAAATGTTTCTGGATGAGATATTTATAAAATTGTATTGCACCAACAGGCACATCATCTTTGCTCCAAGTAGTCATAACAAGTATGCTGGTGAGGCATTCCCAGGAATTTATGATGCTCTCTTCGATATTGAAAACAAAGAAGATCCTTCAAAGGCCTGGGCAGAAGTCAAGAAGCAGGTTTCTATTGCAGCCTTCACAGTGCAAGCTGCGGCAGGCTCTCTGAAGGAAGTCGCATGATATCTGGAGCAAGGGGTGGCATGTGAAAGCTGAGCATCTTTCAGAAAATGCCCAGTAGCAGAATGGATACCCACCTATTGGGGAATACCTCAACAAACTGGTATAGGCATGTAAAGGAATATTATTGTGCCATAAGAAGTGATGATTATGAAGAACTCACTGAACTATGGAAAGATTTGTATGAACTGATGCAGAGTGGAACAAGAAAGACCAGAAGAACAGTACCTACAATGGTTGTAATAATTTAAATGAAAATAATACTCAATGGAAGCCAAACTCTGAGTAATTGTAATGAGCACTC
Source organism: Trichosurus vulpecula (assembly GCF_011100635.1). NCBI lineage: Eukaryota > Metazoa > Chordata > Mammalia > Diprotodontia > Phalangeridae > Trichosurus > Trichosurus vulpecula. Next base: position 103,247,009 of record NC_050574.1, on the reverse strand, counting down.
TTGATTCCAAAGAATAGGTAGTGAAACATACCTTTCTCCTGGCAGGTAGGAACAGAAGAGGAAAGTAGAACACACTGAATACACTCCCAAACTGGTTGATTTTACTTAGCTGTTTTAAGAGGACGGTTCAATAACAGGTGTCAGAGGAGAAGCATGGGAGCTTATATGAGGAATGATGGGCATGTAAAAATACATCAATTACTTTTCTTTAAGAGGAGGATTCAGTAATGGGTGGCAGAAGAGAAGCAAGGGAGCTTATTTCTGGAGATGATAGTCATGCAAAAATACAAACAGTATCAATAAATTTTTTAAAAGGTGCTATAGTTTATCGTCAAGTGGTTAGAGTTAACTCATTTCTGTGAGAACTCAGTTGAATCATTTATTGATAGTCTCTCATTTTAAGGGTCTCCAAACATGTATGTGATATATACTTATTCCATTATTGTCTAAGAGCATTTGGAAGATGATCTCAATTTTCGGATACAATTTGAGGAACAGAAGACTTTTATCTGGCACAGAATGTTGTGGTAAATCACATTTTCTGATTAGTAAAAATTAATTAGAATACAAAGATACATATAAAGAGTTTTGCATAAAGAGCTTGGCATAATGGATGAAGGGCTAGCCTTGGAATTAGAAGTCCTTCTGACATATAACCTCTTAATGCCCTGGGCAACTTTCTGAGATTATAAATTACAGAAAGTTGCATACCTGCATCTATGGAGAGAATAGTCCATAGATACCAGGAATTCCCTACAATGATAAAATCACAAGTCCAGACTCTCCTTCCCTCCCTTTCCCCTCCCTTTCCCTCTATCCAAGATACACATAATACTAATACTATGCTGTTGTGGTAGAGTGTACTGAATTGGGAGCAAGGAGACCTAGGCCTTAGTCTTAAGCCCTGCCAGTAACTAACCCTGTGACTTTGGGCAACTGATTTTGCCTCCTTAGGCCTCAGTTTCCCTTTCTTTAAAATAATCTGTGAAGTCCCTGTGAGCTTATAGTCCACTAAAGCCTCCTGTTATTTTAGAGGAAGTGTTGTCCTGCTATGTTTCCTCTATCTTGTAATTGTGATCTTTATTTTCCTAGCTAGGCTAGCCCTCATAGGACACACATACAGCTCGGTCAACCTGTCCACAACTCCTTTCCTGCATGGTAGTACCTGCAAGAGTATGTGTTCAGCAAGTATAACTTTCAAGAACCCAGTCACCTGAATCAAAAGCCGACTTAGTGAGGAATAGTTCAATGCATTCTGAAGAACTTTGGGCTTGAAGTCATGAAAGGCTCCTGCCCCTGCCATTCCCTAGCTATGTGACCCCTGGCAAGTCCCTTAACCTCTCTAAGCTCAGTTTCCTCATCCTTAAAATGGAAACAATACCTGGAGTGCCTATCTCAAAAGGGTTGTCTTGAGGCTAAAATTTGATAATGTATGTAAATCACTTTATACCCTTTAAAGTGGTTATATAAAGGTCAATATCATTAACATTTTTGTTCTTGTGTTTCCCAGAAGATAATTTCTCTTCTGTCAATACTTCACATGTAGAAAGTTTCCTTCCTATATCCACAGCTCTTGTCGCAATATGACTATCTCAGTCCAACATACTTCCTTACTAATCCCCTGCAGTCCACATTCATTCATCACAACTTTTATTCATCCCACATACCTGGTAACAATAATTCTTCTCTGACACCATTCTCATCCTAGTGTTCTGGAATAATCCACTAATATCTTTTTATTGTGTATCAGATCCAATCTGTCATCATTGGGACTGAACAGCATCTGCTTGTCAAGACTGCTGATGGAATTCTTTGGTTAGATTGTGAAACTACTGGCTGAACTGCAACTGAGCCTTATAGATGACTACTGAGATGCAGTAATAGTTTCTTGCTCAGGGTAATCCTTTGGTGCTATCGTCAGAATGTTGTGCTAAAAGGACCTTGGGTCAGACCTCTTGCTGCAGCTCTTATGCCTTTTAAGTCCCATTACCAAATAGCCACCACTCCCTAGGTAGTATAGTGGACAGAGTGCTAGACTTGGAGTTAGGAAGACCTAAGTTCAAATCCTGACACATACTTATTAGTGGTGTGATACTAGTCAAGTCACTTACCCTATCAGTGTTTTAGTTTCTTCATCTGAAGTGAGATAATAAATGTAAAGTGGTTAAAGTGCTATATGTTAGCTATTGTCACAATGTTTTTTGTTATGCTGTGTAATAAAATCAGATTAAAATCTTATTCAAAACTTATTTTAAAGGTGCTGTTCTATATAAGGGATAAGACGCTTTAAGAAAACACTCCCAGAAAATCTGTATCCAAAGTAATTTTCTAACTGAAGATCAATCAGTGTCATCAACACCAGATAGAAAAAAAAAGCTATTGGAAGGGTAATTCATTTCATTCTTAGCTAAACTTGGGGTTCCCTCTTTCTTTTGGATTTACTTCAAGGAGTTGTGGGCTTGGTTACCACAGACAGGAAGAGTGTGTGTGAGAGTGTATATGTGGGTGTGCGTGTATTGGGGGAGAACCCTTAGGTTCAGCACAAAGTGATCTTAATAACCGCATCAGAGTGTTTAAAGAAAGAGAATTAGGGAACAGTTAGAGTACCTTAGACCCTAGACCAGTGTGGCAAGTGCTGTCAGAAGATAGGAAGGACAATAGGGAGTGTGCCAGTCCTTAGTATCAGTAATGGGATAGCAATTCAAAAAAGAATCAAACCAGCAATGCATAAAATGGTAGTTCTTTACCTTATAACTCACATAAAGGCAGGCTCAAAACCTAAAGTGAAATACTCAGGAGCATTGGAGAGGAAAGGCAAAGAGAGGATACAAAATTTATTACTAGAACTTGGAGAAGGATGATGTTAAGGTAACTGGCAAGAGGAGGAAGAGGCTTTCCATCAGCTCCAAGTTCCCTCTTATTCCTATTAGTAAACTGCAAGATGCTTGGGAACCTCCAGCTGCATATCATAGAGCAGGGCTGTCAAAATGCAGCCCCGTTTACAAGCACAGAAATTCACATAAATGCTTTAGTAAAGGAAGCCGAGCTACCTCAGTGCTCTCACTAAAATGGCAAATCAAAATATATTATCTTTTGTTTCAATAAAAACCTAAGGTTAGACAGCCCTGTCATACAGGATAACAACATAAAATTTTCCATATCCTTTTTTTTTCTGTCTATGAAATCAGAAAATTTCCTACTATATTCACTCCACTGAGTATTTCCTTTAGAATTTTAGCACATATTGTTAAACAAACCCAATGACTTACTAAAATATTACTTTCCCAATATGAATAGTTTCAATTCTGGTGATTTTTTAAAACTAATTTGTGTATAACAAACCCTGTTGCTTGATTAGTTACAATTCAGGTGTTCTCCAGAAGATTAAAGTGCCCCAAGTTTCTCCCATTTTTCCCAGAAGGGGATAGAAATTTGCACTGCTCATTCCTAATCCCAACGTATGAAGAAGTCTGTGAAACAAACACCTTTAAAAATCCATTAAGATGTTTTTAGTAATTACAAAAAGAAGCAGTTGCTTCTGCTCCTGTTGAGGCACAGGAGTGGAGTTGTGAGCCCTCTTAGCCCTAGTTAACAATTTTTGGGAAGGCTTGACTGCCCAATTAATAATCAAGGTTTGTTATGTTATCTACAAAGATCAAGTCAAAGCAGTTTTTTTCAAATTAAATCATATTCACTCCTCTTTCCTGCTTACTTGTCAGTCTTTCCCTAAACTAATTAAAGGCATTGAAACTTCCTAGCACCACTGCAGCTAGGACCAAAGGCAAGCTCACTGCTTTTACAACATCCTTCCTTTCCCCATCCTTGGACCACAAAAAAAAAGAAGGAGGGAGAAGGGGAGGAGGAGGAGGGTAAGGAGGGGGAGTTGGAGGAAGAAGAGGAAGAAGAAGAAAACAAGAAGAGAAAAAGCATGGCTTTCTTTTGTATTCATGGATACACACACATCAAAGAAAAAGGAAAAAAATCCCTTGAAACTGCACTAATACTACTTTCAATCCTACTTTTCTCTCTCTGTTATCTGTAAAACAATAAATCTGTTTATAACATTCAAAGTTATGTTAGTAACTTTTTTAAAATGAATTTCAAGGAATGTTAATTCAAGAATAATTTCAGCGTTTATAAAAACGTACAAACTACACTTAGCCCCGCTAGTTTCTAATTAGTTTACAACGTAACTGCAGGATTCCTATCTATCAATAAACTCTATTAGGAATAGCCATTCCAAAAAATTAAAACCCTAAACCACGCACACACACCCCACCTTTCCTTGACCCTCCTAAGAGATTCTCTACCTGTGAATACTCATCCCTAGTTAACTCCTGTCTGAAGCGTACCTTCCTGGTACAGCTATTATCTGAGCACTATTTGGGAGAACACAGTATCTGTTCTTCCACAGTGGCTTTTCTAGACTCCTAACACTCTCTCACCAAATTCTATTCAAGTCCAATTCTCTTGAAGACCCTCTGACTGCATTAATTAAATCCCACTGTGAATTCATATCTCTCGAACTTGAGACTTAATCCTCCTTTCAAACATGCTATGCCAATTTATTTCACATCACCTAGCACTCGAATCAATGGTACTTCTCTAAATCCTCTGAATAAGCCCCCAAAATTACAGATAGCTAGCCCAACCACTGAGGCCTAGCATTTTTACCTTTAAACTTTGGTACACCTGGAAACTAAAGTGAAGAAATACTGTGTCGTTCCAAAGGAATTTGTTCTTTCTTAGCCTCTTGATCTTTTTAGTGTCTGGATCAGAAAAGTTTAGGGGTTTATTTTCTGAACGTGTGATTTCAATCATGTAAAGCAGTTTTTAGTACTCAAATCTTTCATGATGTCCCAAAATTAAGGAATTCAGTGTGTTATATTTAGTTATTTCATTGTCCAGGTCACAGGGATGGGGAACCTGCAGCCTCAAGGCCATATGTGGCCCTTTAGGTGCTCAAGTTCGGTCCCTTGACTGAATCCAAACTTCCCAGAACAAATCCCCTTAATAAAAGGATTTGTTCTCTAAAATTTGGATTCAGTCAAAAGGCTGCACTCAAGGACCTAGAAGGACAAAAAGATCATCCTGGATATTTTTTTCAATTATAGATTTTCAGTTTAATAACCAGACCAAGTATCATATTATCAAAGTATTTTGAAATAAACCACATTAAAAATAAAATTCAACTTATATTTGATCACATTTTCTAAAAAGGACAAACTTATAATAATGATTCTTTAATGAAAACTGCACACCAGTACAAATTTAAGTGATGCTGGATGTTTTGAAAATAAATATAATTTTAGCTATCAATCTGAAAAAAAATAATTATGTGGTTAGAAATTTGTAAATGATTAGTTTTAAAGAAATAGTGAAAAATGGAAATCTCAAAATGATTTCTGCATCTCTTAGCTAAAGTAAAAAACCTATGTTGAAAGTAGAGTAATCCAATTTTCACTGTGGATTTTTTTTACAATCATATTAAATATATTTCCATATTAGTCATGTTGAGAAAGAAGAACCAAAACAAAAGGGGGAAAACACAAGAAAGAAAAAAAAAGAGAGTATGCTTCAATTTGTATTCAGACTGCATAGTTCTTTCTCTGGATATGAATAGCATTTTACATCATGAGTCTTTTGGAATTGTCTTAGATCATTGTATTGCTGAGAGGAGCTAAAACTATCAAATTTGGTCATCACACAGGATTGCTGTTACTGTGTACAATGTTCTTCTGGTTCTGCTCACTTCAGTCAGCATCGGTTCATGTAAGCCTTTCCCGGTTTTTCTGAAATCCACCTGCTCATCATTTCTTATAGCATAATAGTATACCATTACACTCATATATTACAACTTGTTCAGCCATTCCCCAATTGATGGGCATCCCCTTAATTTCCGATTCTTGACCACAAAAAGAGCTACTATAAGTATTTTTGCACATGTGGGTACTTTTCCCTTTTTTATAATCTCTTTGGGTCATAGACCTGGTAGTGGTATTGCTGGATTAAAGAGTATGCACAGTATTATAGCCCTTTGGGCATACTGCCAAATTGTTCCCTGGATATTTTAGGAGTATTTAATGATATCTTAGTTTCAAATAGCATGAATGAAAGCCCACTTATTTTTCTGCAAATTCACAACAACCTTCTTAAAATTTTCCATATTGTGACCTTAAATATCTTCCAGTATGCTCTGTACCCTAAAAGAAACAAAACTGAAACAAAACCCTTCAACTTGAATGTGCAAAGTGGCTGAAATGGATAGAGGACTGGCCTGGGGGTCAGAAAGACCCGAATGTTTCCTCTACCACTTACTGTCTGGTGTGACTAGATATATCATTTAACCTATCACCTCTCAAAGTCTCTAAATTAAAAAAAAAATCTCATATCTGCATCAGTAGGATAGAGTATCCACAGCAGCCTTTCCCAGAAATGATGAAATCAGAAATCCAGATACAAACTGGAATATAACAAATAGTTTTCTGAGCTATTTTATTGAAGAAACCACAAGATGACATATGTATATAAAACCAAGATGTTGGTTTCCTTATCATCAATTAAGAAAATAGAGTTTATTCACTGAGGTGGTTTCTTTGAGGTCTGAACTCTTCCATCAAACTGCCGCTGGAAATCTGAATTTTTGTGCTTTATTGATACTAAAATACTTCAGTACTAGGTCTTGGTCTTTTAGGTGAATTTGATATTAAATATCCATTACTCATCATTTATGTCAAGGAACTCCATGAGCTTGGATCCCAGATTTGTTCTTTGTATTTATTTTTGTAATACCATTTTCAGTTACATATCTGTGTAGGTTTTATTTGCATAATTCAAGTAAAACAACACACTGAAACAGATTGAATGCAGAGGCAGATATAAGAATCCATCTGAATTCTATGAAGGCAGATATTTAAGAGATTTGCAAAAATATGTAAAATAACATCACTTTTCTCACTAAATTTTTTGTTTTGAAAATAATATTTTATTTTTTTCTTTTACAATTTCTAATACTGAATATAAATAGAAATAACCCATGAATTAGAGGCAGCTAGATGGCTCAAGGGATAGAGCACAGGGCCTGGGGTTAGGAAGTTTCTGGTTTCAGACTTTACTAGCTGTGTGACCTTGAGCAAGTCACTTAACCTCTGTTTGCCTCTGGAGAAGGAAATGGCAGACCATTCCAGCATCTTGGCCAAAAAAACCACATGGACAATATTGGCATGATATGGTCCATGGGGTCATGAGGACTCAGACACTTACTGAACAATAACAAGTCATATCTATGTCGTTGGGTTTTGTTTTTCAGGTCCTGAATAATTTTTAAAAGAGCAAAGGGGTACTGAGACCTAAGTTTGAGAAGTAGTGTTCTAGAAGGACTCATGACCACCTCTTGAACATGGACAGTCTAGAATTCAGGATTACACCTGGGGCAACCTCCAAGGCTGACAATGGCTAGGAAAATCACCTATCTTTGCCTAGTTTCTAAAAAGTAATTTCTGTAAAATAGTTTCTATAAAGCAACCTGAGAACTCAAATTTTTCTTTCCAATACAGCAGAAATATGGATTCAGGAAAATTGTTCACAGCCTCTCCCACCCAGTGATGTACCCATGTCTTCTTCAGCTATGTTCTTTATTATAAAATAAACATTTTATTGATGTGCTTTTTTTTCTACATCACTATCACTTCCCACGGGGCAGCTAGGTGGTGCAGAGGATAGAACACCAGAATTCAAATTCGACTGCAGACACTTACTAGCTGACCCTGGATAGTCACTGCCAGAGTTTTCTCATCTGTAAAAGGAGCTGGAGAAGGAAATAGCAAACCACTCTAATATCTTTGCCAAGAAAACCCCAAATGGGGTCACGATTGAACAACAACATTACTCTCCACTGATTCCTTCATCCCCACCTGAGACCTTCTCTGGCAACAAATAAAAGCCTTTACGTGGGTGTGGTCTCTGGGCGAAGAGGCAGACACGACTGAAAGGACTCAACAGCAACCATACCTGGCCCCTGGGCTTCCAGCCTTTAGGTTCCTCCTACCCTGGAAGAGGTCAAGGAGGAAGGGGGTCTAATATCTATCTTCAGAGTCCCGGAGGAGGGGCCAATGGTCAGGATGAGGTTTGGTCAGCCTCTGAGTCCCTGCCATCCCACATCCGCAGATTGGGGAAGGAAGAGACAGTGTGGCCCAGGGTGGGGCCCACCATGGGAAGCTCTGGCTTTGGAAGGTGAGCAAGGAGGCCTATAGAGCAAATTGCTGGGTCAGTGGCAGCCCAGTGGATCACTCAGACTGGGGTGGGGAACTTGCGGCCATGAGACCCTATAGGTCCTCAAGTGCGGCCATTTGGGTTGCAGAGCCCATGTTAACATTAGTGATCTTGCCCTGCCAAACATCAGTCTTAAATTACTACCATTTACCTCTGCCTTTGCTCCAACTCTTGTGCTGATGAATGAAGCTAGTGAAAATCGTGATTAAGTCAATTACACATTTGTGTTACATAATATCAACTAGGCCTTCACTATGGCAAGGTAGTCCGTTTAAATTTTCCTAATCCATTTTTCCCCCATTCATCACAAAAGCTTTGTCAAAGTATTTCATTCTTACCCAGAAGTCTTATGATTCCAGTTCACTCTGCTGTCATAAAAGGAAAAACTTTCCTCCTACTTCACTGGAGTGGGGTGGGGCAGGGGCGGGGCAGGGAACCCAAGGCCCTTCAATAAAAGCTCCGTCTTCTTTCTTTCTTATTTCACATCACTTATGTACTTCTAAGACCATATTTCTGCCATCTCTCTTGTTTCATATAATGTACAAGTGGTTTCATTCTGTCCTTTCTTCTCCATAAGATTGCTTCTTCTTTCATCTCTCTCTCACTTACCTTCAAACTCTCCCTTTCTATGGGATGCTTCCCTACAGACTAGAAACATATCCATGTCCCAAAATATTTAGCAATGTGATAAATGCAAATTAAAACAACTGGGTATTGGTTGATTGATTTATTGAGCTTTCATTTTACATCCAACATATTGGCAAGATTAAAGAAATGGAAATAATCAGTGTAAGAGGTGCTGACAGAAGACAGAAATTTTGTAACCTTGGTGGTGGACCTTTAGAATGGGTCAACCATTCTACAGAGAAATTTGGAATGATGAACTTTAAAGGACACTAAAATGTCCATCAGATGTCCTAGTGCTTCAAGGCCCACACACAAAAGAGGGGAAAACCAAAGAAAAAAATGGCACATGTGACAAAATATTAATAACAACACATTTTTCTGATGGCAAATAACTAGAAAAAAAAAGTTAATGACATGCATATTATTTGGGGAGTGGTTAACAAATTGCCATACCTGAATGTAATGGAATGTTACTGTGCCACAAGGTGAAGGGGATAAAATAATAACAGCTAGCAACCTCTAAACCTCTGGGTTTATGTATCTTGTTCAGGGTCAAAGGGGAGTCACACATGGGACTCAACCACGTGACCTAAAAGTGTCACAAAAATGCAACTTAAACCCACGTGGTCTAAAAGCCTCTGATGTCACAAACATGTCACTCAAACCCATGTAAACTAAGCTTTCCCTTGAGGCAAGGAGGTCATCAAGGACTCCTAATTTAATCAAAGAAACAAAAGCCGAACTCTTCAAGGGTACTTGGTTGAGTTTGTGTTAAAAGCCTTCCCTCATTGCCAATACAAGACTCGAAAGAAAACTTATATGAACTGATATCAAATGAGTAAATAGATCCAGGAAAGCAATATGTAAAGACAACTATGGAATTAGAAAGACTCACAGAAGATAAATTGAAGGTACTAGAATTTTGTTGATCATCTTTAACTCCAAAGAAGAAAGGAGAACCTTCTTTGCAGAGGTCAGAGACTATGGGCATGAAATACTGATCATATTGATGGGAGTTTTGTTAGTTTGTCAGAACTACCTTTCCCTTTTTCTCCATCTTCTTTATTCTCTGCTACTCAAAATAGCTTGCTGGTTAAGAGAAAATATGTAATAGATTCAGAAATTAAGGTGACTTGAAAATAAAAGATGTTGATAAACAACATTCTTTCAAAAGAATCCTCATTCTGAAAGTGTTTCAAAGTGTTTCCTTTTTATTCCGTAAACATGGCCCATCTCCCTGTTAACAAATGTGATTAGTTTAGTCATTAATCATCAATCATCAATTCTATTTGTGGGACATCAGTTTTCCTGATGCTTTCCTGAAAGCTTTCAAAGGGCAATGAAAATACTACTTTAAAATTTTTGAGGACTAGAGAAGTGAAAGGGCTAGGTGATCAGTGTTTATGCTTCATCCTACGTCCTTGATCTGTGAATGCCTTGGTTCTCAACTGTACTAGGGAGCAGTTACTAAAGTATGAACAAGCCTCAGGCCAAGGCAATAAGCAGGAATTCACACTTTGAAGGAAGGAGGGGAGGGGCTTCAGAGTTCCAGGGATACATAAAAGGACTGAGATAAGGCAGACTCAGAGTGTAAGCAGACAAGAAGGTGGAGCTCTGAGGTTGAAGAAAACATCTCAGGAGAAACAAAGGTAAGTTTCCCAGTGAGATACAGCATTTGATTGTCAAGGATGTAGGCACTGGGCCCTGAGCCATGGAGTGAATAGAGATGAAGGGGTATGCTCCCCTGTGAGGAATTAAAAAAAAAAAACTACCATGGGAATCAGTTATCTGAATCCAGCAAAGGGAGAAGAGGGATAGATTGCATGCTGATGGGTTTAGGCAGTAACAACACAGGCCAAGTGGAGAATTGAATTTGGCTCAGCCAAAAGGAGTAGGTGGCAGAGAGGGTTAGTAACTTCCTTCAACGATCTGGTTATCCCAAATTCCTCCCCTTATGAGTTTTGCAAATGCTCCAAAGGTTTCATTTCACACCCTAAAATTGGCAAAGATAAGAAAAGATGGAAATAGACAATGCTGAAGGGCTGGGGAAAGACAGGTACACTAAGGCAATACTGATGGAGCTGTGAGTTGAACCACTCATGCTGGACAGCAATTTGTAATTATCCCCAAAAATGGGGCTTAACTGTCCAGACTCCATACATTTTGACTCAAAGATCTCAATCCTAGGCACATATTCTAAGGAGGTTAAAGAAAGGAAAGGTAGTGCCACATATGCCAAAAAATTCATCACAGCTTTTTTTCCTGGTAGCAAAGAATTTCTAACAAAATGGGTGCCTGTAGATTAGAGATTGCATAATAAACTGTAGTAACTGAGTAGTATAAAACAGTATTGTTACATCAGAGAAACAAGGAAGGCATAAGCTCTGATGCAGACTAAAATAAACACAACCAGGAAAATCAGTATAAACAGGTACTACAGCCATGCACATGCAAAGGATGAAACAAAACTGTAATTATAATGACTAATCTGAGCCCCAAAGAAAAGTTAAGAAAATGGACCTACTTCATTTCTTTGTAAGACATGATTTATATGTTGTTTGGCTTAGAAGAACTGTTGTTTTGGTTGTTCACTCATATAAGTGAAGGTCTGATAGAAAGGAGTAAAGATATTGAAAAGGGGTAGAGGAAGAGTGAAGAAAGATATGGCAGGAGGGAGAAAAAGTTATTTATATCATAACTGAAATTGTCAACAAGTGTTGGGGTGAGAGAACAGCAAATTTCATCTAAATAAAATTTTGAATCTAATTGAGAATAGTGTTTCATTGAAGTTCTGTTAGCTGGTCGAGAGGTTTGATAGATTAGAGAGTAATCAAATGCTCACCTATTTCTCACCTCAGTTTCCCCAACTGCACAATGTGAAAAATTTGTTTTCCCTTCACGCACTCTCTGTCCTAGAAAAAAAACTAAGTGAAATGATAATTTTTTTTATTTTTTTTAATTTTTATTTTTAGTTTGCAACATATGGTTCTACATAATTTTGAGTTCCAGATTTTTTTCCCTCCTTCCCCTCCTCCCTCCCCAAGATGGCATGGAATCCCATATAACTTCCATGTATAACTTGGCATTGAATTAATTTACACACTAGTCAAGTTGTGGAGAAGAATTATGACCAATGGAGTGAATCATGAGAAAAAAGAAACAGAACCAAAAAAAAAAAAACACAATCCAAGAACGAAAACAAAAGAGAGAAAAAAAAAAAAACAGGGGGGGGGGGCGGGGAGAAAAAGGCGAGCATGAAGTGTGCCTTGATCTGCATTCATACTTCACAGTTCTTTCTCTGGATGTAGATAGCGCTCTCCATCATGAGTCCTTTGGAGCTGTCTCTGCATATTGTGTTGCTGAGAAGAGCAAAGTCTGTCAGGGTTAGTCATCACAGAATCTATATACCTGTGGTTGAGTATAATGTTCTCCTGGCTCTGCTCCACTCACTCAGCATTACGTCGTGTAGGTTTTTCCAAGTTGTTATGAAGTCCGCATCATCCCCATTTCTTATAGCACAATAGTATTCCATTACCTTCATATATTACAGCTTGTTCAGCCATTCCCCAATTGATGGGCATCTCTTTGATTTCCAATTCTTAGCTACTACAAAAAGAGTCGCTATAAATATTTTTGTACATATGGGTCCTTTTCCCACTTGTGTGATCTCTTTGGGATACAACCCTAGGAGTGGTATTGCTGGGTCAAAGGGTATGAACATTTTTATAGCCCTTTGGGCATAGTTCCAAATTGCTCTCCAAAATGGCTGGATCAGTTCACAACTCCACCAGCAATGTAACAATGTTCCAATTTTCCCACATCCTCTCCAGCATTTATCATTTTCCTGTTTTGTTGTTTTAGTCAATCTGACAGGAGAGAGATGGTATCTAAGAGTTGTTTTGGTTTGCATTTCTCATATGTCTATAGATATCTTTAGTTTCTTCCTCTAAAAACTGTCTCTTCATATCCGTTGACCACTTCTCAATTGGGGAATGACTTGTATTCCTATATATTTGGTTCAGTTCCCTGTATATTTTAGAAATGAGGCCTTTATCAGTGACACTAGTTGTAAAGATTTTCTCCCAATTTTCTACTTCCCTCCTAATCTTTGTTGCATTGGCTTTTTTTGTACAAAAACATTTCAATTTAACATAATCAAAATTATCCATTTTGCATTTTCTAATGCTCTCTATCTCTTGTTGGGTCATGAATTCTTTTCTTTTCCATAAATCTGATAGGTAAACTATTTCTTGCTCTCCCAAATTGCTTATAGTTTCAGCCATTATTCCTAAATCATGAACCCATTTTGACTTTATTTTGGTATATGGTGTAAGATATTGATCTATGCCTGGTTTCTGCCCTACCATTTTCCAATTTTCCCAGCAGTTTTTGTGAAATAGTGAATTCTTAGCCCAGAAGCTGGCCTCTTTGGGTTTATCAAAGAGTAGATCGCTATAGTCATTGACTTCTCCATCTTGTGTACCTATCCTATTCCATTGATCCACACCTCTGTTTCTTAGCCAGCACCAGGTAGTTTTGATGACTGCTGCTCTATAGTACAGTTTAATATCTGGTATGGATAGGCCACCTTCTCTAGCATATTTCTTCATTAATACCCTAGGTATTCTAGACCTCTTGTTCTTCCAGATGAATTTTGTTATTATTTTATCCAGCTCTGTAAAATAATTTTTGGTAGTTCAATTGGTATGGCACTGAATAGATAGATTAATTTTGGTAAAATTGTCGTTTTTATTATATTAGCTCAGCTAATTAGCTAACCATGAACAACTGATATTATTCCATTTATTTAGATCTGACTTTATTTGTGTGGAGAGTGTTTCATAATTATGTTCATATAGGCCCTGGGATTGTCTTGGCAGATAAACTCCCAAATATTTTATAGTGTCTGCAGTAACTTTAAATGGAATTTCTGTATCTCTTGCTGTTGGGCTTTGTTAAAAATGTATAGGAATGCTGAGGATTTATGTGGGTTTATTTTATATCCTGCAACTTTGCTAAAGTTGTTTATTATTTCAAGTAGTTTTTTACTTGATTCTCTAGGACTCTCTAAGTAAATCATCATATCATCTGCAAAAAGTGATAATTTAGCTTCTTCTTTGCCTATTCTAATTCCTTCAATTTCTTTTTCTTCTCTTATTGCTACAGCTAACGTTTCTAGTACCAAATTGAATAGTAGGGGTGATAATGGACATCCTTGTTTCACCCCTGATCTTACTGGGAACACATCTAGCTTTTCCCCATTACAAATAATGCTTGTTGATGGTTTTAGGTAGATGCTATTTATAATTTTAAGGAAGGCTCTATTTATTCCTATACTTTCTAGTGTTTTTAATAGGAATGGGTGTTGTATTTTGTTGAAGACTTTTTCTGCATCTATTGAGATGATAATATGGTTTCTGCTAGTTTTGTTGTTGATATGGTCAATTATGCTAGTCGTTTTCCTAATATTGAACTAGCCTTGCATTCCTGGAATAAATCCTACCTGGTCGTAGTGTATTATTCTCGTGATAAGTTGCTGCAATCTTTTTGCTAATATTTTGTTTAAAATTTTTGCATCAATATTCATTAGGGAAATTGGTCTATAATTTTCTTTCTCTGTTTTGACTCTACCTGGTTTGGGTATTAGTACCATATTTGTGTCATAAAACAAATTTAGCAGGACTCCTTCTTCACCTGTTTTCCCAAATAGTCTACAAACTATAGGAATTAATAGTTCTTTAAATGTTTGATAGAATTCACATGTAAAACTGTCTGGCCCTGGAGATTTTTTCCTAGGGAGTTCATTGATGGCTTGTTCAATTTCTTTTTCTGAGATGGGGTTATTTAGAAATTTTACTTCCTTTTCTGTTAACCTGGGCAATTTATGTTTTTGTGGATATTCATCCATATCTCTAAGGTTGTCAAATTTATGGGCATATGATTGGACAAAATAATTCCTAATTATTGTTTTCATTTCCTCTTCATCAGAAGTGAACTCACCCTTTTCATTTTTGATACAGGTAATTTGATTTTCTTCTTTCTTTTTTTAATCAAATTGACCAAAGGTTTATCAATTTTATTGGTTTTTTCATAAAACCAGCTCTTTGTTTTATTTATTAATTCAATAGTTTTCTTGATTTCAATTTTATTAATCTCTCCTTTGATTTTCAGTATTTCTAATTTGGTGTTTAATTGGGGGTTTTCAATTTGTTCTTTTTCTAGCTTTTTCAGTTGTATGCCCAAATCATTGATCTCCTTTTTCCCTATTTTATTCATGTAAGTATTTAGAGATATAAAACTTCCCCTAACAACTGCTTTTGCTGCATCCCATAAGTTCTGGTACGTTGTCTCATTATTGTCATTCTCTTGAATGAAGTTATTAATTGTTTCTCTGATTTGTTCTTTGGCCCACTCATTCTTTAGAATTAGATTATTTAGTTTCCAATTTATTTTTAGCTTATTTTTCCATGGCTCTTTGTTACAAATAATTCTTATTGCATCATGATCTGAAAAGTATGCTTTGACTACATCTGCCTTTCTGCACTGGATTGTGAGGTTTTTATGCTCATGTACTAGGGTACATGGTCAATTTTTGAGTATGTGCCATGTACCGCTGAGAAGAAAGTATATTCCTTTTTATCCCCATTTAGTTTTCTCCAGAGGTCTATCATATCTGCCTTTTCTAAAATTCTGTTCACTTCCTTAACTTCTTTCTTATTTATTTTGAGGTTAGATTTCTCAAGTTCAGGAAGGGGAAGGTTGAGGTCTCCCAATATTATAGTTTTGCTGTCTACTTCTTCCTGTAACTCCCCTAACCTCTCCTCTAAGAATCTGCATGCCATACCACTTGGTGCATAAATGTTAAACAATGATATTGCTTCATTGTTTATGGTGCCTTTTGGCAGGATGTAGTGTCCTTCCTTATCTCTTTTAATTAAATCTATCTTTACTTTTGCTTTGTCTGAGATTAGGATTGCTACACCTGCTTTTTTTACTTTAGCTGAGCCACAATGTATTTTACTCCAGCCTTTCACCTTTACCCTGTGTGTATCCCCCTGTTTCAAATGTGTTTCTTGTAAACAGCATATTGTAGGATTATGGTTTTTAATCCATTCTACTATCTGCTTCTGTTTTATGGGAGAGTTCATCCCATTCACATTCACAGTTATGATTTATATCCGTGTCTTTTTCTCCATCCTATTTCCCCCTGTTTATGCTTTTATTTCTCCCTTTCCCCTTCTCCTCCTCAACAAAGTTTTGCTTTTGACTGCCACCTTCCTCAGTTTACCCTCCCTCTTTATTCCCCTCCCTTGTCTTACCGTTTCCCACTTTCTACTTCTCCCCTCCCTTCTGACCACCCCCCTCCCTTTTCTCCCTTTCCCCTCCTACTTCCTGTAGGACAAGTTAGATTTCTAAACTTATCAGAGTATGTTATTCCCTTCTTGAACCAGATCAGATGACAGTAAAGATCAAATACTGCTCTTCTCCCTCCCTTCTTTCCCTCTACTAAAATGTGTTTTTGTGCCTTTTCATTTGGTGTAATTTACCCTTTTCTACTACCTCCTTACCTCCTCTCTCAAAGCCCTCCCTTTACATCTCCTAATTATGTTTTTTATCCTTATATCAGTTATTTTGTACAGACATTCACAGTGTATGTGTATCCCTTTCAATTGTCATAATAGCTGTACTTATTCTCAAGATTGACATATATATGTATACATATAAAAGATACATAAGACGATGTAATTCTGTATAAAGATGCAAATAATTTGCCCTTATTGATTAATAAAGTTTGTGGGGGGTTTTCCCCCTGTTTACATTTTTATGTCTCTCTTTTGTATTTGGAAATCAAATTTTCCATTGAGTTCTGTCCTTTTCATCAGGAAGGTCTGGAATTCCCTTATTTCACTGAATGTCCATCTCCTTCCCTGAAAAATTATGCTTAATTTTGCTGGGTAGTTGATCCTTGGTTGTAGTCCCAGCTCCTTTGCCCTTCAGAATATCATATTCCAGTTTCTCCTGTCTTTTAAAGTGGAAGCTGAACGATCCTGCATGATCCTGAGTGTAGTTCCACGATATTTGAATTGTTTCTTTTTGGCTGCTTGCAGTATTTTTTCCTTGATTTTGTAATTCTGAAATTTGGCTATAATATTTCTTGGAGTTTTCAGTTTGGGATCTCTTTCAAGAGGTGATCGGTGAATTCTTTCAATGACTATTTTGCCCTCTGGTTCTAGGACCTCTGGGCAGTTGTCTTTGATAATTTCTTCGAAGATACTGGCAAGGCTCTTTTTTTCATTGTGGATTTCCGGTAGACCAATAACTCTTAAATTGTCTCTCCTGGATCTACTTTCCAGGTCAGTTGTTTTCCCAATCAGATATTTCACATTTTTTTCTATTTTTTCATTCTTTATATTTTGTTTTACTACTTCTTGATGCCTCATGAGTCATTAGCTTCCACTTGCTCAACTCTAATTTTTAGTGAGTTACTGTCTTCATTTTGCTTTTGAGTCTCCTTTTCCAGTTGGTTGATTTTACCTCTCAGGGTGTCATTTTCTCTATTTAGATTCTGAATCTCCGTAGCCATTTCGCCAGTTTTATTCTTTAGGGACTTGATTTTGTCAGTGGATTTTTTTTCCATTTTTTCCATTTTTTTTTCTATTTTTTCCATTTTTTCTTTTACTTCCCTAATTTGTTTTTTTTTAATCTTCCTTTAGCTCTTCCAGTAATGCTTTTTGGGCTGGAAACCAATTCATATCACCTTTTGAGGTATCAGATGTGGGTATAGTGTCATTGTTATCCTCTTCCAAATTGGCATTTTGATACTGCCTGTCTCCATAAAAAGAATCAATGGTCCTCGGTTTTTTTGTGTTCTTCATGTTGGTTAGCCTTTTCCTGGCTTTACAATAAATATCTGCTTTTGGGGCTCAGGGCTCTCTGTCCCAGATTTCTTATTCTGGGGATTGTGAGTCTCATTGTTGGCTTTGTGAATTATAGCCTTCAGTTTCCTGAGGTATGAGGGAGGGGGTCTGGCTACCCGAAATCTCCTCTTCCCCTGGGGTTGTTCTCCAGCACTGTTGCTCTTCAGCAATGGTGTCAGCTCTTTGTTGTTCTAGCTGGGTGTCTGGCACTTCCCCTGGGGGAGCAAGAGTACATCTGGGCTCCTGGTGTTGACCCCTGCTGGCTCTGCCCCTCTGAGACTTAGGTACTCCCACTACTCGGCCACTGAAGCCCCACTTCTGTCTCCTCTATTCCAGCGTTTTTGTTTTGTTTTTCTTTTTCCCCCAAGGAATTCTCTGGGTGGGGAGGGGAGGGATTAGAGCTGTTTACCTGGCCATTATGTCTCCCAGAAGTTCAAGAAGCATTCCATACCTTTCGGCTGCAAGGCTCAGGAGTTGGTATCTCACGGCAGGTGGCGTTGTGCTGCCTCTCATCGCTTCCACAGACTCCTGCTCTCCTGTGTTGGGTGGCCTGGGGATCTCCTCTGGTTTCGGGTGCCTGGCTTTCTCCCAGCCTGTCTCCCACGTGGGTTTCCCAGCCAGCCGCTTCCACTTTGGTCCCGTCTGGAGCAGCTCTGCACACTGGGTGCTCTCCTAGCCCACAGATTCGTTCCTTCAGCCTTTCAGACTCTCCTGGCTGAGAAATTTGCTCAGACTTCTTGCGGTTTCTAACTCTCTCGAATTTGCTCAAATTCATTTTTTTTTATCAGAATCTGACAGAACTTGTGAGAGAGCTCTGGTAAGATGCTGTTTACATGCAGCCATCTTGGCTCTGCCCCCCCCACCCCACCCCCATCTCTGATATGATAAATTTGATAAATGAGAAGTAGCCAACTAAAAAGGGCCCTTCTGCCTCAAGACCGAGTCACTGAATTTTCCCGTTCACTTTCCTCAGAAACATGGCCTTTTCTCCAGAGCTGATTCATGACCTCCAGGAGGAGCTCATCTGCTCTCTCTGCAGGAAGTACTTCACAGACCCAATTTCCATTGATTGTGGTCACAGTTTTTGCCATTGTTGCCTCCTTGACGGCTGGCAAGAAGCAGCCTCTACCTCTTTCTCCTGTCCAGAGTGCGAGAATGTCTCCCAGCTGAAGGATTTCAAAACCAATATTCATCTTGAGAAACTGGTCTGTGTTGCAAAAAAACTAAGACTCCATTGTTCGCAGTACCCTGAAGGACCTGGCAAGTGTGAGGCACATCAGGAAGAGCAGAAGCTGTTCTGTGAGGATGACCAGAGTCTAGTCTGTGTGTCCTGTTCTCAATCCCAAGAGCATGAGGCTCACAAGCTCTGTGGCATAGATGAGGCTGCTGAGAACTTCAGGGTGAGTAATGGATCCATCACTCAATCCACATGTTCATTCTGAAACTATAGCCTGCAAAGATAATCCTAGGAGATGTGGTGTTTACATATGCCGATAGATTTACATATTTACATATTGTTGGGCACTCTAAGTACTCAAAATGCTCTTGGTGAATTGAAATGTGCTGTGTTCTTTGGCCTCAGCCTGAGCCTTTTCTTATAGACTGAGATCAACAGTTTTCCTTGATGCTCAAGAACTTATTCTAGTTTGGATTGAAATGTCTCATGGTTTTATGTTCTGGAAAAACCACTGTTCTTTTTAGAGAATTGGTTCTGGGAATTGGAGATTGTCAGGGCCATCTTCACCTGATACAACAATTAGTATCATATTCATGTCCTCATCTACTACAGAGAGGGCCAAGAAAGTTCAGCAACATTTATACTTCGCTTTTGACACTGGAAAGTTTCCTCCTTCTGGAGGAGGACAGGACAAAAAGAGACTACTGTTATATCTCAGAATTATTCTTTCTGAAAGACTAAGGCATTGAAATCACTTGCCCACATAGACCATGGTCTTCCAAGTTTTGACTTGTACCTGTAGCTTCAAAACTAAGAGCATTACTGTCTCATTATTAATTGATCTCAGCCATTCAAATGTGAATAGGTCTGGATAGTTAGAATTTAAATCTCTCAGGGATATAAGAATTGATGTTTTTCTTTTCTTTTAAAATTTATTATTATAGGGGACACTCCAAGAAACCTTGATTCTTTTGTGGAGGAAAACTGATAGCGTTGTTAAACAGAGGTCTAATGAGAAGATTAAATTTGTTCGGTTGGAGGTAAGTATCTGTATTTTCATCTTTTAGCATTTGAATTGCACTGTCTGCTATCATCCCTCAAAGCTTCCTTTTGAGAGAGGTAGTAGATATATTGGTCCCCACAAATGGAGACACTGAGAGTCAGAGTAGCTAACTGTTTTTTTCCCAAAAGGCACATAACTGGTAAGTGGCACAAGGGGCATTCATAGCCAGGGCCTCAGGTTTCAAATCAATCATGTTTTGCATTATAGCAGGCAGAGAACACCATGGGAGGGAAAGTAGTGGTTTCAAGCAGGAGAAGGCAAGAATGTGCTTGGAGTACTACACGTAGTGCAGTGGGGACAGTACAGAGGGAGCACTTCCTGTGCATGGCTAGCCTCAGCCACAGAATGAACAAAATCAGAATCCAATTGGAAACTGAAAAGGTTCTCATTCACCTATTGCCATTTAATGTGGTATCATTTTCTGTATTTCATTAGCCTTTTTCTTTATAGGAGGAAATAAAAATTCAAAAGAGGATTATTTTGTCTGAATTCCAGAAAATAGAACGATCCCTAAATGAAGAAAAGGATAAGTATCTATCATGTGTGGAAACACAGGGGAGAGCCTGTTTGGATGGCCTGCAGAAGAGAATAAGTGAACTTTCCAACCAGAGTCAAGAATTAAGGAAGAGGATCATAGAGTTAGAGGAGGAGTTCAAGAAACCAGATGTAGATTTGTTCCAGGTAAAGCCACAGAAAATAAGATAAAGAAACAGATAAGATAAAGTCAAGAGATGACAACATGAACAATATATGTCTTAAACAAAACATAAAATGATATATTCCATTACTCTTCTGGACTTTTCCCAGTCGTTCATAGTACATAGGCTAATCTAGTCTCTTCTCTTTTCCCTTTCTTAACCCAATAGGGTAGCAAGTTCAATTTTATAGCCATATGAAAAAATACTCCAACTCACTATTGTTTGGAGAAATGCCAATTGAAACAATTCTGAAATACTACCTCATGCCTATTGAACTGGCTAATAAGACAGAAAAGGTAAATGACAAATATTGGAGGGGATGTGGAGGAAATGAGACATTAATGCAGTCTTGGTGGAGTTATGAACTGTTTCCAACCATTCTGTACAGCAATTTGGAACTATGCCCAAAGGGCTGTAAAACTGTGCATAGTCTTTTGACTATGTAATACCAGTACTAGATCTGTATGCCAAAAGAAATTTAAAAAAAAAAAAAGGAAAAAGACATATATGTACAAAAACATTTATAGCAGCTTTTCTGGGAGCTAAGAATTTTAAATTGAGGGGATACCCATCAATTGGGAAATGGCTAAACAAGTTGTAGTATGTGATTATGATAGAATATTATTGTACTATAAGAAACAATGAGCTGGACACTCTCAGAAAAACCTGGAAGTACTTGCATGGGCTGATGCAAAGTGAAATATACTATTACAAAGTAACAGCAATATTGTAAGATGATCAGCTGTGAATGCCTTGACTATTCTCAGCAATACAATGATCTAAGACAACTCTGAAGGACTTGGAATGAAAAATTCTATCCATCCCCGGGAAAAGAACTGATGGTGTCTGAACACAGATTGAAGCTTACTTTTTAAAAAATTTCTTTATTTTCTTGATTTTTCGTCTATGTTTTCTTTCACGATGTGACTATTATGAATGTTTTGTATGACTACACATGCATAACCTTTATCTAACAGTTTGCCTTCTCAGTGGGGGGCGAGGGGGAAGGGGAGACAATTGGGAACTCAAAGTTTTAAAAATGCATGTTAAAATTGTTTTTATATATAACTGGGGAAAAATAATACACTAAATTAAAAAAATAATAAGTTCGACTCTATCCTATGTTCTATGCTCAAGTCAGGGAACAGAAAGAGTAGTTAGTCTGGAACGCAGAGAGAAAGAAATAGTAATATAAAACGAGGCTGGAACATAGTGGGAAAGAAGGATAGTAACGTAAAAAGAGCCTGCAAAGATTGGTCGCAGCCATGTTGTGAAGAGTTTTAATGACCAAAGAGAAGGTCATTAAGTGCCAATATTTTATTATTGAGATAATAGAGAGACACTGGGATTTAACAGACCTAAGCCTTAGGCAGAACACAGGAAGTATATTGAGACAAATTAGGGGGTCACACTAATAGTCTAGGTAAGAGGGGAGGGCCTAAACTAAGATGATGTTTGGGTGAGAGGAGATAGGAGATACATGTTGCAGAGCTAGAAACTCCAAGATTCTTTCTACTCTCTGGGTCTCTTCAAGGCAATGAATAGGCGATCAGTTCCAAAGTCTCATTTTCTTAAATTAAATCCATTATTGTCCTAACCATATAACACTTTTTTTTCCTGTCCTCAGGATATGAAAGGAATATTAACCAGGTAAGTTTACTTCTTACTTCATTATAAAATAGCAAAAAAAAAAAATTGATCTGAAGGACTTTGACTGATTGGAGCAATGAGTCACGTGGCATTGATCCTGACAACGGATGACCTAATCTCGATATTTGTTTTCACTAGGAATGAATCTGTGCTCCAGAAGGAAATAGAAACCTTCCATGTAGGCACAATGCTCTATTCCATGCCTGGAATTATAGACAGGATTGTCAGTTTCAAAGGTGAGTGGGAAAATCAATAACAAAGAGACAGCACATCTCTATGTCTTGTCTAATTTTCCTTTGTGTCAGAATCCATTTTGCCTTCACAGAGTCCCAAAATGTCAGGGTTGGAAAGAACCTCAGTGATCATTAGATAGTCCATCTTTACCTGAACAATGATTCTCTCTACAAAATATTTAACAAGGTTCATCTAGCTGTCCTTGCTTGAAAACATGCCGTGAAGAGAAGCCTGATAATTCCAAACACAGGCCATTCTTTTTTATAATTTTTTCATTACTAGGAAGGTTTTCCTCACATTGAGGCTAAATTTGCCTTTTTGCAACTTCTAACCATTTCTCCTTGATCTAGCATCAGAGGCCAAACAGGGAAAATTTTATCTTCCTTTCATATATAAACCATTTACATACTGGAAGACAGCTACTGTTTGCCTCCTAAGTCTTCTCTTCTCCAAAATGAATATTCCCCATCCTTACAACTCATGCCCAAATGGCTTATCTGGAAGATCTCAAGGATAGGGGTAAAGATGATGAAACCTATTTTAGGCATGTTGAGGTTCATATGTCAGTGGGATCCTGGAGCAGAATTTTCCTGCAAGTAGATGAATATGCAGATCTAGACCTCAGAACAGAAATTGTATTAGATAAATTTTGGAGTGGTCCATCTGCATGAAAGTTAAATCCCTGAGAATGAACAGGGTTGCTAAGGAAGACAATGTAGAGAACCATAATAGTATCCTTATTCTCCAGACTCTTCTAGTTTTCCCTATCTGAATCAATCCAAACATTGCACCATGTCTTGGTTTCATTGCCAGCTGGGAATGATACACAGGTGAGTCTAATGAATGCTCAAAGCCTCCTTCCATTAGACAATGACAGGGACACTACCATTTAGGAGAGTAAGTCATCAAACCGGAAGACGTAGAGAATACAAAGTATGATGTATTTGGAGAAGAGAAAGGTGATGGGAATTTACTGGCGCATACCATCCCCACCAAGAAAAAAAATGAACCAAAGGAAAGGTTTTTGAGAGAGAGAGAGACAGAGAGACAGAGAGAGAGAAATTCAGAGGAGGAAGGGAATGGCACACACACACACACACACACACACACACACACACACAAACAACAGGCACAGAGTGAAAAAGATGGAGTTACAGAAAGAGAAATGAGGGAAGAAAGATGAACAAAAGATGAAAGATAAAGGGAAGAAAAAAGAAAGATGTAGGGAATATCCTCGTCAATTTTCCAAGGTCCTGCTCAAAGGGAGTCATCCTTACCTCCCTCCTGTGTAGCCTTCAGACAATCTTCAGATGAACCAGCATATGATAATTCCAGTTTCACATCATAAATCACCAATATGATCTATGATAGCTCTGGCATTGGCTATATGTTTGTTTTGTGAGTCTCAGCAAGAAGAGAGCAGGAAAAAAAAAAACAATTTTGCAAATAAGCATCTAACACAATCTTTCAGCTATTAGACAAACCAAAGACTATTATGTTTCTCATACTATGAAACTGTCTTGCCCCTTCCAAGCTACTTCTTTGAATATCACTGTGACACATAGTTGGTCACTTGCTGGTATAAACACCTGTCCCCCATCCCCACTAAAAATGCAACTTTGATGTTACCATTGGTTGAATCAAATCTTCCTCTCTCCACAGTGGATATCACTCTGGATTGCAACACAGCTGATCCAGGTCTCATCATATCTGAGGATTTCAAGAGTGTGAGATATGGAGGTGTCCAGGAGGTAGTGCCCAACAATAGACGGAGACTTGTAGATTTTGCCGAAGTTCTTGCTACTCAGTCCTTTATTTCAACAAGATGTTACTGGGAGGTGGAGGTGCCAAATAACACTGCCTGGTGTGTTGGCATCCGTACAAATTCAAAAGATTTTCACAACTTCTTTATGCTTATGACTGTACAGAAGCATAATTGCTACCTTATTTATGCCATGGCCCAGAACAATCTCAATTCCCAAATCCATAAAAAATACCGCCAGATCAGTGTGCCCAACTTAAAAGTTGGCATTTTCCTTGATTATGAATGTGGAGAGATATCATTTTATCATGTGAAAAGTAGATATCTGATTTATACTTTCCCTACCACTTCCTTCTCAGGACCACTCACACCCTTCTTCTGTCTTTCCAAGAAAGTCCTGACAAATGATTGCTCTCTCGTGATCTGTCCCTAATTGAGAGAGATCAAGGAATACATATTTAAAGGCCAAATGTACTGCAGGCACTATATTCCCCAATCCCTGTGTACTCTTACATGAAAAATAATTGTATCTACTTGCCTTGGTACAGATAACTTTTTGTATTTCATTTTTGTATGTGTTTTCATTTGATCTGAATGAATATAAGCTATGTTACATCAGTGATTGTTTCATTTTGTTCTCTGTATCCCCAGTGCTTAGCACATTACTGGGGCTCAAAAAATTCTTGTCAAATTGGATTGTATATTGTCAATTACTCATAGAGTCATAGCATGACAGGTATTAAGCTGGGAGAAAATTTTAACTTGGGAGAACTCGATGTGTCCCATTCAGACCTAGACAAGCTTAGCAGAATGATAAATCATTAAAAATTAAGGACTTTAAAAGAATTTTATGGGAAAGTGTGTGTGTGTGTGTGTGTATGCGTGAGCACACACATGTGCATGTGCACTCAAGGATGAGTGCTCCATATGCACTTGTTGAGGGAGAGAGAGAGAAATGTAAATGACATCTACTAATTCCCAAGTGGTATTCACAAGAGGTATACATGTTGTTCAACTCTGAATGCAGTTAAAAGAAAACCTACAACCACAAACTAAGCCTTAAAGAGCTCCTAAACAAATGAAAAAAACTGATTAATTTAAAATTCAATCTTTATTGATTATGAAGCATTAATATTAGGATCCATGAGGAGAGCTTGAAGTCAAGATTCAATCTCAAATAGAGACTAACTATAATATAAGCTTCCATATGGGTTGGTTATATTTGGGCTTCAGAGTGAAGACTGGAGGGAAGTGGGATCTTTTAGTCCCATTTGGTGGTTCATGTTGATATTGCACCCTAATAGTTGTTTTAGATCTTTATCATGAAAGGCTTGTGAGCATAGATCTCAGCTACTTGTTTTTCTTTCTGTGCCAATGTAAACGGCAGGTACACAAGTATAGAGGACATAGCTTCATTCATAACAAGCCATGCAAGATAAATTTTCAAAAGGATTTGACATTTCCCTAGTATTCCTACACTTCATTGAAGTGAAAATCTTTTGTTTTATTCCAGTGGAGATATATGCTATCTCCATGGAGACATATGAGTTAATGCTTGGATTCAAAGAATAGTAATCAATATGTTTATTTCCATTTAAAGGTATATTGCTGATGAATTGCCACAGGAATTTCTCCTTCATTCTTTGTCTTTCAACATTATATCAAGGATTTGGTGTTTGGTGTAGATAACACGAATACTTGAACTATGATTTTGGATGATTGGGTCTACTGATACTCTCAGTGAAAGATTTCAATAGACTAGAATGATGGACTAATGAATGTTGAAAACTATTTTTACATGTAATTGGAAGAAAAATATTGTTAAATGCAAAAAAGAGAAAGAAACAAGCTACTTAAGCAGATTACACATTAAATTACATTTAACCACAATTTATTTCATCTTAGGTCTTACCTGTCCCACATAGCTGTTTGATGCTTGGAAACATTTTCCCTTGGAGATTATGGAATAGGCTTGATTTTTCAGGGAAGTTCTCAAAGATATGTTCCTTTTAAATTTGATTCCATAATCACCAGATCATGTGGTGAAAACCAGTTCAGATCTTATGGATATATCCTTATATTTGTTCTTTATCATTGTCCTTAATACAAACATTTGAAGACAGACTTCAGATAGATAGATAGATATATAGATACATAAGTATTTATATATGTATCTGTGTGTATTCTATACACAAATATGTATATACATAGGTGTTTGTGTATATTGTGTATTAATTAGTCCTTAGAGAAGACAATCTAATCTTATTGCTTCTTCTCAAAGTGAAGTTTACTATTCCATTAATTTAAAATCTTTTACATTTTTATCAGATCCCATATTTGTCCTCATTGTCCTATCCCCTCTCCCCTTTGAGAATATATTATCCTCCAGTCTTCCAGAAAGAATGAGATGTTTTAAGAACTTAATCTTATACATGAATCCATAGCCACTAATAACCACAAATTCAGAATAGTAAAATTAAAAACAGTAAGGTCTTTCATACTTTCATCCTATCACAGTAACTCAGAGTTGTTTAGTATCACAACAACAGGATTCATCATAAATATAAACTTTTGTAGTTTACTTGCCCTTGTTACAAATATTTGCTATAAAATGAGGAAGGAGGCATATGGTCATAATAATATGAAGACTGTCCCTTCAGAATGACCTGACATAAGCATAAGTTTTCTTAGCTTTGTTTGATTCTAGATGACAGACTTTATTTTGGAACATGCAACCATACCTCAGCATTCCAGATTACTGAAAGCATATCATAGCCAGACTCTGAATTAACCAGGTAGGAAAATTTCCTATTCAGAATGGAAATAGCACAATGAGGAAACTGATTCAAGAGGCTCTTATCATATTTGCAAGATTGTCCTCTCAACCTTCCCAGAAACATACATCTTCCTCTATCAGTTCTCAGATCATGCTCACTTTGAGCAGCACTTAGCATTTCCTTTAAATGGTTGATAATTGGCTTAATGGCAATTCAGATAGTCACACCAGAAATCAAAATTCCAAACAATATCAAATTACAGTCCCAAGAGACTTTACCTTAAACCCCTAGTCCCAGATTAGATGCAGCTATTACTATTTTTCTCATGTTGCTGTAATAATAATTAACATACCACAAAACACACTCAAGCTTTATTCATCCTTTATTGTTTAAATCCAAGCTGGAACAGACATGATAGTAATAAATTAAGGAAAAATCACATTCTATGATTACACACACACACATGCAGTGAATACATCCTAGTTCATCCCAAAGCCAGAAAAACACTGGCTACTGTAAGCCTTGAGGCTGACAGATAGCCATATTTGAAAGTGCTGCATATTAACTCCTAAAGTAAACTAAAATCTTTTTTTTAATTTATTTAATATATTTAATTTCCAGCATTGATTTTCACAAAAGTTTGAATTACAAATTTTCTCCCCATTTCTACCTCCCCCCCACTCCAAGATGACATATATTCTGGTTGCCCCCTTCCCCAGTCAGCCCTCCCATCTGTCACTCCACTCCCCTCCCATCCCTCTTTCCCTTCTTCTCTTGTAGGGGAAGATAAATTTCTATGCCCCATTGCCTGTGTATCTTATTTCCTAGTTGCATGCAAAAACTTTTTATTGTTGTTGTTGTTTTTGAATGTCTGTTTTTAAAACTTTGAGTTCCAAATTCTCTCCCCTCTTCCCTCCCCACCCACCCTCCCTAAGAGGGCAAGAAATTCAACATTGGCCACATGCATATCACTATGTAAAACCCTTCCACAATAGTCATGTTGTGAAAGATTAACTATGTTTTGCTCCTTCCTAACCTATCCCCCTTTATTGAATTTTCTCCTTTGACCCTGTCCCTTTTCGAAAGTGTTTGTTTTTGATTACCCCCTCACCCCATCTGCCCTCCCTTCTATCATCCCCCTTTTTTATCTTCTTGCTCCTTCTCTCCTGTGGGTAAGATACCCAATTGAGTGTGTATGGTATTCCCTCCTCAGGTCAAATCCGATAAGAACAAGATTTACTCATTCCCCGTCACCTGCCCCCTCTTCCCTTCCTACAGAACCACTTTTTCTTGCCACTTTTATGCGAGATAATTTACCCAATTCTATTTTTCCCTGTCTCCTGCTCTCAATATATTCCTCTTATCCCATAAATTGATTTTATTTTTTTAGATATCATCCCTTCATATTCAACTCACCCTGTGCCCTTTGTGTGTATATATATATATATATACATATACATATATATACCTACATATATACGTACATAGACACACACATATGTATATGTATGTATACACATATGCATATTCCTTTCAGCTACTATGATATTGAGGTCTCATGAATCATACACATGTTGGAATATAAACAAAACAGTTCAGCTTTAGTAAGTCCCTTATGATTTCTCTTTCTTGTTTACCTTTTCATGCTTCTCTTGATTCTTGTGTTTGAAAGTCAAATTTTTTATTCAGCTCTGGTCTTTTCACTGAGAAAGCTTGAAAGTCCTCTATTTTATTGAAAATCCATATTTTGCCTTGGAGCATGATACTCAGTTTTGCTGGGTGGGCTATTCTTGGTTTTAATCCTAGCTCCATTGACCTCCATAATATCATATTCCAAGCCATTTGATCTCTTAATGTAGAAGGTGCCAGATCCTGTGTTATCCTGATTATTTTTCCACAATATACAAATTGTTTCTTTCTGGCTGCTTGCAGTATTTTCTCCTTGACCTGGGAGCTCTTGAATTTGGTGACAATGTTCCTAGGAGTTTTCTTTTTGGGATCTATTTGAGGGGACGATCTGTGGATTCGTTCGATTCCTATTTTATCCTCTGGCTCTAGAATATCAGGGCGATTCTCCTTGATAATTTCTTGAAAGATAGTATCTAGGCTCTTTTTTTTTGATCATGGCTTTCAGGTAGTCCAATAATTTTTAAATTATCTCTCCTGGATCTATTTTCTAGGTCAGTGGTTTTTCCAATGAGATATTTCACATTGTCTTCCATCTTTTCATTCTTTTGGTTCTGTTTTACAATATCCTGGTTTCTCATAAAGTCACTAACTTCCACTTGCTCCAATCTAATTTTTAAAGTAGTATTTTCTTCAGTGGTCTTTTGGACCTCCTTTTCATTTTGGCTAATTCTGCATTCTTCTCCTCATTGGCTTTTTGGAGCTCTTTTGCCATTTGAGTGAGTCTATTTTTTTAAAGTGCTGTTTACTTCAATATTTTTTTCAGTATTTTTTGGGTCTCCTTTAGCAAGTCATTGACTTGTTTTTCATGGTTTTCTCGCATCCTTCTCATTTCTCTTCCCAATTTTTCTTCTACTTCTCTAACTTGCTTTTCCAGATCCTTTTTGAGCTCTTCCATGGCCTGAGACAAGTTCATGTCTTTCTTGGAGGCTTTTGGTGTAGGCTCTTGGTCTCTGTTGACTTCTTCACACTGTATGCTTTGGTCTTCTTTGTTACCAAAGAAAGATTCCAAAGTCTGAGACTGAATCTGGGTGTGTTTTCACTGCCTGGCCATATTCCCAACCAACTAACTTGACCCTTGAGTTTTTCAGTGGGGTATGACTGCTTGTAGACTAAAGAGTTCTATGTTCCATGTTTTGGGGGGGGGGGAGGTGCCAGCTCTGTCACACCAGTACTCCTCCTTCCCCAAGAACCACCAACCCAGACTGGGCTTAGACCTTCAGCAGGCTGTGCATTCCTGCTCTGAGCTGCCACTTAATTCCTCCCATCAGGTGGGCCTGGGGCCAGAAGCAGCAGTAGCTGTAGCTGCCCCACCTCCGCTGCCCCCGGGGCTGGAAGCCGAACCGCGAACTCCTTCTACTCCCGCAGCTTTTCCCACTAACCTCTGCTGTCTTTGGTGTTTCTGGGTTGAGAAGTCTGGTAACTGCCACAGCTCACTGATTCAGGGCGCTAAGGCACTTTCCGCCCAGCTTCTGGTCTGGTTAGTCCTCGCAGCTCACACTGGGCTCGGCTGGGCTTGGCTCTCCACAGCTCCCCACTGCTCCCAGCTCCGTGTGGGATACACCTCACCCAGAGACCATCAAGGCTGTCCTGGGCTGGAGCCCTGTTTCCCTCTGCTGTTTTGTGGGTTCTGCAGTTCTACAATTGGTTCAGAGCCATTTTTTATAGGTTTTTGGAGGGACTCGTCAGGGAGGTCATGCTAGTCCCTGCTTTCCAGCCGCCATCTTGGCTCCGCCCCCCCCTAGATATCATCTTTCAAGAAATTATCAAGGAGAACTGCCCTGATATTCTAGAGCCACAGGGCAAAATAGAAATTGAAAGAATCCATCGATCGCCTCCTCAAATAGATCCCAAAAAGAAATCTCCTAGGAATACTGTCGCCAAATTCCAGAGCTCCCAGATCAAGGAGAAAATACTGCAAGCAGCCAGAATGAAACAATTTGAGTATTGTGGAAACCCAATCAGGATAACCCAAGATCTGGCAGCTTCTACATTAAGAGATCGAAGGGCTTGGAATATGATATTCCGGTCAATGGAGCTAGGATTAAATCCAAGAATCACCTACCCAGCAAAACTGAGTATCATGCTCCAAGGCAAAATATGGATTTTTAATAAAATAGAGGACTTTCAAGCTTTCTCAGTGAAAAGACCAGAACTGAATAGGAAATTTGATTTTCAAACACAAGAATCAAGAGGAGCATGAAAAGGTAAACAAGCAAGAGAAATCATAAGGGACTTACTAAAGTTGAACTGTTTTGTTTACATTCCTACATAGAAAGATGATGTGTATGATTCATGAGACCTCAATAACATAGTAGCTGAAAGGAATATGCATAAATATATATATATATGTTTATGTATATATATATAAAAGTGAATGTTCATGTATGTATATATGTCTGTGTGTGTGTGTATATCTATAAAGAGGGGGGGGCACAGGGTGAGTTGAAGATGAAGGGAAGATATCTAAAAGAAATTAAATCAACTTAAGTGATGAGAGAGGAATATATTGGGAGAGGGAGATAGGGAGAGATAGAATGGGGTGGATTATCTCGCATAAAGGTGGCAAGAAGAAGCAGTTCTGTGGAAGGAGGTGAGAGAGCAGGTGAGGGGGCAATGAGTGAATCTTTCTCATCAAATTTGGCCTGAGGAGGGAATACCATACATACTCAATTGGGTATCTTACACCACAGGAAAGAAGAGGGAAGAAGATAAAAATGGGGGCGGGGGGATGATGGAGGGGAGGGCAGATGGGGGTGGAGGTAATCAAAAACAAACACTTTCAAAAGGGGGCAGGGTCAAGGGAGAAAATTCAATAAAGGGTGATGGGTTGGGAAGGAGCAAAATATAGTTAGTCTTTCACAACATGAGTATTGTGGAAGGGTTATACATAATGATACACATGTGGCCTATGTTGAATTGCTTGACTTCTTAGGGAGGGTGGGTGGGAAGGGAAGAGGGGAGAGAATTTGGAACTCAAAGTTTTAAAAACAGAAGTTCAAAAACAAACAAAAAAAACGTTTTTGCATGCAACTAGAAAATAAGATACACAGGAAATGGGGTGTAGAAATTTATCTTGCCCTACAGGAAAGGAAGGGAAAAGGGGATGGGAGGGGAGTGGGGTGACAGAAAGGAGGGCTGAATGGGGAACAGGGCAACCAGAATATATGCCATCTTGGAGTGGGGGGGAGGGTGGAAATGGGGAGAAAATTTGTAATTCAAACTCTTGTGAAAATTAATGCTGAAAACTAAATATGTTAAATAAATTTTAAAAAAAAGAAATTAAAAAAAATAAAAGAAAAGAATAAGCTCAATTGGGGAACAAGATGTGGTATTTAATTGTGATGGAATACTACTGTGGTGTAATAAATAATGAGCAGGATCATTTCATAAAAACCTGGGAAGACTTATGTAAACTTAGGCAAAGTGAAGTGAGAAGAACTAGGAAAACATTATACACAGTGATAACAATTTTGTAAGGATGCTCAATTGTGGAAGACTTAGCTATTCTGATCAAGACAGTGATCCAAGACATAAATCCACAAGATCCATGATGAAAAATGCTATCCACCTCCAGAAAGAGAACTGATGAATTCTGAATATAGATTGAATCATTTTTCCATTATTTTTCTTGTTTAATTCTTATCTGTTTTCTTTTGCAACATGGCTAATATGGAAATTTGTTTTGCATGGCTTCATGTGTATAGTCAATATCAAATTGCTTGCCTTCTCAAGGGGAGGGGCAAGATGGAGGGAGACAATTTGGAACTCAATATTTTAAAAAATGTTTAAATTTTTTTACAAGTAATTGGGAAATATTTAGAGAAATAAATAACAGGCATATTTAAAAAACAGAATGGGCTGTATTTGGAATTATCTGGCTTCTCTTCACTGAATAATTTTAAACAAGGCTTGGATGACCACTAGTCAAATACTTTACAGAGAGAATCATCGCTCAGGAGAGTGTGGAATAGATGGTCACTGAGGTAGGATCCTTCCAACCCTGAGATTCTGGGATCCTGTGAAATTTAAATTGGTTCTGACTAAAAGGAAAGTTAGACAGAACATGGAGTTATGCTAAAATTTCTTCTAGATTTTCCCACTCAACTTTGAATTTCAAAAGTAATTCTGTAATTCCAGGAACGGAATGGACAGTAATTTTTATGGGGAATGTTTCTATTTCCTTTTGGAGCAATGATTCATTCCTATAGAAAAAAAAAACACATTTAGTTCTCCAGTTGTCAAAGATTCAATGGTACAGTCTTCATCATTTTACATTTTTGGAGAGCTTTCCCAATGAAATAAGGATAGGAACCTGTTAGGGTCCTTGACCAGCAAGTTGCCCTATCTCAGTACGCAATGATGAGGCGGGAGCAAAGATGGTTATAACTCTGATTTATTGGAAGCCATTATCTATATTTGTAGGTTTTTGCACTACATAAGCAGAAGCAGGTGTTCAAGGGGATGAAAGCATGGGAAAAAAGAGATGCACTTCAGTAATGTATTGTTGCACTTAGATTAGATGTAAGTAGCGATATCTGGTGGGAAGAATCTGGATTATTATAAACTATATTGCCTACAAGCATATGGGAAAACTAGGGTTGTGGTAAGGTGGTTTCCATAGGAGTATGGGAAGAGGAGGGGAGTGCTATTCTACAGTGACAGGGAAGGCTGGGAACAGGAGGAGAGTGCTGTTTCTACAGTATCTAAAGAGGCATGGGAAGGCTCGGGCAGGATACAAACTGGTATCAATACTGTATGAGCTATGTGAGGCACGGGGCAGGATGCCCTTGTAAAGTATCCAAGAAGTTTCCATTAATTAAAGCATGTTTGTGTTAGGCACTGGTTCAAGAGCATTTGGTAATGGCCAGCTGTGTTCCTCCTACTGGGCATGTGAGTCCTTGGTAAATGGACTCTGCCTGCATGAGAAAGGATGGCTATCAGAGCAGGAGGGGGGTGCTGTTAGGGGGGCTGCTAGGGACAGAAGTCTTTCCTCCGGGCGCCTACTGTTCCAACTCCTACTAAGCCTGTCTGGTATTACCCAGGAAAAAGGCCAAGCGCTAGGGTCCGAGCAGCCCCAGGGTCAGCACTAACTCCCTACAGGAACCTACCTGTTTAATTCTCTTTTCATATCCTGAGAAGAGGAAAAAATGATATGTGGTTAGGACAATGGTTTATTTGAGGAGGGAAAATGAGACTTTAAAATGAATTACCTATTCATTGTTTTGAAGATAATCCCAGAGTAGGGAGGAATGCAGCAGGTTTTAGCTCTGTAGCATGTCTCACATATGTCCCCTTCTCACCTCTTACTCATCCACCACCTTGGTTCAGGCCCTCCTCACCTCTTGCCTAGACAATTGCCCTGACCTAATTTGTCACAATATCTATAGTCTCCCCCGACTCCAACCCATGCATTCCACAGCTACAGAAGTCCATTTCATTAAGGGCAGATCATGTTAGTCATAATTCAGTAACTCACATAATCCAGTAACTCCCTAGGGAAGGGAAGGGAAGGGAAGGGAAGGGAAGGGAAGGGAAGGGAAGGGAAGGGAAGGGAAGGGAAGGGAAGGGAAGGGAAGGGAAGGGAAGGGAAGGGAAGGGAAGGGGAAAAGAAAGGCAAAGGTAAATGCATGTAACAAATATGCAGAGTCAAGCAAAACAAATACCCACATTGGTCACGGCCCGATGGGTGTTTCTCATTCTGCGTGCCATGTTGTCCTCTACAACAAATACTTATGGCTTGTATCTGTGCCTTACACTGTGCTGGGCACTATAGGGGATTTAAAAAAAAAAAGCTTATTCAATTAAAATCAATGAGGTCTTCCTCATTCTTGCCCTCCCCCATTCCTGGCACCCAATCAAGATAATCAAGATGTGTTGGAGCCAGCTCTATACTAGCTTAGGAGAACTGACTATTAAATGTTCAGTGTGAGCATTTATACCTCAGAACCCTCCAAATACTATAAATTGGAGTTTGATTTACTCTCCGTTGATTGTCTAGACTTAGAAAAGTAATGGAGAAAATGTTACTAATGTACATTGGATTTAAAAGTGTGTCCTGCATATATTTTTTTCCAGAGTCAATTGTGAAACATTTATCAACACAAGCATAAACTTCTCATCTATCATTCTATCTTCTAACCTACTCCTTCTCAAAAGGATTTCACACATTCAAGTCATGAAGATTTTGGGGGGTAGGGGGCACTATTTGCTAAAATTGTTAAAAAGTAGAGATATATGGTGAATTTCAACTACTCAGTATTGATGGAGCCACATTGATTCATGATAAAGACATGATCCTGGAGACGTGAGCTGAACACTTCTATACTGTTCTCAACAGACTCATTGTTCAATGCTGAAGCCATTGACTGTTTACTTCAGTTCGAATCCCTCTCTAGCCAAATTTCCAACTGAAAAAGAGGTTTTGAATGCCATTAGGCTCCTCTCCTTTGCAAAACACCTGGGGTGATTCTATTCCAGCTGAGGTTTACAAGATGGGAGGTGGGATCCATTACTCACACAAAAGCTAATTAAAATTTTCTGGGTCACAAGGCAAGAGGAGGTTATCTCCAAGGAGTTCAAGGATGCCTCTATCGTCCATCTCTATAAAGGTAAAGGAAAAAGATTGTCCTGTGACAACCATGGGGTGTGTGTGTGGCGGGGGGGTCCTCTCTCTTAGTCATTGCTTGCAAAATTCTTGCCAGTCCTCCTTAATAGGGTGATCCTTTTCTTGGAAGATGGTCATTTACCTGAGAGCCAGTATGGCTTAAGAAAAGACTGAGGAATGGCTGATGTGGTGTTTGCTATCCAACAACACCAGGAGAAATGCCAGGAGCAGAACAGAGGTTTGTACAGAACGCTCATTGACCTATCCAAGTGAAACATTACAGCAATAATAACAATTTACGTGATAATTGTCAAAATGCCTATGTAGTTTGGTATTGCAAAGTATACAAGACTCTCCACATAGAAGGTAGAAGAAGTAAACCATTTATTCAGGCACCACAGAACCACATCCCACAAGCCATTTATCCAGTCTATCACGGCAGTAAAATATTACACACACAATATAACAAGCTGGAAATTTGCCATCCCAAAACCTCTCTGACCCCCTGCTGGGTCTTCCCCAAAACAAACTCATAGTACAGCTAAGTCAGCCTGTTCAGTTCTTACAATCACCAAGACAGCCATTAGCAGCCATAACATCTCTCTCTCTCTCTCTCTCTCTCTCTCTCTCAGCATTTTCTGTGACATGACTTCCTTTTTCTGTCACAAAGCTCCTCTCACATGTGTCTTAGGCTTCCTGTGACTTAAGCAGCAGGTAACATGGCCTATTAATGGGTGGGAAAGATCCTCAAACCTAATTCCTACTACACCAAGGCCTTTGATGCTATCATTTGTGAAAGATATTAGAAATTATGTCAAAATGTGGCTGTCCAAAGAAATTCATCAGAGCTGTATGTCAGTTTCATGATGGGATGCTTTCATGGGTTCTGGATAATGGGCAATCCTCTTGTGCTTTCCCAGTCACCAATGGAGTGAAGCAAGGCTGTGTGCTTACTCCCATGCTTTTTAACATGATGTTTTTGGCAAGGCTATCAATTGCTTTCAATGAGGATGAACACAGCAGCAAGCTCAACTACCACATTAATGGTAAATTAGTTAACTTGGAAAGGTTACAAGACAAGACTGAAGTGGAGGGAGGGTTGGTGTATGATTTCAAGCTAAAATGTAACAAAGTATGGATCAATTCTCTCCTGCTTATACTAATTTTTTGGCCTAAATTAACACCAATAAAACACAAGTGCTCCACCACCCAGCACAGCACCATCTGTACATGGTTATAGCAAATGGAGAAGTTTTGAATACTGTGGATAAGTTCACTTACCTTGGCAGTATCCTTTCCAAGGATGAACCAATTGACAATCAAGCTGATGTATACATTGCCACAGCTAGCTCAGTATTTGGGAGGCTCCAAAAGAAAGTGTGGGAGAAAAGAAGTATCAAACTGATTAACAAATGGAAGGTCTACGGAGCCATTCTGCTGACTTCACTGTTGTAAAGCCTGTGATACATGGACAGTATACCAGAATGATGCTAGTAAATTGAATTAATTCCATTTAAATTGTCTTTAAAAAGATTCTGAAAACTACCTGGCAAGATAAAGTGCCAGACAATGAAGTCCTTTCTTGAGCTGAACTGCAAAGCAATCAAACTCTACTACAGAGAACACAACTCTAATGGGCTAGCCATGTCATTTGAATGCCAAAAACATGTTGGCCTAAAAGACTATTTTATGAAGAACTCACACAAGGAAAGAGCTCATAGGAAAGTTAGAAGAAGTGACACAAGGACATACTCAAGATGTCTCTGAAGAAATTTGGAATTGATTGTGAGACATGGAAGACATGGGCACAGGACTTCCCAGCATGGTGTCTCTTCAAAAAAGGTGCTGTGTTCCTTGCAGCAGAATTGAAGTTGCTCAAAATGTAAGACACACAAATTTAGAGAATCTACACTAAATGTTCACATGGATTATTTGTGCCTGACATGTAGTAAAGAATTCCTAAATCATATTGGTTTGATCAATTATAAATAGACACAATTGACTCTAACATAGTTATATCATTTTGTTCCTAAGCATCCAAATTTGGACCATTATAAGGTCCTCAACTTTGCCAGCTACCAAAATGTTCAGCATGGGCTACAAGAAAAGCATGGGATTTAAGGTAGATTCTTGAAAGCAGATATTGAACAAGAGAAAACAATTTGGGTTGGGTCTGTGTGAATGGAGAAGAGATAAATATTGCCTCATCTCTAGCCTGGGGCTGTGGGATTGATGGCTGGTGTATGACTTGACCCATCTTATTTCCTTCTTCAGAGCTTGTAGGAGCATAAAGTAATATGGCAAAATTTTCCCATCCCCCAAAGCTATTAAAATTGAAGATAAGGAGAGGCAGAAACAGGATGTCACTGTGAAAGCAGGGACTTACCTGAGCTCTCTTACAAATTCTGTCAGATACCTCTTTAAAACAAGTGAATCTGAGCAGATTTGAAAGAGATAGAAGCCACTAGTAGACTAAGCATGGCAGGAGCACTGAATGTGCAGAGTTGCAGCAGACCACACCAGAACAGGAACAGTAGTGGAACCCAGCCAGTGAACCAGGCTGGGAGAGTGCTGGGCATGTGAAATTAAAACATACCTGAGCAGGAACAGGGGCAGGCCCAGGACTGAATTGAAATATACCTGAGTGGAAGCAGGAGCAGGCATAGGGCTGAAGTGCCTGCTATCACGATGATCCCCAGGCCTCTCAGCCCACAATGGGAGTCTGTTGGACCTAGGAGAGACACCACTGCAGAGCCCGCAACCACTGGAGCAGCTACTTCTGAGGCTTTCAGCCCACAGTCTAGAGGTTTGAAACTCACCTTCTTGAGCTTCTAGGAGCCATGATGACCGGGTAAAATGGCTCTCGCCTTTTCCTTCCTCACCCAGATGATATTCTCCTGGGAGACCCTTAGGTAGAGAAGCCAGAAGTAGGGCTTCAATAGCCTTTTAAGTTGGGAAATGGGGAGAGTGCTGTTCTTGTGGTGGCAAAAGGAGAATAGTGCAGGAAGGGAGGGAAGGTAAGCAGGCCCCACTTCAGCATCACAGTGGGAATTTCTGAGGGCTGGGGAGGGGGGAAGGGGGGGAGCCAGCAGGTATCAACACCAGGACCCCAGACATGCCTTCTCACAACCAAGCGAACTGGCAGACACCAGTGCAGACAATTGCTGAGACCACCCATGCTGTAGTGCAGCCCTAGGGGAAGAGGAGACTTCCAGCAGCCAGACCACTCCTCTCCCACACCTCATGAAACCGGAGGCCACAGCACACAAAGCTAGTAACCAGGCCTACAGTTCCCAGCACAAGAAGCTTGGGACAGAGCCCCCTGAACCCCAGAAGAAGAGATCCACTTCAAAAGACAACCATCCTGAAGAAACAATACAGAAACATAAGGACTATTGATTCTTATTATGGAGACATGGCAGATCAATATACCAAGTCAGAAGAGGAAAGCATTGACACTATACCCACATCTGAAATGACAAAACAGAATGTGAACTGGTCTTAAGCCCAAAAAGCATTCTTGTAAGAACTCAGGGAGAATCTTAAAAACCAAATTAGAGAGATAAAAGAAAAAAAGGAAAAAAATTCACTGATGAGAACAAATCTTTAAAAAGTAAAATAGCCAAAATGGTTAAGGAGGTTCAGAATCTAATTGGGGAGAATGAGTCCTTGAAAAGTAAAATTAACCAAATGGAAAAGGAGGTATAGAAGCTAAATGAAGACAACAGTTCGTTAAAAAGTAGAATTGGGCAAATAGAAGCGAATAACTACATGAGGCATCGAGAATCAGTCAAACAAAATCTAAAGAATGAAAAAGTAGAAGGAAACATGAAATATCTGATTGGAAAAACAACTGATCTGGTAAATAGATCCAGAAGAAATAATCTAAGAATTATCGGTCTGCCAGAAAGCCATGATGAAAAAAAGAGCCTGAACAGTATCTTCCAAGAACTCACAATGAAAACTGCCCCAAGGTCTTAGAACTAGATGGTAAAATAGTCATCAAAAGAATCCACCAATCACCCCTTGAAAGAGATCCCAAATTGAAAACTCCAAGAAATATTGTAGCCAAATTCCAGAATTATCAGGTCAAGGAGAAAATACTGTAGGCAGCCAGAAAGCAACAATTCAAATATCATGGAACTACAGTCAGAATCACTCAGGACATTGCAGCTTGTACATTAAAAGACAGGAAAAATTGGAATATGATATTCTGAAAGACAAAGGAGCTTGGACTACAAACAAGGATAAACTACCAAGCAAAAAAATTTTTTTTCACATTTAGATATTTTTTTTGTTTTTTTTTTTAATTTATTTATTTGTTTTTAGTTTACCACACACAGTTCTACATAGTTTTGAGTTCCAGATTTTCTCCCCTCCCTCCCCACTCCCTCCCCAAGACGGCATGGAATCTCATATAACTATCATGTATAACTTGGCATTGAATTAATTTATGCACTAGTCAAATTGTAGAGAAGAATTGTGACCAATGGAATGAATCATGAGAAAGAAGAAACAGAACCAAAAAAAAAAAAAAACAACCCAAAAACAAAAACAAAAGAGAAGCAAAAAAGGCGAGCATGTAGTGCGCCTCAATCTGTATTCAAACTTCACAATTCTTTCTCTGGATGAAGATAGCATTCTCCATCGTCAGTCCCCTGGAGTTGTCCTTGCACCTTAGGTTGCTGAGAAGAGCGCAGTATGTCAGGGTTGGTCCTCACGGAATCCATATATCTGTGGCTGTGCACAACGTTCTCCTGGCTCTGCTCCGCTCCCTCAGCATTATGTCATGTAGGTTTTTCCAGGTTGTTACGAAGTCCGCATCATCCCCATTTCTTATGGCACAAGAGTATTCCATCACCTTCATATACCACAGCTTGTTCAGCCATTCCCTAATTGATGGGCATCCCTTCGATTTCCAATTCTTGGCTACCACGGAAAGAGCTGCTATAAATATCCTTGTACATATGGGTCCTTTTCCGCCTTGTGTGATTTCTTTGGGATACAACCCTAGAAGTGGTATTGCTGGGTCAAAGGGTATGAACATTTCTATAGCCCTCTGGGCATAGTTCCAAACTGCTCTCCAAAATGGCTGGATCAGCTCACAACTCCACCAACAATGCAACAATGTTCCAATTTCCCCACATCCTTTCCAGCATTTGTCATTCGAACACTTCACTGGGACCAAATAAAGTCTTTGAAAATTAGAGGCATTAATATTCAGTAATCATACACATCAATATGATTTCTCCATGAAGATGAATTCTCAAACAGTGCCACTCATCAAACCATTCCTACTTTAAAAAGAACTTCCAACTGCAAATGGAAAGAATTTGAAGAGGTGACATTTGTAGAAAATCATGAATGGTTCCCAGGTTGGACTAAGGCATCGTTTTATATCAGATAAAATAATCTGAGATCTCATTTAGTGAAGGAAGTATTGTGGACAAACATAAAACTGATATTGAATCAATTCCCATAAATACTAAAAATTATTGTTAATTTCCACCACCTTGCAAATGTTTTCCCAAGGTTTAAGGATTTAGAGAAGCCATTAACCTTTGTGTTTGTCATAAACTCCTCTGACCATCTGGTGATGCCTGAAGACCCCTTCACAGATTAATGTAAGTAGATTCAATTATTTAAAAAAAAAACACTAATTATTTTGAAATTAAAACACTATTTATTTCTTTTTCAAGTTCACAGATTGAATATCTATATGCTGAACTTTTGTGGGAGGGGGAGGGATCTATATATATGCAAGATTAAAGAAGTCTTTCTCTAGGTTTTTCATTCTATGAATGACCACATATGAATGGAATAAACAGGAGTATTTGACCAGATGAAAAGATTACGAGATAAAATATTTTCAGAACCATCCACAAATCCTCCAACCTGTGTTCACTGGCATTTTCATATACTACTTTTCTAATTGAGGCAAAGAGGATTGGAAGATGATTTATCCCTCAAAACCGACAGTCCACAACATGGTGACATTTCTTCTACATTCTCCTTCTTCAAGAATTCCATCCTGAGGTAAAGTCTTCAGTAAGAATGCTCCCACTCTAACGGAGTCAGCTTGAAGATTGCCACTAGTATAAACAGCATATGTCTTTCCTGAGGAGTCTGGTACAAAAGTGATAGCGCTCCTTTTATCTTCAGAAAAGTTGTAGGAATTACAGGTCTCAGACAGTGTAGAGGCTATGGAGAAGAAAAAGGTATTAGTCCAAAACAATAGAATTATAAGGTCTTGAGTGCCAAAGAGGCCTTCTATAGGCTTTATACTGATTTCTACTTGGCCTGAAGAAAATGTGGGGTGACCACAGGAAGAATAGTTTGTATATACTATGCTATACTTATGAAAGGAGACAGTATACTTTTCTAGCTAAGAATCAGACTTTCAGGCATTTCCTTTTTACTCTAAGAGACCTCCACATCCTATATTTGCTCACTGGTAAATGACCCCTTGACTTTTTAGCCAAAAATTACTTTCCTGAGCTTTGAGATAACCTGCCTAGATTCCTCTATCTATCCTGGTCTGGACAAAGAGTGAAAAGTCTATTTCTTGTTAAATACAAGTTATCATAGGGCTAAATAACTAGTAATTAATTAAGGGAACAATATAGTCAAAAAATGGTACAGCAGTTACATTTTCCAGCTATCTCAAAGTAATTGGACAAACAAGGTCCCCAGCCTGTACTTCCCCAAATTCCTTCAACCCATCAGTTAATATCACAGAGGAGAAAGTTTGCAAGATAATTTTGGCCTAATTTATCTATCTGTTGACTGGAGCTATGAGTCCTTAGTGTACAAGTGAGTATCCCCTACACACATGAAGGCATATAAACATAGACCTTCCCGAGGAATTTCATCGGTTCCCATGGCTTCAATGTCTGAGTATCAAACAAAGTCTTCTCTTTCTACTTTGTGCCAAATGTAGAGTGCAGCCTCCTTAAGAAAGGAGCCATTTGGATAACTGTGCTAGTCTCACGATTCTTAATTTGGATTTCACTTCCAAAAAATATAAGATCATAGATTTGGAAGGGATCTTATAGAATTTAGTAAACAACTTTCCACCCCCAGGCAGTAATGAGGGAATTTAGCAATAAATGGAAATGAAATTGTAAAAGGGACACAGCAGGTGCCAGGAATAGTACAATTGTTTACACTCCCAACCCACAGAGTTCTTTCCTCTGAAATTACTCTTATCTTCAGATGCCTGGGCCTTCTTCTTTATCTTGCATATTTTAGGAAGGAGGGATATGATTGACTCCTTAGTAAAATCTTCATAGGCCTGGACCCTAAGAAATCCCTTCTTAGCCTCATTTCCAGTTTTCTTCCAACCTTCTTGAATGAATGAAGGAGCCCTTATTAAACATTTACTCTATGCCAATCACCATGCTCAGCTATCCTGTACCCCCAACTCACCACAGAAACAGATCTCTGTTCCTACAGGTCTTACTTCTGCCTCTGAGCAAAAATGCACCCCAGTGAAATTTCAGGATGGCCCAGTTAGAGACCTGACTAATCTAATGCAGGGAGCATCAGTAGGACAGACAGTAGGACAGGAAATCTCCTTGAGTTTCCTTCTTCCCCTCACCTGGTTTCAGTTTACACAGTGGGGGCTGGGTTTCAACACTCTACCTTGGCCAGGAACACTATTCTAGTTTCTGAAATAGTCCAATAAAATGGCCCTATCTACACACTGGGAGGCTTTCACAAGTTCAGGACCTGAGGACTTCAGAGTCAAAAAAACAGAGATATTCAAGACCATAGCCTGTGGGCCTCCTGGTACTGCTGAGAAGAAAGATGAAATAGAGATTCATAGTCAAAAGCCTGACACTTACTATGAAAGAGTTTTAGAAACTCGGCTGCCACGTGGAGATAAAAAGTATTCATACGAGGAATGAAAGGTTTCAAATTCGTTTCTATATAAGTCCTACAAAAAAAAAAAAGGAAATCAATTATGATACTAAAAGCCAAACTGCCTGCCTCTGTTGTGACCAAATACACAAACTCATTCTTCTCCAACCCCATGGCCCCATGACCTAAATTTCTGCAATTATCTACTCTCTACTTACATACCTTTCAAATATAATGCTCGCATCCTATGGGGAAAAAAGAAAGAATAAGGTCAGTGAAGTTCATAAATCGATTCCACTGAGGCTGTCTGTGAGACACCTAGAAGCACATAGAATCCCTTTCCCCTCCATTCCCTTGCCTTTCCCTAGGGACTTTCATTGCTGTTTTCTATTTTTCTTTTTCCTCCATCTCTCCTCTCTCCCCACTCCTTTTCTCTTCTTCTCTCTCTTACTAAACCTCAACTTCAGAAAACTAGACTTTGACACAACTTTCTAAGATTTGAGTTGATGCTTTGACAGTCCCAGTGTTGTCTCCTTGTGTGATAAGAACAATTCAGGCATTTTCCATCACAATAAAAAGAGACAAGTGTTACTGAGACTCTTCATAAGGTTGAATCTTCATGAGAATGAATGCGGTTCTGCTAGGCTCCATAGGACACTGAGTGCTTCCAGCATTTGAGCTCATAGCACATTGCCTGGCATGGAGTAGGCACTTAATAAACGCTTATTGATTTTCGTGCCTCTCACTACAGCTCTTGCTGCCTGCATAGGTGACTAAGCCAAACGGAAATGTCAGGATTCTTGCACTTGAACTCATTCTACCCAGCATCAGCACACAGAGCCCATCCCAATGCTCTAGGCCAGATCCTTTAGGCAAACTCACGAGTGACTCCTGTCCTTTTTCCCCTAGGAAGCACAAGTCACACACAGCAGAATGCAAGAGTAAATCACAAAAGAATATCAGGGAGGGGCAGCTAGGTGGCACAGTGGATAGAACACTGGACCTGGAGTCAGGAAGGCCTCAGTTCACATCTGGCCTCAGACACTCACTAGCTGTGTTACC
This sequence comes from Trichosurus vulpecula, assembly GCF_011100635.1. Taxonomy (NCBI): domain Eukaryota; kingdom Metazoa; phylum Chordata; class Mammalia; order Diprotodontia; family Phalangeridae; genus Trichosurus; species Trichosurus vulpecula. The sequence continues at coordinate 103,202,614 of NC_050574.1, read as the reverse complement.
CTGGCTAGGTCACTTAATCCCAATTGCCTCAAAAAAAAAAAAGTCTAGGAAAGGGCAATGAAAGAAGATGTCATCAATTTCCTCTCCCCACATACAGCTGGCCCTGAGGAGGATCCACTAATCTCACCTGAAGAAGTTCCACATTCGATTTCTGGCTCTTTTCCTCCAATTCTCTCAATTTGTCTGTTAGAAACCTGCTTTGTCTGGACATCCTGGCCTCCCACTCCTTCTTTTGCTCCATTATGTAATGTTGTTGAGCAGCCTCCATCTTCTTCAGCTTCTGGTAGAGGTTGATCAACTTCTCCTCGCCTGTCCCCATTATGACTTCCTCTACTTCTGCTGTCTCAGTCGTCTCTTTCTTCTTCAGGTATTCCCATATTACTGGAATTTTTTCCGAAAAATTTTTAATGGATATATCTTCATGGTCCTGTAAAGAAGGATGTTATTCCAATGATATACATAAAGGTACTCATGGCCTCACCCCATCCCTGCCTGCTCAGTGTGCTGTAAATTCAAAAAACATTGGGCTAAGTAGGGGTCAAGAGCCCAGTATTCCAGTCCCAGCCACCTGTGTGACCTTGGAGAACCTCTCTGGCTTCACTTTTCTGCTCTAAAATCAGCAACAATATGTAGAGATGTGAATGGGCTCTTCCAGCTCTAACTTAAGACAATCAAACAACCTACTCCAACCTATCTTTCTCTATCTAACCTCTACCTTTCTAGTGCTAAAAGAGCTGTCTTCCACCCAGTCTAATTGAAGGTTTGCTGCCTACCATTGCACTACATCGGAGTCTCACCTCCATTTTTTTTTTCCAAACTTGGTTTCTCAATTTCTAAGTAAACCCCTGAAACTCCCAAACTCAGAAAGTTTTCCATCATTTCCAACATTCTCTTCTTTGCCTACTTTTCTACTTCCCAAGTAATTAAGTTTTCTTAAAATCCATGAAATCAACTTAATTTAAACTTGATTATGACTCCTTTTTCAAATCTATTGGCTTTGGGCATATTTTCTACTCAGAACTTGTCCAGCCATCCCTGTCTTCAATATCTTGTCATGCTTCCCTCTTTCCTGTTAAGTATAATTAACACTTCTTTGACAAGAATATGAAGCCCTTCCCAACCTGATGCCAGCCTACATTTACAGAAGCTTCTTTCATATTCAGGCTATCTCTGTAATCATCCAGTTTCTCTCCCTCTATGCCATTGGTCATGTTAATCCCTAATGCCTGCATGCAACACCACTCTTCAGGAAGCCTCCCACCAGTGGGCAACTGAGACTTCCTGACCTTCAGAAACCTCAAAGACATTTTATTTGCACTAGTCATCCTATCACTCTTGGTTATGTATGTCACATCTTTGAACTCGAAGTCAAGTGCCAAGGTCAAGCACTGTGTCTTCTGAAAATTTGCTTTTATTTCCTCTAAAATTTGGCACAGGCTCTCACTCAACACCATAGATCATTGAATTGACTGCATTCTTCAGGCCATATTGAAGAAAACATAATCTCCAACTCCTTCATGTTACTCAATAAGCTAGCTAAATTCTAGAGAAATTCTTCCCTTCAATGTTATTTCTGACTTCCTTATTCAACCCATCCATTTTGTATAACTGCTGCTATTGTCATATTAATTCCCTGGCTAGAAATCCTAAACACTGATTCCCAAACTGCTCAGGAGTGAGAAACAGTTTATTTGGACCGTTAGTCTACTCCAGTCAGGTGGATATTCTACATAAATCATACAGAGATAGATAGGTTCTTATAGTGGGCCTCAAACTCAAATGTAGTATTCACTACTTCTTTACCAAGTCATGAGGTTCACTTGTGCAGCCACAAGATTGCTGACCAAGATATCTGCATCCTGTTTTGCTCAAATTCCATGTTCAAACCCAGCATGGGTGGGATGTCTAGACATGAAAAGTCCCCCAATTTATTTTTGGACCTCCAGACCTCCTTCTCTTGTCCAACCTGAGCGAGGGACCACTTTATGACCACTTAGTCAGTTGAGATGCCTCATGCTTCACCCAATTGGTGGACACCCCACTGACATGTCATTTTTGGCCATCAAAAGCAAGGTCTATCATCCAATAAGATTCTGTATTTCACCATGCCTCTTTTGCATATCTGGGTATCAAACCCTGTAAAAACAAGGTCCTGAGAAGAAGGAGGTATTTCAGTTTATGAGGAAAATCTGAGGTCTACTTCATCAGACGGGACCATGGACTCTTTAAGAAAGTGTCATTGGCTCAGAGTTCTGCTTTTTTGTACTTTGGGCAATTTTAATCCACACACACGGAGACCTGTACCTTTCCTCTTCTTCATGAAGATGATACTAGCATAGCTCCCTGACTGAGTTAGCCAATGCAAACATGAAAAATGCTATGGAAATGTGCTCCTAGCTTTCCAGTCTTCTTAAATTTTATTAAACTTCCTAAACATATTGCCCCCCATGGACTCAAGGACCCACTGACACTAACCTGCTTGCTGTTCCTCAAACAAGATACTCTATACGTCCATGTACTCCAAGCATTTTCATTGGCTTTCCCCTTTGCCTGCATCTCTCTCCCTCCCCATTTCTGCCTGCTGCCTTCCTGTACTCCCTCCAATCCCAGCAAAAATCCAAAGCTTTTAGGAATCTCCCTTCAGGCTAGTCCCTTCCCAGGGTTCATTATCTCCAATTTATCCTTTATATTTCTGGGTTGTACATACTTATTTGTAGGTTGTGTCTCCCATTAAACTGTGGGCTCCATGGGAGGATGGACTGTTATTTTGCCTCTCCTTGGATCCCCATAAGTTTGTAAAGGGCCTGGAACATAGTAGGTGCTTAATCAATGCTCACAGACTGATTTATTAAGTATGATAATGGTAGAAATATAATCCAACCATTTGTTCTAAGGTCAGATTTCATACCAGGTCATACAGTTTAATTAACAAAGGTCCTCATTTCTCAAAGCTTATTTGCCAAGTAAATCTCCTATCTGGTTAATCACCCTTCCACTACCCCTCTCACCTCAAGTGCATACTTCTCTGCTTTGGTGGGAGGAAGGGTTCAAGCCTGAGCACCACAAATCAGAAAACTGAAGCAACAAAGCAGAGATGGAAGCCAGCTAAAATGGCCACATATTACTAAATTTCAGGTTAGGAGACATGAGTTTGATTTAAAGTTGGAATACTCACTTGGGACAAGAACCAGGGCAAGTGACACAATTGTTTATAAACCTTAAATTTCCTCATCAACTATGGCTAATAATGAGAAGCTTCTTATGAAATCCATCAGAGACTGAGTGTTCCATGAACAAAACACTCCATTTGTTGGCTCTGGTCTTCTTCTCTAGCCCTATCTCATGCCTGGAATGCTCTCCCTCCTCTGCTTCACTACTGACCTCCAGGACTTCCTTTAAGTCCAACTGAAAGATCATCTTTTCCTGAAAAGCTAACCTTCTCAACTCTTCTTAGTTCTCATGCTTTCCCTCTGGTATTTAGTTCCTATTTATCCTCTGTATAGCTTGCTTTGCATATATCTGTTTGCAACATGTCCCCAGTCCTGTCCTCCCCTTGCCTCCCCCTCCTTCAGTTTTAAACTCCTTGAGGGCAGAGTCCATATTTTGCTTCTTTTTGGATCCCACCACTTAGCACAGTGCCTTTAAAAATAGGAGGTACTTGATTGATTCAATACGTGCAAAATATTATCAGATACTTACAGTCCACACCACAGCCCATGCCAAGGGTCTCTCCTTCTCATGAAATTGAAGTTCCTGAATTTTTTTTGCTTGGCCGCCAAAGATTCCCAAATATTTTTGGATCATCTTCTGTAAGAGAAACAGAAATAAATATTATCAGGAGGACTAAGGCCCATAAAATGTGAAGGGCTTAGAAATTCATGTACTCTTGAAAGGCCAGTCCTACTTGAATGCTCTACAGGGGAGAGTCACAGCAGGAAGAAGAACATCTATCTGACCTCCAGTGGATAATTGTGTACTCAGGCAATAGTTCCAAGGGAAAGATTAAAGTAGGAACAACCAAAATGGCCAAGGTGGGGTCACTACAAATGAACACCTCAAGCTACCCAGAGGATTTCCACTGACTCTTGTATAACTCACCCTATAGCCCAGAGCAGCCACTGCAATGGGCCAATGGATATGATCCTCATGATCCTCTGATTTAGAGCAGGTCAAACAGAGCAGCATCTTGTCACTCTCACAGAACAGCTTCTGATCTTCCCGGTGCAGCTCACACATGCCTTCTCCTTCAGGGTGCATGGCAATGTCAGCCTGAAGAGTTCTCAGGTGGGAGTATTCCCAGCATGTGGGACAACAGAAAAGCAGAAAGTTTTTTTTCCTGAGACAAGACAAGCAAGCTTGATGTCCACACTCAATGGTGATTGTTTTTGAGACCAAATTCCAGCAGACAGCACAAAGACTGTCTTCTTCTTCTTCAACTTCATCTCCAAACATCCTGAGGAGAGACAATGAGAGACAGTGAGGTAGTTTCATTTTGTTTTTTAGTTCAAAGGAAATACATTTCATGAAACAGCATAGGAAGCAAAGTCACAACCAATTTTCCCGATAAACTTGGGGCCCCCTCTTCCACAAATGTAGACATCATTCAGAGGAAAGATGGGCACAACTAGGGCATACAGCATAAAAACAACATATATATGTATGTGTATATGTGTATAATGAATGTATGTTATAACAATAATAAGAGAGAGAGAGAGAGAGTGTGTGTGTGTGTATGAGAGAGAGAGAGAGAGAGAGAGAGAGAGAGAGAGAGTGAGAGTGAGAGCACTTTAAGGTGCTTTACATAGAGTATCTTGTTTTATGCACACAGAAATATTCCTAGATGGGATGGGGAAAATGTGTCTCAGGTTAAATTACTCACCCAAAATCAGATAGCTAGTCAGCAACCTATGGCCAACAACCAGCCACCTGTTTTTATGTGGTCCAAGGGCTGTATTTTACTCAGCACTGAGGTAGAATCAGCCATGAGGATGAACTCTGATCTTCCTAATCCCAGGATTTACACTCTGCTCATATCAAATAGTGACAAAATAACACACAAACCCCCTGTGAAGGAGGTACTACTGTTATCTGCATTATGATTGAGGAAAATTGGGGTGAGAGGTTTGGCCACTTGTCCAGGGCAGACATTTAGTCTGAAGTAGGATCCCAACCCAGATCTTCCTAATTCCAGAGCTTGCTCTCTATTATCATAGCACTGAGAGGCCACCTAGCACTTCTCACTTGTATCCGAAAAGCCAGCCAAGATGGAGGCCTCTGCCCTGATTGTCAATCCCTTTGTCTCTCTTCACTGCAGGAAACAGTTATTGTTGAGTCATTTCACTAGTGTGACCCCAGTCTATTTTACAGATGAGGAATTGAAGCTAACAGGGTTTGGAAAAGTGACTATCCCAGGGACACAGAGCTACTAAGTGTCTGAAGCCAGATTTGAACTCACGAAGATGAGTCTTCCTGACTTCCAGCCCAGTGCTCTGTCCACTGGACCATCCATCCAGCTACCTCAGGAAACAGTAAAACTATAAATTGCAGGTCAGTTTACAGTCTTCACTGGTATGTGTGTGTGTCTGTGTGTGTGTGTGTGTGTGTCTGTGTGTGTGTGTGTGTATATGTGTGTATGTGTGTACACAATGCCACATGTTACTAACCATTAATTGTGTGAAATAATGTAGTGGCTTACTATTGATTATTCCTATTTTGTAGACAGAGAAACTGAAACTCAGAGAGGTTAACTAGCTTGTCCAAACTCACACAACTCAGTATCATACACAGCATGGCTCTTTTCACTAAACCAGCATCTCCCTCAATGTTCCAAATTTTGAGAACAAACCAAAGTGTGTTTTAAAAGAAATGCCATGGAATTTGGACTCAGAGTGCCTAGCTCCTAATTGGACTCAGAGTGCTCAAATCCTAGCTCCAGAACTTTCTATTTGTCTGACATTGGACACCTAAGTCTCTTAAATGTCTTTTGGTCTCAGCTCCTCCATAGGTAAAATGAAGTGGTAGACTAGATGATTCCTAAAGTTCCCAGCCAGCTCTAAATCCTTGGTCTTCTCCACCAAATGAACTTTCCCCAGAAGGAAACTTACCTTTGGTACTGCCTCAGGAATTCAGGTTGGTGGAGCATCTTAGCTCAGAGGAGGAAACACCACCAAAATGACTTGGGGCTTGGCTGTTCTGTTTCCCAGGCACGTCCCCTCTCCAATAAATACTCTCCACTTGGAGAAGCACTAGGCCGAGGCAATTACAGAAGCACAAGCTACTTTTCCAACCAGGAAAGCCCTTTTATATCTTTTCAGCCTCCCCAACCTCTCTTAGCACCTTATTCCAATGAAGGTGTTAACTCCTCACTCAATCAGCTACTATTTCTTAAGTGATAACTAAGAGCTGAACTTGGTGTTAAACCTTGTAATATAAATCAAAACAAAAACAGGATTCTGCCCCTCAAGGAGCTCACATTCTAATGAGAGAGACAATCTGAAAATAAATATGGACTTATAAAATGTCTGAGGGAAGGGTACTTGAGAGTGAGGGTTGAACAGGAGAGAAGCTGGCAAAGGCCTTTGGCAAAAGTTGGAATTTGAGCTGAAAACTGTTTCGAGAAAACAAGAAGAGAATTGACTCATCTGACCAATTAATCAACACTTACCTCCTTAGCACCTATTAAGAGTAAGACCCTTAGACAACACTTAGAAGCTCTGCGCTTCAAAATAGTGATTTTCAAAAAGATTTTATTTCCTCCCATTCACATGGAAAGACAATTTTTAACATTCATTTGAAAAAATTTTAGAGTTCCAAATTTTCTCTCTCCTTCTCTCAACTCATCTGTCTTTGAGTTAGTAACTGAATGGAGCTTATACATGTTCAATCATGCAAAACATATTACCATATTACCCTCATTGTGAAAGAAGACACAGATCTAAAGGGTGAAGAACACAAAAAAATACAGAAAGTGCAAAATACTATGCTTGGATCTGCATTCAGGCTCCATCCATTCTTTCTCTAGACTTGAATGGCGTTTTTTATCAAGGGTCCTTTGGAATCATCTTCCATCATTGTATTGCTGGGAATAACTAAGTCATTCACAGTTCATGACCATACAGTATTGTTGTCATTGGTGCCTTGTTTTCTTGGTTCTGCTCACTTCACTTTGCATCAGTTCATATAAGTATAAAGAAAGATTTTTATCAGAAATTCACTCAGTGCCAGCAGGCCAGCCACCAGAACCCCAGTGCTCATGTAAAGTTTAGTCACAAGCTTATCTTTTCTTGTTGTTGTTCTCACCATGGTGTTATGGAAAGACTGCTGGATCTAGGATCAGAATGCCTGGGTTCTTCATGGTTCTGACACTTGACATTGGGTAAGTGAGGATACATTTGGGCCCTAGTTTCTGCTTATATCATCAGGGGAAGGTGGCATGCAATGTGGCCTTGGCATCTAAGGATAATGAGTATACTGGAGGTACAGAAATAAGCTTGCACTGATACACTACTGCTCCAGCCTTGGTTGCCAAGGCAAGCTTTAAGATGTAGTTTAGGGGAGTAAGCTTGTGGCCCTTGGAAGAATGAATGTGAGGAAGTGTGGAATTGTATCTGAAACTAAAACTGTGACCATTTCAATTCTGAATGCCATCTTTGGACAATTCTTCTGCCTGGATTCCTGCAAAGGACAAGGAAGATCTTACCCAATAGTGAGATTTGGATAACTGGGTGGAGGGGGTGTGTGTCAAATAACTTCAGAATCCAAACCAAAAAGAAAAAGATTGATTAGCAAGCAAAGAAGGATTGCTCACTGACAGCAGCTTTGGCTCTTAGGGCCTAGCCTTGATTTTGATGGATTTTCAGACCTTCTCATAGTACAGCCTCAATCAGCAACATTTTGGTACAACTTAGGATCGTTAAGTAAAGCATTTCACAAGAAGGTGAGGTAGAGGATGGGAGGATCAGGCAAAGATAAAAATGAGAATATCTGAGGGAATTTTTATTGGGTTTGTTGTCCAAATGAGAAAACCATCCCTATTCAGGGGAAAAGAAAAGAGGAGGTGATGAAAAACTTTAACTGTCACAATATACTTTTGATTGGGAAGAGCAGAAATGAGACAAAGCTGCAAGTGTCTCTTTTCCAAGGATGGTAAATAGTTTTTACAGCTATAGATGCGACCATCTGCCATTCCATGTCCTTCCATTGTTTGTTTTATTTTATTTCTCCTTCACTGTGCAATGGTCATTTGCCTTGAGCCTCTCCATGAGATTCCTAAGATCCTGGAGATTCCAGTTATGTGTTAAATAAGGCTTATCTCTATCTAAGTACTTTTTCCTGACCTTGTTCTAAGAACTTGCATCCCAGACACTTCTTGGTGTTCTCATTTCTTCTACCCTCTTCCCATAGAGACCACAATTTTAAAGTGGGAGAAATGTGTTCCCTAGTCTCTACATTCCCTCTGTCTTTAGGGTGGACCCTTTATTTTCTCCTAAACTTTCATCCCCCCCCCCAAAATAATATGCTTGGGGGTTATTATCTCAGGTGCCTTCAGGAAGACTATGCAAACTGCAGGCTAATTGCTTTGAAAGGGGAGGAGACTATTCTGTGGCCTTTACTCTGGTATCAGAGCCAGTATCAAAGAAGTGAAAGTCTTCAAGATAAATTGAAAATAGAAAAAAATGATGCTTATTAAACCTTTGATTAAGAAAAAATTGCCTTCTAGACTACACCTGGATTATTAATCCCTTAAAAACCATAATGCAGGTGATTAAATATCATACTAGCACTCTATTCATAGAGTTAAAAAAGATCTGAGCTAGAAATTAGGGGTGGCCCCAGTCCTAGTCTCAGATCTACCACTAGTCGAGTAAGTAGTTGTGTGATTCTGGTCAAATCTTTTACCTTCTTTCATCTTCAGCTTTCTCATCTCTAAAATGGCCATAGGTCTATACCTAGAAGGGGCTTCTAGACCAATATAGTACCTTATGGAAGTCGTTAAGTCAGTCATACCATTGCTCTTACACTTTTAAAGATTCAAGGCCTTATAAGATGAAGGCTATTTGACACAGAGATTCATGAGTCATGTTTATAGCAGATGGTGACATGCAGAAAGCAACTGGTCAAAAATATTTAATAAATGCCTACTTATTAAAGCAGGTACTGTGCTGACATAATATATTGTTCAATTCAGGCAAATTCTGTCACTGGACAATTGGCAAATGGCCAAAATGACACTTCTCTAATGTTTCCGAATTATTTATGGAATGTTGGGACACTATCTTTTTATGCTATATTAGCCTTTCAAAAATAGGTTTCACCCTTCAGTCAGGGCAAGATCTTCAAGTGAACATCCTCCCTGCTACCACCTAGTTGCCTGCTTCCTCTTCTGCAGGGAGGTGCCAGTCATTAAACAAAACAACACAGAAAACCCTCCTCCAGTGTCTCAAATCATTTAGGGAACCAGCGCCTCTGTGCTACTGCCCCCGGCCCCGCCCTACAGTGTGTGTGCTAGGCTGGTGCCTGGTGTCTCTCTCTCAGTCTCCCTTCCTCTCTCTCCTCCCTCCCCCCTCTTGTCCCCCACCTTTCTTGGGATGTCATTTCTTAAACAGCTGGTAGTCAGATGTGGTGAGTGTACAGACCAAGGGGCTTTTCTTGTTTCAAATTGACTCTCTGCGGCTAGAATACAATACGGTTACATCTGCCCACTACGGCTGGGCACAGACTGACGGCTGTCGATTGCAATGGCTGTTAGAGGTTGAGCAAGATACTGTATGGAAAAGAGCAGGATCTGCCTTCAGATTCTACCTCTGGCTGTTAGTGTGTGACTGTGGTCCAGTCACTTGAGCTGTAATCTGGGAGCTTGCTTAGAGAGATTCTAAAGTACCTGCCAGCTCACACACACCCCTTGGGAAAGAGGATGGTGATCTGCCAAGGAGAGTCCTTGGCCTGTGGGGGTCTCATGGAAAGAGGGGGAGGGGCCTAATGCCTCCCACCCCACCCTCCCACCCCCAGTTTTTCTGCTGTGTGCTCATAGCCTAAGTGTCCCCCCTGAATTCTGCCTTTGGGCCAGTCACAAGGCCCCTGGTCCTGGGGGCACCGCAGGTCCTCCTGCCTCAAAGGGTCTGTGATTACTCTTTCACCGTGGATCCTGCCCTGGTCTGATCCCAGTCTAGCACTGGTGGTAAGTGAGCAAAGGCCTGGGTAGTGACTTCCAGAGTGCCCACTTCTGACCTTACTTCTTGGCTCCATGCCTCTTCTGCCAGCCCAGATGAGTGGTCTTTTCCCAGCTTCAGGCTACATTGTGGTGCCCCCAGCAGCAGAAGGGCCAGGTTTCAGGCTGATGGAGTGCCTGGGACATGCCCTGACCCAGGAGGTAGATGGACCTGGGACCTCCTTGAACCTGTCTGGCTCCCTGCTACAGCCTCCGTGTTTCCCATTCCAGCTACCCTACTCCTCTCACTGCCTCACATAGTCGTGGAGGGTTGATAGAATTCAAGGTTCCATTTTCTTCCCCAAAAAAGGACCACTATGTCTTAGCTACAGGGTCTCTCTCAAATGAGATCACACAGTGCTTTGCACACTTTGGAGACTGTTATTGTAGACCTCAGCCTAGACCCGGCCACGGTGGTGACCGGCAGGTGGGGTGCTCACCCACATCTCTTCAGATCCCCAGCTTCCATGAAGGTTTAGTCCAGCTGCTAAAAGCCCTCCCTGATTTCTCCCCTTAATCAGCTCCTTTCAAGTTGGCAGGTTGACCCCAGGTACACCCCTCCTGTCAGCTTCCCCAGCAGCCTCTAAGCAGGACCTGAGTTCATCTCACTGCTACATTCCAGTGCACACCTTCCAGTCTCAGGTTTCTGAGGCAGGATCTGAATTTGGGTTCGCTGAACACTCTACTTTCTGATCCGTATTGTGGGATTGGCTGTGGATGATAAAAACCCCTCAACCTGGCCCTGTTTTAGAAGCCTTATGAAGGAGCTTCTAATATTGTGAATAATTCTGATAATTCCCATTTCTATGGCAATTCCATCAGCCAACAAGTTTGTATTAAGTCCTGGGTCTGTTCTGTTAGAAGTCCTGGCTTAGGGTTAAGGCCAAAAAACTGGGCCCTGCCCTGGAACAGATGTTGATGGAAAACCACATGCATGTATTCTCTGCCTAAATGTTGCCTCAGTGGCAGATGAGTGTAGGCACTACATAACTGCTCCTGTTAAAGGGAGAGCCTTGGGTACCTTGTGGATGTATGTGACTGGGAGACTGAGGTACTTTCCTCGAAACTGAATTGGGGACAAAGCTCTGGTGTTTGGGTGGGGGTAGGAGAGCCTCCCTAAAAGGCTGGAAGCTCCTGGAGGGCAGGGTCATTCAATTAATAAGCATTTATTAAACACTCACTGGATGACAGCCTGGCTCTCAGTAGGGGTGGGGGGCACAAACACCAATAAATAAAGGCACTAGCAAAAAAAAAGCTTTATTGGGGTATTTTTGCTATTTTAAAATCACCTACATTTACCCCTTTTATTTTTTTTTAAACAGACTTTAATTTCTGTTAGAAGGGAAAGTAGGAGGTTGGCACAAGGGGCTATTCATCTCACAGACAGGGATTACCAGGGTAGAGATATTTACCTGTTCCCTCAAATATTGTTAGTGTAGGGGAGACAATTTTAAAGCTCAAGCTAAATTCTTGATCATTCTTCACTAATGGGGAACCTTTCAGTGTTTTATTTTTCGTTGTTGAAACTTTCAGTCTTGAGGATCTCCCATTCCTCCTGTAGCGCTTCAAGCCATTGGATCCCCCTATTCTTTGCCTGAACTCTTTAAAATCTACTTTCTCCAAATCTAAAGTCCACTGTGAATCTATGACTGCATTTCCTTTCTTCTATCGTGTACTCTAGAACTGGGGGATCTGGAGCTAGGGGATCACACCCCACCGTGGTTTCCATCATTTCTGCCCCAGTGACATACAGGACACCTTGGCCCCCTTCTGGCTAATTTCCTTTGCATTCTCTTTTTTGAAAGCTGTGCTGAGAAGTGGTTAAATTGGCTTAGGAGATGCCCCCAGCTTTGGCCCTGAGTATCTTCTGGGATTTGGATAGTCAATATGAGTTAAAGATCATCTCACTTAGAATTAGGTTCCAGTTACTTAATCTGAATAATTTACACAATGTAGCCTGTTCCTTATTACCTGGAGAAATATTGTGGAGAAGGTAACTTCAAATGGTTTGTTCTTTCATACTTAGAAAGAATATGCTTAGGGCCAAGGAGGAGGGTGAGATGGACCAGCTGACAGAATGAAAGAAATTCTTCTCTGTATCAGTAATTAGATGGGACTTTCTTTTGCTGTTTTTTCTTTTAGCATTTATTTAATCAGGTCCCCTTGAAGACACTGGGCTTTGTTTTTTTGATTACATCAGGAGTCTTTGATGACCTCCTTGCCTCAAGGGAAAGCCTGGTTTGCATAGGTTTGAGAAGAAGAAGAAGAAAAAGAAGAAGAAGAAGAAGAAGAAGAAGAAGAAGAAGAAGAACAAGAAGAAGAAGAAGAAGAAGAAGAATGAGAAGGAGAAGGAGAAGAACAAGAAGAAGAAGAGGAGGAGGAGGAGGAGGAGGAGGAGGAGGAGGAGGAGGAGGAGGAGGAGGAGGAGGAGGAGGAGGAGGAGGAGGAGGAGGAGGAGGAGGAGGAGGAGGAGGAGGAGGAGGAAGAGGAGGAGAAGGAGGAGGAGGAGGAGGAGGAGGAGGAGGAGGAGGAAGAGGAGGAGGAGGAGGAGGAAGAGGAGGAGGAGGAGGAGGAGGAGGAGGAGGAGGAGGAAGAGGGGGTGGGGAGGAGGAGGAGGAGGGGGAGGAGGAGGAAAGGATGGACACACACAAGACCCAGGCACAGACAGAGATAGAAAAATGAGGAGGGAAATGGACAAAAGGAGAAAGAAAAAGGAAAGAAAAAAAGAAAAGAAATATGTGGGGAATTTCCTCATCTTTACCTCCCTTTTGTGCAGCCTTCAAACAGTCCACCAATCAGCCACCATATGATGACTCCAATTTCACATCTAAAATCACCAATATGATATATTATAGCCCTTGTCATATTTTTTTTATGAATCAGAGAAAGAGGTGAGCAGAAAGAACCAGACATTGAAAATAAGCATCTAACACAATATCTCAGCTACTGGACAAGCCAAAGACCATTCTGTTCCTTATGCTGTGGAGCTTTACTGACCCTTCCAAGTTACTTCTTTGAATATCACTGTGGTACATAGATTGCCGCTTCCTGGTCTAAACACCTGTCACCTATCCCCAGTAATAAATACAACTCTGCTATTACCATCGATTGAATAAATCTTCCTCTCTCCACAGTGGACATCACTCTGGAGTTTAAGGAATGTATACTTATTGGCCAAATGGATGCATGTGTTCAGTTATATGAAAATAATTATACCTACTTGTCCTGCTACACATGGTAGCTTTTCCTATTTTATCTTTGTATATATTTTCCCTTGATCCCAGTAGAATGTAAGTTATATTTTGTTTGTATATGGTTGTTTCATTTTGTTCTCTGTATCCTTAGTACCTAGGACATCACTGGGGCTTAATAAATGCTTGCCAAATTGAATTGAATGCTCTCAATTACTCATAGGAAAAAATGGATGACAAGTATTAAGTTGGGAGGGAACTTGAAGCTGGGAGAACTCAATGTGGCCCATTAAGACTTGGACAAATATAATAGAATGATAAATACTTAGAAAGGAAGGATGACAAGAATTTTATGGGACTATATATTTGACATCTACTGATACCTAGGTGGGATTCACAAAAAAGATACAGGTTTTTCAACTTTAAACACACTTAAAAAACAAACAGACGAGCCACATACTAAGCCTTAAAGTGCTTCTAACCAAATAAAAAACTCATTAACCCAAAATTCAATCTATTGACTGTGAAGCAGTAATAATGATGATCGAGGATAGTTTGCACTCAAGATTCAGCCTCAAATAAAGACTAAATATTATAAGCCAAAAGCAATAAGAAGCTAAAGAAAAATAACAGAATAAGTAAATTCTCAAAGAACATGCCAACAATGAGATAGCAGGCAAAAATTTTGGATGAAAAACAAAGCAGTCCATAGAGAGAAACATGTGTCAGAAAAAAAAAGGTACAAAGAAAATAAATTAATTTAAATGGACATATAAAATAAATCAGAAAGATAAAACTTAAACATAAATTTTATAATTCAATGCAAAACCAAGCTCTGCTAAGCTTAAAAAAGAAAATAAAAAATATTTTAAGAATCATGAAATAAACATACTTACATGTAATTTGATTTTTATTTATATTATTTTTAATATTCTTTCCTTTTTAAAATTTGAGTTTCCAATTCTCTTCCACCCTCCTGCACACATAGAAATGTTATGAAGTCATGCAAAACACATTTCCATATTAGCCATGTTTCAAAAAAAAAAGTAAGAAAGATAAAGGGAGCAAGTTTTACTTGATTATGAACCAAGAATTAATCAGTTCTGTCTCTGAAAGTGGATGGTATTTTCTCATAATGAGTTTTTGGAATTATCTTGCATTATTTTATTGATCAAAGTAGCCATATCTTTTACTACAACATTGCTGATATTGTGCACAGTGAACTCTTCATTAATCTCACTTCACTTTGCATCAGTTCACATACTTCTTGCCATTTTTTCTGATACCTCTCCCCTCATGATTTCTTGTAACACAATAGTACTCTATAACAATCATATGTTATAACTTGTTAAGCCATTCCCCAATTAGTAGGCATACCTACAATTTTCAATTCTTTGCTACGACAAAAGAGCTCTAAAAATATTTTTGTAGATATCGATATAGGTCCTGTTTCTTTAATTTCTTTGGGCTTCAGACCTAGTAGTGGTACTGCTGGATCAAAGAGTATGCACAATTGTATAACCCTTTTAACCTAGTTCCAAATGTTCTCCAGAATTGTTGGACCACTTCACTACTCCACTCATTACTGTTCATATTTTTCCCTCATCCCCTTCAGCATTTATTATTTCTGAAAGGTGTGAGGTAACGGTTCTTCACAGTTGTTTTAATTTTCTTTTCTCTAATCATTGGTGAATTATACATTTTAAATATGCCTATACATAGCTTGAATTTCTAATTCTAAAAACTACCTTTTGATCATTGACCACTTTGGAAATGGCTCTTGTTTTTATAAATTTGACTCACTTCTATACTTGGTGTATATGTGAGAAATGATGTCTTTATCAGAGGAATTCTGTAATTATTAAAGATATTCTTTCTTGGTCTGTGGTACCTTTTAGCATAACGTAGTTTCCCTGTTTATCTCTTTTAAATAAAAAGCCAAGGCTTTTGACACTGTCAGTTGTGAGAGATTTTGGAAATGATGTCAAAATATGGTTACACAGAAAAGTTCATCAGAATTGTATGTCAGTTTCATGACGGCAGCTTGCATGTGTTCTGGATAATGGGCGACCCTCTTGTGCCTTCCCAGTCACCAAGGCAGTGAAGCAAGGGTGTGTGCCTACTCTCATGCTTTTTAGCATGATGTTTTCAGCAATGCTGTCAATTGCTTTCAATGAGGATGAACACAGCATCAAGCTCAACTACCACACTGATGGTAAATTGGTTAACTTGAAAAGGCTACAAGACAAGACTAAAGTGGAGGGAGAGTTGGTGTATGATTTGAAGGTGAGATGTAACAAAGTATGGATCAATTCTCTGCTGCTTATGCTCATTTTTTGGCCTAAATTAACACCAGGAAAACACAAGTGCACCACGACATCTGTACATGAAACTCTTTTTTAAAGTATTTTTTAAATACTTTATACTTAAAATACTTAAATACTTTTTTAAAGTATTTTTAAATACTTTATACTTAAAATACTTAAATACTTAAAAAAAAGTATTTTTTAAATACTGCGGATAAGTTCATTTACTTTGGGAGTATACTTTCCAGGGATGAACAAACTGATAATGAAGTTGATGTACACATTGCCAGAGCTAGCTCAGTGTTTGGGAGGCTCCAAAAGAAAGTGTGGGAAAAAAAGAGGTATTACACTGATTACAAAACTACAGAGCCTTGGTACTCACCTCATTATTGTAATGCCTATGATACATGGACAGTATACCAGCATGATGCCAGAAAATTGAATTCATTCCATTGAAATTGTCTTTAAAAAGATTCTGCAGACCATCTGACAGCATAAGGTACCAGATGATGTTGTCCTTTCTTGGGCTGAACTGCCAAGCATTCAAACTCTACTGCAGAGAACACAACTCTGATGGGATAGCCATGTCATTTCAACGCCAAAAACATGTTGGCCTAAAAGACTATTTTATGAAGGAATCACACAAGGGAAGTTCTCATGTGGAAGTGAGAAGAAGTGATGCAAGGATATACTCAAGGTCTCTCTGAAGAAATTGGGAATTGATTGTGAGAGATGGAAGACATAGGCACAGGACTGCCCACGATGGCTTGCCCTCAAAGAAGGTGCTGTGTTCCTTACAGCAGAATTGAAGTAGCTCAAAAGAAATGCAAGACACACAAATTTAGAAAATCTACCCCAAATGTTCACATGGACTATTTGTGCCTGTGGCAGAGCATCCCAACTTCATATTGGTTTGATCAATCACAATTGGACACGCTGCAACTTGACTCTAACATACTGATGTCATTTGGTTCCTAAGCACCCAAAGCTGGAATGTAATAAGGTCCTCAACTTTTCCAGTTACCAAAATGTTCAGTATGGACTACCAGAGAAGCATGGGATTTAGGGTAGATTCTGGAAAGCAGCGATTGAAGAAGAGAGAACAATTTGGACTGGTTCTGGGTGAATGGAGAAGAGATAAATATTGTCTCATCTCTAGCCTGGGGCTGTGAGATTGATGACTGGGGTATGACTTGACCCATCTTATTTTCTTCTGCAAAGCTTTGAGGAGGATAAAGTAATATGGCAACACTTCCCCATCCCCAAAAGCTATTAAAGTTGAAGATAAGTTTGATTGTTGTTGCTTCATTTGGGATAGTTATATTGTTCCTAACCGAGAGCATAAGGGAGGGGAGCAGGAGCCTGGGACAACACAAAGCATGACACAGAGAACAAACATGTGCAGGAATTATTTAATTGTCATTCTACATAGATGACATTGATTAGTAAATTGAATAAAAGTAGAAGAACCTTTGATCTTCTCACTTCTCTACCACATTAAGATCTCAGAAACAAATATTAAGCTACCTTTCATGGGTTCAGTATGGCTGTTTCCTCACTACAGCCCTCTGAAGCAGTCAGGAAGGGGATGCCATCTCCATTTTCAAGTCAAAGAGTTTTGTCACCTCAGGTGTATTTCCTATTATAGGCAAGGTAATGCAGGAGATGGAGAATAATGTCTTTCCCTTCGCAGAAATATAAGCGCAGAATATCAGAGCCTGGTTTATACAATCTACACAATATTGGCTTTACGGGTTAGATTCAGACCTTTCAGCTCCAAGTTTAGGTCTCCATTTCTTAACAAAAGACTGCTTCAAATAGTTGGCATCTTTCTAATGGGTAAGTTCAAATGCTGATCTGGAGTGAATTAATAATATCAGCTAATAGTTTATAACATTTGTGTAGCAATTTAAGGTTTCCAAAGTGGTTTACAGGTTATCTATCTTTATAACATCTTTACAAGGTAGAATGCTATTACCCCATTTTACCAATGAGGAGACTGAGTCTGACTGAAATTAAATAATGTACCCAGAATTTTAAGTGAATGAGTGTCTGAGGTAAGGATTTCAGCTCAAGATTTCCTGAATCCAAATACAAAGCCCTATCCACAGAGGGACCTAGTGGCCTAACTAGTAACACTTCGCTGGGACCAAATAAAATCTTTGCAAATTAGAGGCATTAATATTCAGTTATCCTATACATCAATATGTTTCTCCATGAAGATGAATTCTCCAACAGTGCCAGTCATCAAGTCATTCCTACTTTGAAAATAACTTCCAACTGCTAATGGAAAGAATTTGAAGAGGTGACCTTTGTAGAAAATCAGGAATGGTTTCCAGGTTGGACTAAGGCATCCTTTTATATCAGATAAAATAATCTGAGATCTCATTTAGTGAAGCAAGTGTTGTGGACAAACACAAAACTGATATTGAATCAATTCTCATAAATACTACAAATTATTGTTAATTTCCACCAGCTTACAAATGTTTTCCCAAGGTTTAAGGATTTAGAGAAGCCATTAATCTTTGTGTTTGTCATAAACTCCTGACCCTCTGGTGATGCCTGAAGACAGTTTCACAGATTAATGTAAGTAGATGCAATTATTTCAAAAAAAAACACTAATTATTTTGAAATTAAAATGCTATTTATTTCTTTTTCAAGTTCACAGATTGAATATCTATACACTGAACTTTTGTGGGAGGGGGAGGGATCTATATATGCAAGATTAAAGAACTCTTTCTCTAGGTTTGTCATTCCATGAATGACCACATATGAATGGGATAAACATGAGTATTTGACAAGATGAAAAGATTATGAGATAAAATATTTTCAGAACCATTCACAAATCCTCCAACCTGTGTTCACTGGCATTTTCATATACTGCTTTTCTAATTGAGGCAAAGAGGATTGGAAGATGATTTATCCTTCAAAACTTGTCAGTCCACAAAATAGTGATGCTTCTTGTCCATTCTCCTTCTTCAAGAATTCCATCTGGAGGTGAAGTCTTCAGTAAGAATTCTCTCGCTCTAACGGAGTCACCTTGAAGATTGCCACTAGTGTAAACAGCATATGTCTTTCCTGAGGAGTCTGGTAGAAAAGTGATAGCGCTCCTTTTTTCTTCAGAAAAGTTGTAGGAATTACAGGTCTCTGACAGTCCAGAGGCTATGGAGAAGAAAAAAGTATTAGTCCAAAACAATAGAATTATAAGGTCTTGAGTGCCAAAGAGGCCTTCTATAGGCTGTATACTGATTTCTCCTTGGCCTGAAGAAAATCTCAGGTGACCACAGGAAGAATAGCTTGTGTATACTATACTATACTTATGAAAGGAGACAGTATACTTTTCTAGCTAAGAATCAGACTTTCAGGCATTTCCTTTTTACTCTAAGACACCTCCACATCCTATATTTGCTCACTGGTAAATGACCCCTTCGCTTTTTAGCCAAAAATTACTCTCCTGGGCTTTAAGATAACCTGCCTAGATTCCTCCATCTATCCTGGTTTGGATGGCTAATGAAAAGTCTATTTCTACTTAAATACAAGTTATCGTAGGTCTAAATAACTGGTAATTAATTAAAGGAACAATATAGTCAAGAAATGGTACAGTAGTTACATTTTCCAGCTATCTCAAAGTAATTGGACAAACAAGGTCCCCAGCCTGTAGTTCCCCAAATTCCTTCAACCCATCAGTTAATCTCACAGAGGAGAAAGTTTGCAAGATAATTTTGGCCTAATTTATCTGTCTGTTGACTGGAGCTATGAGTCCTTAATGTACAAGTGAGCACCCCCTACACACATGAAGGCATATAAACATAGATCTTCCTGAGGAATTTCATCGGTTCCTATGGTTTCAATGTCTGAGAATCAAACAAAATCATCTCTTTCCTCTTTGTGCCAAATGTAGAGTGTAGCCTCAGTAGGAAAGGAGCCATTTGGATAACTGTGCTAGTCTCAGGATTCTTAATTTGGATTTCACTTCCAAAAGATATAAGATCATAGATTTGGAAGGGATCTTATAGAATTTAGTAAACAACTTTCTACCCCCAGGCAGTAAGGAGGGAATTTAGCAATAAATGGAAATGAAATTGTAAAAGGGACATAGCAGGTGCCAAGAATAGCACAATTGTTTACACTCCCAACCCAGGGATTTCTTTCCTCTGAAATTACTCTTAATCTTCAGATGCCTGGGCCTTCTTCTTTATCTTGCATATTTCAGGAAGGTGGGACATGATTGACTCCTTAGTAAAATCTTCATTGGCCTGGACCCTAAGAAATCCCTTCTTAGCCTCATTTCCAGTTTTCTTCCAACCTTCTTGAATGAATGAAAAAGCCCTTATTAACCATTTACTCTATGTCAAAGAACCATGCTCAGCTATCCTGTACCCCCAACTCACCACAGAAACAGATCTCTGTTCCTACAGGTCTTACTTCTGCCTCTGAGCAAAAATGCACCCCAGTGAAATTTCAGGATGGCCCCTCATCTGGTTTCTGTTCACACAGTGGGGGCTGGGTTTCAACACTCTACCTTGGCCAGGAACACTATTCTAGTTTCTGAAATAGTCCAATAAAATGGCCCTGTCTACACACTGGGAGGCTTTCACAAGTTAAGGACATAAGGACTTCAGAGTGAATAAAACAGAGATATTCAAGACCACACTTATGACAGGTAGCCTGTGGGCCTCCTGGTACTGCTGAGAAGAAAGCTGAAATAGAGATTCATAGTCAAAAGGCTGACACTTACTATGAAAGAGTTTTAGAAACTCGGCTGCCATGTGGAGATAATAAGTATTCATACGAGGAATGAAAGGTTTCAAATTCATTTCTATGTAAGTCCTACGAAAAAAAGGAAATCAGTTATTATGATACTAAAAGCCAAACTGCCTGCCTCTGTTGTTGATGAGGGCACAGTCTCTGGGAACCCCTTGAACCCTTGAACTCTCCTTGAATCTTCCCACTCAACCTGGCCTTGGCCTGAGGCTATAACCATTAAGCCCAAATGCCTACCTTGCCCAGTCCTCTATTGTCCAGCTGTTTCCCACTCTTAATCCTGTTTCCCATCCTTAATCATTCTTAGATCCAATCTAGCTCAGATTGGTCTGGCCCACTTTCCTTACAGGCTTAGCAAGGGTTAGGATCTCTCGGGGCAGGCCTATTTGGCTAACTCTTAATAAATCTTATCTTTTCCCTTGGCTGAGAAAGCTTGATTCGAATTCTTTCGGCAGGACCCGGTGTGTTGGTACTTTGGGGTGTCGAGCACCTCTCACCGCAAACCCTCATCATTGTGACCAAACACACAAACTCATTCTTCTCCAACCCCATGGCCCCATGACCTAAATTTCTGCAATTATCTAGTTACATACCTTTCAAACATAATGCTCACATCCTATGGGGGAAAAAGAAAGATTAAGGTCAGTGAAATTCATAAATCGATTCCACTGAGACTGTCTGTGAGACACCTAGAAGCGCATAGAATCCCTTTCCCCTCCCTCCCCTTGCCCTTCCCTAGGGACTTTCATTGCTCTTTTCTATTTTTCTTTTTCCTCTGTCTCTCCTCTCTCCCCAGTCCTTTTCTCTCCCTCACTCCCTTACTAAACCCCAACCTCAAAAAATTAGACTTTGACACAACTTTCTAAGATATGAGGAGATGCTTGGGCATTCCCAGTGTTGTGCTAGACAAAAGGGGGTCAAGCAAGAGGTCTCCAGGTCTCCCCATGTATATCTTTGAGTTGATGCTTTGGCAGTCCCAGTGTTGTCTCCTTGTGTGATAAGAACCATTCAGGCATTTTCCATCACAATGAAAAGAGACAAGAGTTACTGAGACTCTTCATAAGGTTGAATCTTCATAAGAATGAATGGGATTCTGCTAGAGTCAGCTCCTTAGGACTCTGAATGCTTCCAGCATTTGAGCTCATAGCACATTGCCTGGCATGGAGTAGGCACTTAATAAACGCTTATTGATTTTTGTGCCTCTCACTACAGCTTTTGCTGCCTGCATAGCTGACTAAGCCAAACTGAAAGGTCAGGATTCTTGCACATGAACTCATTCTACCCAGCATCAGCACACAGAGCCCTTCCCATTGCTCTAGGCCAGATCCTCTAGGCAAACTCACGAGTGACTCCTGTCCTTTTTTCCCCTAGGAAGCACAAGTCACACTCAGCAGAATGCAAGAGTAAGTCACAAAAGAAAATCAGGGAGGGGCAGCTAGGTGACACAGTGGTTAGAACACTGGACCTGGAGTCAGGAAGGCCTCAGTTCACATCTGGCCTCACACACTCACTAACTGTGTTACCCTGGCCAAGTCACTTAATCCCAATTGCCTCAAAAAAAAAAGTCTAGGAAAGGGAAATGAAAGAAGATATCATCGATTTCCTCTCCCCACATACAGCTGGCCCTGAGGAGGATCCACTAATCTCACCTGGAGAAGTTCCACATTCGATTTCTGGCTCTTTTCCTCCAATTCTCTCATTTTGTCTGTTAGAAACCTGCTTTGTCTGGACATCCTGGCCTCCCACTCCTTCTTTTGCTCCATTATGTCATGTTGCTGAACAGCCTCCATCTTCTTCAGCCTCTGGTAGAGCTTGATCAACTTCTCCTTGCCTGTCCCCATTATGAGTTCCTCTACTTCTGCTGTCTCAGTCGTCTCTTTCTTCTTCAGGTATTCCCATATTACTGGAATTTTTTCCAAAAAATTTTTAATGGATATATCTTCACGGTCCTGTAAAGAAGGATGTTATTCCAATGATATACATAAAGGTACTCATGGCCTCACCCCATCCCTGCCTGCTCAGTGTGCTGTAAATTCAAAAGAACATTTGGGTAAGTAGGAGTCAAGAGCCCAGGATTCCAGTCCCAGCCACCTGAGTGACCTTGGAGAAGCTCTCTGGCTTCACTTTTCTGCTCTAAAATCAGCAACAATATATATAGATGTGAATGGGCTCTTCCAGCTCTAACTTAAGACAATCAAACAACCTACTCCAACCTATCTTTCTCTATCTAACCTCTACCTTTCTAGTGCTAAAAGAGCTGTCTTCCACCCAGTCTAATTGAAGCTTTGCTGCCTACCATTGCACTACATTGGAGTCTCACCTCCATTTTTTTTTCCAAACTTGGTTTCTCAATTTCTAAGTAAACCCCTGAAACTCCCAAACTCAGAAAATTTTCCATCATTTCCAACATTCTCTTCTTTGCTTACTTTTCTGCTTCCCAAGTAATTAAGTTTTCTTAAAATCCATGAAATCATCTGAATTTAAACTTGATTATGACTCCTTTTTCAAATCTATTGGCTTTGGGCATATTTTCTACTCAGAACTTGTCCAGCCACACCTGTCTTCAATATCTTGTCATGCTTCCCTCTTTCCTGTTAAGGATAGTTAACACTTCTTTGACAAGAATATGAAGCCCTTCCCAACCTGATGCCAGCCTACATTTGTAGAAGCTGCTTTCATATTCAGGCTATCTCTGTAATCATCCAGTTTCTCTCCCTCTATACCATTGGTCATGTTAATCCCTAATGACTGCATTGTGTGGGACGAATGAAGACCTCTCATAAAAGGGAACAAATTAGATAAATAGAAATAAGTAGGATAGTGAGTCCCATTTCTCTACTTAGATATTTTCCTTTCTGTAAAGCCATTTCTCTACTTAGATGTTTTCCCCTCCACAAGCTTAGCTAGTGGCCATAAGGCCCCCGAGGTTAAGAACAGGACACAGGATGCTCACATCCTGTGTATTTACCTAATGGTGAGAGGCCTGAAAGAAAGAAGGGTTGAGGTGAGTAAGTCAGCAGCCATAAAATTCTCTGAAAGTAAGGATAGGACACTGGATGCTCACCCCCTGTGCATTGACCCCAGGATAAGGGACCCTCAGCTCAGCAGAAAAATGGATGAAAAGCCAGAAAGCCAGGTGCAATGTAGATGTGCAAGACCAGTTAGGTATGAATGATGGGAGACAAGGTGTAAGGGTGCTGGGGATATCCGTCACAGATGTATGGGTGATGGGAAAGGCCACAGATGTGAAGATGAGGTAACCAACAACTGGCTTCTGCCTGTCACAGATAACCAAACTATTTGTTCATTGTTATTGTCATTAAGATAGATTTATCACTTCAGATTAATTGGAGAATGGGATAAGAATAGTGGGAAGGTTATGTCTGTCACCTGCTTGTCAAAAATAACCATACTGTTTGTTCCTTGCCATTGTCCCTGGGTAGATTTATCGTGTCCTGATTGTACCCTCAAAGCTTACATCTGCAAGCTGAGAGGAAGGAGGTTGGGAGGGGGAATTACGGTTAGGGACCTATATAAACACCCCAATTTTCTGTGTCCAGTGCGCTCTGACACTGAGAGACTTTCGGTGTCCGAGTGGCCCTTTCCCGGGATCATAAAAAACTTTCCTTTCTACTTTCGCCTTGAGATGCCTCTGTTTTAATTCTTGGATTCGAAAAATCCATCCCACACAGCATTAACACCACTCTTCAGGAAGACTCCCTGCAGTGGGCAACTCAAGCTTCCTGAACTTCAGAAACCTCAAAGACATTTTATTTGCACTAGTCATCCTATTAGTCTCTGATTATGTATGTCACATCTTTGAACTAGAAGTCAAGTGCCAAGGTCAAGAATATTTCTGGGTTCTACATAGTTATTTGTAGGTTGTGTCTCCCATTAAACTGTGGGATCCATGGGAGGAGGGACTGTTATTTTGCCTTTCCTTGGATCCCCATAAGTTTGTAAAGGGCCTGGAACACCGTAGGAGCTTAATCAATGCTCATCGACTGATTATTAAACATGATAATGGGAGAAAGATAATCCAAACCTTTGTTCTAAGGTCAGCTTTCATACCAGGACATACAGTTTAATTAACAAAGGTCCTCATTTCTCAAAGCTTATTTGCCAAGTAAATCTGGTATCTGGTTAATCACTCTTCCCCTACCCCTCTCACCTCAAGTGCATACTTCTCTGCTTCGGTGGGTGGAAGGGTTCAAGCCTGAGCACCACAAATCAGAAAACTGATGCAACAAAGTAGAGAGGGAAGCCAGCTAAAACAGCCACACATTATTGAATTTCAGCTTAGGAGACATGGGTTTGATTTAAAGTTCCTATACTCACTTGAGACAAGAACCAGGGCAAGTGACACAATGTTTATGAACCTTAAATTTCCTCATCAACTATGGTTAATAATGAGAAGCTTCTTGTACAATCCATCAGACTGAGTGTTCCATGAACAAAACACTCCATTTGTTGGCTCTGGTCTTCTTCTCTGGCCCTATCTCATGCCTGGAATGCTCTCCCTCCTCTGCTTCACTACTGACCTCCAGGACTTCCTTTAAGTCCAACTAAAACCTCATCTTTTCCTGAAAAGCTAACATTCTCAACTCCTCTTAGTTCTCATGCTTTCCCTCTGTTAATTAGTTCCTATTTATCCTCTGTATAGCTTGCTTTGCATATATCTGTTTGCAACATGTCCCCAGTCCTGTCCTCCCCTCACCTCACCCTCCTTAAGTTGTAAACTCCTTGAGGGCAGAGTCCATCTTTTGCTTCTTTCTGGATCCCAGCACTTAGCACAGTGCCTTAGAACATAGTAGGTACTTGATATAGATGTTTCTTGATTGATTAAATACATGCAAAGTATTACTTAAAGAGACAGAATCAGATACTTACAGTCCACACCACAGCCCATGCCAAGGGTCTCTCCTTCTCATGAAATTGAAGTTCCTGAATTTCTTTTATTTGCCAGCCCAAGATTCCCACATCTGTCTGGATCATCTTCTGTAAAAGAAACAGAAATAAATATTATCAGGAGGCCTGAGGCCCATAAAATGTGAAGGGCTTAGAAATTCATGTACTCTTGAAAGGCCAGTCCTACTTGAATGCTCTACAGGGGAGAGTCACAGCAGGAAGAAGAACATCTATCTGACCTCCAGTGGATAATTGGGTACTCAGGCAATAGTTCCAAAGGAAAGATTAAAGTAGGAACAACCAAAATGGCCATGGTGGGGTCACTACAAATGAACACCTCAAGCTACCTAGAGGATTTCCTTGACTCTTGCATGACTCACCCTATAGCCCAGAGCAGCCACTGCAATGGGCCAATGGATGTGATCCTCATGATCCTCTGATTTAGAGCAGGTCAAACAGAGCAGCATGCTGTCACTCTCACAGAACAGCTTCTGGTCTTCCCGGTGCAGCTCACACATGCCTTCTCCTTCAGAGTGCATGGCAATGTCAGCCTGAAGAGTTCTCAGGTGGGAGTATTCCCAGCATGTGGGACAACAGAAAGGCAGAAAGTTATTTTCCTGGAGACAAGACAAGCAAGCTTGATGTCCACAGTCAATGGTGATTGTTTTTGAGACGAAATACCAGCAGACAGAACAAAAATTCTCTTCCTCTTCTTCAATTTCATCTCCAAACATCCTGAGGAGAGACAATGAGAGACAGTGAGGGAGTTTCTTCTATTCCCATTTTGTTTTTTAGCTCAAAACAAATACATTTCATGAAACAGCATAGTAAGCAAAGTCACAACCAATTTTCCCGATAAACTTGGGGCCCCCTCTTCCACAAATGTAGATATCATTCAGAGGAAAAATGGGCACAATTAGGGCATACATCATAAAAACAACATATATATGTATGTATATATGTATAATAAATGTATGTTATAACAATAATAAGAGAGAGAGACAGTGTGTGTGTGTGTGTGTGTGTGAGAGAGAGAGAGAGAGAGAGAGAGAGAGAGAGAGACAAAGAGAGAGAGAGAGAGAGAGAGAGAGAGAAAGAGAAAGAGAGAGAGAGAGTGAGACTGAGAGCACTTTAAGGTACTTTACATAGAGTATCTTGTTTGATGCACACAGAAATATTCCTAGATGGGATGGGGAAAATCGGTCTCAGGTTAAGTTACTCACCCAAAATCAGATAGCTAGTCAGCAATCCATGGCCAACAACCAGCCACCTGTTTTTGTATGCTCCAAGGGCTGTATTTTACTCAGCACTGAGGTAGAATCAGCCATGAGGATGAACTCTGATCTTCCTAATCCCAGGATTTACACTCTGCTCATATCAAATAGTTACCAAAGCACACAAACCCCCTATGAAGGAGGTACTACTATTATCTGCATTATAATTGAGGAAAATTAGAATGAGAGGTTTGGCCACTTGTCCAGGGCAGACATTTAATCTGAAGTAGGATTCCAGCCCAGATCTTCCTAATTCCAAAGCTTGCTCTCTATTATCATAGCACTGAGAGGCCACCTAGCACTTCTCACTGGTATCCGTAGAGCCAGCCAAGATGGACGCTTCTGCCCTGAGTGCAAAGCCCTTTGTCTCTCTCCACTGCAGGAAACAGTTAGTATTGAGGCATTTCACTAGTGTGACTCCATTTGGGATTTTCTTGGCAAGAATACTAGTTTGTCATTAACTTCTCCAGTCCATTTTACACAAGAGGACCTGAAGCTAACAGAGTTTGGACAAGTGACCATCCCAGGGACACAGAGCTGATAAGTGTCTGAAGTCAGATTTGAACTCATGAAGATGAGTCTTCCTGACTTCCAGCCCAGTGCTCTGTCCACTGGGCCATCCATCCAGCTACCCCAGGAAACAGTAAAACTATAAATTGCAGGTCGGTTTCTACTCTTCATTGGTATATGTTAGAGAACTTGTTTCTTCCCCTGGAGCTCCCTCCATAGATGAAGTCTTAAGTCCAAACAACAAACACTGAGTGCATTCAGATTTTTAACAATAATAAGAGATACATTTGCTGGCATTAACTTTTAAAAGTAGAATGTCTGACTCAGCTTTACTATACACTTCCTCACTCTTGCACCCGAAGAGCCCCAACTTCCTGACATAGGTTGGTTGGGTGTGAAGCCCCTAGAGCTTTAAAAAAATATAGATTGACGATCAAACTCTCCAAACTAAGAAGGCTCTTTGCTGTCTCTTTTTGGGTTTATACCTCTCATTTTTATTAACAGGTGCAATCACAAGTATTTATTCTGGATTCACAATGGCTAACACAAAGCAAGCACTTGATAAGTACTCATTGGCTGATCACAAAGCATCAGTGTGTGTGTGTGTGTGTGTGTGTGTGTGTGTGTGTGTGTGTGTGTACAATGAAGTGTTACTAACCATTAATTCTGTGAAATAATATAGTAGCTTACTATTGATTATTCATATTTTGTAGATAGAGAAACTGAAGCTCAGAGAGGTTAACTAGCTTGTCCAAAGTTACACAACTCTATCATATACAGCATTGGCTGTTTTCACTAAACCAGCCTCTCCCTCAATGTTCCACATTCTGAGAACAAACCAAAGTGTGTTTTAAAAGAAATGCCATGGAATTTGGACTCAGAGTGCCTAGGCTCAAATCCTAGCTCCAGAACTTTCTATTTGTGTGACACTGGACACTTAAGTCACTTAAATGTCTTTTGGTCTCACCTCCTCCATAGGTAAAATGAAGTGGTAGACTAGATGATTCCTAAAGTTCCCGGCCAGCTCTAAATCCTTGGTTTTCTCCACCAAGTGAACTTTCCCCAGAAGGAAACTTACCTTTGGTACTGCCTCAGGAATTCAGGTGGGTGGAGCATCTTAGCTCAGAGGAGGAAACACCACCAAAATGACTTGGGGCTTGGCTGTTCTGTTTCCCAGGCACGTCCCCTCTCCAATAAATACTCTCTACTTCAAGAAGCACTAGGCCGAGGCAATTACAGAAGCACAAGCTACTTTTCCAACCAGGAAAGCCCTTTTATATCTTTTCAGCCTCCCCAACCTCTCTTAGCACCTTATTCCAATGAAGGTGTTAACTCCTCACTCAATCAACTACTATTTCTTAAGTGATAACTAAGAGCTGAACTTGGTGTTAAACCTTGTAACATAAATCAAAACAAAAACAGGATTCTGCCCCTCAAGGAGCTCACATTCTAATGAGAGAGACAATCTGAAAATAAATATGGACTTATAATATGTCTGAGGAAAGGGTACTTGAGAGTGAGGGTTGAGCAGGAGAGGAGCTGGCAAAGGCCTTTGGCAAAAGTTGGAATTTGTTTCTAGAAAACAAGAACAAAATTGACTCCAACACATACCTCCTTAGCACCTAGTAAGAGTAAGGCCCTTAGACAACATTTAGAAGCTCTGGGCTTCAAAACAGCAATTTTAAAAAAGATTTTATTTTCTCCCATTCACATGGAAAGACAACTTTTAACATTCATTTGAAAAAATTTCCAAATTTTCCAAAACTTCCAAATCTTCTCTCTCCTTCCTTCACCTCTTCTGTCTTCAAATTAGTAATTGAATAGAGCTTATTCATGTTCAGTCATGCAAAACATACTACCATATTACCCTCATTGTGAAAGAAGATACAGATCTAAAGGAGGAAAAACACAAAAAAATATAGAAAGTGCAAAATACTATGCTTGGATCTGCATTCAGGCTCCATCCATTCTTTCTCTAGACTTGAATGGCGTTTTTTATCAAGGGTCCTTTGGAATCATCTTCCATCATTGTATTGCTGGGAATAACTAAGTCATTCACAGTTGATGACCATACAGTATTGTTGTCACTAGTTGCCATGTTTTCTTGGTTCTGCTCACTTCACTTTGCATCAGTTCATATAGGTATAAAGAATGATTTTTATCAGAAATTCACTCAGTGCCAGCAGGCCAGCCACCAGAACCCCAGTGCTCAAGTAAAGTTTAGTCACAAGCTTATCTTTTCTTCTTGTTGTTGTTCTTACCATGGTGTTATGGAAAGACTGCTGGATCTAGGATCAGAATGCCTGGGTTCTTCATGGTTCTGACACTTGACATTGGGTAAGTAAGGATACCTTTGGTCCCTAGTTTCTGCTTATATCATCAGGGGAAGGTGGCATGCAATGTGGCCTTGGCATCTAAGGATAATGAGTATACTGGAGGGACAAAATTAAGCTTGCACTGATGCACTACTGCTGCAGGCTTCGTTGCCAAGGCAATCTTTAAGATGTAGTTTAGGGGAATAAGCTTGTGGCCCTTGGAAGAATGAATGTGAGGAAGTGTGGAGTTGTATCTGAAAATAAAACTGTGACCATTTCAAATCTGAATACCATCTTTGGGCAATTTTTCCATCTGAATTCCTGCAAAGGACAAGGAAAATCTTACTCAATAGTTAGATCTGGGTAACTGGTGGAGGGGGTGTGTGTCAAATAACTTCAGAATCCAAACCAAAAAGAAAAAGATTGATTAGCAAGCAAAGAAGGATTGCTCACTGACAGCAGCTTTGGCTCTTAGGGCCTAGCCTTGATTTTGATGGATTTTCAGACCTGCTCATAGTACAGCCTCAATCAGCAGCATTTTGGTACAACTTAGGATCGTTAAGTAAAGCATTTCACAAGAAGGTGAGGTAGAGGATGGGAGGATCAGGCAAAGATAAAAATGAGAATATCTGAGGGAATTTTTATTGGGTTTGTTGTCCAAATGAGAAAACCATCCCTATTCAGGGGAAAAGAAAAGAGGAGGTGATGAAAAACTTTAACTGTCATAAAATCCTTTTGATTGGGAAGAGCAGAAATGAGACAAAGCTGCAAGTGTCTCTTTTCCAAGGATGGTAAATAGTTTTTACAGCTATAGATGCGACCATCTGCTATTCCATGTCCTTCCATTGTTTGTTATATTTTATTTCTCCTTCACCATGCAATGGTCATTTGCCTTGAGCTCCTCCCTGAGATTCCTAAGATCCCTGAGATTCCAGTTATGTTTTAAATAAGGCTTCTCTCTATCTAAGTACTTTTTCCAGACCTTGTTCTAAGAACTTACATCCCAGACACTTCTTGTTCTCACTTCTTCTATCCTGTTCCCATAGAAACCACAATTTTAAAGTGGGAGAAATATGTTTCCTAGTCTCTACATTCCCTCTGTCTTTAGGGTGGACCCTTTATTTTCTCCTAAACTTTCATCCCCCCCAAAAATAACATGCTTGGGGGTTATTATCTCAGGTGCCTTCAGGAGGACTATGCAAACTTCCGGCTAATTGCTTTGAAAGGGGAGGAGACTATTCTGTGGCCTTTCCTCTGGTATCAGAGCCAGTGTCAAGGAAGTGAAAGTCTTCAAGATCAGTTCAAAATAAGAAAAAAAAATGATGCTTATTAAACCTTTGATTAAGAAAAAAATTACCTTCTAGACTACACCTGGATTATTAATCCCTTAAAAAACATAATGCAAGTGATTATATATCATACTACCTCTCTATTCATAGAGTTTAAAAAGATCTGAGCTAGAAATTAGGGGTGGCCCCAGTCCTAGTCTCAGATCTACCACTAGTCGAGTAAGTAGTTGTGTGATTCTGGTCAAATCTTTTACCTTCTTTCATCTTCAGCTTTCTCATCTCTAAAATGGCCATAGGTCTATACCTAGAAGGGGCTTCTAGACCAATATAGTACCTTATGGAAGTCGTTAAGTCAGTCATACCATTGCTCTTACACTTTTAAAGATTCAAGGCCTTATAAGCTGAAGGCTATTTGACACAGATTCATGAGTCATGTTTATAGCAGGTGCTGACATGCAGAAAGCAACTGGTCAAAAATATTTAATAAATGCCTACTTATTAAAGCAGGTACTGTGCTGACATAATATATTGTTCAATTCAGGCAAATTCTGTCACCGGACATTTGGCAAATGGCCAAAATGAAACTTCTCTAATGTTTCCAAATTATTTATGGAATGTTGGGACACAAATTAGCCTTTCAAAAATAGTTTTTACCCTCCAGTCAGGGCAAGATCTTCAAGTGAACATCCTCCCTGCTACCACCTAGTTGCCTGCTTCCTCTTCTGCAGGGAGGTGCCAGTCATTAAACGAAACAACACAGAAAACCCTCCTTGAGTATTCTCTGTGCTACCACCACAGCCCCCCACCCCCACCCCACCCCGGAGTGTGTGTGCTGGGCTTGTGTGTGGTGTCTCTCTCTCAATCTCCCTTCCTCTCTCTCCTCCCTCCCCCCCCCACCCCCCATCTTTTTGGGGATGTCGTTTTTTTAAAAAGCTGGTAGTCAGATGTGGTGAGTGTACAGACCAAGGGGCTTTTCTTGTTTCAAATGGACTCTCTGGGGCTGGAATACAATACAGTTACATCTGCCCACTACGGCTGAGCACAGACCTAGGGCTGTCCATTTCCATGGCTGTTAGAAGCTGAGCTAGATACTGTAAGGAAAAGAGCAGGACCTGCCTTCAGATTTTACCTCTGGCTGTTAGTGCGTGACTGTGGTCCAGTCACTTGAGCTGTAATCTGGGAGCTTGCTTAGAGGGACTCTAAAGTACCTGCCAGCTCACACACACCCCTTGGGAAAGAGGATGGTGATCTGCCAAGGAGAGTCCTTGGCCTGTGGGGGTCTCATAGAAAGAGGTGGGAGCCTAATGCTGCCCCCCAACCCCTTGCCCCCAGCTCTTCTGCTGTGTGCTCATAACCTAAGTGTCCCCCCTGAATTCTGCCTTTGAGCCAGTCACAAGGCCCCTGGGACTGGGGGCACTGCAGGTCCTCCTCCCTCAAAGGGTCTGTGATAATTCATTCACCATGTGTCCTGCCCTGGTCTGATCCCAGTCTAGCACTGGTGGTTAGTGAGCAAAGGCCTGGGTGGTGGTTTCCAGGGTGCCCACTTCTGACCTTACTTCTTGGCTCTGTGCCTCTTCTGCCAGCCCAGATGGGTGGTCTTTTCCCAGCTTCTGGCTAGGTTGTGGTGCCCCCAGCAGCAGAAGGGCCAGGTTGCAGGCTGATGGAGTGCCTGGGACATGCCCTGACCCAGGAGGTAGATGGACCTGGGACCTCCTTGAACCTGTCTGGCTCCCCCCCCTCCACCAACCTTGGTGTTTCCCATTCCTGCTACCCTACTCCTCTCACTGCCTCACATAGTCTTGGAGGACTGATAGAATCCAAGGTTCCATTTTCTTCCCCAAAAAAGGACCCACTGTGTCTTAGCTACAGGGTCTCTCTCAAATGAGATCACACAGTGCTTTGCAGACTTTGGAACCTGTTATTGTAGGCCTCAGCCTAGACCTGGCCACGGTGGTGACCGGCAGGTGGGGTGCTCACCCACATCTCTTCAGATCCCCAGCTTCCATGAAGGTTTAGTCCAGCTGCTAAAAGCCCTCCCTGATTTCTCCCCTTAATCAGCTCCTTTCAAGTTGGCAGGTTGACCCCAGGTACTCCCCTCCTGTCAGCTTCCCCAGCAGCCTCTAAGCAGGACCTGAGTTCACCTGACTGCTACATGCCAGTGCACACCTTCCAGGCTCAGGTTTCTGAGGCAGGATCTGAATTTGGGTTCCCTGGACACTCTACATTCTGATCCTTATTGTGGAATTGGTTGTGGATGATAAAACCCCTCAACCTGGCCCTGTTTTAGAAGCCTTATGAAGGAGCTTCTAATATTGTGAATAATTCTGATAATTCCCATTTCTATGGCAATTCCATCAGCCAACAAGTTTGTATTAAGTCCTGGGTCTGTTCTGTTAGAAGTCCTGGCTTAGGGTTAAGGCCAAAAAACTGGGCCCTGCCCTGGAACAGATGTTGATGGAAAACCACATGCATGTATTCTCTGCCTAAATGTTGCCTCAGTGGCAGATGAGTGTAGGCACTACATAACTGCTCCTGTTAATGGGAGAGCCTTGGGTACCTTGTGGATGTATGTGACTGGGAGACTGCAGTACTTTCTTCAAAACTGAATTGAGGACAAGGCTCTGGTGTGGGGATGGGGGTAGGAGAGCCTCCCTAAGAGGCTGGAAGCTCCTGGAGGGCAGGGTCATTCAATTAATAAGCATTTATTAATCACTCACTGGATGACAGCCTGGCCCTCAGTAGGTGTGGGGGGCACAAACACCAATAAATAAAGGCACTAGCAGAAAAAAATAGTTTTATTGGGGTATTTTTGCTATTTTAAAATCACCTACATTTACCCCTTTTATTTTTTTTAAACAGACTTTAATTTCTGTTAGAAGGGAAAGTAGGAGGTTGGCACGAGGGGCTATTCATCTCAGAGACAAGGATTACCAGGGTAGAGATATTTACCTGTTCCCTCAAATATTGTTAGTGTAGGGGAGACAATTTTAAAGCTCAAGCTAAATTCTTGATCATTCTTCACTAATGGGGAACCTATCAGTGTTTTATTTTTCGTTGTTGAAACTTTCAGTCTTGAGGATCTCCCATTCCTCCTGTAGCGCTTCAAGCCATTGGATCCCCCTATTCTGTGCCTGAACTCTTTCAAATCTGCTTTCTCCAAATCTAAAGTCCACTGTGAATCTATGACTGCATTTCCTTTCTTCTATGGTATACTCTAGAACTGGGGGATCTAGAGCTAGGGGATCACACCCCACCGTGGTTTCCATCATTTCTGCCCAAGTAACATAGAGGACACCTTGCCCCACTTCTGGCTAATTTCCTTTGCATTCTCTTTTTTGAAAGCTGTGCTGAGAAGTGGTTAAATTGGCTTAGGAGATGCCCCCAGCTTTGGCCCTGAGTATCTTCTGGGATTTGGATAGTCAATATGAGTTAAAGATCATTTCACTTAGAATTAGGTTCCAGTTGCTTAATCTGAATAATTTACACAATGTAACCTGTTCCTTATTACTTGTAGAAATATTGTGGAGAAGGTAACTTCAAATGGTTTGTTCTTTCATTCTTAGAAAGAATATGCTTGGGGCCAAGGAGGAGGGTGAGATGGACCAGCTGACAGAATGAAAGAAATTCTTCTCTGTATCAGTCATTAGGTGGGACTTTCTTTTACTGTTTTTTCTTTTAGCATTTATTTAATCAAGTCCCCTTGAAGACACTGGGCTTTGTTTTTTTGATTACATCAGGAGTCTTTGATGACCTCCTTGCCTCAAGGGAAAGCCTGGTTTGCACAGGTTTGAGTCACAGGTTTGTGACACCAGAAGCTTTTAGGTCACATGGGTTTGAGTGGCATGTTGTGACACCCTTTGACCCTGAACAGGATATATAAACCCAGAGGTTGGCATTTTCCCTTGGTGCTCTCACTCACTGGAAGTATGCTGTGTGACTGTGGTCAAGTCATTCTAACTGCCCCCCAGACTGTAACCCAGATGTTGGGACTTCGTTAAACCCTGGGAACTATGAATTGAGATTTGAATCAGACAAGGTCTGTCTGTTGATGTTTGTAATTTATTTGTATTTGTTCTGAAGTTCAGGGTGCTGGCTTTTCCTCCTGAACTAAGTAAATGATATTTGTATGTTGGATTAAAGAAACATTGTTAACCCCTTACAGTTACTTTCCTTAGTAAAGCAGATCAAAAGAAGCTGCGTTAGTAGCTTTATGTGTGCTGGTTGTTGTTGGTTTTACATAGCTACAGTAGCTGCTAGCAAAATTGTTGTTATATTCTGGAACACAGGGGAGAGGATGACATGTAGCTAGCTAGCATCATCAACTTCTCCTTTGGGAAATAAAATTCAGAAGATGGAGAGGTCCTGAGAAACAAAACATTTAATATCCTCTCTCTGGGCATTCATGGTAGTTTTCCCCTTTCAGAAAGCTCTCATTAGAAATAAGGAGAGACACAGTGTGATGTAGCATATGGGAAGATACCTTCCACCTCTGGTAGGCCTGGATTCATGTCACACCTCAGACTCTTTCTGGCAGTGTAGTTGCTTAATCCTTCAGTCATTTAGCCAACCAAAGGCACAAAAGGTGTGAGGAAAAAGAACTCCTGAGGGAGGAGGTGCTTAAGCTCCATCCTGTACGAACCCAGAGAGCCTACAAGGTAGAGGTTTGGAAAGAAAGCCTTGAAGGCTGAGGGATAAGACTGTGCAAACATGTAAAATGTAGATTTGTGTGTAGGAAATAAGAAGTAGGCCAGAATCACTGAAATGTGAAGTTCATGAAGGGGAGTAATAGGCTAAAACAAAAAAACTTAAAAGACAGGAAGTGGCCAGCTTTCAAGAGATTTAAATGCCAACCAGAGCAGCTTATGTTTCAAGCATAATTTTTTTTAGCAAAACCAAATGTATCCACAAAGAAGAGATTTGAAAAGGCACCTACTCCCTCCTTTGCTTTTCCAAGTGGGGAAATATGAGTATGGAATATTGCCTTCTTCTCTGTATTAGTTGATCTTTCTGAACTCTCCCTTCTGCCTTTTTTCTTAAATTTTTCTTCTCAAAGAATTGATTTACAGAAGGGGGAGAAGGAAGGAAAATATAGCTGATATAAAATCAAAGAGATTGATAAATTATATTTTTAATAAATAATAGAACACAGAAATAAAAATTTATTTTTAAAAGGATATTGGCAGAGTACATGTATTCTTAAGAATAGAGAAGAATGGTAGAAAAATATTAGTGAAGATATATTTGATAACATTTAAAATTTCATCAATATTTTCAACATAGTAACAGAAGAATTATTTAATAACCCCAATATATTTTGTATTGTTGGTTTTATCTGAACTGTAACAAACACTAACACTTAATAATCACTCAAGAAATGACACTTGGTTGCTTGACCAATTGAGGTGTAAACTCCTAGATTTATCCAGTGCCTGAAAGGTGAGTGAGAATAAGCAGGTGACACATCACAAGAGGGTTTTCTTAGAGCTGATGACTCAAGCATCCATCCAGGGTCCTCCATAAGGATTACATGGGTGGGAAGTGCCTTGGGAAAAAATATAAAAGCCTAGCACCTGTTCATTTGGGTGTAGTGTGTTTGTTCTGGGCTAAGATGCTTCCCCAAACTGGATTCCTGAGGGTCAGAGGCTTGGAAAGATATCAAAGGCAGGTGTCCCTCTGAGGAAAGTTCTTTTGTTATTGAAGACCTAGGAATTAGTGAGTTCTGGAAAACTTAGAGTTTTAGCCTAGTCCCATCATCTCATTTCACAGAGGGGGAAACTGAGGCCAGAAGAATTTTTTTTAACGATGTGGCCAACTTCAGACAGATTGAAAGTGGCAGAACCAGGATTTGAGCATAGGCACTGACTCCAAATTGTTCATTTTTCCTTCATAACGGAAGGTTTTATCTACTTATCTATCTTGTTGCTGTTGATAGATATGTGGCACAATGGGTAGAGAACGGGGCCTAGAAGCAGAGAGTCCTGAGTTCCAATATACCCTCAGATGCTTACTTAGCTCTGAGAAAGTCATTTACCTTGTTTGCCTCAGTGTCCTTAACTCTATGTCCATTTGCCTGGAATATGCCAAAAGATGGAATGGTATATGTGGTGTAGGGTAAGGTGTTGGGAACATCACCAAGGAGGAAGACAAGTGAGAGGGAAAAGCAAACTCAATGAGATTCACTGAGAGCTCTGTCCCATGGGTGTTCTTGTGGCAGGAGTACATTAGTTAAGCCTCTGGTTGGGCAGTCCTGGAGCTTCACAGGAGGCAGCTGTGCTTGAAGCCAGACACAGGGCTTGTAGGAACATACAGAGGTTTGCTTCTGTGGTGAGTTGGAGGCATTCATGGATGTGAGCATAGGGTTTGGCATACAGTAAGGGCTTAATAAGGACTTTTTCATTCATTCATGA
This sequence comes from Trichosurus vulpecula, assembly GCF_011100635.1. Lineage (NCBI taxonomy): Eukaryota > Metazoa > Chordata > Mammalia > Diprotodontia > Phalangeridae > Trichosurus > Trichosurus vulpecula. Next base: position 103,165,443 of record NC_050574.1, on the reverse strand, counting down.
AGGGTAGAAAAAGCAAGAAATGTGACTCAGAAGAGAGATTTCTTAGGAGTCCAGGCAGAGGATGATCTTAGTGAGGAGTCATTATGTGCCTCCTTCCTAAAATACATAAAATAAAGAAGGACTAGGCACTGGAGCATGCAGTAGTCCAAGGGGAAAGAAATAACTGTATTGGGAAAGTAAACCATTTTGCTTTTCCTGACATCTTCTGTGTGGCCTTGGAAAGGGTATTTCCATTTAGGGCTAAGTCCCCTCATCTCTGCTTTGATGTAGTGGGTAGGAAGGGTGTTGTACTAAAAGGCTTCTATGAGATCCCTTCTAGATCTGTGATCTGTTATGTCTTTTGGAAGTGAAATCAAGATGAAGGGGTCTGAGACAGGCACAGCTGTGTAAATGGCTCCTCTCCTGTCCAAGATGCTTTCTGTGAATTTGTTGGGGTTGAGGGGAAGAGATAAAGCTGTCTTTGATACTCTGGCACTGAAAGCCCTAGGGATTAATTTGCCAGAAAGGTTTATGTTGAGAAGCTTTCAGGTGTTTGAGGAGCACCCATCTGTACCAGGACTCATTGCTCCAGTCAACAAAAGGACAAATGTGGACAGAAGTTTCTCCCAAACTTTCTTCCTTCTTTCTGTGATTAACTGAAGGGGTGAAGGACCTTGCTTGTCCAATTCACTTTGAGAGGTTTAGAAAACTTGAGTACTATACCATTTGCTAATTATACTGTTTTCTTAATGAACTAACAGTGTTTAGTCCTATGACGGTTTAGTTAGCAGAAAGATAACTTTTTATTATTTTCCCAGGCAAGGAAATTTCCCAGGAAATTCCCATCACAAAGACTAGGAAGTAATCGTATGCTAAAAAGTCAAGGGAGGATTCACTTGTGAGCAGATACAAAATATGAAGGACTATTTGAGTAAAAGAAATGCCTGAAAGAGAGAGCTCTGGTTCACAGTAGGTGTGCCTATCCTGTTTCCTAAATGGTATGTACAGACCACTCTTGCTCTGAACATAGCAAATTTCTTGGGGAACAGGGAAAAGTCAGAATAGGGCCCAAGTAAGGCCTCCCTTTCACTCAGGACATTGAAATAATTTTCTTTTGTACTGATATATTTTCTTCTCTTTAGGACATAAACTGTGGAAAAGGTGTGATTACTATGACTTGTCTGAGGAGAAAAAGAGGGCAATTAGGATTTTCCCTGGCTTCTCAGGTAAGATGTACACAGCTTACATAACTGGGAGTGTTGAAGCTGAGACCGTCAGCCAAAAAGCATTCATGCTGAAGACTTCACCTCTGCACACAATTGTTGAAGAGAAAGAATTGGCAAGAACCAGCCCCACTTTCAGCAATGACATTTAGAGGGATAAATCATCTATGGAGTCCCTTTACATTCACTAGGAAGGCAGCATGAGCAAATGCCTATACACACAAGTTGAGGTGGTTGTGGATGGTTTGGAATCTATTTGTATCGAATAAACTTCACATCTTGTCAAATACTCATGCCTATTGCTTTCATATTTGGTCGGTCATAGGATTAGAAATCTAGAGCAGGGGTTCTTCACCTGGTGTGAATTCTGGGTTCAGGACCCTACCGCATTGCAAATATAAGGTTCCTGAGTGCAGTCCCAGGACTAAAGCTAGCAATATTCCTTGTGGCCACAGAGCAACAGGAGACCTGGTCAGAGTTCCAGGGAGGAGAGCAGTGGCTTTGGTCACATGGGGGGAAATAGGAACCCTGATCTAAATTCCAACACAGAGGGGAGCACTAGCAATTTGGGACACAGGAGACTGGCAGACCTGTTCACAGTGCTAGAGCCAGGAGCAGCGCTAGCCCTGGTAGCTAAAGGTTAACAAGGTCTCTTCTGGGGTGAGGACCAGAGTACAGACATGGAGAGGAGAAATCACACTTCTCCTTAGATCGTACCACCTTGCAAGCAGAGAAAACCTACAGACTCCCCATTTCTAGCTCTGAAAACAGCAGCAAGAAAGCCTGAAGCTTGGGAAAATGCCCTCTCCACCCCAGGAGTGGGACCAAACTTTAAGATAAAGTTAATAGTTGTGAAACTGAAAATTGTCTCACCTCAGAATGGTGTAGGGGGAAAAGATAGAATGGTCCTGGCCAAAAAGCTAGGACTGGTCCACCCTGATGTAAAGAATTGCCTAATGCAGGACAATTCAGACGAAGTTGTTTCCCCTCTTGCTATAAATTCTGAAGACCTTTCTGCAAGGTGGTATGATTAAGCACATTATATAACCCACCTTTTACCTTTCTCATAGACCAATGACTGTCTTAGTTTCAGTACACATCACTACGTCTTATGTAATTAACTGTATAAAAAGCTTCTCTGATTTTCAAGGGTCTCCTTGGGCATTCAGAGGCTTGGGGTCTCAATTTATTTTCAATTCTTAGCCTTGTTCATAAATTGATCCTGCTCAAACCCTTGTACTTCAGTTTCTCTTCATTGCAGATTTTTATCTTGACTCTTGGTGTCCTCAGATGGGACCGCAGGGAAGTCCTCCAGTCCTCAGAACTTTCTCTCAGAAGAAATCTTCTCAGAAGACTGACATGGAAGCTGGGCTACCCCTCAGGTCTCAGGATAAATGTTCTCCAAGACAAGGTAAACTCCTGAATGGGAGATCTTTGATATGAACTAGCTGGAAATGGTGGCAAAAACATGAGATTTAAATACTGCCATAAGTAATTATGAAGAATGAAATGGACAGCAAAAGTCTACTTGTGAGGGACCTCAACTTTTCCCTTTTGGAACTAAATAAATCTAAGCAAAAATAATAAATAATAAAAAGTTAAGGAGATGAATATAATTTTACCAAAGTTAGATATGATAGACATCTGAAGAAAATGGAATGGGAATAGAAAGGAGTATACCTTTCTCTCAGCTGTATATGGCACCTTCACAAAATTTGACCATGCATGAAGGCATCAGATTCTCAAAACCAAAAGTAGAAAAACAGAAATATTAAATGCATCCTTTTTAGTTCACAATGCAAGAAAAATATGTTAAATAAAGGGCCATGGAAACATATATTAAAGAAGCTAAATAATCTAATCCTAAAGAATGAGTGGGTCAAAGTACAAGTCATAGAAACAATAAATAATTTTATTATGAAGAATGACAATGATGAGACAACAGAACAGATTTTATGGGGTGTGTGAACTTCCCCAAAGAGGTGGGGGGCGATGGGGGGGAGGGAGGAGAGAGAGGAAGGGAGACTGAGAGAGGGACACCACACACAAGCCCAGCACACACATTGCGGGGCGGGGTGGCGGTGGGGGGCTGTGGTGGTAGCACAGAGGATACTCGAGGAGGGTTTTCTGTGTTGTTTCGTTTAATGACTGGCACCTCCGTGAAGAAGAGGAAGCAGGCAACTAGGTGGTAGCAGGGAGGATGTTCACTTGAAGATCTTGCCCTGACTGGAGGGTAAAAACTATTTTTGAAAGGTTAATTTGTGTCCCAACACTCCATAAATAATTTGGAAACATTAGAGAAGTTTCATTTTGGCCATTTGCCAATTGTCCAGTGACAAAATTTGCCTGAATTGAACAATATATTATGTCAGCACGGTACCTGCTTTAATAAGTAGGCATTTATTAAATATTTTTGACCAGTTGCTTTCTGCATGTCACCATCTGCTATAAACATGACTCATGAATCTCTGTGTCAAATAGCCTTCAGCTTGTAAGGCCTTGAATCTTTAAAAGTGTAAGAGCAATGGTATGACTGACTTAACGACTTCCATAAGGTACTATATTGGTCTAGAAGCCCCTTCTAAGTATAGACCTATGGCCATTTTAGAGATGAGAAAGCTGAAGATGAAAGAAGGTAAAAGATTTGACCAGAATCACACAACTACTTACTTGACTAGTGGTAGATCTGAGACTAGGACTGGGGCCACCCCTAATTTCTAGGAGGTAAGAGGAGAGGAAGTATGAAGAAAGAGAAGGAAAGAGGAAAGGAGAGAAGAGAAGAAGAGAGAAGACAGAGAGAGAGAGAGGGAGGGGGAAGAGAGAGAGAGAGAGAGAGAGAGAGAGAGAGAGAGAGAGAGAGAGAGAGAAGAGAAAATGAAAGTTATATGAAGTATTATAACTAAAATTATCAACAAGGGTTAGGGTAAGAGAACAGCAAATCTTATCTAAATAAAGTTTTTACTCTAATTTAGAATAGTACTTTATTTGAGTTATATTAGCTGGTCTAGAGAGGTTTAAGAGATCAGAGAGTAAACAGAATGCTAACCTATTTCTCACCTCAGTTTCCCCAAATGCATTATATGAAAAATTCAGTCTTCTCCTCACATGAACACTATATTATTTATTTAAAAAAACAAATTAAATGATAAAGTTGATGGATTAGAAGTGGCTTTGTACTAAAGCACTTTTTTCCCAGACTCAGTCACTGACCTTTCCTATTCTCTTTCCTCAGAAATATGGCTTCTTCCCCAGAGCTGATTCAAGACCTCCAGAAAGAGCTCACCTGCTCCATCTGCAAGGAATACTTCACACACCCAGCGTCCATTGAGTGTGGTCACAATTTTTGCCATGCTCCCTCCTCAGGAGCTGGCAGGAAGCCTCAACCCCTTTTTCCTGTCCAGAGGGCAAGAGTGTCTCCCAGGATAGGGATTTCAAAACTAACATGAGACTTGGGAAACTGACAACCATTGCAAAAAAAACTAAGACCGCATTGTTTGCAGTACCCTGAAGGACATGACAAGGGTGAGGTATATCAGAAAGAGCAGAAGCTGTTCTGTGAGGATGAGTAGAGGACAGTCTATGTGTCCGGCTCTCAATCCCATTAGCTTGAAGCTCACAGGCTCTGTTACACAGATAAAGCTGCTGAAAACTTCAGGGTGAGTAAAGTACCCATCACTCTATCTACACGTTCATTTTGAATTTTCAGTATAGCCTACACAGATAATTCTAGAAAGAGATGTGGTATTTGCCCAGGCCAGATGCTACACTCTAAGTACTCAAAGTGCTCTTGGTGAATTGAAATATGCTGTGTTCTATTGTTACATTGCTGGTGGAGTTGTGAGCTGATCCAGCCATTTTGGAGAGCAATTTGGAACTATGCCCAAAGGGTATAAAAATGTTCATACCCTTTGACCCAGCAATACCACTTCTAGGGTTGTATCCCAAAGAAATCACACAAGCGGGAAAAGGACCCATATGTACAAGGATACTTATAGCGGCTCTTTTTGTGGTAGCCAAGAATTGGAAATCAAAGGGATGCCTATCAATTGGGGAATGGCTGAACAAGCTGTGGTATATGAAGGTAATGGAATACTATTGTGCCATAAGAAATGGGGATGATACGGACTTCATAACAACCTGGAAAAACCTACACGACATAATGCTGAATGAGCAGAGCAGAGCCAGGAGAACATTGTACACAACCACAGATATATGGATTCCGTGAGGACCAACCCTGACAGACTTCGCTCCTCTAAGCAACACAAGGTGCAGGCACAACTCCAAAGGATCGTGATGGAGAATGCTATCTACATCCAGAGAAAGAACTATGAAGTTTGAATGCAGATTGAGGCACACTTCATGCTCGCCTTTTTCTCTTCTCTTTTGTTTTTGTTTTGGGTTGGTTTTTTTTTGGGGGGGGGGGTTCTGTTTCTTCTTTCTCATTATTCATTCCATTGGTCGTAATTCTTCTCCACAACTTGACTAGTGTATAAATTAATTCAATGCAAAGTCAAAAAAAAAAAAAAGAAATATGCTGTGTTCTTTGGTGTCAGCCTGAGCCTTTCCTGGTGGATTGAGTTCAACAGAAATGTTCCCTTAATGTTCAATCTAGTTTTGATTGAAGCATCTCATGGTTTATGTTCTAGAAGGGCCTCTGTTCTTTTCAGAGAATTGATGCTGGGAATCTGAGATGATCAGGGCCATCTTTATCTGATACGATAATTGCTATTAATTCATCTACTACAGAGAAGGCTAAGGAAATTCAGCAGCATTTGTTCTCTGTGTTTGACACTGGAAAATTACTTCCTTCTGGCAGAAGATAGGAAAAAGAAGACCACTCTTATATCTTGGAATTATCTTTTCTGGAAGACTGGGACATTGAACCACTACCCACATAGCCCATGGGCTCCGAGTTTTAACTTTTTACCTGTAGCATCAAAACTCAGATGCATTACTGTCTCAATATTAGTTGATTTCACCCATTCACACATGAATACATTTGGATGCTTACAGCTGACCTCTCGCAGGCATACAAGAATTCATGGTCATTGAAAGGGAGAGATAGAATGGGGTAAATTATCTCACATAAAAGTGGAAAGAAAAAGCGGTTCTGTAGGAAGGGAAGAGGGGGCAGGTGAGGGGGACTGAGTGAATCTTGCTCTCATCGTATTTGACCTGAGAAGGGAATACCATACACACTCAATTGGGTATCTTACCCCACAGGAAAGAAGGAGGAAAGAGATAAAAAGGGGGGGGATGATAAATGGGGAAGGCAGATAGGGGGAGGAGGTAATCAAAAACAAACTCTTTCGAAAAGGGACAGGGTCAAGTGAGAAAATTCAATAAAGGGGGGTAGGTTAAGAAGGAGCAAAATGTAGTTAGTCTTTCACAACATGAGTATTGTGGAAGGGTTATACATAATGATACACATGCGGCCTATGTTGAATTGCTTGACTTCATAAGGTGGGTGGGTGGGAAGGGAAGAGGGGAGAGAATTTGGAACTCAAAGTTTTAAAAACAGATGTTCAAAAACAAAAAAAAAAGTTTTTGCATGCAACTAGGAAATAACATACACAAGCAATGGGGCATAGAAATTTATCTTGTCCTACAAGAAAGGAAGGGAAAAGGGGATGGAGGGGAGTGGGGTGACAGAAGGGAGGGCTGACTGGGGAACAGGGCAACAAGAATATACACCATCTTGGAGTGGGGGGGAGGGTAGAAATGGAGAGAAAACTTGTAATTCAAACTCTTCTGAATATCAATGCAGAAAACTAAATATATTAAATAAAAAAAATTATATTAAGAATTTTATGGGACTATATATATTTGACATCTACTGTTTCCTAAGTGGGACTCATGAAATATATGTTTTTCAACTCTGAACACACTTTAAAATAACCACATGCTAAGCCTTAAAGAGCTTCCAACCAAGCTAAAATTAAATCTATTGACCATGAAGCAGTAATAATTACCATCAATAAGAAGAGTTTACAGTCAAACTTCAGCCTCAGATAAAGACTAAATAATATAAACCTAAAGCAATAGTAGGTTAAAGGAAAATAAAAGAATCAGTTAATTGTCAAAGAAAATGCCAACAGTGAGGTATCAAGCAAAAATTTTGGATGAAAAACAAAGAACTCTATAGAGAGAAATATGTGTCAGAAAAAAAGGTACAAAGAAAATAAATTAATTTAGATAGACATATGCAACAAATTAGAAAGAAAAAGCTTAAAAATAAATTTTATAATTTAATGCAAAAGAAAGCTCTGCTGTGTTTAAAAAGAAAATAAAAAACATTTTAAGAGTCATGAAATAGACATGCCTACATGTAATTTTATTGTTATTTATTTGTTTTATTTTTAATATTCTTTTCTTTTTAAAATTTGAGTTTCAAATTCTCTTACACCCTCCCACATCTTCCCACACACACTGAAATGTTATGAAATCATGCAAAACATATTTCCATGTTAGTCATGTTTCAAAAAAAACAAGAAAAATAAAGTGAGAAACTTCTACTTCATTGTGCACTCAGAGTTGATCAGTTCTATCTCTAGAAGTGGATGGCATTTTCTCATAATAAGTCCTTTGGAACTGTCTTGGATTATTTTATTGATCAAAGTAGACATAACTTTCAATACAACATTGCTGTTATTGTACACAGTGAACTCTTGATTAATCTCACTTAACTTTGCATCAGTTCATATTGTTCTGGCCATTTTTTCTGAAACCATTCCCCTCATGATTTCTTGTAGCGCAATAGGACTCTATCACAATCATATGTTACAACTTGTTCAGCCATTCCACAATTGATAGGCATGCCCTCAATTTCCAATTCTTTGCAAGCTCAAAAAGAGATTTTTAAATATTTTTGTACATATAGATATAGGTCCTTCTCCTTTAATTTCTTTGGTTACTGACCTACTGGTATTGCTGGGTCGAAGAGTATTCACAACTGTATAGCCCTTTTAAACCAGTTCCAAATGTTTTCCAGAATGGTTGGACCATTCCATTACTCCACCAGCAGTTCATTAGTGTGCATATTTTTCCCTCATCTCCTTCAGCATTTATTGTTTCTGAAAGGTATGAGATGGTTCTTCAGATTTGTTTTAATTTTCATTTCTCTAATCATTAGTGAATTAGAACATTTTAAATATGCCTATACATAGCTTGGATCTCTTATTCTGAAAACTGCCCTTTGATCATTTACCAATTGGGAAATGGTTCTTAAATTGTAGCCCCATAAAAGTCTTAAATAGCAAATAAATATCCTTCAGATAGGACTGTCCCAAATTTCATTGAGCTAGTTATTATCAAGTCAAGCTACATAACTTTTTCTGTCTTCTAAAATACTTTTTCACATTCTTCTCAACTTACTTAAACCATCTGAAACTAATACAAAGGTATCCAGGTCAATTATCTCGGGACAGGAGAGGCTTGGCTAACTCCCATTTGTTTTGCCCCTAAACCTTCTTATCTGCCTTTCATATTTCCAGTCAAACCTTTATCTTTCCAAATATTTCAAACCCATTATTCAGCTTTCCTTTACATTTCAACCATAAGACAAGATAGCTCATAAGTTAGTACTTTTTACTGACATAACTGCCTGTACTGGAATCCCACTTCCTCTTTATAAAGCAAAGAGGTTAATGAACAACCTCACAGGTTGATGGATTGATGTCCTTGTTTGCTCATTCTGGAGGAAAGGGACACTTTGGGAATTAAATCATATATCTATATCTATCTATAGATATAGATATATGATATAGATATAGATATATGATAAGTCCAGACACTAATTTTCAACTCTTGCTTAGGCCATGGAAAGACTACAAATTCAGAGTAGGCCTTCTAAAAGTTCCACAAGAGATTTTTCAAAACATTTCTGGAATTATTTCCCCTTCTTTAAAAGCAGTTTAAAATTTATCCTGATGTTAAAAGGAATAGTCACTAAACTTTTCTGAAGAAAATTATTTGGAAAGTTTTAAAATGATAGAAATCTCTTTCTCCTTAAAGCAAAATAAACCTGTAAACACTGGAATTCATTAAACTGAATTGGTGCAAAATGTCCTCATTCTCAAAGTATTATACAGAATTCCTAGATATTCCAAAGTTCCTTAGTCAAAAAGGTATTGTAGTGGGGAAGACACTTAGCTTCTATAAGTTAAAAGGAACATACCCAATTAAATTAGCCTTATCACAATAACAAAGTTTACCAGGACTTTAAAAACTTTCTCCACAGGAATTCCTCTACACAGAAAACTTTACACAAGATTCATTAGAATTCATGGCTAGATGGTGCCAAAAGTCCTTGTTTCAGTTAACAACATCAATTTCTTAATTAAGTACAACTCTTAATCTAATAACATCTAGATTATAAGAGGAATTGTTTTTCTAACAACATAGGAAATGCAATGTTAACCAAGTTGCCCAATATAAGAAAATTTTTAAATATAAGCGCAACACAAGCAATTATCATGTATTTAAAACTTGAAACAGAACCAATTAATTACCAATCAGATAACTGTAACTCAGTTGGATGAGCAAATCAAATCTAGATTCATAATCACTAGTGGTAACATTTTAATTTCTAAGGCCCAATACTCTTAGAACTGTAAAAGAAAAGATTATTTCTATAAAATCACATTTTTAACAGTTGCAACAATTTGCTAGCAGCTGCTGTAGGGGTGCAAGAACCACCAATAACCAGCACACAGAAAGCTGCCAACACAGGTTCTTTTGATCTGCTTTACCAAGGAAAGCAACATTAAGGAGTTAACAATCTCAATTTAATCGAACACACAAATACCATTCACTTAGTTCAGGGGGAAAAGTCAGCACCCTGAACTTCAGAGCAAATACAAACAAATTACAAACATCAACAGACCTTGTCTGATTCAAATCTCAATGGATAGTTACCAGGGTTTAACAAAGTCTGAACATCTGGGTTTATAAGCTGGGGGGCTCTTAACTACAGCTGCTCACATCAGCACACCACCAAGAGTAAGAGCCCCAAGCAAATACCTCTGTTCTCTCTTTTTATACACTCTTTAGCCATCATCAAATGTCCTCTGAGTCACCAGAACTTAGGCTCCTATTATTGCCTCTGGTCTTAGCAACTCCCCTTAGGACCCTGAGGGCTTCACACCCACATAGGCTTAGCACCTAGTAGATAGGTGTTTGGGTCTGGGGCTTTGCACCTAGTAAGGCTCAATCAAAGATACTCAATTAATCATTTTAAAACAGTAAGAAAGTTCCAACTTAATTGATATTATACTACATCCTGAATTGACAGAAATTACAAGAGGACTCAACAAGGCCTTTGTATAAATACTTGATTTGTAGCAAAAACAATTTTAACTAAACTTCCTTTTAAATAAAGAAAAACTTGGAAGTTTATAATTTCTTAGGTCACAGCAATTGTCCAACTTCTTAACCTAATACAATTCTAACAAGTTTTAGACTATAGAAATGTAATAGTGCCCTAAACATTATCTATGTAAAATTTGAAAATTACCCATTATCAGTTTTGGTAAATGCATTTCTAAATCACCTTGCACAGAGAATCATTTATCTCATCATTAATATGTTGAAGCTACAACTTTAACCCACCACATATATTCTCATAATAGACAAGATTTCGCAAGAAAAGTGGGTTCTTATAGAAAATACCAGTATTATTAATTATTACTTGTTATAACCAAATATAAAAGTTCCAAATCTTCAAATTTTTATCACATCCCTTTTAAAAAACCAAGTTTATATATATCAAAATCAGATAAAATTTGCTTCTCAAGTTTCACAACCTAAGAGATTTTTTAAAATACAGTGCAATTTTAGAAATACAGAAACAATAAATTTCAGATGACATCAATTGCATTTCCACATTACCACATATAGAAATTATTCAACTTATTACTTTTGGTATTTAAAAACCACTTCAAAGTTAGCAATTATATTTTTAAAATGTTGTTTCTAACATATGACAGTCATTATGTTAAGCTTTTTACAGTTGTCACACCATTTTGATCCCATAACAACAACCATTAATATTTTTTTCTTTACAAATCAGGAAACAGGTCAAACAGAGATAAAATACAGTTTTGCAATTGGAACAGAGAAGTATGAAGTTTACCTAGAGCAGAAGCTGGTTTCTCAGTGATGACAATTGTTGGAACCAGAGCTTAGGGAATGCTAACCACAGTACAAATTCATCTACCTTGCCCTTCCCCACAACAGCAGAATTTACTGAGCCTGGGGCAGTTTGCTGCTGCTGGAGACAGAATGAGTGAAATGCATAGGACCTGGGTGACATCTCCAAGCTTTGCCGAAAAGGATGGGCCACAAGGTAACCGGGGCCCTGGACTGTCAGGGTACTGCCAGTCTGCGAATTTTCACCCATCTCATCCTTTTGCCAGGTGAGGAACTGTGATTTAAGTTTTCCCTACTATTTTCCTGCATTCTCTTCTCTTAATCTGATCTGGGATGACAGGAGTTAACAAGAATCCTTATGGTGGTTAAAAAATAAGGGTTAGAAGGGGTTGTTTTAGCACCAGTGAGTTCCTCAAGTCATCTTCAGTCTCAGGAGTTCTCTCCCAAAATTCCAACTAATTAGTTTCCAAACTTTTTAATGATTAATCCCAGAATCTGTTAAAATGTTTTAGCTCTATTTCCATTGTAATTCCAAGCTAGCCAGACCAGAAATTACAAGGAAAGGAGTCTTTGTTTCACCAAGCTGCAGGTTTGAAATCTCTGGCTGCCTGAATTTCAAATTTTACAAGGTAATAGACTCATTTCACAGCACACATACTGACAAATTGACAATTAACAGGACAAATACAAACTGAGCTCACAATTTAACAACAAAGAGAAGGAATAAGAGGCTTTCATGAACTGGCTATTAGCATCTCTATGGTCTTTGGGGAAGCCTTGGCATCCCTGATGTTTCTGACTTGCCATAACCTATATCCAGAGTGTAACTGTCCTCCTCAAGAACAAAGCCCTTGGAGGGTGGGGCGGGAGAGAAACAAGGCAACAGCAGCAGAGGTGCAAAGTTATCCTCCTTAGGGCAGGAGAAGGAAAGGTGAGGAGTAAGGACAAAGTGCTTTTATCCTCCACTGAATCAGGTTCTTTTAAGGGAAAGGAGGCAAGAAGAAGGTGAGGAATAGAGCAGAGAGAGTAGAGAAACAGCTAGAATTGGAGCTGTTGGAAAAGAGGAGAGACCGGGGTGGAGGGAATTAGCCAGTACTGGAGAGATGCTGAAACAGCTTTGTGGGCCATAAGGGAAGAGGCTTCTGCCCTTTGTTCTCACTAAGCCATCTCAGGAAACCCAAGGTGAAACATTCCCAACTCATTTCCAGATATCGTTGTACAAAGGGGACCTAATTAACAAGAATTGGTCCCCGCCCCCAGAGGTAACTTTAAAGGGAAATTTCGGACTTCAACCAAACTAGTGGGAGTCCTTTTGGAAAGTGGGAATAGGGACAACTTACCACAACCTTGTCAAGGCCAAGATTCCAGGAAAAATGAATCCTGAGGCGCCTGAAGCATTGGCAAGTTGGGCTACAGTTCTTCATCCTGGTTCCATCAGTTCCATCCGAAGTCCATGGCACCATAACTATTGACCTGAAAGTTTGGTTAAAGAAGACAAACAAGCTAGGTGATAGAAATTTTACACTACTTATTCATTTATTCTCTTAAAGCCAGCAGATACATACATGTATGTAACCAGACAAAGTCTGCCTGCCTGAACAAAGGAATGAGAAGGCTTAAATACATATTTTTAGTCCCAACTCAGCATGCCTGAATTACTTCACTTTTATGATCCCTATGTGTATTTAACCATGATACAAGACAAGGATTTTCCCTAATGGAATAGATTGTAAATACAATAAGGTAAGAGAGTTGACAAGGGTCAGTTGAAACTACAACCCAGCATTTCTGGGTTTAATTTACCACTAACATTCCATCACATAGTATATACCCATAAAATATTAAGCAAGAGAGTTTCTCAGGTTAAGGGTCTCATCCTTAATGGCTAATAGCCAGAGGAGGGAAGAATGCCCTTAAGTCAGCCCCATCTGGGCTTGTTGACATAAGAAGAGATATTTCTCTGAGTTCACTCAGAGGACAAAGAAGCATAGGATCAAGCTCTTCTGGTTAATCAGTTCAGACTCTTCCTCTGGTTAATGAATTTAGGCTCTGACCCTTACTGAAGTTACTAAAATGACAATAAATGATCATCACCCTCTTATTTTCCTATTGGTTAAGTTACATTTTTATACACAACTGTCTGTGTGTGTGTGCATACACACAGACACACACAGACACACACACACATACACACACATATATACATACACATACAAATACACACATATATACATACATATATTCATACATACATATATCTATATATACATGCACATGCACCCCCCCCACACACACACACACACCTTCCTTCTTTGAGCCAATCCTTATGAGAATGAGTTTCAAGCATTACCTGTCTCTCCCCCATTTCCCCTTCCATTGTAAAAGCTCTTCCTTACATACCTCATTTATGTGAGTAAAATTTCACCATTCTACATCTCCTTTCCCCCTTCTCCCAGTACATGCCTCTTTCTCACCCCTTCATTTCTTTCCAGATCATTTCAATGTAATCCACTCATATCCATGCCTTCTGTCTCTGTATACTCCTTTTGACTGACATAAAAAGGATGAAGTTCTTAGGAGTTATATGTTTCATCTTCACATATAGAAACGTACACAGTTTAACTTTATTGAGTCCCTTAGGATTATTCTTTCATATTTTCCTTTTTATGCTTCTCTTGAGTCTTCTGTATAAATGTCAAATTTCTTGTTTTTCCAGATGAATTTTGTTATTATTTTGTCCAGCTCAGTAAAATAATTTTTTGGTAGTTCAATTGGTATGGCACTGAATAGATAGATTAATTTAGGTAAAATTGTCATTTTTATTATATTAGCTCGGCCTAACCATGAGCAACTGATATTATTTTATTCGCGTGAAAAGTGTTTCATAGTTATGTTCATATAGGCCCTGGGTTTGTCTTGGCAAATAGACTCCCAAATATTTTATAGTGCCTTCAGTAACTTTGAATGGAATTTCTCTTTCTATCTCTTGCTGTTGGGCTTTGTCAGTAATGTATAGGAATGCTGATGGGTTTATTTTATATCCTGCAACTTTGCTAAAGTTGTTTATTATTTCAAGTAGTTTTTTACTTGATTCTCTAGGATTCTCTAGATAAATCATCATATCATCTGCAAAAAGTGATAATTTAGTTTCTTCTTTTCCTATTCTAATTCCTTCAATTTCTTTTTCTTCTCTTATTGCTACAGCTAATGTTTCTAGTACCAAATTGAATAATAGGGGTGATAATGGACATCCTTGTTTCACCCCTGATCTTATTGGGAAGGCATCTAGTTTATCCCCATTACAAATAATGCTTGTTGATGGTTTTAGGTAGATGCTATTTATAATTTTGAGGAAGGTTCCACTTATTCCTATGCTTTCTAGTGTTTTTAATAGGAATGGGTGTTGTACTTTGTCAAAGGCTTTTTCTGCGTCTATTGAGATGATCATATGGTTTCTGCTAGTTTTGTTGTTGATATGGTCAATTATGCTAATAGTTTTCCTAATATTGAATCAGCCTTGCATTCCTGGAATAAATCCTACCTGGTCATAGTGTATTATTCTCGTGATGAGTTGCTGCAATCTTTTTGCTAATATTTTATTTAAAATTTTTGCATCAATATTCATTAGAGAAATTGGTCTATAATTTTCTTTCTCTGTTTTGACTCTACCTGGTTTGGGTATTGGTACCATATTTGTGTCATAAAAAGAATATGGTAGGACTCCTTCTTCACCTATTTTCCCAAATAGTCTACAAAGTATTGGAATTAGTTGTTCTTTAAATGTTTGATAGAATTCACCTGTAAAACCATCTGGCCCTGGAGATTTTTTCCTAGGGAGTTCATTGATGTCTTGCTCAAGAGGTCTAGAGTATCTAGGGTATTAAGGAAAAGACATGCTAGAGAAGGTGGCTTAGCCATACCAGATATTAAACTGTACTACACAGCAGCAGTCATCAAAACTGCCTGGTACTGGTTAAGAAACAGGGGTGTGGATCAGTGGAATAGGATAGGTACACAAGTAGGAGAAATCAACAAGTTTAGCAATCTACTCTTTGATAAACCCAAAGAGGCCAGCTTCTGGGCTAATAATTCACTATTTCACAAAAACTGTTGAGAAAATTGGAAAATGGTAGGGCAAAAACTGGGCATAGACCAATATCTTACACCATACACCAAAATAAAGTCAAAATGGGTTCATGATTTAGGAGTAAAAGCTGATACTATAAGTAATTTGGGAAAGCAAGGAATAGTTTACTTATCAGATTTATGGAAAAGTAAAGAATTCATGACCCAACAAGAGATGGAGAGCATTACAAAATGAAAAATGGATAATTTTGATTATGTCAAATTGAAATGTTTTTGTACAAAAAAAGCCAATGCAACAAGAATTAGGAGGGAAGCAGAAAATTGGGAGAAAATCTTTGCAACTAGTATCTCTGATAAAGGCTTCATTTCTAAAATATACAGGGAACTGAGCCGAATATATAGGAATACAAGCCATTCCCCAATTGAGAAATGGTCAAAGGATATGAACAGGCAGTTTTCAGAGGAAGAAACTAAAGCTATCTATAGGCATATGAAAAAATGCTCTGGATCACTACTGATTAGAGAAATGCAAATGAAAACAACTCTTAGATACCACATCTATCCTGTCAGATTGGCTAAAATAACAAAACAGGACAATGACAAATGCTGGAAAGGATGTGGGGAAATTGGAACATTGTTGCATTGTTGGTGGAGTTGTGAGCTGATACAGCCATTTTGGAGAGCAGTTTGGAACTATGCCCAAAGGGCTATAGAAATGTTCATACCCTTTGACCCAGCAATACCACTTCTAGGGGTGTATCCCAAAGAAATCACACAAGAGGGAAAAGGACCCATATGTACAAGGATATTTATAGCAGCTCTTTTTGTGGTAGCCAAGAATTGGAAATCAAAGGGATGCCCATCAATTAGGGAATGGCTGAACAAGCTGTGGTGTATGAAGGTGATGGAATACTATTGTGCCATAAGAAATGGGGATGATGCAGACTTCGTAACAACCTGGAAAAACCTACACAACATTATGCTGAGTGAGCAGAGCAGAGCTAGGAGAATGTTGTGCACAGCCACAGATATATGGATTCCATGAGGACCAACCCTGACATACTGTGCTCTTCTCAGCAAGCTAAGGTGCAAGGACAACTCCAGGGGACTCACAATGGAGAATGCTATCTTCATCCAGAGAAAGAATTGTGAAGTGTGAATACAGATTGAGGCTTACTACATGCTCACCTTTTTTGCTTCTCTTTTGTTTTTGTTTTAAGGTTGTTTTTTTTTTTTGGTTCTGTTTCTTCTTTCTCATGATTCATTCCATTGGTCATAATTCTTCTCCACAATTTGACTAGTGCATAAATTAATTCAATGCGAAGTTATAAATGATATGAGATTCCATGCCGTCTTGGGGAGGGAGTGGGAGGGAGGGGAGAAAATCTGGAACTCAAAACTATGTAGAACCGTGTGTGGTAAATTAAAAATAAATAAATAAATTAAAAACAAAAACAAAAAAAAAAAATCTAAATGTGAAAAAAAATTTTTTCCTTGGTAGTTTATCCTTGGTTGTAGTCCAAGCTCCTTTGTCTTTCAGAATATCATATTCCAATTTTTCCTGTCTTTTAATGTACAAGCTGCAAGGTCCTTAGTGATTCTGACTGTAGTTCCATGATATTTGAATTGTTTCTTTCTGGCTGCCTACAGTGTTTTCTCCTTGACCTGATAATTCTGGAATTTGGCTAGAATATTTCTTGGAGTTTTCAATTTGGGATCTCTTTCAAGGGTTGATTGGTGGATTCTTTTGATGACTATTTTACCATCTAGTTCTAAGACCTTGGGGCAGTTTTCATTGTGAGTTCTTGGAAGATACTGTTCAGGCTCTTTTTTTTCATCATGGCTTTCTGGTAGACCGATAATTCTTAGATTATTTCTTCTGGATCTATTTACCAGATCAGTTGTTTTTCCAATCAGATATTTCATGTTTCCTTCTACTTTTTCATTCTTTAGATTTTGTTTGACTGATTCTCGATGCCTCATGTAGTTATTCGCTTCTATTTGCCCAATTCTACTTTTTAACGAATTGTTGTCTTCATTTAGCTTCTATACCTCCTTTTCCATTTGGTTAATTTTACTTTTCAAGGACTCATTCTCTCCAATTAGATTCTGAACCTCCTTAACCATTTTAGCTATTTTACTTTTTAAAGATTTGTTCTCATCAGTGAATTTTTTTCCTTTTTCTCTTTTACCTCTCTAATTTGGTTTTTAAGATTCTCCCTGAGTTCTTACAAGAATGCTTTTTGGGCTTAAGACCAGTTCACATTCTGTTTTGTCATTTCAGATGTGGGTATAGTGTCAATGCTTTCCTCTTCTGACTCGGTATATTGATCTGCCATGTCTCCATAATAAGAATCAATAGTCCTTATGTTTCTGTATTGTTTCTTCAGGATGGTTGTCTTTTGAAGTGGATCTCTGCTTCTGGGGTTCAGGGGGCTCTGTCCCAAGCTTCTTGTGCTGGGAGCTGTAGGCCTGGTTACTGGCTTTGTGTGCTGTGGCCTCCGGTTTCATGAGGTGTGGGAGAGGAGTGGTCTGGCTGCTGGAAGTCTCCTCTTCCCCTAGGGCTGCACTACAGCATGGATGGTCTCAGCAATTGTCTGCACTGGTGTCTGCCAGTTCCCTTGGTTGTGAGAAGGCATGTCTGGGGTCCTGGTGTTGATACCTGCTGGCTTCCTCCTTCCCCCTCCCCCAGGCCTCAGGAATTCCCACTGTGATGCTGAAGTGGGGCCTGCTTACCTTCCCTCCCTTCCTGCACTACTCTCCTTTTGCCACCACAAGAACAGCACTCTCCCCATTTCCCAACTTAAAAGGCTATTGAAGCCCTACTTCTGGCTTCTCTACCTCAGGGTCTCCCAGGAGAATATCATCTGAGTGAGGAAGGAAAAGGCAAGAGCCATTTTACCCGGTCATCATGGCTCCTAAAAGCTCAAGAAGGTGAGTTTCAAACCTCTAGACTGTGGGCTGAAAGCCTCAGAAGTAGCTGCTCCAGTGGTTGAGAGCTCTGCAGTGGTGTCTGTCCTAGGTCCAACAGACTCCCATTGTGGGCTGAGAGGCCTGGGGATCACCGTGATAGCAGGCACTTCAGCCCTGTGCCTGCTCCTGCTTCCACTCAGGTATATTTCAATTCAGTCCTGGGCCTGCCCCTGTTCCTGCTCAGGTATGTTTTAATTTCACATGCCCAGCACTCTCCCAGCCTGGTTCACTGGCTGGGTTCCACTACAATTCCTGTTCTGGTGTGGTCTGGTGCAACTCTGCACGTCCAGTGCTCCTGCCGTGCCTAGTCTACTCGTGGCTTCCAACTCTTTCAAATCTGCTCAGATTCACTTGTTTTAAAGAGGTATCTGACAGAATTTGTAAGAGAGCTCAGGTAAGTCCCTGCTTTCACAGTGCCATCCTGTTTCTGCCTCTCCTTATCTTCAATTTTAATAGCTTTGGGGGATGGGAAAATTTTGCCATATTACTTTATGCTCCTACAAGCTCTGAAAAAGGAAATAAGATGGGTCAAGTCATACACCAGCCATCAATCCCACAGTCCCAGGCTAGAGATGAGGCAATATTTATCTCTTCTCCATTCACACAGACCCAACCCAAATTGTTCTCTCTTGTTCAATATCTGCTTTCAAGAATCTACATTAAATCCCATGCTTTTCTTGTAGTCCATGCTGAACATTTTGGTAGCTGGCAAACTTGAGGACCTTATAATGGTCCAAATTTAGATGCTTAGGAACAAAATGATATAACTATGTTAGAGTCAAGTGTGTCTATTTATAATTGATCAAACCAATACGATTTAGGAATTCTTTACTACATGTCAGGCACAAATAATCCATGTGAACATTTAGTGTAGATTCGCTAAATTTGTGTGTCTTACATTTTGAGCAACTTCAATTCTGCTGCAAGGAACACAGCACCTTCTTTGAAGAGACACCATGCTGGGAAGTCCTGTGCCCACGTCTTCCATGTCTCACAATCAATTCCAAATTTCTTCAGAGACATCTTGAGTGTGTCCTTGTATCACTTCTTCTAACTTACATATGAGCTCTTGCCTTGTGTCAGTTCTTCATAAAATAGTCTTTTAGGCCAACATGTTTTTGGCATTCAAATGACATGGCTAGCCCATTAGAGTTGTGTTCTCTGTAGTAGAGTTTGAATGCTTGGCAGTTCAGCTCAAGAAAGGACTTTGTTGTCTGGTACCTTATCTTGCCAGGTAGTCTTCAGAATCTTTTTAAAGACAATTTAAATGGAATTAATTCAATTTACTAGCATCATTCTGGTATACTGTCCATGTATCACACGCATTTGTTCAATTAAACTAGGTTAGGTTCAGATTCATGACTGTCTTCCAAGAAAAGGATCGCCCTATTAAGGAGGACTGGCAAGAATTTTGCAAGCAATATCTAAGAGAGAGGACCCCCCCCCACCCCACACACCCCATGATTGTCACAGGACAATCTTTTTCCTTTACCTTTATAGAGATGGACAATAGAGGCATCCTTGAACTCCTTGGGGATAACCTCCTCTTGCCATGTGACCCAGAAAATTTTAATTAGCTTTTGTGTGAGTAATGGATCCCACCTCCCATCTTGTAAACCTCAGCTGGAATAGAATCACCCCAGGTGTTTTTAAAAGGAGAGGAGCCTAATGGCATTTAAAACCTCTTTTTCAGTTGGAAATTTGGCTAGAGAGGGCTTCAAACTGAAGTAAACAGTCAATGGCTTCAGCATTGAACAATGACGGTCTGTTGAGAACAGCATAGAAGTGTTCAGCTCGCCTCTCCAGGATCATGTCTTTATCACGAATCAATGTGGCTCCATCAATACTGAGTAGTTGAAATTCACCATATATCTCTACTTTTTAACAATTTTAGCAAATAGTGCCCCCTACCCCCCAAAATCTTCATGACTTGAATGTGTGAAATCCTTTTAAGAAGGAGTAGGTTAGAAGATAGAATGATAGATGAGAAGTTTATGCTTGTGTTGATAAATGTTTCACAATTTACTCTGGAAAAATATATATGCAGGACACACTTTTAAATCCAATGTACATTAGTAACATTTTCTCCATTACTTTTCTAAGTCTAGACAATCAACGGAGAGTAAATCAAACTCCAATTTATAGTATTTGGAGGGTTCTGAGGTATAAATGCTCACACTGAACATTTAATAGTCAGTTCTCCTAAGCTAGTACAGAGCTGGCTCCAACACATCTTGAGTATCTTGATTGGGTGCCAGGAATGGGGGAGGGCAAGAATGAAGAAGACCTCATTGATTTGAATTGAATAAATTTTTTTTTTAAATCCCCTATAGTGCCAAAAAAAGCCAATGCAACAAGAATTAGGAGGGAAGCAGAAAATTGGGAGAAAATCTTTGCAACTAGTATCTCCAATAAAGGCCTCATTTCTAAAATATACAGTGAACTGAGCCAAATATATAGGAATACAAGCCATTCCCCAATTGAGAAATGGTCAAAGGATATGAACAGGCAGTTTTCAGAGGAAGAAATTAAAGCTATCTATAGATATTTTATTTTATTTAATGGAATATAACAAGCATTTCCCATAAAGTAGTAAAATTTAAAAAAAGATGATTGCACATGAAATTGCAAATGTATTATGTACAACTTGCTATTCCTTTTAAATATATAATAAAATTTACAGGTAAATTTCTTCCCCCCCCCCCCACCCTAGAGATGGCTACCATTAGACGTGAATAGATATATATGCAAAATTATTCTATACATATTTCTATTTGTCAGTTCTTTCTCTGGGTGCAGATAGCATCTTTATTCTTATGCCCTTTATAGTTAATTTGGATGTTTATAACAGTCAAAATGTCTTATTCACTCAAAGTCATTCTTAAAACAATTTTGCTGTTACTGATACAACGTTCTTTTGGTTCTGCTCATTTCACTAT
Organism: Trichosurus vulpecula; assembly: GCF_011100635.1. NCBI lineage: Eukaryota > Metazoa > Chordata > Mammalia > Diprotodontia > Phalangeridae > Trichosurus > Trichosurus vulpecula. Next base: position 103,144,094 of record NC_050574.1, on the reverse strand, counting down.
TCATTATTTCATGCAAGTCTTTCCAGGTTTTTCTAAAAATCATTGAGCTCATCATTTTTTTAATCATTATTTATTTATTTAATATTTTTTTTGTTTTCAGCATTAATTTTCACAAAAGTTTGAATTACAAATTTTCTTCCAATTTCTACACTCCACCCCACTCCAAGATGGCATATATTCTTATTACCCCATTCCCCAGTCAGCCCTCCCTTCTGTCACCCCATTCCCCCCAACATCCCCTTTTCCCTTACTTTCTTGTGGGGCAAAGTAGATGTTTATGCCCCATTGCCTGTATATCATATTTCCTAGTATCATTCAAAAACTTTTTTTTTGAACATCTTCTTTTAAAACTTTGAGTTCCAAATTCTCTCCCCTCTTCCCTCCCCACTCACCATTCCCAAGAAGGCAAACAATTCAACATAGGCCACATTTATATCACTATGCAAAACACTTCCACAATACTCATATTGTGAAAGACTAACTATACTTTGCTCCTTCCTATCCTAGCCCCATTTAACCAGTTTTCTCCCTTGACCCTGTCCCTTTTCAAAAGTGTTTGCTTTTGATTACCTGCTCACCCTATCTGCCCTCCCTTCTATTGTCCCCCCTTTTTTATCTTCTTCCTCCTTCTGTCCTATGGGGTGAGATACTCAATTGAGTGTGTATGTTATTGCCTCCTCAGGTCAAATTCGATGAGAGCAACATTCACTCATTCCCCATCACCTGCCCCCTCTTCCCTCCCAACACAACTGATTTTCCTTTCCCCTTTTGTGCAACATAATTTACCCCATTCTATCTCTCCCTTTCTTCCTCTCTCAATATATTCCTCTCTCATCCCTTAATTTGATTTTATTTTTTTAGATATCATCCCTTCATATTCAACTCACCCTGTGCTCTCTCTCTCTCTCTCTCTCTCTCTCTCTCTCTCTCTCTATATATATATATATATATATATATATATATATATATGTATGTATATGTATATATATGTATGTATGTATGTATGTATACACATATATAAGTATACATATATATATATATGTATACACATATATATATATATTCCCTTTGAATACCCTAATACTGAGGTCTCATGAATTATACACATCATCTTTCTATGTAGGAATATAAACAAAACAGTTCAACTTTACTAGGTCATTTATGATTTCTCTTTCTTGTTTACCTTTTCATGCTTCTCTTCATTTTTGTGTTTGAAAGTCAAATTTTCTATGCAGCTCTGGTCTTTTCACTGAGAAAGCTTATATACTTCTCTATTTTATTGAAAATCCATATTTTGCCTTGGAGCATGATACTCAGTTTTGCTGTGTAGGTGATTCTTGGTTTTAATCCTAGCTCCACTGACCTCCAGAATATCATATTCCCAGCCCCCCAATCTCTTAATGTAGAAGCTGATAGATCTTGTATTACTCTGATTATATTTCCACAATACTCAAATTGTTTATTTCTGGCTGCTTGCAGTATCTTCTCCTTGATCTGGCATCTCTGGAATTTGGTGACAATATTCTTAGGAGTTTTCTTTGTGGGATCTTTTTCAGGAGGCGATTGGTGGACTCTTTCAATTTCTGTTTCACCCTCTGGCTCTAGAATATCAGGGCAGTTCTCCTTGATAATTTCTTGAAAGATGATATCTAGGCTCTTTTGTTGGTCATGGCTTTCAGGTAGTCCAATAATTTTTAAATTATCTCTCCTGGATCTATTTTCCAGGTCAGTGGTTTTTCCAATGAGATATTTCACATTGACTTCCATTTTTTCATTTCTTTGGTTCTGTTTTATAATATCTTGATTTCTCATAAAGTCACTAGCTTCCACTTGCTCCAATATAAGAACAGATTATACAATCTACACAATATAGCTTTAAGGGTTAGAGTCAGACCTTTCAGCTCCATTTGTTAGCATAAGGCTGCCTCAAGTAGTTGGCATATTTCTAATGGGTAAGTTGAAATGCTGATCTGGAGTGAATTAATAATATTAGTTAATAGTTTCTAACATTTATATTGTAATTTAAGGTTTACAAACTGCTTTGCAGGTTATTTCTCTTCATAACATCTCTATGAGGCAGGATGCTATTACCCCATTTTACCAATGAGGAGACTGAGTCTGACAGAAATTAAATAATGTGCCCATAATCTTACAGGTAGTAAGTGTCTGAGGTAAGGATTTCAACTCAAGATTTCCTGAATCCAAGTACTAAGCCCTATCCACAGAGGGACCTAGTGGCCTGACTAGGAACACTTCACTGGGACCAAATAAAGTCTTTGAAAATTAGAGGCATTAATATTCAGTAATCATACACATCAATATGATTTCTCCATGAAGATGAATTCTCAAACAGTGCCACTCATCAAGCCATTCCTACTTTAAAAAGAACTTCCAACTGCAAATGGAAAGAATTTGAAGAGGTGACATTTGTAGAAAATCAGGAATGGTTCCCAGGTTGGACTAAGGCATCGTTTTATATCAGATAAAATAATCTGAGATCTCATTTAGTGAAGGAAGTATTGTGGACAAACATAAAACTGATATTGAATCAATTCCCATGAATACTAAAAATTATTGTTAATTTCCACCACCTTGCAAATGTTTTCCCAAGGTTTAAGGATTTAGAGAAGCCATTAACCTTTGTGTTTGTCATAAACTCCTCTGACCATCTGGTGATGCCTGAAGACCCCTTCACAGATTAATGTAAGTAGATTCAATTATTTCAAAAAAAAAAACACTAATTATTTTGAAATTAAAACACTATTTATTTCTTTTTCAAGTTCACAGATTGAATATCTATACGCTGAACTTTTGTGGGAGGGGGAGGGATCTATATATATGCAAGATTAAAGAAGTCTTTCTCTAGGTTTTTCATTCTATGAATGACCACATATGAATGGGATAAACAGGAGTATTTGACTAGATGAAAAGATTACGGGATAAAATATTTTCAGAACCATCCACAAATCCTCCAACCTGTGTTCACTGGCATTTTCATATACTGCTTTTCTAATTGAGGCAAAGAGGATTGGAAGATGATTTATCCCTCAAAACCGACAGTCCACAACATGGTGACATTTCTTCTACATTCTCCTTCTTCAAGAATTCCATCCTGAGGTAAAGTCTTCAGTAAGAATGCTCCCACTCTAACGGAGTCAGCTTGAAGATTGCCACTAGTGTAAACAGCATATGTCTTTCCTGAGGAGTCCGGTACAAAAGTGATAGCGCTCCTTTTATCTTCAGAAAAGTTGTAGGAATTACAGGTCTCAGACAGTGTAGAGGCTATGGAGAAGAAAAAAGTATTAGTCCAAAACAATAGAATTACAAGGTCTTGAGTGCCAAAGAGGCCTTCTATAGGCTTTATACTGATTTCTACTTGGCCTGAAGAAAATGTGGGGTGACCACAGGAAGAATAGTTTGTATATACTATACTATACTTATGAAAGGAGACAGTATACTTTTCTAGCTAAGAATCAGACTTTCAGGCATTTCCTTTTTACTGAAGAGACCTCCACATCCTATATTTGCTCACGGGTAAATGACCCCTTCACTTTTTAGCCAAAAATTACTTTCTGGACTTTGAGATAACCTGCCTAGATTCCTCCATCTATCCTGGTCTGGACAAAGAATGAAAAGTCTATTTCTTGTTAAATACAAGTTATCGTAGGGCTAAATAACTAGTAATTAATTAAGGGAACAATATAGTCAAAAAATGGTACAGCAGTTACATTTTCCAGCTATCTCAAAGTAATTGGACAAACAAGGTCCCCAGCCTGTAGTTCCCCAAATTCCTTCAACCCATCAGTTAATCTCACAGAGGAGAAAGTTTGCAAGATAATTTTGGCCTAATTTATCTATCTGTTGACTGGAGCTATGAGTCCTTAATGTACCAGTGAGTACCCCCTACAAACATGAAGGCATATAAACATAGACCTTCCCAAGGAATTTCATCGGTTCCCATGGCTTCAATGTCTGAGTATCAAACAAAGCCTTCTCTTTCCTCTTTGTGCCAAATGTAGAGAGTAGCCTCCATAAGAAAGGAGCCATTTGGATAACTGTGCTAGTCTCAGGATTCTTAATTTGGATTTCACTTCCAAAAGATATAAGATCATAGATTTGGAAGGGATCTTATAGAATTTAGTAAACAACTTTCTACCCCCAGGCAGTAATGAGGGAATTTAGCAATAAATGGAAATGAAATTGTAAAAGGGACACAGCAGGTGCCTGGAATAGTACAATTGTTTACACTCCCAACCCAGGGAGTTCTTTCCTCTGAAATTACTCTTATCTTCAGATGCCTGGGCCTTCTTCTTTATCTTGCATATTTTGGGAAGGTGGGACATGATTGACTCCTTAGTAAAATCTTCATAGGCCTGGACTCTAAGAAATCCCTTCTTAGCCTCATTTCCAGTTTTCTTCCAACCTTCTTGAATGAATGAAGAAGCCCTTATTAAACATTTACTCTATGCCAAGCACCATGCTCAGCTATCCTGTACCCCCAACCCACCACAGAAACAGATCTCTGTTCCTACAGGTCTTACTTCTGCCTCTGAGCAAAAATGCACCCCAGTGAAATTTCAGGATGGCCCAGTCAGAGACCTGACTAATCTAATGCAGGGAACATCAGTAGGACAGACAGTAGGACAGGGAATCTCCTTGAGTTTCCTTCTTCCCCTCACCTGGTTTCTGTTCACACAGTGGGGGCTGGGTTTCAACACTCTACCTTGGCCAGGAACACTATTCTAGTTTCTGAAATAGTCCAATAAAATGGCCCTGTCTACACACTGGGAGGCTTTCACTAGTTAAGGACATAAGGACTCCAGAGTCAACAAAACAGAGATAGCCAAGACCACACTTATGACAGGTAGCCTGTGGGCCTCCTGGTACTGCTGAGAAGAAAGCTGAAATAGAGATTCATAGTCAAAAGGCTGACACTTACTATGAAAGAGTTTTAGAAACTCGGCTGCCACGTGGAGATAAAAAGTATTCATACGAGGAATGAAAGGTTTCAAATTCGTTTCTATGTAAGTCCTACAAAAAAAAAAGGAAATCAATTATGATACTAAAAGCCAAACTGCCTGCCTCTGTTGTCACCAAATACACAAACTCATTCTTCTCCAACCCCATGGCCCCATGACCTAAATTTCTGCAATTATCTACTCTCTACTTACATACCTTTCAAATATAATGCTCGCATCCTATGGGGAAAAAAGAAAGAATAAGGTCAGTGAAGTTCATAAATCCATTCCACTGAGGCTGTCTGTGAGACACCTAGAAGCACATAGAATCCCTTTCCCCTCCATTCCCTTGCCTTTCCCTAGAGACTTTCATTGCTGTTTTCTATTTTTCTTTTTCCTCCATCTCTCCTCTCTCCCCACTCCTTTTCTCTTCTTCTCTCTCTTACTAAACCTCAACTTCAGAAAACTAGACTTTGACACAACTTTCTAAGATTTGAGTTGATGCTTTGGCAGTCCCAGTGTTGTCTCCTTGTGTGATAAGAACAATTCAGGCATTTTCCATCACAATGAAACGAGACAAGAGTTACAGAGACTCTTCATAAGGTTGAATCTTCATGAGAATGAATGGGGTTCTGTTAGGCTCCATAGGACACTGAGTGCTTCCAGCATTTGAGCTCATAGCACATTGCCTGGCATAGAGTAGGCACTTAATAAACGCTTATTGATTTTCCTGCCTCTCACTACAGCTCTTGCTGCCTGCATAGGTGACTAAGCCAAACTCAAAAGTCAGGATTCTTGCACATGAACTCATTCTACCCAGCACCAGCACACAGAGCCCATCCCAATGCTCTAGGCCAGATCCTTTAGGCAAACTCACGAGTGACTCCTGTCCTTTTTCCCCTAGGAAGCACAAGTCACACACACCAGAATGCAAGAGTAAATCACAAAAGAATATCAGGGAGGGGCAGCTAGGTGGCACAGTGGATAGAACACTGGATCTGGAGTCAGGAAGGCCTCAGTTCACATCTGGCCTCACACACTCACTAGCTGTGTTACCCTGGCTAAGTCACTTAATCCCAATTGCCTCAAAAAAAAAAGTCTAGGAAAGGGCAATGAAAGAAGATGTCATCAATTTCCTCTCCCCACACACAGCTGGCCCTGAGGAGGATCCACTAATCTCACCTGGAGAAGTTCCACATTCGATTTCTGGCTCTTTTCCTCCAATTCTCTCATTTTGTCTGTTAGAAACCTGCTTTGTCTGGTCATCCTGGCCTCCCACTCCTTCTTTTGCTCCATTATGTAATGTTGCTGAGCAGCCTCCTTCTCCTTCAGCCTCTGGTAGAGATTGATCAACTTCTCCTCGCCTGTCCCCATTATGACTTCCTCTACTTCTGCTGTCTCAGTCGTCTCTTTCTTCTTCAGGTATTCCCATATTACTGGAATTTTTTCCAAAAAATTTATTCTGGATATATCTTCACGGTCCTGTAAAGAAGGATGTTATTCCAATGATATACATAAAGGTACTCATGGCCTCACCCCATCCCTGCCTGCTCAGTGTGCTGTAAATTCAAAAAACATTGGGCAAAGTAGGAGTCAAGAGCCCAGGATTCCAGTCCCAGCCACCTGAGTGACCTTGGAGAACCTCTCTGGCTTCACTTTTCTGCTCTAAAATCAGCAACAATATATAGAGATGTGAATGGGCTCTTCCAGCTCTAACTTAAGACAATCAAACAACCTACTCCAACCTGTCTTTCTCTATCTAACCTCTACCTTTCTTGTACTAAAAGAGCTGTCTTCCACCCTGTCTAATTGAAGGTTTGCTGCCTACCATTGCACTACATAGCAGAGTCTCACCTCCTTTTTTTTTTTTCCAAACTTGGTTTCTCAATTTCTAAGGAAACCCCTGAAACTCCCAAACTCAGAAAATTTTCCATCATTTCCAACATTCTCTACTTTGATTACTTTCATGCTTCCCAAGTGATTAAGTTTTCTAAAAATCCATGAAATCATCTGAATTTAAACTTGATTATGACTCCTTTTTCAAATCTATTGGCTTTGGGCATATTTTCTACTCAGAACTTGTCCAGCCACCCCTGTCTTCAATATCTTGTCATGCTTCCCTCTTTCCTGCTAAGTATAATTAACACTTCTTTGACAAGAATATGAAGCCCTTCCCAACCTGATGCCAGCCTACATTTACAGAAGCTGCTTTCTTATTCAGGCTATCTCTGTAATCATCCAGTTTCTCTCCCTCTATGCCACTGGTCATGTTAATCCCTAATGCCTGCATGCAACACCACTCTTCAGGAAGCCTCCCACCAGTGGGAAACTGAGACTTCCTGACCTTCAGAAACCTCAAAGACATTTTATTTGCACTAGTAATCCTATCAGTCTTGGTTATATATGTCACATCCTTGAACTAGAAGTCAAGTGCCAAGGTCAAGCACTGTGTCTTCTGAAAATTTGCTTTTATTTCCTCTAAAATTTGGCACAGGCTCTCACTCAACACCATAGATCATTGAATTGACTGCATTCTTCAGGCCATATTGAAGAAAACATAATCTCCAATTCCTTCATGTTACTCAATAAGCCAGCTAAATTCTAGAGAAATTCTGCCCTTCAATGTTATTTCTGACTTCCTTATTCAACCCATCCATTTTGTATAACTGCTGCTATTGTCATATTAATTCCCTGGCTAGAAATCCTAAACACTGATTCCCAAACTGCTCAGGAGTGAGAAACAGTTTATTTGGACCCTTATTCTACTCCAATCAGGTGGATATTCTACATAAATCATATTGGGATAGATAGGTTCTTATAGTGGGCCTCAAACTCAAATGTAGTATTCACTACTTCTTTACCAAGTCATGAGGTTCACTTGTGCAGCCACAAGATTGCTGACCAAGATATCTGCATCCTGTTTTGCTCAAATTCCATGTTCAAACCCAGCATGGGTGGGATGTCTAAGCATGAAAAGTCCCCCAATTTATTTTTGGACCTCCAGACCTCCTTCTCTTGTCCAACATGAGCGAGGGACTATTTTATGAGGTTGAGATGCCTCATGCTTCACCCAATTGGTGGACACCCCACCCCCACCCCACTGACATGTCATTTTTGGCCATCAAAAGCAAGGTCTATCATCCAATAAGATTCTGTATTTCACCATGCCTCTTTTGCATATCTGGGTATCAAACCCTGTAAAAACAAGGTCCTGAGAAGAAGGAGGTATTTCAGTTCATGAGGAAAATCTGAGGTCTACTTCATCAGATGGGACCATGGACTCTTTAAGAAAGTGTCATTGGCTCAGAGTTCTGCTTTTTTGTACTTTGGGCAATTTTAATCCACACACAAGGAGACCTGTACCTTGCCTCTTCTGCATGAAGATGATACTAGCATAGCTCCCTGACTGAGTTAGCCAATGCAAACATGAAAAATGCTATGGAAATGTGCTCCTAGCTTTCCAGTCTTCTTAAATTTTATTAAACTTCCTAAACATATTGCCCCCCATGGACTCAAGGACCCACTGACACTAACCTGCTTGCTGTTCCTCAAACAAGATACTCTATACGTCCCATGTACTCCAAGCATTTTCATTGGCTTTCCCCTTTGCCTGCATCTCTCTCCCTCCGCATTTCTGCCTGCTGCCTTCCTGTCCTCCCTCCAATCCCAGAAAAAATCCAAAGCTTTTAGGAATCTCCCTTCAGGCTAGTCCCTTCCCAGTGTTGATTATCTCCAATTTATCCTTTATATTTCTGGGTTGTACATACTTATTTGTAGGTTGTGTCTCCCATTAAACTGTGGGCTCCATGGGAGGATGGACTGTTCTTTTGCCTCTCCTTGGATCCCCATAAGTTTGTAAAGGGCCTGGAACACTGTAGGTGCTTAATCAATGCTCATCGACCGACTTATTAAGTATGACAATGGTAGAGAGATAATCCAACCATTTGTTCTAAGGTCAGATTTCATACCAGGTCATACAGTTTAATTAACAAAGGTCCTCATTTCTCAAAGCTTATTTGCCAAGTAAATCTGCTATCTGGTTAATCATCCTTCCCCCAACCCTCTCACCTCAAGTACATACTTCTCTGCTTTGGTGGGTGGAAGGGTTCAAGCCTGAGCACCACAAATCAGAAAACTGAAGCAACAAAGCAGAGATGGAAGCCAGCTAAAATGGCCACATATTACTAAATTTCAGGTTAGGAGACATGAGTTTGATTCAAAGTTGGAATACTCACTTGGGACAAGAACCAGGGCAAGTGACAAAATTGTTTATGAACCTTAAATTTCCTCATCAACTATGGCTAATAATGAGAAGCTTCTTATGAAATCCATCAGAGACTGAGTGTTCCATGAACAAAACACTCCATTTGTTGGCTCTGGTCTTCTTCTCTTGCCCTATCTCATGCCTGGAATGCTCTCCTTCCTCTGCTTCACTACTGACATCCAGGACTTCCTATAAGTCCAACTAAAAGATCATCTTTTGCTGAAAAGCTAACCTTCTCAACTCCTCTTAGTTCTCATGCTTTCCCTCTGTTAATTAGTTCCTATTTATCCTCTGTATAGCTTTCTTTGCATATATCTGTTTGCAACATGTCCCAGTCCTGTCCTCCCCTCCCCTTCCCCTCCTTCAGTTGTAAACTCCTTGAGGGCAGAGTCCATCTTTTGCTTCTTTTTGGATCCCAGTACTTAGCACAGTGCCTTAAAAAATAGGAGGTACTTGATATAGATGTTTCTTGATTGATTCAATACATGAAAAATATTATTAGATACTTACAGTCCACACCACAGCCCATGCCAAGGGTCTCTCCTTCTCATGAAATTGAAGTTCCTGAATTTTTTTTACTTGGCCGCCAAAGATTCCCAAATATTTTTGGATCATCTTCTGTAAGAGAAACAGAAATAAATATTATCAGGAGGCCTAAGGCCCATAAAATGTGAAGGGCTTAGAAACTCATGTACTCTTGAAAGGCCAGTCCTATTTGAATGCTCTACAGGGGAGAGTCACAGCAGGAAGAAGAACATGCATCTGACCTCCAGTCAATAGTTCCAAGGGAAAGATTAAAGTAGGAACAACCAAAATGGCCATGGTGGGGTCACTATAAATGAACACCTCAAGCTACCCAGAGGATTTCCACTGACTCTTGTATAACTCACCCTATAGCCCAGAGCAGCCACTGCAATGGGCCAATGGATATGATCCTCATGATCCTCTGATTTAGAGCAGGTCAAACAGAGCAGCATCTTGTCACTCTCACAGAACAGCTTCTGATCTTCCCGGTGCAGCTCACACATGCCTTCTCCTTCAGAGTGCATGGCAATGTCAGCCTGAAGAGTTCTCAGGTGGGAGTATTCCCAGCATGTGGGACAACAGAAAAGCAGAAAGTTTTTTTTCCTGAGACAAGACAAGCAAGCTTGATGTCCACACTCAATGGTGATTGTTTTTGAGACCAAATTCCAGCAGACAGCACAAAGACTGTCTTCTTCTTCTTCAACTTCATCTCCAAACATCCTGAGGAGAGACAATGAGAGACAGTGAGGGAGTTTCTTCTATTCTCATTTTGTTTTTTAGTTCAAAAGAAATACATTTCATGAAACAGCATAGGAAGCAAAGTCACAACCAATTTTCCCGATAAACTTGGGGCCCCCTCTTCCACAAATGTAGACATCATTCAGAGGAAAGATGGGCACAACTAGGGCATACAGCATAAAAACAACATATGTATGTATGTATATATATATGTATAATAAATGTATGCTATAACAATAATAAGAGAGAGAGAGACAGAGAGAGAGAGAGAGAGCACTTTAAGGTACTTTACATAGAGTATCTTGTTTTATGCACACAGAAATATTCCTAGATGGGATGGGGAAAATCTGTCTCAGGTTAAGTTACTCACCCAAAATCAGATAGCTAGTCAGCAACCCATGGCCAACAACCAGCCACCTGTTTTTATATGCTCCAAGGGCTGTATTTTACTCAGCACTGAGGTAGAATCAGCCATGAGGATGAACTCTGATCTTCCTAATCCCAGGATTTACACTCTGCTCATATCAAATAGTGACAAAATAACACACAAACCCCCTGTGAAGGAGGTACTACTGTTATCTGCATTATGATTGAGGAAAATTGGGATGAGAGGTTTGGCCACTTGTCCAGGGCAGACATTTAGTCTGAAGTAGGATCCCAACCCAGATCTTCCTAATTCCAGAGCTTGCTCTCTATTATCATAGCACTGAGAGGCCACCTAGCACTTCTCACTTCTATTGGTGGAGGCAGCCAAGATGGAGGCCTCTGCCCTAATTGTCAATCCCTTTGTCTCTCTTCACTGCAGGAAACAGTTATTGTTGAGTCATTTCACTAGTGTGACCCCATTTGGGGTTATCTTGTCAAGAATACTAGAGTAGTTTACCATTAACTTCTCCAGTCTATTTTACAGATGCGGAATTGAAGCTAACAGGGTTTGGAAAAGTGACTTTGCCAGGGACATAGAGCTACTAAGTGTCTGAAGCCAGATTTGAACTCATGAAGATGAGTCTTCCTGACTTCCAGCCCAGTGCTCTGTCCACTGGACCATCCATCCAGTTACCTCAGGAAACAGTAAAACTATAAATTGCAGGTCAGTTTACAGTCTTCACTGGTATGTGTGTGTGTCTGTGTGTGTGTGTGTGTGTGTGTGTCTGTGTGTGTGTATATGTGTGTATGTGTGTACACAATGCCACATGTTACTAACCATTAATTGTGTGAAATAATGTAGTGGCTTACTATTGATTATTCCTATTTTGTAGACAGAGAAACTGAAACTCAGAGAGGTTAACTAGCTTGTCCAAACTCACACAACTCAGTATCATACACAGCATGGCTCTTTTCACTAAACCAGCATCTCCCTCAATGTTCCAAATTTTGAGAACAAACCAAAGTGTGTTTTAAAAGAAATGCCAAGGAATTTGGACTCAGAGTGCCTAGGCTCAAATCCTAGCTCCAGAACTTTCTATTTGTCTGACATAGGACACCTAAGTCTCTTAAATGTCTTTTGGTCTCAGCTCCTCCATAGGTAAAATGAAGTGGTAGACTAGATGATTCCTAAAGTTCCCAGCCAGCTCTAAATCCTTGGTCTTCTCCACCAAATGAACTTTCCCCAGAAGGAAACTTACCTTTGGTACTGCCTCAGGAATTCAGGTTGGTGGAGCATCTTAGCTCAGAGGAGGAAACACCACCAAAATGACTTGGGGCTTGGCTGTTCTGTTTCCCAGGCACGTCCCCTCTCCAATAAATACTCTCCACTTGGAGAAGCACTAGGCCGAGGCAATTACAGAAACACAAGCTACTTTTCCAACCAGGAAAGCCCTTTTATATCTTTTCAGCCTCCCCAACCTCTCTTAGCACCTTATTCCAATGAAGGTGTTAACTCCTCACTCAATCAACTACTATTTCTTAAGTGATAACTAAGAGCTGAACTTGGTGTTAAACCTTGTAATATAAATCAAAACAAAAACAGGATTTTTCCCCTCAAGGAGCTCACATTCTAATGAGAGAGACAATCTGAAAATAAATATGGACTTATAAAATGTCTGAGGGAAGGGTACTTGAGAGTGAGGGTTGAACAGGAGAGGAGCTGGCAAAGGCCTTTGGCAAAAGTTGGAATTTGAGCTGAAAACTGTTTCTAGAAAACAAGAAGAGAATTGACTCATCTGACCAATTAACCAACACTTACCTCCTTAGCACCTAGTAAGAGTAAGGCCCTTAGACAACACTTAGAAGCTCTGGGCTTCAAAATAGTGATTTTAAAAAAGATTTTATTTTCTCCCATTCACATGGAAAGACAATTTTTAACATTCATTTGAAAAAATTTTGGCGTTCCGAATTTTCTCTCTCCTTCCTTCAACTCTTCTGTCTTTGAGTTAGTAATTGAATGGAGCTTATACATGTTCAATTATGCAAAACATATTACCATATTACCCTCATTGTGAAAGAAGACACAGATCTAAAGGGGGAAGAACACAAAAAAAATACAGAAAGTGCAAAATACTATGCTTCGATTTGCATTCAGGCTCCATCCATTCTTTCTCTAGACTTGAATGGCATTTTTTATCAGGAGTCCTTTGGAATCGTCTTCCATCATTGTGTTGCTGTGAATAACTAAGTCATTCACAGTTCATGACCATACAGTATTGTTGTCATTGGTGCCATGTTTTCTTGGTTCTGCTCACTTCACTTTGCATCAGTTCATGTAAGTGTAAAGAACGTTTTTATGAGAAGTTTACTCAGTGCCAGCAGGCCAGCCACCAGAACCCCAGTGCTCATGTAAAGTTTAGTCACAAGCTTATCTTTTCTTCTTGTTGTTGTTCTTACCATTGTGTTATGGAAAGACTGCTGGATCTAGGATCAGAATGCCTGGGTTCTTCATGGTTCTGACACTTTACATTGGGTAAGTGAGGATACCTTTTGGTCCTCAAGGGTAGGCCAAGCCAACATATAAAAAAATGACAATTCTACCTAATTTAATTTGCTTATTGAGTGCCATACCAATCAAAATACAAAAAAAAATTATTTTACAAAGCTAGAACAAATGATAAAATTCATTTGGAAGAACAAAATATCAAGAATATCAAAGGAATCAATGGAAAAAAATGTAAAGGAAGGTACTATGGGAGTTTATTATTTAGTCATTTTTCAATAGCATCTGACCTTTTGTAACCACAGTTGAGGTTTCCTTGGCAAAGATACTGGAGTGTTTTCTGACTTCCTTCTCCACATCATTTTACAGGTGAGGAAACTGAGTTAAATAGGCTTCAGTGACTTGCCCAGGGTCACACAGCTAACAATCATTCAGCAAATTTAAAAGGGTAGCCACTGTCAGAGCCTAAGCTTTGCAGGTCAATGCTCTCAGATCTGCCCAGAATGAGTGGTTCCCATAGGGACTTGTATAGACAATTTTGGCAGGAAGGCTAATTTATGTGGAGTCCACAGCAGTCCTGAGTAGAGCCAGCAAGACAGTAATTGTAAGTAGGCCTCTAGCTTCCCTAGTAGAACCACTTCATAGACTAAGGGACCTTCTGTCATTTTCAGTCTGTCTTTTGGCCTGGGGTCAGAGGGAAGCGACAGGCAAAAAGGTTTTCATTTTATGTGGATTTTATATGAAATACATTTGGAGAATTACGGCCTATAATAAAACCAATACATACACCAACAAGTTAATAATGAAAGATCTTCTTTTAATTCCAAACAGACAAAAAAGTTAGACATTATCTTCTAGTGAAATTTGCAGTGAAAAAGCCACTGGACTTGGAGTCAGAGTGTACAGGTTTAAATCTGGCAGATGCTGGATGCTGTGTAACCTTGGCCAAGACACTTAACCTTACCCGGCTTTAGTTTCTGCTTCTAGGAAATTAACAAGACAGGACTAGATGACCTCTAAGATTCCTTCAACCCTAAATCAAGGGTCCTATGAATTTTCTCTCATAATAATTAGGATATTTCATTTCTGTACAGCATGTCTCCCCAGATACACTATAAGCTGCTTGAAGGTAAAATTTATGTCATCTACTTTGTCTCTTAAAGCTTCCTCCTAGCACCTTGGACAGCATAGATAATAATTTTGTGGTCCTAAGATCTAGAAGTGCACTCAGAAGCCAGTTAAAGAGTGGTGCGATCACTTTCTAATATAAAAACATTTATGAGTGCAGACCTCTCAGAAACAACTAGTATTTCTATAGAGCATTAACGTTTGCGAAAACACTTTACATATGCTATCTTCTTTGACCATCACAATAGCCTCAACAAGAAAGTATTGTTAGCCTCATTTTGCAGATGAGGAAATTGAGGCTGAGAGATTAAGTGTTTTCAATAAGCTAGTAAGTATCTAAAGCACTATTTGTACTCAGCTCTTCCTGATTTCCTGTACTCAACACAGTACATCACCTAGACAATTAAGTATATTAGTACCTTTTTTCCCCTTTTAAATCCTCAGTTTTACTGACAGGTAATTATTTACGTTTTGTTCATCTAGCTAAGCAAAAGTCTTAGTTCTGGCCTATCTCCCATTTAAGAAATTATCTGGGTGTTGTGAAATATAAAATTTACATTCAGTTTCCTCTGCCCATAGGTTTTATCTCAGATTAGTTTTTTCGCTCATAAAGACTGAGTTTTTTAAGGTGATCCTACACCCTTTCATGCTATGATAACTGCTTTAGTGTTTAATCTTTAAAAAATATTATTATTAGCTCTACAAACATTAACAAAAAAGCCTGATTTTCATATATAAGAAGAGAAAAGGAGTATTATATATGAAACCAGAAAGTTCTGAAAAGAGCTGCCTTGAGCTCCAAGGAATATCCAAGAAAGAAGAATAAGGGTTCCACTGCCAACAGTGACTTAGACAGCCCCCCTCATTTCCTTTGGAAAAGGCCTTGAGCTATCAAGGGGAAAATTTCCACCCCTATGCTAGCTGCCATTTCATAGGCACAGGAAAATAGACTTGGGATTTGCAAATCAACTGAGCTGCAACCTTTGCACCAACAGAAATAGGGGCAATGAGACAAGGGCAAGCAGCAGAAGTAACTCAAACATAACCATTAACAAGCCTAGCCATCAATACATATTGGCTTGGGACTTGGTCAGAGACAGAGTGAATGGTACAGGGTGCAAGAGAAGCAAAGTCAAACAAACCTAGCAACTGTATGAATACAATTACAAAATACTTTCCACACAAAAAAAGTCAGATGTAAATATTTGGGAAAATATCAATTGGTCATGTGTAGGCCAAGCTAATATAATAAAAATGGCAATTCTACTTTTAACTTACTTATTCACTACCATACCAATCAAACTACCAAAAAATTATTTTATACAGCTAGAAAAATAATAACAAAATTCATCTGGAAGAATTAAGCATCCAGAATATCAAGGGAATTAATAAATAGAAAGCAGCAATCATCAAAACTACTTGGTATCAGCCAATGCAACAAAGATTAGAAAGGAAGCAGAAAGCTGGAAAACAAGTTTTACAGCCAGTGTCTCTGATAAAGGCTTTGTTTCTAAAATATATAGAGAACTGAGTCAAATTTATAAGAATACAAGTCATTCCCCAATTGATAAATGGTTAAAGGATAAGAACAGGCAGTTTTCAGATGAAGAAATTAGTGCTATCTATAGTCATATGAAAAAATTGCTCCAAATAACTGTTGAGGAGAGAAATTCAAATCAAAACAACTCTGAGATTCCACATCACACCTGTCAGATTAGCTAAAAAGACAAAACAGGAAAATGATAAATGTTGGAGAAGATGTGGGAAAATTGGAACACTAATGTATTGTTGGTGGTGTTGTGAACTGATCCAGCCATTCTGGAGAGCAATTTCGAACTATGCCCAAAGGGCTATAAAACTGTGCATACCCTTAGACCCAGCAACACCACTTCCAGGTCTTATCTTAAAGAGATCATAAAAATGGGAAAGGGACCCACATGTACAAAAAAAAAAATTATAGCAGCTCTTTTAGTGGTGGCCAAGAATTGGAAATTCAGGGGATGCCCATCATTTGGCGAATAGCTGAACAAGTTGTAATATATGAATGTAATGGAATACTATTGTTCCATAAGGAATAGTGAGCAGGCAGACCTCAGAAAAATCTGGAAAGATATATGTAAATTGATGCTAAGTGAAGTGAGCAGAACCAGGAGAACTTTGTACACAGTAACAGCTACATTGTGCAATCACTAACTGTCATAGACTTGACTCTTCTCAGCAATGCAAGGATCTAAGACAACTCTAAAAGACTCATGATGGAAAATGTTGTTCACATCCAAAGAAAGAACTATGGAGTCTGAATGCAGATTGAAGCATACTATTTGCTCTCTTTTTTTTGCTTGGTGTTGTTTTGTGTTGTTTTTTCTTTCTCATGATTCCTCCCATTGGTCCTAATTCTTATTTACAACATGACAAAAATGAAAATGTTTAATATTGATGTATATGTAGAGCCTATGTCAGATTGAAAGCCATCTTGGGGGGGGGAGTGGTGGGATGGGTAGAAAATTTAAAACTCAAACTCTTATGGAAATGAATGTTGAAACTAAAAATTAATTAATTAAAAAAAGAAAAACGGGTGGGGGTGGGAGCCAAGATGGCGGCTGGTAAGCAGGAACAAGTGTGAGCTCCGTACTGAGTCCCTCCAAAAACCTATAAAAAATGGCTCTGAACCAATTCTAGAACGGCAGAACCCACAAAACAGCAGAGCGAAGCAGGGCTCCAGCCCAGGACAGCCTGGATGGTCTCTGGGTGAAGTCTATCCCGCACGAAGCTGGGAGCTGGGAGCTGGGAACAGAGTGGAGCAGAGCCCAGTCTGAGCGGCGTGGACCAACAAGACCAGAAGCCGGGTGGAGGGGGCCCTAGCACCTTGAATCAGTGAACTGCGGCAGTTACCAGACTCCTTAACCCACAAACACCAAAGACTGCGGAGAAGGTTAGTGGGAAAAGCTGCGGGAGTAGAAGGAGTTCGCGGTTCAGCTTCCAGCCCCGGGGGCAGCGGAGGTGGGGCAGCTACAGTTGTTGTTACTTCCTGCTCCAGGCCCACCTGGTAGGAGGATTTAAGTGGCAGATCAGAGCAGGAGTACACAGCCTGCTGAAGATCTAAGCCCAGTCCGGGTTGGGGGTTGGGGAAGGAGCAGTGCTGGTATGGCAGAGCTGGCACCTCCCCCCCAAACATGGAACATAGAACTCTCTAGTCTATAAGCAGTCATACCCCGCTGAAAAACTCAAGGGTCAAGTTAGTTGGCTGGGAATATGGCCAGGCAGCGAAAACTCACCGAGATTCAGTCTCAGACTTTGCACTCTTTCTTTGCTGACAAAGAAGACCAAAACATACAGCCTAAAGAAGTCAATAAAGTGCAAGAGCCTACACCAAAAGCCTCCAAGAAAAACATGAACTGGTCCCAGGCCATGGAAGAGTTCAAAAAGGATTTGGAAAAGCAAGTTAGAGAAGTAGAGGAAAAATTGGGAAGAGAATTGAGAAGGATGCGAGAAAACCATGAAAAACAAGTCAATGACTTGCTAAAGGAGACCCAAAAAAAATACCGAAAAATACACTGAAGAAAACACCTTAAAAAACAGACTAACTCAAATGGCAAAAGAGCTCCAGTTTTACAGGTGTTTTTCTGAGTTGCATCCTTATAAGGACAAGCCACTAGGACACCTGAATAGGTGTCAACACACGTACATACATATTTACATCCTTTATCCTGGGGTAGTGGGCCAATATAATCTATCTGCCAAATTTGGGCTGGAACTTTTCCCCTTGCTATTTCTCCAGTTACTATCCTAGGAAGAGTTCGTTCTTTTTCTAATTGACATATACAACACCCCTCTGTTATTTGTTTTAACAACGCATGAGAGATACTGATACCCCGATCCTGTGCCCATCAGTGGGTGGCCTGGACCCCTAAATGGCCGGCGGTCTGGTGGACCCATCTTGCTAAGGCTGAGTCATCAGTTGGAGTTGGAGTAGGGACAATACATTCAGTGGCAATCTTTGCTAGTCGATCCGCATGTGCATTGTACTCACGCTCTGGTGTGGTCAGGGTCGTGTGAGCATCAACATGAAAAACTGACAAATCCGTAACCAAAGACATGTCCCATATATTTTCCCATAACTCTTTACCCCAAACTTGTTTGCCATGAATCTCCCAATTCTGATTCCTCCATATAGGCATCCAAGTAGCTAATCCATTAGCTACCGCCCATGAATCAGTAAATATATGACACTGTCCTCCCTTCTCCATTCTGATGGCCTGATGTACTGCCATCAGTTCAGCATACTGGCTACTTCCCCCTATCCCAGAACTTTCCAGAGTTTGCCTAGTACAGGGGTTATAGGCTACTGCTTTCCAATGTCTCTTCTGTCCTAAATATTTTGCTGTCCCATCAGTAAACCAAGCGTGTTTCTTCTGTTCTACACTTAGTCCATCATACCCATTATTCCATTTCACTAAGGATGGCACCATCTGTTGCTTAGATTCAAGGGGTTTTTCATTTCTCTCAGTGCCAATGTTCGCCACCGATTCATGTAAAGCAGAAACTCCACTTTTGCCTGCTCTGGACCTATTCTGAATATACCACTTCCATTTGATTATGCTTGCCTCTTGTGCATGTCCAATTCTGTGAGAAGCTGGGGTACTCATTACCCAAGTCATAATTGGAATTCCAGGCCTTAATATCACTTCATGACCCAGGGTTAGTTGCTCAGTTTCTACTAAAGCCCAATATGCAGCTAACAGCTGCTTCTCAAAAGGTGTATACTGCACTCCAGATGAGGGCAGTTTCCTTGACCAAAAGCCTAAAGGTACACTTCGGCTCTGTTGTTTTTGTCACAGACTCCAATTTGCATAGTCATCTTGTACAGTCACTTGTAACTCCACTAGCCCATTTTGCATAGGCCAGAAGTCCAGGGCTAATTGTATAGCAGCCTTTGCTTCCTCAAAAGCTCTACTTTGTTCAAGGCCCCAGTCGAATTCATATTTCTTTCTGGTGACTTTATACAAGGGTTTTAAAATTTGTCCCAAATGTGGGATGTGGTGTCTCCAATAACCAAATAGCCCTATGAACTTTTGGGCCTCTTTCTTATTAGTAGGGGTGGGAAAATCCTGAATTTTTTGTCGAGCTAGTGGGAGAATTTCTCGCAGTCCTCTATTCCACTGTATCCCCAAGAATTTTACAGTTTGAGCTGGCCCTTGAACCTTTGCAGGGTTGATTTCCCATCCTTTGCTTTTCATATGGTCAATTAATAATGCTAAACTCTCCTCCACTTCTTTTATATTCTTTCCCTGTATCATGATGTCATCTATGTAATGTGTAAGCTGTACACCAGGTAGCTTTAATTCATCCAAATGCTCAGCTACAATCCTGTGGCAAATAGTTGGGCTATGAATATATCCTTGTGGCAGGTGTGTAAATGTATACTGTCGGCCTTGCCAAGTAAAAGCAAACTGGTTCCATTGCTTGGGGTCTATTGGGATCGTAAAGAAGGCATTGGCCAAATCAATAACTGCATACCATGTCCCTTCATGTTTTTGTATTCTCTCTATTAAAGTAACCGTGTCTGGAACAGCAGCATACAAGGGAGGAGTCACTTTGTTCAGCTGTCTATAATCTACTGTCATCCTCCATGTCCCATCTGACTTTCGGACTGGCCAGACAGGGTTGTTCCATTGAGTAGTTGTAGGGACTAACACTCCTGCCTCAACACATTCTCTTATAGTGTTGGCAATTTCATCTTGCCCACCTGGCACACGATATTGCCTCAAAGTAATTACTTCAGAAGGTTCGGGCAAAGTGATTGGATCCATCTTGATTTTCCCCACTAAGACTGCATTAATGCCTATTTTCCTCACAGCAAATTGGTATTTCCCTTCAGGTAAATTTAAGGTCATACCCTTCAAAATGTCTATTCCAATGATGTATTCAGGAATAGGCACAATAACCACACTATATTCTTTCTTGGGCAACTGTCCAATTTTCATCATCAATTTAACTTGTCTGGCTGATATTTCAGTCCCTCCTAGTCCTGTGATGGTAATAGGAGTTCCATGGCTGAATTTGTCTGGATTCCCATAGATAAGGGTGGCCTCAGCCCCAGTGTCTATCAATGCCCTAGTTACTGTACTTGACCCATTTTTCCAATATATGGTCAAGTTAATGTGAGGTCTGCAATCCAGCTTACGTATTTCCTTAATTTGGGCTGGGGCCTGGCCTGTTTCCTAGTATTCCCTAGCATGTGATTCACTTGAGTATGAAGGTTCAACATCTGTAGCATTTGCAGGAGCAGTTCTTATTTCCCTGTCTCTCCTGTTATCGAGTCCTTTATCTCGGTACATCCTGTACAATTCATTGGTTGGAATGACATCTATCATTTCAAAACCTACCCCTGCTCTCAATAGAGCAGTAAACATTTCTTTTCTTGTCACTCCATTTTGGTGCCAAGTTTGCTGGCTATTCACCCTTCTCTCTCGAGGAGATCTATCCCTTCCCCAGTCTCCTAAGTCATGTAACTGTAAAATCCTATTTATCACCTCTGTAAGATGGCTCCCTACTTCCCCAAGTAACAGATTCAAAATTAGTTGTTTATAAGCAGGGGGAGCTGTCCTAATTATTAAATTCCTATGAGGGATTCCTATGGGATCATTGTAATAGTTGTCTGCAGTTCCTGTCATAATAGCAGTCTTCATTACCTCCTCCTTTAGTCTCATGATACAATCTTTAAGTGAATATCAGGGTCTGTGCTCAGTGGGGCACATAGAATCATTAGTATATCTCTTATTGCATCCCGCAGCAGCTAATGCCAACAGAGTAGTCCTGCTAGCATCATCTCCTCGCTGATGATGTTCCCTAAAAGCTTGCTGAACTAGAGGATCGTGGCTGATACCTATGAATCTCATACAGTCCCTCTTATCTACTAATATTCCACCGGTCCCTTGATCACTGAGCCTTACCATCCAAGATATTAATGGTTCTCCTACTCTTTGGCTGAATCTACTCAAAATATCTGTGACCTCTTGTGGTGAGAAATCTTCCTGAAATTCCCTCGTAACTAAATTGCCACCTCGGGTTTCTGTCCTCCTTCTCTCTACGGGACGAACGCTTGTCTGAGTATTTAACCATCTCCCATTCTCTGTGCCAGGGATGTCCTGAACCCTAGTAGCATTTTCTCTCTCAGCCCCTAACATTGTCTCATTTTCCCCCCACTCGCTTCCCCTGCCACCATGGCAAGGACAAAGCAGGCAGTCAGGCTTGGTCTGGGCTGAGTTGGGATGCACTCTTGGCTTATTTGGCCTCCTGTTGCTCCTAGCCACATTAATAGAAAAGTTCTCATCTGAGTCAGTGGGTTCTTGAGCAGCAATTTGTTCTCCTGCTATCTGAGATTCCCCTTCTTGCTGTGGGGTAGGAGTGCCCCCATCTCTTTCACTTAATCTCAATCTTTCATATACTAGCCGGTAGGCTGATAACACTATCCAGCTTTGCCTAGATAGTGATGCCCCTGACTGAATCCCAACCTCTTGTAAACACCTTTCCAAATCCTTAGGATCTCCTCTCTGTAGCCTTGGTTCCCAGTTTTCACAGGGTCCAGCTTTTTTAGCCAATTCCTTTGCTAAGGAGGAATAAAAAGGATCCTCCCACCCTGGGATATTCATCTCTTCCTCTGAAGTTCTTCTGCTTCTGAACAGAGATCTTATATCTAGCGATCCCATCCACCTCGTCGCCAAATATATTAGGAAGGCAGAATTTATGATTTCAAAGAGAATCTCATATGTGCCTAAAAGGTCCGGAACCACAGGATATAAGGAATTCTCTAGGCAGAAGGCAGGAGAACTAAAGCATGTATTTACACTCCACAATAACAAGCCCACAAACCAGTGTCCCCATTTTGATATTTTCATCAAAAGCTTCCAGGCCCAATAAGTCCGCCTTACAAAGGTAATCAGAAGGCCACAGAGAAGCGAGATGGTATAAGGCAAAATCGTATACATGCTTCCCCTCTACGGTAAGAAGATTACCCACTAGCCTCTAGTCAGCTCTGCTACCGGCAGCTCAGCTTCGGCTGTAGGTGTCTCTGGCTCCAACCGGAAAAGGAAAGGAGGATCTTCAAGCTGTCCTCTCCCCTCTTATAGAGTTTTTGACATCATCAAGCGCTGCCTGAACGACCAGGGCCGATTGGTTCTTGACTTGGCCCCGCCCCCAGCGTAGACCACGTTAACACACCTCCCCTCAGCCAGCGCCATGACTCATCACACAGGAAGCTCTGGTCCTGCCCCGGAAGAGCAAGCCCCAGCATCCAGGGAAGCTCAACGAGGCGAGCTGAGTCATTCACAGAAAACAAAGTCCATTCTGGCTACACCCTACTATGTGCCAGTCACTATACTAAGCACTTTACAAATATTAGTTTATTTAATTGTCATAACAACCCTGCAAGGTAAGGGCTATGATCCCCATTTTACAATTAAAAAAACTGAGTCAGAGCTTAAACAACTTGCCTGAAACTCTGAGGGTCTTCCCCTCCCAGTTTTTTTTTTCCTGGACTAGGTTAAAGAGGCCATTCTTTGCCTCATTTTTTTAACCTAACCTTAATCACTGAATGGGTATTGCCTCAGTCCAACTGAGACCTGCTAGAGACCTTGGCTTTAAAAGGTCAAGGTCTTCCACCGAACCTGGGGCCATCTTCAGGCCTGCTGATGTATATCTGGCCACTGGACCCAGATGGCTCTGGAGAAGAAAGTAAAGCTGGTGACTTTGCATAGCCCTCCCTCACTCAAATCCAACTTACTTGCATTTCATGAGATCACCTCCATAATGTCATGGTCTTCTTCAAGAAAGAAGGACAACAACAACATCTTGCCCAAATTCACACAGCTAGTAAGTTTCTGAAACTGGATCTGAATTCAGGTTTTCCTGACTCTAGGCCTAGTATTCTATCCACTGGGCTACCTACCTGCCACTAGATACAAGAAATTCAGAGAAAGAGAAGAAAACTTATATGAACTGATGCCAAAGTAATAAACAGAACCAGGAAAACAACGTATACATTTATGACAACCATGTAATTAGAAAGACCCAGACAAGATAAATTGAAGGCAGTTGAATGATAATGATCAACTTTTGCCTCAAAAAAGAACGTGCTCAGGGCAACTAGATGGCACAGTGAGTAGAGCACCAGCCCTGGCGTCAGGAGCACCTGAATTCAAATCAGGCCTCAGATGCTTGACACACTTACTAGTTGTATGACCATGGGCAAGTCACTTAACCCCAATTGCCCTGCCTTCCCCCATCCAAAAAAAAAGGAAAAAAAGAACATGTTCACATGCTTCTCTCATTCCTTCTGCGCAGAGTTCAGGGACATTGGCATGAATTACTAACTGTATTGGTGTGAGTTTGGTTAGTTTCTCAGATCTACTCTCTCTCTCTCTCTTTCTCTCTCCCCACCCCAGAATGACTTGTCAGTTAGAGAAAAATATGGAATATTTCAGAAATGAAGGTGACGCAAAAAATAAAAGATGTCAATAAGCGATATTCTTTCGAAATCATTCTCAGACTAAAAGTATTTCAAAAAGAATATAAGGGAAATTATCTAATCCTTTTCATTCCATAAACATAGCCAATCTCCCTCTTTGCAAATGTAATAATTTCACTCATTTATCATCAATCATCAGTTCTATTTGTAGAGCATCAGTTTTCTTGAGAAGAAAGCTTTCAAAGAGGAAATGAAAGTACTATATCAAACTTTTTGAGGACAGGTTAGCAGGGTGAACTCTTCCTCCTAGTCCATAGTCTAAGAATGCCTTTGTTGTCACCTCTACCTAGAAGCACTTACTAAGGTGTGAACAAACCTCAAGGTAAAGTGAAAACCAAGAATTCACAGCTTGAAGAAGGAAGGGCTTCTGGTAAGAGGAACATATAAAAAGACTAGAATAGGGCAGATTGAGAGATTCCCTGTGTGTGCTGTAAGTGGAGAAAAAGGCAGAGCTCTGAGGCAGAAAACATCTCAGAAGAAAAAAAAAAAAGGTAAGTTCCCAATGAGATCTATTATTTATTGTCAGGAATATAAGTACTGGGGCCTGAGCCATGGAGTTAATACAGGTGAAGGGACATGATATGGATAAGATATGGAAACAGATGATGCTGAAGGGGCTGAGAAAAGACAGGTACACTAAAGCACTAATGGTGGAGCTGTGAGTCGGGGCCACGCATGCTGCACAGCAATTTGTAACTGTCCTCAATAATTCGGCTTAAGTTTCCAAACTTAAAAGACGTTAAAGAAAGAAAAAGCAATGTAACATTCACCACAATGCTTTTTCCTGGTAACATGGAATTTCAAATAAAGTAGATTCCGATAGACTGGAGATTCCCTAATAAACTGTGGTAATTGAATAGAATGGAATAGTGTTGTTATATCAGAGAAACAAGGAAGGCACAAGCTCTGATGCAGAACAAAATGAATTCTGAGAAAACCATTATAAACAAAGACTACAGCCATTCAAAGGATGAAACAAAAACTAATTGTAATGACTAATCTTGGCCCCCAAAAATGTATCTTGGTTCTTTTACTTTAGAGGGTTAAGTGACTTGTCCAAGATCACACAGTTAGTAAGTTTCTGAGGCTGGATTTGAACTCAGCTCCTCTTGCCTCCAGGGCTGATGGCCTACCCACTGAACCAGTAGCTGCCACTGCTGCATTTCTTTTTGAAACATGTTTTATGTGTTGTTTGGCTTAGGAGAACTGGTGTTGTAGTTGTTCAGTCATTATTACAAGTCTGATGAAAAGGAATGGAGATTTTCCCCAAAAGAAAGTGGAAAACATCAAAATAAAGTTTGAAGATATTGAAAGAGAGGGAAGAGGAGAGGAAGTATGAAGAAAGAGAAGGAAGGAGGGAAGGAAAGCAAAAGAGAGGAAAGGGGGGAGAGAGAGAGACAGAGACAGAGAGAGAGAGGGAGGGTCAAGAACTTACTCTAGTTTTGATTGCAATGTTTAATGGTTCTACAAGAGCCTCTATTCTTTTTAGAGAATTGATTCTGAGAATCTGAGATTGTCAGGGCCATCTTCACCCGATGCAACCTCAGCCTCAGAAATGAACCAAATCCAAATCCAAATGGAAACCAAAAAGTTTGTCATTCTCTCATTGTCATTCAGTATCATGCCATTTCCTTTATTTCTTTGCCCTCATCTGTCCTTATAGGAGTCAATGGAGATTCAAAAGAAAAATAGAGTGTGAAATCGAGAAAATGCAACAATTGCAGCACGGGCACAGCCCAGACTCTTCAGCCACGTTCGCCTCCCCGCCCCCTGAGGGGACGCCCTGTCCTGACGCCAGGTTGGACTACAGCACTGAGGGGCCGCCGCCGAAGCCGCTGCCGACTGCCGGGGCTGTCGCCGGGGAAGCCGAGGGGTTGCCGCCGGGAGAGCCGAGCGCAGGAGATCCGGGAGGTGTAAGGGGCGGAGGGCCAGGCCCCGACCGGACCCCGCCACGCGGAGGGGACGCCCCGGTGATTCGAAGGAACGCCCTAGCTGAGGCTGTGCAGCGGGCCCAGCAGATAGCAGCAAAAATTGGAGGTGATGCAGCTACCACGGTCAGTAACAACACTCCTGATTGTGGGTTTCAGGGCCAAAAGAGAAAGTTGAAGGATGGACATCAGCCTGAGAGCAAGAAATTGGCAGCCCAAGGCGACTCCCTCAGTCCTCAGCTTGGACCTATCCAGCCCCCTCCCAGGTCTTCAATGACAGAAGAGTACCGAGTCCCTAATGGCATGATGGGACTAATCATTGGCAGAGGTGGCGATCAGATAAACAAGATCCAGCAGGACTCAGGCTGCAAAGTAAAGAGCTCACCAGACAGAGGTGGATTACCAGAGCGAAGGGTGTCACTGACAGAAGCCCCGGAATCAGTGCAGAAGGCAAAGATGGTGCTGGATGAAATTGTATCTCGGGGCCCACGTGGCCCCCCGGGAGAGTTCCATGATCATTCAAAGCAGAGTCAGAACGGCACAGTGCAGGAGATCATGATTCCCACAGGGAAGGCAGGACTGGTGATTGGTAAAGGTGGGGAGACCATCAAACAGCTTCAGGAGCAAGCTGGAGTGAAGATGATTTTAATCCAAAATGGATCCCAAAATACCAATGTGGACAAACATCTCCAGATTACCGGGAACCCTTATAAAGTACAGCAAGCCTGTGAGCTGGTGATGGATATCCTCCAAGAACCTGACCAAGGAGGCTTTGGGGACTGGAATGAATATGGATCCAGGATTGGTGGTGGGATAGATGTGCCAGTGCCCAGACATTCTATTGGTGTGGTCATTGGCCCAGGTGGAGAAATGATCAAAAAAATACAAAGTGATGCTGGTGTCCAGATACAGGTCAAACAAGATGATGGAAAAGGTTCTGAGAAGATCATCCACATCATGGGACCCCCAGACAGGTGTAAGCATGCTGCCCAAATCATCAGTGACCTCCTCCAGAGCTTAAGGAGTGGTCCTCCAGGACCTCCTGGGGACAAAGGCATGCCCTCTGGAGACAGGGCCCGAGGCCGAGGCCAGGGCAACTGGGGGCCTCCTGGTGGAGAGATGACTTTGTCCATTCCAGCTCATAAGTGTGGGCTGGTCATTGGCAGAGGTGGGAAGAATGTGAAAGCCATAAATCAGCAAACAGGTGCCTTCGTGGAGATCTCTCGGCAGCTCCCACCAAATGGGGACCCTAACTTCAAACTCTTCGTCATCCGGGGATCCCCTCAGCAAATTCATCATGCCAAGCAGCTTATTGAGGAGAAGATTAAGGGTCCTCTCTGTCCAGTTGGACCAGGCCCTGGGGCACTAGGGCCTGCTGGCCCAATGGAGCGCTTCAACCCAGGGCCTTTCAATCAGAGGCCTCCAGGAGCTCCTTCTCAGGAAGGAGGGCCCCCTCCACACCAGCACCCACCCCAAGGTTGGGGCACCACCTATCCACAGTGGCAGCCACCTGCTCCTCATGACCCAAATATAGCAGCAGCTGTAGCAGCATATCCCAATGCCACCTGGGCTGGCTACTACTCACGCTACTACCCGCAGCCTCCAGGCCCCATGCCAGGTCCAGCACCAGCCCCCATGGCCCCACCTGCCTGGGGAGAACCCCCACAGCTCCAACCGACCACACAGTCAGACTACACTAAAGCCTTGGAAGAATATTACCAAAAAATCAGCCAAAAGCCTCAGCAGCCTACTGCTTACCCTCAACAGGATTACACAAAAACCTGGGAAGAGTACTATAAGAAACAAGCACAAGTAGCCACTGGTGGTGGACCTGGAGCCCCCCTAGGCTCCCAGCTTGACTCTTGTGCTGCCTGGGCCAAATATTACGGGCAGCAAGCCACCTACTATGGACAGACCCCTAGTCCTGGTGGCCCCAGCCACTACCCACACAGCAAGGACAGCAGGCTCAATGAATGGAACAAATGAATATGAACTTCCTCATCTGAGAAAATTATATGGAACTGAGCATTGTAAACTAAAAATAAAAAATCTTAATTATAAAATAATTAAAAATAAAAACCATTTGTGTACTTGAAGGCAGCTACCATGAGACTCCTTAGTCTTCTCTTCTCCAAAATAAATATTTCCCAGTTTTTTTTTTATTCACGTTCAAATGGCTTAGCTCAAGGATCTCAAGAATAGGGGTAAAGATGATGAAACCTGTTGTAGGCATGTTGAGGCTCATAAGCCAGTGGGATGCTGGGGCAGAGTTTTCCTGCAAGTAGATGAATGTGAAGATCTGGACCTCAGAACAAAAATTGTATCAGATAAATTTTGAGGTGGGCCATCTGCATGAAAGTTAAATACCTGAAAATGAATAGAACTGCTAAGGAAAACAGTGCAGAAAATCAGAATAGCACCTTATACTCCAGACTCTTCTAGTTCTCCTTACCCAAACCAAAGCAAACATTGCCACTGTGTGTTGGTTCCATTGTCTGCTGGGAAAGATCCACAGATGAGTCTAATGAATGCCCAAAGCCTCCTTCCATGAAAGAGTGACAAGAACACTACCACTTAGATCAGCAGGTCATCAAGCTTCTTAGAATGATGGTGATATGAAGGCTTAAAAAAGAGAAAGGATGATGTACTTGGAGAAGGGAGATGGAGATTTACTGGAGTATGCCACCTTTACCAAGAAAAAAAAATAAAACTGAGGAAGGGTGTGTGTGTGTCTGTGTGTGCGTGTGTGTGTGTGAGAGAGAGAGAGAGAAAGAGAGAGAGAGAGAGAGAGAGAGAGAGAAGGAGGGACACACACAAGAAGACACAAGAAAGTCAGACAAAAAGAGAAAGAAAAAGGGAAGAAAAAAGAAAAGAAAGATGTTGGGAATTTCCTCATCAATATTCCAAGGCTCTGCTCAAAGGATTGCAATCCTTACCTCCCTTTTTGTGCAGCCTTCAAACAGTCCACAAATGAGCCACCATATGACTCCAATTTCACATCTAAAATCACCAATGTGATCTATGTGATCTATGACAGTCCTTGTCATACATTTGTTATGAGTCTTAGCAAGGGGTGAGCAAAAAGAACCAGACTTTGCAAATAAGCATCTAACACAATCTCTCAGCAACTGGACAAGCCAAAGACCATTCTGTTCCTTATACTGTGGAGCTGTACTGACCCTTCCAAGTTACTTCTTTGAATATCACTGTGATACGTAGATTGTTACTCCCTGGTCTAAACACCTGTCACCTATCCCCAGTAATAAATACAACTCTGCTATTACCATTGATTGAATCAAATCTTCCACTCTCCATTGTGGACATCACTCTGGATTATAACACAGCTGCTCCAGGTCTCATCATATCTGAGAATTTGAAGAGTGTGAGATATGGAGGTGTCCAGGAGGAAGTGCACCACAATAGAAGGAGACTTATAGATTTTGCCAAAGTTCTTGGTTCTCAATCCTTCATTTCAAGGAGGTGTTACTGGGAGGCAGAAGTGCCAAATAACACTGCCTGATGTCTTGGCATCTGTAAAAAAATCAAAAGACTCTAAAGATTTCTTTGTGCTTATGTCTATTCAGAAGCAGAATTTGTACTATCTTTATGCCATAGCCCAGCACAATCTTGATTCCCAAGTCCTTAAAAAATACCACCAGAGGTATGCCCAACCTAAAGGTTGGCATTTTCCTTGACTATGAATGTGGAGACATATCATTTTATCATGTTAAAGAAAGATACCTAATTTATACTTTCCCTAGCACTTCCTTCTCTGAACTGCTCACACCCTTCTTCTGTCTTTCCAAAAAAAGTCCTGACTTTGCTCTCTCACAATCTGCCCCTAATTGACAGAGTTTAAGGAGTGTATACTTGTTGGCCAAATGGATGTATGTGTTAAATTTTATGAAAATAATTGTACCTACTTGCCCTACTGTAGATAATAGCTTTTCCTATTTCATCTTTGTATATATTCTCCCTTGGTCCCAAAAGAATATAAGTTATATTTTGTTTGTATATGATTGTTTCATTTTGTTCTCTGTATCCTTAGTACCTAGGACATTGCTGGAGCTTAAAAAATGCTTGTTAAAATGAATTGAACACTCTCAATTACTCATAGGAAAAATGGATGACAAGTATTAAGCTAGGAGGGAACTCGAAGCTGGGGGAGCTCAATGTGCCCCACTCAGAGCTAGACAAGTCTAATAGTGATAAATACTTAGAAGGGAAGGATGACAAGAATTTTATGGGATTATATGTATTTGACATCTACTGATTCTTAAGCGGGAGTCACATGAAATGTACAGGTTTTGGTCAGTCTGACTGGGGTTGCTCGGCAGCTCTGGCCACCCCTAGAGAAAATGTCAGTTTGCTATTCAAGTTGTATCTGCTTGACGGTGCTGACCCTGGTGGCTGCAGCTTACATCATAGCTTTAAGGACAACAGACAAAGAACTCTACTTTTCAACCACAGCTGTGTGCATCTCAGAAGTTATAAAGTTACTGTTAAGTGTTGGAATTTTAGCTAAAGAAACTGGTAGTGTGGGTAGATTCAAGACTTCTTTAAAAGTAAATGTCTTAGGAAGCCCAAAGGAACTGATGAAGTTGAGTGTGCCATCTCTTCTATATGCTGTTCAGAACAATATGGCTTTCTTAGCTTTTAGTAATTTGGATGCAGCAGTATACCAGG
The DNA here is from genome assembly GCF_011100635.1 of Trichosurus vulpecula. Lineage (NCBI taxonomy): Eukaryota > Metazoa > Chordata > Mammalia > Diprotodontia > Phalangeridae > Trichosurus > Trichosurus vulpecula. Next base: position 103,113,472 of record NC_050574.1, on the reverse strand, counting down.
TGACCTACCAACTAAAGATTCCCTGTACTGCTTTATGTAGTAAACCAATCACTCGGTAAATTACAGTGGATTTCAGTTTTTCTGCTGTGTGCTGGAGTTACGCTTGTTCAGTGGAAACCGGTTCAAGCTACCAAAGTATTAGCGCAGCAGAATCCATTGTTAGGGTTTGGTGCTGTAACTATTGCCGTATTATGTTCAGGATTTGCAGGAGTATATTTTGAAAAAGTTTTAAAGAGTTCAGATACTTCCTTATGGGTGAGAAATATCCAGATGTATTTATCTGGAATTGTAGTGACATTAGCTGCTGTCTACATATCAGATGGAGGTGAAGTTAAAGAAAAAGGATTTTTCTGTGGCTATATATACTACATCTGGTTTGTTATTTTGCTTGCCAGTGTTGGAGGACTCTATACTTCTATTGTGGTAAAGTATACAGACAACATCACGAAAGGATTTTCTGCAGCAGCAGCCGTTGTCCTTTCTGCTGTTGCTTCAGTCCTGCTGTTTGGATTACAGATAACACTCAACTTTGCTCTGGATACACATTCTTGTGTGTGTTTCAATACAGCTTTATGGATTACCCAGACAAGATACAACCATAATCCAAGGGGAAGAAACTGCTTCAAAAGAGAAACTGATTCACATATGATATTGTTTCTAAGATTAAAATATTTATATTGAAACAAAAACCAAACCCAAAAAAAAAACTATGGCCTTAAGCTAATCCTAGAAGGTAGCTTTAACAAAACAAAAAAATTGAATGTATGGCATGAGAACTTTTCTACTTAGTTAAGGAATGTGTTGTCACCATGACAAGGGGCTCACTTTGTACAATTTTAGGAAAACAGGAATTGCTGCATATAATGTACATAAAAAGAATTTTAGTGCTTTAAAAAAATGTAGGGTGTGGTTCTAGATGATATTTTAAAGTGCCAAAGTTTTTTCTGTGCTAATGGGACTCTTGGTCAAGTACTAAAGAGAAAATCCCTCTCCACCTTGCAATGCATGTAATGTTATTCCAACAGAGGCTTAGGCCTCCTGCAAATAGGATGCATAAGCAGGATGGGTCAATTCAGAAACAGACTGAACATGTTATTTCCTCTAAGACTGAATCCACTTGGTGACTCTTATTATGTCTAGGTGGTGACTTAGTGCTTCTTTAGCACTGTATCTGTGCCATTAGTAATCTCAATTCCAATTTTTCTTCATAAAACTTTTTATGTCACTTTTGTAGTCTTTTATGAAATGATCAGCTGTTGAATTCATCAAGAGTAATTTGTGAAACCAGTGGTTCTTTTTTATCTCCATAATGTTCATGGGGAATTCAGTAATAAACCTAATTTATTTACATAAAAAAAAGAAATATACAGGTTTTCCAACTCTAAACACATTTAAAAAAAATAACCACATGATAAGCCTTAAAGAGATTCTAACCAAATAAAAAACCTATTGAGCTAAAATTCAATGCATTGACTATGAAGCAGTAATAATTATCATCAACAAGAAGGGTTTACAATCAAGATTCAGCCTCAAATAAAGACTAATATAAACCTAAAACAATAGTAGGTTAAAGAAAAATAACATAGTCAATGAATTGTCAAAGAAAATGCCAACAATGAGATATCAAGCAAAAATTTTGGATGAAAGACAAAGCAGTCTATAGAGAGAAATGTGTGTCAGAAAAAAAGGTACAAAGAAAATAAATTAATTTGGATAGACATGTACAATAAATTAGAAAGATAAAACTTAAAAATAAATTTTATAATTCAATGCAAAAGAAAGCTGTGTTGAGTTTAGAAAAGAAAATAAAAAACATTTTAAGAGTCATGAAATAAACATGCCTACATGTAATTTGATTTTTATTTATTTATTTTATTTTAAATATTTTTTCTTTTTAAAATTTGAGTTTCAAATTATTTTCCACCTTGCCACATCTTCCCACACACACTGAAATGTTATGAAATCATGCAAAACATATTTCCATATTAGCCATGTTTCAAAAAAAAAGCAAGAAAAATAAAGTGAGAAAGTTTTACTTCTTTATGCACTCAGAGTTGATCAGTTCTATCTCTGGAAGTGGATGGCATTTTCTCATAATAAGTCCTTTGGAATTGTCTTGGATTATTTTATTGATCAAAGAAGCTATGTCTTTCACTACAACATTGCTGGTATTGTGCACATTGAACTCTTGATTAATCTCACTTCGATTTGCATCAGTTTCATATACTTCTTGCTGAAACCACTCCCCTCATGATTTCTTGTAGCACAATAGTACTCTATCACAATCATATGTTACAACTTGTTCGGCCATTCCCCAATTGATAGGCATGCCCTCAATTTCCAATTCTTTGCCACCACAAAAAGAGCTTTATAAATACCTAAGAGGTCCTTTTCCTTTAATTTCTCTGGGATACTGACCTAGTGGCATTGCTGGATCAAAGACTATGCACAATTGTAAAACCCTTTTAACCTGTTTCCAAATGTCCTCTAGAATGGTTGGACCATTTCATTACTCCACCAGCAGATCATTATTTTTGAGTCTTAGCGTTCATATTTTTCCCTCATCCCCTTCAGCATTTATTATTTCTGAAAGATACGAGATGGTTCTTCGGAGTTGTTTAACTTCCGTTTCTCTAATCATTAGTGAAGTAGAACATTTTAAATATGCCTACACATAGCTTGGATTTCTTCTTCTGAAAACTGCCCTTTGATCATTTATCAATTGAGAAATGGCTCTTATTTTTATAAATTTGACTCAATGCTATACTCAGCATATATGTGAGAAATGAGGCCTTTATCAGAGAAACTTCCTGTAATTTTTAAAAATATTCTTTCATTGTCTATGGTACCTTTTAGCATAATGTAGTTTCTCTGATTATCTCTTTTAATTAAAAAGCTTCTGCTTTCCCTGAGATCATGATTGCTATCCATGCTTTTTTTTTTATCTTCGACTGAAGCATATTAGATTCTGCTCTAATTCTGCTTTAATTTGTCTCTCTGCTTATCTTTCTTGTTCAAGTGTGTCTCTCGTAAACAACATATCATTGGAATCTTGTTTCTAATCCATTCTGCTATCTGCTTCTATTTCATGGCTGAGCTCATCCACTTCACAATCACACTTATGATGACTGTGTTCCATCCCATTTTCTTTTGTTTCTACCTCTCTCTCATCCCTATCCCTCCTCAAAAGTCTATTTTGCTTCTAACTACTACCTTCCTTAATCTGCCTTCCCTTTTATCATCTCTCCCTTTTTCTTATCCCTTTCTCCTCGTATTTTCCTATTGGTTAAGTTACATTTTTATACACAAATGTATGTGTGCATACACACAGAGACACACACACAAATACACATATACACATACAAATACACACACATATATACACACATATACATATATATACATACATGTGCACACATACACGTGCACACGCACGCGCGCACGCGCGCACACACACACACACACACACACACACACACACACATACATCTTCCTTCTTTGAGCCGATCCTTATGAGAATGAGTTTCAAGCATTGGCTGTCACTCCCCCATTTCCCCTTCCATTGTAAAAGCTCTTCCTTGCATACCTCATTTATATGAGAAAAATTTCCCCATTCTACTTCTCCTTTCCCCCTTCTCCCAGTGCATCCCTCTTCCTTACCCCTTCATTTCTAGGGAGATCATTTCAACATAATCCACTCATATCCATGCCCTCTGTCTCTGTAAACTCCTTTTAACTGCCATAAAAAGGATGAAGCTCTTAGGAGTTACATGTTTCATCTTCCCATATAGAAATGTATACAGTTTAACTTTATTAAGTCCCTTAGGATTACTCTTTCATGTTTACTTTTTTATGCTTCTCTTGAGTCTTCTGTATGAATATCAAATTTTCTATTCCACTCCGGTCTTTTCATTAGAAATCACATTTGCTGAATGACATTTGCTTAACGCTTAATGGAATTTCATTAAGTGTCCATTTTTTTTCCATTAGAGAATTGTACTCAGTTTTGCTGGGTAGGTTATTCTTCATCGTAATTCTAGCACCTTGGCCTTTGAGGATGTCATTCCAAGTCTTCCAGTTCTTTAATGTGGAAGCTGCTAAATCTTGTGTGATCCTGACTGTGACTCCATGATATTTGAATTGTTTCTTTCTGGCTGCTTGAAGTATTTTCTCTTTGACCTGAGAGCTCAGGCATTTGGCCATAATATTCTTGAGAATTTTCATTTTGGGATCTCTTTCAGGTGATCAGTGGGATCTTTCCATTTCTATTTTACTTTCTGGTTCCAGGGTATCTAGGCAGTTTTCCTTCATAATTTCTTGAAACATGATATCTAGGCTCTTTCTTTGATCATAGCTTTCAAATAGTCCAATAATTTAAAAATTATCTCTTCTCAATCTATTTTCTATTTGTTTTTCTGATGAGTTAGTATACATTTTCCTAATTTTTTTTCATCCTTTTCCTTTGTTTTATTGCTTCTTGATGTTTCACGGAGTCATTAGTTTGCACTTGCCAAACTCTAATTTTTAAGGAATGGTTTTCTTTATGGAGATTTTGTAACTCTTTTCTCATTCTGCCAATTTTACTTTTTCTAAGCAGTTCTTTTCATCAATACATTTTTGTACCTCTTTTTCCATTTGGCCAATTCTGCTTTATAGGGAGTTCTCTTCAGCCAATTTTTGGGCCTCTTTTACCATTTGACCTATTTGATCTTTTAAGGCGTTATTTTATTCAGTATCTTTTCTTACTCATTGTTGTTGTTGTTGTTTAGTCATTTTCAGTTGTGTCAAGTCTTTGCAACTCCCTTTGAGTTTTCCTTGGCAAAGATACTGGAGTAGTTTGCCATTTCCTTCTCCAGCTCAATTTACAGATGAGGAAACTGAGACAAATGGGGATAGGTAACTTACCCAGGATCACACAGCTAGTAAATGTCTGAGGTTGAATTAGAAGAAGAATTTTTCTGATTGCAAGCCCAGTGCTCTATCCACTGCACTACCTGGCTGCCCTTTTCCTCTTTAGGCCATCTCACATTAGCTGAATACTTTTCTCAAACATTTTTCTGAACACAACAGAGTCCTAAGTGTTAGTTAGGTGGTATAGATGGGGTGATATCATGGCCTCAAATCTCCCCTTCCCTGCCTGCTCAGTTTCCTATAAGGCAAAGAGGACTGGACTAAGTCGGAATCATGAGCCTTGAATTCCAATCTCAATTAGTGGTGTAACCATGGGGAAGTTACTTAAACTCCCTGTCTTCACTTTTCTCCTCTAAAATCAGAGGATCTATATGTATATGACATATAAGAGCTTTTCGAGCTTTAACTTTTGCGGGTTCTTAAGACAGTCAAGCATAGGGCAACTATGTGGCACAGAGAATAGAGTTCTGGGCCTAGAGTCTGGAAGACTCATGTTCCTGTGTTCAAATCTGGCCTCATACACTTACTAGCTGTGTGACACTGGGCAGGTCACTGAACCCTCTTTGCCTCACTTTCATCACCTATCAAGTTGTTGTTACTGTTGTTGTTTGTCATTTGTTCCCAAAAAGGATCATGGTATCAGGAGGGTGATGCCTTGACTTGCAAGTGAGCTAGATTTAAGTGAAGGAGGGCTGTGCAAAATCACCAGCCTCACTTTCTCCTCTGGAGCCATCTGGGTCCAGTGGCCAGATACACATTAGGATGACTAGAGATGGCTCTAGATGCAATGGGAGACCTAGACCTTTTTAAGCTAAGGGCTTTCCAGGTCTCAGTTTGACTGAAACAACACCCATTCAGTGATTTAGGCTCAGTAAGAAATGAGATAAAGAATGGCCTCTTTTACCTGGTCAGAAAAAATTCAGTCTGGGAGGGGAAGACTCTTAGGGTTTCTGAGCAAAATTACTATTTATATTCACTCTGAGCCAGCAAGGCCCAAACAATGACCACTTAGTGGGGTTTAGACTGAGCCCTATTATTGGTCAATCAATGAGATCTTAAGTGATTTAAGGAAAAGGAAAAAGGAAAAGGAAAGGGGAAAGGAAATGCATGTAACAAATATGCAGAGTCAAGCAAAACATTGGCCTTGTCCCAGCATATGTTTCTCATTGCGCATACCATGTTGTCCACTGCAACAAATACTTATGGCTTGTATCTGTGCCTTACACTGTGCTAGGCACTATAGGGAATGAAAAAAAAAAACTTATTCAATTCAAATCAATGAGGTCATCCTCATTGTTGCCCTTCCCCATTCCTGACACCCAACCAAAATAATCAAGGTGTGCTGTAGCCAGCTCTGTACTAGCTTGGGAGAACCAACTGTTAAATGTTCAGTATGAGCATTTATACCTCAGAACCCTCCAAATAATATATGTTGGAGCTTGATTTGCTGCTCTGTTGATTATCTAGATTTAGAAAAAGTAATGGAGGAAGTGTTACTAATGTATATTGGATTTAAAAGTGTGTCCTGCATATATTTTTTCCAGAGAGTTAATTGTTAAACATTTATCAACACACGCATAAACTTCTCATCTATCATTCTGTCTTTTACCCTACTCCTTCTCGAATGGATTTCACACATTCAGGTCATGAAGGTTTTGGGGGGTAGGGGGTACAATTGGCTAAAATTGTCAAAAAGTAGAGATATATGGTGCATTTCAACTACTCAGTGTTGATGGAACTACATTGATTTGTGATAAAGACATGGTCCTGGAAACATGAGCTAAATACTTCTATAGTGTTCTCAACAGACTGTCATCATTCAATGCTGAAGCCATTGACTGTTTACCTCAGTTTGAAGCTCTCTCTGCCAAATTTCCAACTGAAGAAGAGATTTGAATGCCATTAGGCTCCTCTCCTGTGGCAAAACACCTGGTGTTGATTCTCTTCCAGCTGAGATTTACAAGGTGGAAGGTGGGATCCATTGCTCATACAAAAGCTAATTAAAGTTTTCTGGGTCATGTGGCAAGAGGAGATAATCCCCCAGGAATTCAAGGATGCCTCCATTGTCCATCTCTACAAAGGTGAAGGAAAAAGATTGTCTTGTGACAATCATGGGGTAGGGGGTGTCTCTCTTAGTCACTGCTGGCAAAATTCTTGCCTTAATAGTCTGATCTTTCATCTTGAAGATGGTCATTTCCCTGAGAGCCAATATGGCTTCAGAAAAGGCTAAGGAATTGCTGATGTGGTGTTTGCTACCCAGCAACTCCAGCAGAAATGCCAGGACCAGAACAGAGGTTTGTACAGAATGTTCATTGATCTGACCAAGGCCTTTGATGCTGTCGTTTGTGAGAAATATTGGAAATTATGTCAAAACATGGCTGCCCAGAGAAGTTCATCAGAACTGTATGTCAGTTTCATGATGGCATGCTTGCATGGGTTCTGGATAACGGGCAATCCTCTTGTGCTTTCCCAGTCACCAATGAAGTGAAGCAAAGGTATGTGCCTATTCTCATGCTTTTTAGCATGATGCTTTCAGCAATGCTGTCAATTGCTTTCAATGAGGATGAACACAGCATCAAGCTCAACTACCATATTGATGGTAAATTAGTTAACTTGGAAAGGCTACAAGCCAAGACTAAAGTGAAGGAAGAATTGGCATATGATTTCAAGCTGAGATGTAAAACGTATGGAACAATTCTTTGCTGCTTATGCTAATTTTTTGGCCTAAATTAAAACCAAGAAAACACAAGTGCTCCACCACCCAGCACCACACCATCTATACATGGTTATAGCAAATGGAGAAGTTTTGAACACTGTGGATAAGTTCACTTACCTTGGTAGTATACCTTCCAAGGATGAACCAATTGACAACGAAGTTGACACACACATTGCCAGAGCTAGCTCAGTGTTTGGGAGACTCCAAAAGAAAGTGGGGAGAAAAGAGGTATCAAACTGATTACTGAACTGAAGATCTACAGAGCCATTTTGCTGACCTCATTGTTGTAATAATGAATGATAAATCATTAGAGAAGATCCTCCATATCACAGTGTAAGCTCAGCATGTATGTGTCAAGCTCCCTACCCCTCTTTGCCGACCTCTGGACTCTCCTGCTTGGAGACTGACAGGCCTGAACAAAGAACAGGAAACTCTTAAGACGAAGGATAGGAAATAACTTCTCTCCTGCTGGAGAAACATCAACCTGGACAGTTGTTAGGAATGAGGCAGGGAGAGGGTGACTCCCCTCTCTGGTAGGAAAAACTTTCTTTGTTCAGGGCCCTATAAAAGTCACCACGTGGGACAGGCATGTTGGAACCTCACCCACAAAAAGGATGCTTTGCCTGGGACTACATTCAGAAAGACAAACCAAGGTAGCTCTAAAAAGGGGTTCTCCAGCTTAGGAACAGCCTTGGGAGCAGGTGTTGAACGTGAAGTGTATGCTGTAGGTTGTGTGTGTGTCTTTTGTCATTGTCGCTGTGTTTGTAGAAAAGAGATGGATTCCCCACCTTGGAGAAACCTTGGACGGTGGTGTTCCTCTGAACAGGTGTTGCCTCTGTGTGTCCATGTCTCTCTTTGTCACTGAGTTAACCGTGTAGTAGGAATTGTTAAATAATGTGGTTGCAGGGTTAATAGAGTATTTCCCCTGTCTTTCAATAAAAACTATGTTCTGTTGGGACTGCACCTTATTACCAGTGCGAGTTTGAATCTGAACCTAACCTAGTCTAATTGAACAAATGCGTGTGATACATGGACAGTATACCAGCATGATGCCAGTAAATTGAATTAATTCCATTGAAATTGTCTTTTAAAAGATCCTGAAAACTATCTGGCAAGATAAGGTACCAGACAATGAGGTCCTTTCTTGAGCTGAACTGCCAAGCAATCATACTCTACTGCAGAGAATACAACTCTAATGGGCTAGTCATGTCATTTGAATGCCAAAAACATGTTGGCCTAAAAGAATATTTTATGAAGGAATCACACAAGGCAAGTGCTCACATGGAAGTTAGAAGAAGTGATACAAGGATATACTCAAGGTTTCTCTGAAGAAATTTGGGATTCATTGCAAGAGATGGAAGACATAGGCACAGGACTGCCCAGCATGGCGTGCCCTCAAAGAAGGTGCTGTGTTCCTTGCAGCAGAATTGAAGTAGCTCAAAAGAAATGCAAGACACATAGATTTACAGAATCTACCCCAAATGTTCACATGGACTATTTGTGCCTGTGGCAGAGCATCCCAAGTTCATATTGGTTTGATCAACCATGATTGGACACACTTGACTCTAACATAGTGACGTCATTTTGTTCCTAAGCATCCAAATTTGGAACATTATTGTGAGGAGCCAGCTATATCCTGTTTAGACCCCTTAGACCTCTGCAAGGCAGGGTCAATTGAGAATGGGTCTATGTACTGCAAGGCCAGTTTTCGCATAAGGAGACATGGCAAAGAAAACCCTCCTTCATAGCTGATTATCTGCTTAGGATATGACAGAAATGTTTCAGTCTGATTATCTATATGGGAGAGAACAGAAATGTTTCAGTCTGGTTATATGAGAGATGACAGAAATGTTTCAGTCTGGTTATCTGTATGGGAGAGAACAGAAATGTTTCAGTCTGATTATATGAGAGATGACAGAAATGTTTCAGTCTGGTTATCTGTATGGGAAAGAACATAAATGTTTCAATTTGGTTAGCCTTGAGGAAAAATAGTGTCTCACTCCCAGGAACAAGGAGACAAAAAACTTAACCAATGCTTTATTGTACTCTTCTTAGAAGTCAGGTTGACCCAGCAATTAACCTGTGCTGTCAGTGATTCCATTAAAATCAGTCTATAGCCTGACTATACGACTCCCTAGCCCCATGTCTTTGTCTTTTTGTGTCAATTACTTCATCATGTAATGGCGCCACTGCGGGCACACATTATAATGTCCCCAACTTTGCCAGCTACCAAAATATTCATCATAGGCTACAAGAAAAGCATGGGATTTAAGGCAGATTCTTGAAAGCAGATATTGAACAAGAGAGAACAATTTGGGTTGGGTCTGTGTGAATGGAGAAGAGATAAATATTTCCTCATCTTGAGCCTGGGGCTGTGGGATTGATGGCTGGTGTATGATTTGATCCATCTTATTTCTTCTTCAGAGCTTTTAAGAGGATAAAGTAATATGGCAAAACATTCCCAACCCCCAAAGCTATTAAAATTGAAGATAAGAAGGGGCGGAGCCAAGATGGCACTGTGAAAGCAGGGACTTACCTGGGCTCTCTTACAAATTCTGTCAGATACCTCTCAAAAAAGTGAATCTGAGCAGATTTGAAAGAGTTGGAAGCCACTAGTAAACTGGGCATGGCAGGAGCACTGGGCGTGCAGAGTTGTACCAGACCACACCAGAACCGGAGCAGTAGTGGAACCCAGCCAGTGAACCAGACTGGGAGAGTGCTGGGCATGTGAAATTAAAGCATACCTGAGCAGGAGCAGGATTAGGCCCAGGGCTGAAGTGCCAGCTACAATGGCCACCCCCAGGCCTCTCAGCCCAGGATGGGAGTCTATTGGAGCTAAGAGAGACACCAGTGCAGAGCCTGCAGCTGTAGAAGCAGCTACCCCTGAGGTTTTCAGGGTTAAAACAAGAAGATCCACTATCATCCCTGTTATTCAATTTGGTACTAGAAATGTTAGCTTTAGCAATAAGAAAAGAAGAAGAAATTGAAGGAATTAGAATAGGCAAGGAAGAAACTAAATTATCATTCTTTGCAGATGATATGATGAGTTACTTAGAGAATTCTAGAGAATCAAGTGAAAAATGACTTGAAATAATAAATAACTTTAGCAAAGTTGCAGGATATAAAATAAACCCATATAAATCTTCGGCATTCTTATATATTGCTAACAAAGCCCAACAGCAAGATATAGAAAAAGAAATTCCATTTAAAGTTACTATAGACACTATAAAATATTTGGGAGGCTAACTGCCAAGACAAATCCAGGGCCTATATGAACATAATTACAAATTCCTTTTCACACAAATAAAGTCAGATCTAAATAAATGGAAAAGCATCAGTTGTTCATGGGTAAGCCAAGCAAGTATAATAAAAATGACAATTTTACCTGAATTAATTTACTTATTCAGTGCCATACCAATAAAACTACCAAAAAATTATTTTAGGGAGCTGGATAAAATAATAACAAAATTCGCCTGGAAGAAAAAAAGTACAGAATATCAAGGGATTTAATGAAAAGAAATGTTAGGAAAGGTGGCCAAGCCATACCAGATATTAAACTATACTCAAAACTACCTGGTACTGGCTAAGAAACAGTGATGGATCATTGGAATAGGTTAGGTATAAGACAAGTAGTCAATGACTATAGCAATCTACTCCTTGATAAACCCAAAGAATCCAGCTTCTGGGCTAAGAATTCAGTATTTCACAACTGCTGGGAAAATTGGAAAATGGTATGGCAGAAACTGTGTATAGACCAATATCTTAAACCATATTCCAAAATAAAGTCAAAATGAGTTCATGACTTAGGAATAAAGGCTGATGCTATAAGCAATTTGGGAGAGCAAGGAATAGCTTACCTGTGAGATTTATGGAAGAGTGAAGAATTCATGACCAAAAAAGAGATAGAGAGCATTACAAAATGGATAATTTTGATTATGTTACATTGAAAAGTTTTTGTACAAACAAAGCCAATGCAACAAAGATTAGGAGGGAAGCAGAAAACTGGGAGAAAATCTTTACAAGTATCTCTGATAAAGGCCTCATATCTAAAATATACAGGAAACTGAGCCTAATTAATAGGAATACAAGTCATTCCCCAATTGAGAAATAGTCAAAGGATGTAAACAGGCAGTTTTCAGAGGAAGAAATTAAAGATATCTATAGTCATAAAATAAAATGCTCCACATCACTATTGATTAGAGAAATGCAAATCAAAACAACTCTTAGGTACCACATCTCTCCTGTCAGATTGGCTAACATGACAAAACAGGAAAAAAATAAATGCTGGAGAGGATGTGGGAAGATTGGAATATTGGTACATTGTTGGTGGAGTTGTAAAGTTGTCCAGCCACTCTGTAGAACAATTTGGAGCTATGCCCAAAGGGCTATAAAAATATTCATACCCTTTGACACAGCATTACCACTTCTACAGTTGTATCCCAAAGAGATCATACGAGTGGCAAAGGAACCCGTATGTACAAAAATATTTATAGCAGCTCTTTTTGTGGTGGCAAAGAATTGGAAACCAAGGGGATGCCCATCAATTGGAGAATGGCAAAACAAATTATGGTATGTGAATGTAATGGAATACTATTGTGCAATAAGAAATGAGGAGCTGACAGACTCCATTACAACCTTGAATGACTTACATGAACTGATGCTGAGCAGAGAGGGAGCAGAACCAGGAGATCGTTATACAGGATTACAGACACGTGCTATCTGTAAGGACTGACTCTGATGGACTTGGCTCTTCTCATCGATGCAAGCTTCAAAGACAGTCCCAATGGACTCATGACAGAAAAAGCTATGCACACCCAGAGAAAGAATTACGGAGTCTGAATACAGATTGAGGCAAACTATTTGCTCTCTTTTATTTTCCTTGTTTTTTGTTTCACTTCTTCTTTCTCATGATTTATTCCATTGATTATCATTCATTTTCACAACTGGACTATTATTAAATAAGTTCAATGTGAAGGTATATGTAGAATCTATATCAAATTACATACCACCTTGCAGGGGAAGGACGGAGCAAAAATTTGGAAACCAAAAACTTGTGGAACTGAGTATTGTAAACTAAAATTAAAAAACAATTTTCAAAAAATTGAAGATAAGATTGATTGTTGTTGCATTGGTTGAGATGGTTGTATTGTTCATACCTAGAGCATAGGAGAGGGGAGCATGAGTCTGGGACAACACAAAGCATGACACAGAGAACAGACATGTTCAGGAATTATTTAATTATCATTCTACATAGTAGACATTGAAGTAACAATTTCAATAAAAGTAGAACCTTTGATTTTCTCACTTCTCTGGCACATTAAGATCTCAGATACAAATATTAAACTACCTCCTGTGGGTTCAATATAGCTGTTTCCTCACCACAACCCTCTGAAGTACGCAGTAAGGGGAAATCAGCTCCATTTTCAACTCAAAGAGTTTTGTCACCTCAAATGTATTTCCTATTATAGGCAAGGTAATGCAGGAGATGGAGATTAATGTCTTTGAATTCACAGAAAAATAGGAGCAGAATATGAGAGCCTGAGATTTAGGCTGGACTGTACAATCTACACAATATTGGCTTTAGGGGTCAGAGTCACACCTTTCAGCTCCAACTTTAGGTCTCCATTTGTTAACACAAGGCTGCCTCAAGTAGTTGGCATATTTCTAATGGGTAAGTTGAAATGCTGATCTGAAGTGAATTAATTACATTAACTAATAAGTTCTAACATTTATACAGTAATTTAAGGTTTACAAACTGCTTTGCAGGTTATCTATCTTCATAACATCTCTATGAGGCAGGATGCTATTACCCCATTTTACCAATGAGGAGACTGAGTCTGACAGAAATTAAATGATTTGTCCAGAATCTCATAGGTTGTGAGTGTCTGAGGTAAGGATTTCAACTCAAGCTTTCAGAATCCTAGTCCAAGACCCTATCCACAGAGCCACCTAGTGGCCTAACTAGTAACACTTCACTGGGACCAAATAAAGTCTTTGAAAATTAGAGCTATTAATATTGGGTAATCATACACATCAATATGATTTCTCCATGAAGATGAATTCTCAAACAGTGCCACTCATCAAGCCATTCCTACTTTAAAAAGAACTTCCAACTGCAAATGGAAAGAATTTGAAGAGGTGACATTTGTAGAAAATCAGGAATGGTTCCCAGGTTGGACTAAGGCATCGTTTTATATCAGATAAAATAATCTGAGATCTCATTTAGTGAAGGAAGTATTGTGGACAAACATAAAACTGATATTGAATCAATTCCCATGAATACTAAAAATTATTGTTAATTTCCACCACCTTGCAAATGTTTTCCCAAGGTTTAAGGATTTAGAGAAGCCATTAACCTTTGCATTTGTCATAAACTCCTCTGACCATCTGGTGATCCCTGAAGATCCCTTCACGGATTAATTATAAGTAGATTCCATTATTTAAAAAAAAACACTAATTATTTTGAAATTAAGATGCTATTTTTTTCTTTTTCATGTTCACAGATTTAATATCTATACAGTGAACTTTTGTAGGGAGGGATCTATATATGCAACATTAAAGAACTCTTGCTCTAGGTTTTTCATTCTATGAATGACCAAATATGAGTGGGACAAACATGAATATTTGATAAGATGCAAAGATTATGAGATGAAATATTTTCAGAACCATCCACAAATCCTCCAACCTGTGTTCACTGGCATTTGCATATACTGCTTTTCTAATTGAGGCAAAGAGGATTGGAAGATGATTTATCCTTCAAAAATGGCAGTCCACAAAGGGGTGATTTTTCTAGCACATTCTCCTTCTTCAAGAATTTCATCCTGAGGTGGCGCCCTCAGTAAGAATGCTCTCACTCTAACGGAGTCAGCTTGAAGATGGCCACTAGTATAAACAGCATATGTCTTTCCTGAGGAGTCCGGTACAAAAGTGATAGCGCTCCTTTTATCTTCAGAAAAGTTGTAGGAATTACAGGTCTCAGACAGTGTAGAGGCTATGGAGAAGAAAAAAGTATTAGTCCAAAACAATAGAATTACAAGGTCTTGAGTGCCAAAGAGGCCTTCTATAGGCTGTATACTGATTTCTCCCTGGTCTGCAGAAAATTTGGGGTGACCAAAGGAAGAATAGTTTGTATATACTATGCTATTCTTATAAAAGGAGACAGTATACTTTTCTAGGTAAGAATCGCGACTTTCTGGCATTTCATTTTTACTCTAAGAGATCTCCACATCCTCCATTTGCTCACTGGTAAATGACCCCTGGAATTTTTGGCCAAAAATTACTTTCCTGGACTTTGAAATAACCTGCCTAGATTCCTCCATCTATCCTGGTCTGGACAAAGAACGAAAAGTCTATTTCTTGTTAAATACAAGTTATCATAGGGCTAAATACCTTGTAATTAATTAAGGGAACAATATAGTCAAGAACTGGTACAGCAGTTAAGTTTTCCAGCTATATGAAATTAATTGTACAGACAAGATCCCCAGCCTTTACTTCCCCAAATTCCTTCAACCCATCAGTTAATCTCACAGAGAAGAAAGTTTGCAAGATAATTTTGACCTCATTTATCTATCTGTTGACTGGAGCTATGAGTCCTTACTGTGCAAGTGAGTACCCCCTAAACACATGAAGGCATATGAACATACATCTTTCTGAGGAATTTCATCAGGTCCCTTGGCTTCAATGTCTGAGTATGAAACAAAGTCTTATTGCTTTCCTCTTCCTGTCAATGCAGACAGTAGCCCCAATAAGAGAGGAGCTATTTGGACAATGGTGCCAGTCTTAGGCTTCTTAATTTTGATTTCACTTCCAAAAGACATAATAAGATCATAGATTTGGAAGGGATCTTATAGAATTTAGTAAACAACTTTCTACCCAACTTTCTACCCCCAGGCAGTAATAAGGGAATTTAGCAATAAATGGAAATGAAATTGTAAAAGGCACACAGAAGGTTCCAGGAATAGTACAATTGTTTATACTCCCAACCCAGGGAGTTCTTTCCTCTGACACTACGCTTATCTTCAGATGCCTCTGCCTTCTTCTTTATATTGCATATTTTAGGAAGGAGGAACATGATTGACTCCTTAGTAAAATCTTCATAGGCCTGGACCCCTAAGAAATCCCTTCTTAGCCTCATTTCCAGTTTTCTTCCAACCTTCTTGAATGAATGAAGAAGCCCTTATTAAATATTTACTCTATGCCAAGCACCATGCTCAACTATCCTGTGCCCCCAACTCACCACAGAAACAGATCTCTGTTCCTACAGGTCTTACTTCTGCCTCTGAGCAAAAATGCAGCCCAGTGAAATTTCAGGATGGCCCAGTTAGAGACCTGACTAATCTAATGCAGGGAGCATCAGTAGGACAGACAGTAGGACAGGGAATCTCCTTGAGTTTCTTTCTTCCCCTCACCTGGTTTCTGTTCACACATTGGGGGCAGGGTTCAAACAGGGTTCTACCTTGGCCAGGAACACTATTCTAGTTTCTGAAATAGTCCAATAAAATGGCCCTGTCTATACTAGGAGGCTTTTACAAGTTAAGGGCACAAGGACTTCAGAGTCTTCAAAGCAGAGATATTCAAGACCACTCTTTGTAACAGGTATCTTGTTGGCCACCTGGTACTGCTGTGAAGAAACGTCAAACAGAAATTCAGAGCCAAAAGGTTGACACTTACTATGAAAGAGTTTTAGAAATTTGGTTGCCACATTGAGATAAAAAGCATCCATACGAGGAATGAAAGGTTCCAAATTCATTTCTGTGTAATTCCTACCAAAAAAAAAAAAGGACATCAGTTATTATGATACTAAAAGTCATACTTCCTGCCTCTATTGTGACCAAACACACAAAGTTATTCTTTTGCAATCCCATGGCCCCATGCCCTAAATTTCTTCTCTTTTCTTTTCTTTCTTTTTTTTTTTTTTGCTTTTTGGCAGGGCAATTGGGGTTAAGTGACTTGCCCAAGGTCACACAGCTAGTGCATGTGTCAAGTGTCTGAAGCATGCCCTAAATTTCTGCAAATATCTGCTGTCTAGTTACATACCTTTCAAATATAACACTCACATCCTGTAGGGAAAAAGGAAAGAATAAGGTCAGTAAAGTTCATAAATCATAAATCAATTCCACTAAGGCTGTCTGTGAGACCATCTAGAAGCTCATAGAATCCCTTTCCCCTCCCTCCCCTTGCCTTTCCCTAGGGACTTTCATTGCTCTTTTCTATTTTGTTTTTTCCTCCATCTCTCCTCTCTCCCCAGTCCTTTTCTCTTCTCTCTCTTACTAAACCTCAGCTTCAGAAAACTAGATTTTGGACACAACTTTCTAAGATTTGAGGAGATGCTTGGGCAGTCCCAGTGTTATGCTAGCCAAAAGGGGGTCAAGCAAGAGGTCTCCAGGTCTCCACATATTTATCTCGTTGTGTGATAAGAACCATTCAGGCATTTTCCATCACAATGAAAAGAGACAAGAGTTACTGAGACTCTTCATGAGGTTGAATCTTTCTTTTGGGGAAGGGGCAGGGCAATTGGGGTTACGTGACTTGCCCAGGGTCACACAGCTAGTACATGTGTCAAGTGTCTGAGGCTGGATTTTAACTGAAGTCCTCCTGACTCCAGGGCCGGTGCTCTACTCACTGCGCCACCTAGCTGCTCCCATAAGGTGGAATCTTCATAAGAATGAATGGGGTTTTCCTAGAGTCAGCTCCATAGGACTCTGAGTGCTTCCGGCATTTGAGCTCATAGCACAGTGCCTGGCATAGAGTAGGCACTTAATAAATGTTTATTGATTTTAGTGCCTCTCACTACAGCTCTTGCTGCCTACATAGGTGACCAAGCCAAACTGAAAGGTCAGTATTCCTGCACATGAATTCATTCTACCCAGCATCAACTCAGAGAGCCTTTCCCATTGCTCTAGGCCAAATCCTGCAGGCAAACATTTCATCACTCAGGAGTGACTCCTGCCCGTTGTTCCCTAGGAAGCACAAGTCACACACAAAAGAATACAAGAGTAAATCTCAAAAGAAAGTCTGGGAGGGGGAGCTATGTGGCACAGTGGATAGAACACTGGACCTGGAGTCAGGAAGGCCTGAGTTTACATCTGGCCTCAGACACTCACTGGCTGTGTTACCCTGGCCAAGACACTTAATCCCAATTGCCTCAAAAAAAAAAAGTCTAGGAAAGGGCAATGAAAGAAGATGTCATCAATTTCCTCTCCCCACACACAGCTGGCCCTGAGGAAGATCCACTAATCTCACCTGGAGAAGTTCCACATTTGATTTCTGGCTCTTTTCTCTAATTCTCTCATTTGGTCTGTTAGAAATCTGCTTTGTCTGGTCATCCTGGCCTCCCACGCCTTCTTTTGCTCCATTATGTCATGTTGCTGAGCAGCCTCCATCTCCTTCAGCCTCTGGTAGAGCTTGAGCAACTTCTCCTCGCCTGTCCTCATTATGACTTCCTCTACTTCTGCTGTTTCAGTCATCTCTTTCTTCTTCAGGTATTCCCATATTACTGGAATTTTTTCCAAAAAATTTATTCTGGATATATCTTCATGGTCCTGTAAAGAAGGATGTTATTCCAGTGATATACATAAAGGTACTCATGGCCTCACCCCATCCCTGCCTGCTCAGTGTGCTGTAAATTCAAAAGAACATTGGGCTAAGTAGGAGTCAAGAGCCCAGGATTCCAGTCCCAGCCACCTGAGTGACCTTGGAGAACCTCTCTGGCTTCACTTTTCTGCTCTAAAATCATCAACAATATATAGAGATGTGAATGGGCTCTTCCAGCTCTAACTTTTTGGGGTTCTTAAGATAATCAATCAAACAACCTACACCAACCTATCTTTATCTAACCTGTACCTTTCTTGTGCTAAAAGAGCTGTCTTCCACCCAGTCTAATTGAAGGTTTGCTCCCTACCATTGCACTACATAGGAGGGTCTCACCTTTTTTTTCCAAACTCGGTTTCTCAATTTCTAAGGAAACCCCTGAAACTCCCAAACCCAGAAAATTTTCCATCATTTACCTTATTCTCTTCTTTGATTACTTTTCTGCTTCCCAAATAACTTAGCTTTTTCAGCATTTTTTTTATATTTTTTTTTGGTTGTTTGTTTTTTTGGAGGGGAGAAGGCAGGGCAATTGGGGTTAAGTGACTCGCCCAAGGTCACACAGCTAGTACATGTGTCAAGTGTCTGAAGCTGGATTTCAACTCAGGTCCTCCTGACTCGAGGGTCGATGCTCCAGTCACTGCACTACATAGCTGCCCCAATAAAGCTTTCTTAAAATCCATGAAATCATGTGAATTTAAACTTGATTGTGAATTTTTTTTTTTACAAATCTATTGGCTTTGGGCATATTTTCTACTCAGAACTTGTCCAGCCACCCCTGTCTTCAATATCGTGTCATGCTTCTCTCTTTCCTGTTAAGTATAATTAACACTTCTTTGACAAGAATATGAAGCCCTTCCCAACCTGATGCTAGCCTACATTTATAGAAGCTTCTTTCATATTCAGGCTATCTCTGTAATCATCCAATTTTCCTACCTCTATACCATTGGTCATGTTAATCCCTAATGACTGCATTAACACCACTCTTCAGGAAGCCTCCCACCCCTGGGCAACTCAGACTTCCTGACCTTCATAAACCTCAATGACTTTTTATTTGCACTACTCATCCTATCAGTCTCTGGTTATGTATATCACATCATTGACCTAGAAGTCAAGTGACAAGGTCAAGCACTGCATCCTCTGAAAATTTACTTTTATTTCCTCTAAAATTTGGCACAGGGCTCTCACTCAACACCATAGGTTGTTGAATTGACCGCATTCTTCAAGCCATATTGAAGAAAACATAATCTCAAATTCCTTTGTGTTACTCAATAAGCCAGCTAAGTTCTGGAGAAATTCTGAGCCTTCAGTGTTATTTCTGATTTCATATTAAACACATATGTTTTGTATAAATACTGCTATAGTCTTATTAACTCCCTGGCTAGAAATCTTGAATGCTGATTCCTAAAGTGCACAAGTGTGAGAAATACTTCATTTGGACTCCTATTCCCATCAGGTGGATATTCTACATAAATCATATAGTGATAGATAGGTTCTTATAGTGGGCCTGAAACTTTAATGTGGTGTTCACTACTTGTTTATCAAGTCATGACATTCACTTGTGCAACCACAAGAAGGCAGAAGATATCTCCATCCTGTTTGCTCAAATTCCATGTCCAAACCCAGCATAGGAGGGATGTCTTGATGACATGAAAAGTCCCCCAAATTATTTTTGGACCTCCAGACCTCTTTCTCTTGTCCAACCTGAGTGAGGACCACTTTATGACCACTTAGTCAGTTGAGATACCCCATGCTTCACCCAACTGCTGACACCCGACCTCCACCCCCACCCCACTGACATGTCATTTTTGGCCATCAAGAGGAAGGTCTATCATCCAATAGGATTCAGTATTTCACCATGCCTCTTTTGCATATTCAGGGATCAAACCCTGAAGGTCCTGAAAGAAGGGGACATTTCAGCTTATGAGAAAGATCTGAGGTCTATTTCAGTAGAGGGGACCATGGGCCTTTAAGAAAATGCCATTGTCTCGGAGCTCAGCTTTCTTGTAGGTTGGGCAATTATAATCCTCATTCAAGGAGACCTGTACCTTGCCTCTTCTGCATAAAGATGATAATAGCATATCTTCCTGACTAAGTCAGCCACTCAAACATGAAAAAATGCTATGGAAATGTGCTCCTAGCTTTCCAGTCTTCTTAAAACTTTATTAAACTTCCTAAATATATTGCCCTCCATGGACTAAAGGACCCACTGACACTAACCTGCTTGCTGTTCCTCAAACAAGGTACTCCATATGACCTTTGCCTGGAACTCTCTCCCTCCCCATTTCTGCCTGCTGCCTTCCTGTCCTCCCTTCAATCCCAGAAAAAATCCAAAACCTTTATGGATCCCCCTTCATGCTAGTCCCTTCACAGTGCTGATTATCTCCAATTTATCCTTTATATTTCTGGGTTATACACAGCTATTTATAGGTTATCTCTCCCATTAAACTGTAGGCTCCATGGGAGGAGGGACTGTTATTTTGCCTTTCCTTGGATCTCCATAAGTTCATAAAGGGCCTGGAACACAGTAGGTGCTTAATCAATGCTCATCGACTGACTTATTAAGTATGACAATGGTAGAGAGATAATCCAACCCTTTGTTCTAAGGTCAGATTTCATACCAGGTCATACAGTTTAATTAACAAAGGTCCTCATTTCTCAAAGCTTATTTGCCAAGTAAATCTGCTATCTGGTTAATCACCCTTCCCCCAACCCTCTCACCTCAAGTACATACTTCTCTGCTTTGGTGGGTGGAAGGGTTCAAGTCTGAGCACCAGAAATCAGAAAACTGAAGCAGCAAAGCAGAGATGGAAGCCAGCTAAAACAGCCACACATTATTGAATTTCAGGTTGGGAGACATGGGTTTGATTCAAAGTTCCTATACTCACTTGGGACAAGAACCAGGGCAAGTGACACAATATTTATGAACCTTAAGTTTCCTCATCAACTATGGCTAATAATGAGAAGCTTCTTATGAAATCCATCAGAGACTGAGTGTTCCATGAACAAAACACTCCATTTGTTGGCTCTGGTCTTTTTCTCTGGCCCTATCTCATGCCTGGAATGCTCTCCCTCCTCTGCTTCACTACTGACCTCCAGGACTTCCTATAAGTCCAACTGAAAGCTCATCTTTTCCTGAAAAGCTAACCTTCTCAACTCCTCTTAGTTCTCATACTTTCCCTCTGGTATTTAGTTCCTATTTATCCTCTGCATAGCTTGCTTTGCATATATCTGTTTGCAACATGTCCCCAGTCCTGTCCTCCCCTCCCCTCCCCCACCGCACTTAGCACAGTGCCTTAAAAAATAGTAGGTACTTGATATAGATGTTTCTTGATTGATTAAATACATGCAAAATATTATTTAAAGAGACAGAATCAGATACTTACAGTCCACACCACAGCCCAAGCCAGGGGTATCTCCTCATGAAATTGAAGTTCCTGAATTTCTTTTATTTGGCAGTCCAAGATTTGCACATCTGTCTGGATCATCTTCTGTAAGAGAAACAGAAATAAATATTATCAGGAGGCCTAAGGCCCATAAAATGTGAAGGGCTGAGAAACTCATGTACTCTTGAAAGGCCAGTCCTATTTGAATGCTCTACAGGGGAGAGTCACAGCAGGAAGAAGAACATCTATTTGACCTCCAGTGGATAATTGTGTACTCAGGCAATAGTTCCAAGGGAAAGATTAAAGTAGGAACAACCAAAATGGCCATGGTGGGGTCACTACAAATGAACACCTCAAGCTACCTGGAGGATTTCCACTGACTCTTGTATAACTCACCCTAAGGCCCAGAGCAGCCACTGCAATGGGCAAATGGATATGATCCTCATGATCCTCTGATTTAGAGCAGGTCAAACAGAGCAGGATCATGTCACTATCACAGAACAGCTTCTGATCTTCCCGGTGCAGCTCACACATGCCTTCTCCTTCAGGGTGCATGGCAATGTCAGCCTGAAGAGTTCTCAGCTGGGAGTATTCCCAGCATGTAGGACAACACAAAGGCACAAAGTTATTTTCCCTGAGACAAGACAAGCAAGCTTGATGTCCACAGTCAATGGTGATTGTTTTTGAGACCAAATTCCAGCAGACAAAACAAAGACTGTCTTCTTCTTCTTCTTCAACTACAACTCCAAACATCCTGAGGAGAGACAATGGGAGACAGTGAGGGAGTTTCTTCTATTCTCATTTTGTTTTTTAGTTCAAAACAAATACATTTCATGAAACAGCATAGTAAGCAAAGTCACAACCAATTTTCCCAATAAACTTGGGGCCACCTCTTCCACAAATGTAGACATCATTCAGAGGAAAGATGGGCACAACTAGGGCATACAGCATAAAAACAACATATATATGTATGTGTATATGTGTATAATAAATGTATGTTATAACAATAATAAGAGAGAGAGAGAGAGAGAGTGTGTGTGTGTGTGAGAGAGAGAGAGAGAGAGAGAGAGAGAGAGAGAGCACTTTAAGGTACTTTACATAGAGTATCTTGTTTTATGCACACAGAAATATTCCTAGATGGGATGGGGAAAATCTGTCTCAGGTTAAGTCACTTGACCAAAATCAGATAGCTAGTCAGCAACCTATGGCCAACAACCAGCCACCTGTTTTTATATGCTCCAAGGGCTGTATTTTACTCAGCACTGAGGTAGAATCAGCCATGAGGATGAACTCTGATCTTCCTAATCCCAGGATTTACGCCCTGGTCATATCAAAGAGTGACCAAATAGCACACAAACCCCCTCTGAAGTAGGTACTATTATTATCTGCATTATAATTGGGGAAAATTAGAATGAGAGGTTTGACTACTTGTCCAGGGCAGTCATTTAGTTACAGTCTGAAGTAGGATTCCAACCCAGATCTTCCTAATTCCAGAGCTTGCTCTCTATTATCATAGCACTGAGAGGCCACCTAGCACTTCTCACTGGTATCCGTAGAGCCAGCCAAGATGGAGGTCTCTGCCCTGAGTGCAAATCCCTTTGTCTCTCTTCACTGCAGGAAACAGTTAGTGTTGAGTCATTTCACTAGTGTGACTCCATTTGGGTTTTCTTGGCAAGAATACTAGAGTAGTTTACCATTAACTTCTCCAGTCCATTTTACAGATGAGGAATTGAAGCTAACAGGGTTTGGAAAAGTGACTTTGCCAGGGACACAGAGCTAGTGTCTGAAGTCAAATTTGAACTCATGAAGATGAGTCTTCCTGACTTCCAGCGCAGTGCTCTGTCCACTGGGCCATCCATCCAGCTACCCCAGGAAACAGTAAAACTATAAATTGCAGGTCAGTTTCCAGTCTTCATTGGTATATGTTAGAGGACTTGTTTCTTCCCCTGGAGCTCCCTTCATAAATGAATTCTTAAGTCCAAACAACAAACACTGAGTGCATTCAGATTTTTAACAATAATAAGAGATACATTTGCTGGCATTAACTTTTAAAAGTAGAGTGTCTGACTCAGCTTTACCATAGACTTCCTCACTCTTGCACCCGAAGAGCCCCAACTTCCTGACATAGGTTGGTTGGGTGTGAAGCCCCTAGAGCTTTAAAAAAATGTAGATTTACAATCAAACTGTCCAAACTAAGAAGGATCTTTCCCTTCTCTTTTGCAGTTTATACCTCTCATTTTTATTAACAGTTGCAATCCTAAGGATTTAATCTGGGTTCACAATGGCTGACACAAAGAAAGCACTTAAGTACTCATTGGCTGATCATAAAGCATCCGAGAGTGTGTGTGTGTGTGTGTGTGTGTGTGTGTGTGTGTGTGTCTGTGTCTGTGTCTGTGTGTGTGTACAATCCCATATGTTACTAACCATTAATTCTGTGAAATAATGTAGTGGCTTGCTATTTATCATTCCTTTTTTGTAGATAGATAAACTGAACCTCAGAGAGGTTAACTAGCTTGTCCAAAGTCACACAACTCAGTACCATAGACAGCATCGGCTTTTTTCACTAAACCAGCCTCTCCCTCAATGTTCCAAATTTTTAGAACAAACCAAAGTGTGTTTTAAAAGAAATGCCATGGAATTTGGACTCTGAGTGCCTAGGCTCAAATCCTAGCTCCAGAACTTTCTATTTGTCTGACATTGGACACTTAAGTCACTTAAATGTCTTTTGGTCTCAGCTCCTCCATATGTAAAATGAAGTGGTAGACTAGATTATTCCTAAAGTTCCCAGCCAGCTCTAAACCCTTGGTTTTCTCCACCAAATGAACTTTCCCCAGAAGGAAACTTACCTTCGATACTGCCTCAGGAATTCAGATTGGAGGAGCATCTTAGCTCAGAGGAGGAAACACCACCAAAATGACTTGGGGCTTGGCTGTTCTGTTTCCCAGGCACGTCCCCTCTCCAATAAATACTCTCCACTTCGAGAAGCACTAGGCCAAGTCAATTACAGAAGCACAAGCTACTTTTCCAACCAGGAAAGCCCTTTTATATCTTTTCAGCCTCCCCAACCTCTCTTAGCACCTTATTCCAATGAAGGTGTTAACTCCTCACTCAATCAACTACTATTTCTTAAGTGATAACTAAGAGCTGAACTTGGTGTTAAACCTTGTAATATAAATCAAAACAAAAACAGGATTTTGCCCCTCAAGGAGCTCACATTCTAATGAGAGAGACAATCTGAAAATAAATATGGACTTATAAAGTGTCTGAGGGATGGGTACTTGAGAGTGAGGGTTGAACAGGAGAGGAGCTGGCAAAGGCCTTTGGCAAAAGTTGGAATTTGAGCTGAAAGCTGTTTCTAGAAAACAAAAAGAGAATTGACTCATCTGACCAATTAACCAACATTTACCTCCTTAGCACCTAGTAAGAGTAAGGCCCTTAAACAACACTTAGAAGCTCTGGGCTTCAAAATAGCGATTTTAAAAAAGATTTTATTTTCCCTCATTCACATGTAAAGACAATTTTTAACACTCAATTTTTTTAAAATTTGGTGTTCCCAATTTTTTCTCTCCTTCCCTCATCAAGTTAGTAATTGAATAGAGCTTATACATGTTCAATCATTCAAAACATATTACCATATTACCCTCGTTGTGAAAGAAGACACAGATCTAAAGGGGGAAGAACACAAAAAAATACAGAAAGTGCAAAATACTATGCTTCAATCTGCATTCAGACTCCATCCATTCTTTCTCTAGACTTGAATGGCATTTTTTATCGAGTCCTTTGGAATTGTGTTACATCATTGTATTGCTGGGAATAACTAAGTCATTCACAGCTAATGACCATACAGTATTGTTGTCCCTGAGTGCCAAGTTTTCTTGGTTCTGCTCACTTCAGTTTGCATCAGTTCATATAAGTATAAAGAAGATTTTTATCAGAAGTTCGCACAGTGCCAGAGGGAAGTTTAGTCACAAACTTATCTTTTCTTCCTCTTGTTGTTCTTACCATGGTGTTATGGAGAGACTGCCGGATCTGGGATCAGAATGCCTGGGTTCTTCATGGTTCTGACATTTTACATTGGGTAAGCAAGAATACATTTGGGCCCTAGTTTCTGCTTATGTCATCAGGGGAAGGTAGCATGCAATTTGGCCTTGGCATCTAAGGATAATGAGTATACTGGAGGGACAAAAATAAGCCTGCACTGATGCACTGCTGCTCCAGGCTTGGTTGCCAAGGCAAGCTTTAAGATCTAGTTTACGGGAGTGAGCTTGCGGCCCTTGGAAGAATGAATGTGAGGAAGCGTGGAGTTGTGTCTTAAAACTGTGACCATTTCAAATCTGAATGCCATCTTTGGGCAATTTTTCTGCCTGAATTCCTGCAAAGGACAAGGAAAATCTTACCCAATAGTTAGATTTGGGTAACTGGGTGGAGGGTGTGTGTGTCAAATAACTTCAAGATCCAAGTCAAAAAGAAAAGGATTGATTAGCAAGCTAAGGAAGCTTGCTCACCGATAGCAGCTTTGGCTCTTAGGGCCTAGCCTTGATTTTGATGGATTTTCAGACCTGCTTATAGTACAGGCTCAATCAGCAGCATTTTGGGACAACTTAGGATCGTTAAGCAAAACATTTCACAGGAGAGGGAGGTAGAGGATGGGAGGATCAGGAAAAGATAAAAACGAGAATATCTGAGGGAATTTTTATTGGGTTTGTTATCCAAATGAGAAAACCATCCCTATTCAGGGGAAAAGAAAAGAGGAGGTGACAAAAAACATTAACTGTCAAAAAATCCTTTCTATTGCGAAGAGCAGAGATGAGCCAAAGCTGCAAGTGGCTCTTTTTCAAGGATGGTAGTTTTTACAACTATAGATCCATCCATGTGCTACACCATGTCTTTGCATCGTTTGTCATATTTTATTTCTCCTTCACTGTGCAAAGGTCATTTGTCTTGAGCCCCTGACATTCCTAAGATTCCTGAGATTCCAGGCAGTTGTTAATGCTCGTCAGTGTCTAAGTACTTTTTCCAGAACTAATTATCAGAACTTGCATCCCAGATACTTCTTGGTGTTCTCACTTCTTCTACCCTCTTCCCATAGAGGCCACAATTTTAAAGTGGGAGAAATGTATTCCCTACTCTCTACATTCCCTCTGTCTTTAGGGTGGACCCTTTCTTTTCTCCTAAACTTCATTCCCCCCACCACCACCCCCGCCAAAAAAATGCTTAGGGGCTATTGTCTCAGGCGACTCAGGAGCACTATGTAAACTAGGGACTAATTGTTTTGAATGGGGAGGAGACTATTCTGTGGCCTTTCCTCTGGTATCAGAGCCAATATCAGAGAAATGAAAGTCTGCAAGATAAATTCAAAATAGAAAAAAAATGATGCTTATTAAACCTTTTTTAAGGAAGAATTGCCTTCTAGACTACACCTGGGTTACTAATCCCTTAAAAACCATAATGTAGGTGATTATATATCATAGAGTTAAAAAAGATCTGAGCTAGAAATTAGGGGTGCCCCCAGTCCTAGTCTCAGATCTACCACTAGTAGAGTAACTAGTTGTGTGATTCTGGTTAAATCCTGTACCTTCTTTGACTCTCAGGTTTCTCATCTCTAAAATGGACCATTGTTCTATACCTGGAAGGGACTTCAGGACCAATATAGTACCTTATGGAAGTCATTAAGTCATACCATTGTCTTATAGTGTTAAAGATTCAAGGCCTTATAAGCAGAAGGCTATTTGACCCAGAGATTCATGAGTCATATTTATAGCAGATGCTGACATGCAGAAAGCAACTAATCAAAAATATTTAATAAATGCCTACTTATTAATTCTACTTGTTCAATTCAGGCAAATTCTGTCACTGAACGATTGGCAAATGGCCCAACTGAAACTTCTCTAATGTTTCAAATCATTTATGGAATTTTGGGACACAGAATTTTTTATGCTAAATTATCCTTTCAAGAATAGTTTTTATTGGGTTTTTTGCTATTTTAAAATCACCTACATTTACTCCTTTTATTTTTTTTCTCTCCTTCCTAGAGATCTATCCTATGTAACATTTAACAAAAAAACATTTTTTAGGAAGAAACAAAAAACCAAGAAGAGGAAAACAATTAGCAAAACCTATCAATATATTAGGGTATGCTGGTAACAATTGACTCATCAAAAAAATGACACAATTTTAAGTTTAAAGAAACACTAAAAAACACTTTTTGCTTTATTAATATTTCCTCCATCATTTTCTTAAATCTAGACAAGCAATAACAAAAGATCAATCCCTGATTTTTTTGTATTTGCCAATTTCTGAGGCATAGATGACAACACTGAAAATTTCATAATCAACTCTACCCTGTAAGAGCTAGCTCCATCACTCCTTTGAGTATCTTGAAAAATTTCTGACAATAGAATAATAGCTAATATTTACATAGCACTCATTATGTGTCAGGTGGGAGGTAGGTGCTCTAAATATCTAAATTTGACAGATGAAGAAACTAGACAAACAGAGGTGAAGTAATGTGCCCAGGGTCATACAGTGACTAAGTGTCTGAGTTTGTATTTGAACTGTGATCCTCCTGACTTCAGGCCCAGTATTCTAGCCATTACACCAACTAGCTGGCTCCTTATGCAATGTTCCACATTCATAGACCATCCCTACCTTTCTCATAGCTCTCCTCTGGGCCTAGATTGTTCTTCACAATTTTCCAACATTCATTCTCAATTGTTTTGTGGTTATTCTTTCCATCTACATGCAGTAATCATTGTATATGTTGTTTTCTTATCACTATTTACTTCATTTTATGTGAAGTCATGTAAGTCCTTTGCATGTGTAATAGGGGGTGTGTATGGCTTGAAGTGAGTCTCCCCCAACCCTTCTTCAAGAGAGACTTTAATTTTTGTCAGAAGGAGAAATAGTAGGTTGGTACCAGGGGCTATTCATCTCAAAGTCAGGGATTACCAGGGTAGAGGTATTTATCTGTTCCCTCAAATATTGTTAGTGTAGGGGATATAATTTTAAATTTTAAGCTAAATTCTTGATCATTCTTCACTAATGGTGAAATTTTCAATGGCTCCTCCTATCCTTTGTCTGAACTGTTTAAAAGTCTGCTTTCTCCAAATCTAAGGTCCATTGTAAGTCTATGACTGGAATTCCTTTCTTCTATTGTAGGGCTGTCCAACCTTAGGTTTTTATTGAAACAATAGGCAATATATTTTGATTTGCCATTTTAGTGAGAACTCTGCATTAGCTCAGCTTTGCTTACTAAAGCATTTTTGTAAATTTCTATGCTGGTAGGTGGGCTGCATAAATCAAACTGCGGCCACATTTTGGACAGCCCTGTTTATTGTGTACTCTAGAACTGGGGGATCTAGACCCACCATGGTTTCCATCATTTCTGTCCCAGTAACTTATTCTTCTCTCATAGGAAGAATCTAATTGAGAGCAGAATTCTTGTTGGTTGAATACATTATAGGTGATTTAAGTACAAAATATATCAACAAAATTTTTTCAAAAATTTATACTATGCCTTCCTATTTACCCCATCTTACTTCCCAAGATACTTTTTCTTGTTCTGTTCTTTTTGAATCAGATCTATCTATTTCCATTTTAAAGTTGTGGGTTCCAGCCTAACCAATCTGAGTGCGGGGATTAAAATTGTCCAACCTACAATAAAAGAGACTGAGGCAGAGCTCTGAGACAATGACACTTTATTAGAGGGTCCATGGTCCTCTCAAACAAAGTGGACTTCAGATGTTCCTCATTATCTGAGGTGCCTCCATTTTCCAGGACCTTGTTTTTATAGACTTTGATGCCCAAACATGCAAAAGAGGAATGGTGAAATGAAGAATCTCATTGGTTGATAGACCTTGCTCTTGAGGGCCAAAAATGACAAATTAGCAGGGTAAGGAAGTCACAGGTGGGGTAAAGCATGGGGCGTCTCCACTGACAAAGTGGTCATAAGATGGTCACTTGCTCGTTGGACAACAGAGAATGGTCAAGAGTACCACAAAAAGTTGGGGGACTTTCCAAGGCATCAACGAGTCCCACATATGCTGAGTTTGGGGACTTGGAATTTGAGTACAACAGGATGGAGATATCTGTCAGCATTCTCAGTTACACGAGTGAGCCTCATAACTTAGTAAACAAGTAGTGAACATTAATGTTTGAGGCCTACTGTAAGAACCTTATCTATCCCTATATGATGTATGTAGACTATCAACTTGATTAATGCTGATTGGAATAGAGTAGGGGTCCAAATGAACTGTTTCTCCCATGAGTCAATACCTATAAGGTTAATTACCATTCCGAGCATTTGAACCTACAAATTTCTTGTTGACTAAACTTTAGGCATTTTGTTTATGTATAACTAACAGATTGTTTGGTTTTGTTTTTTATCTAATCCATCCTTTTTTGCTTTGTAGGATCATTTAATTCATTCACATAAAAAGTTGTTTATATTTGCTTCTAATATTGCCTTTTTTCAAGTTATTTTTGACTTTTCTCTCTCTACTTTCATGTATCACAAAGCACTTATTACTATACGTAATATACCTTTTATGCATATCTGATGTGATTATTTTGTGCAGCACTGAAGTGTCTCTATTATATAATTGTACTGGATGGCACAAGCTCCAATATAAAGTACCACATCTGTTTTAGTCTGTATTATCCAGCATTGATTAATATGCTATCATAGTGAATTCAATTTAAGTGATGAAGCGCTATGTAAAGTCACCAACCTCTTTCTTCTCTGGAGCCACCTGAGCCCAGTGGCCAGATATAGATCAGGATGACAGGAGATGGCCCCCTCTGTTCACAGTAGATACTTAATGTTTGGTGAAATTATGGATCAGAACCATCCCAAAGGAAACATGTACTCACATTCCTCCCAGCATTGAAAGTGTGAACTTGGCTAACAGCGGAACAGAGGGCCAAGTCAGTGAGCAGATGGTGTTTCAATCCCAAAGGAATCTATGCATATTATGAAGACAAGACAGGGGAAGAGTTCTAATGAATTTTACTTTCCAGTTGAGAATGTGATCTTTTTTTCTCATGCCCAGAAAGGAGAGGGAAAGGAAGAAATAAATATCACCATTTCCTTAAGTTTCTTAGAGGGTCTTGTTTTGTTAATTGCCTCCCTTTTCATGGTCTCATATGCCATCACACTATCATCACTGCTAAATTTACAAAGAGTAATCATCATTTTCTCCGGGCTAACTCCTTCTTCCACTTCCTGTAAACTGCCTCCCATTTCCAATACTCTAATGAAATTATTCTCTCAAACCTCATGGAGCATCCTTATGAAATTAATAGTTTAACAAGAAGCAAAATTAATACTAAACATTAACCCAGCCAAGTGAATCTTAGTAACAATTTACATCGAATTTAAATTCTTAATTATGACTTTTCATATTTTTCCCTCTAAGATTCTATCTCTTCAGTCTCCATTTTTCGCCGTATATAGAGTTAATTAGCAATATTCTCTTCTGGTTGGAGGGTGGTTTTTTTTTTGGGGGGGGACTTTACATTACTCCAGATTTCTTTGTACTTCTACATTTTTATTCTAATAACATTATAGTATTATATTGTATTACTATCTCACACATAATTTAATAATTTTTCTATCATGAAACATATGGACTGCTTGCTTTCTTTTTTTTTTTTTGCAATTACATATGAAACACTGATTTCCACCAAGCCTTCCCTCTCCCTCACAATCTACAAGATTTGGTTTAGGGTAACATTGTGGGGTGTAGCAGTAAGAGTTCTTCAGTTTTTATATCTAAATAACCACCAGGTGAGACCTTAATTTCAAGGTATTCATTTGTGTTGGCAGTTACAAATGGGGATCGAAGAAACTGCTTTTATTCTCCAAATTACGGGGAATTCTGGCTATTCCAGAATAATTCATAATTCATTTGACTTTGCTCCCAACCCCTGGATCCCAAATATTTGTCTTCCATAGTATGGTCATTTGGGATGTAGGCAAAGCAAGCCTTAAGGGAAAAACTCTTGGGTTTGCAACCAGCATCAAAATTGTGAATAAAAGATTGATAAATTGAAAACAAAAAGATTTTGAGTTTGTCAATAAAACCAGGCAGAAGCTATTGTTTTGAAAACACTAATAAAATAAACCATTAGGATATTCTAAAGAGGGAAACCAACTTAAGAAAATCAAAAAAAGTAAAAAACAAAATTCACAAAAGATAGAGAGAATAAGGGAAATAGCTAAAAACTTTTTCCTTTTTATGTCAAACAACTTGGGGTGGGAGAGACACATAGGCAGCTGGACGGAATGGACTGAGCACCAGATCTTCAGTTTCTGGTTTCCAATAATGGCTCCACTATTTATTCTGTTGCACGACCTTTGCAGCTGAGTCACATCAGATTCTTCATGACTCCATTTGGGGTTTTCTTGGGAGTGGTTTGCCATTTCTTTCTCCAGTTCATTCTACAGATGAGGAAACTGAGGTGGAGCTAAATGACTTGTCCAGGGTCACACAACTAGTAAGTGTCTGAGGTCAGATTTGAACTCATAAATATGAGTCTTCCTGGCTACAGGCTTGGCACTCTATCCACTGTTACCTTGTGTTACCTTAAACATCTCAATTCTCCTCTTGGCAACTGTTTCTTTGATGTGTGACATCAAGACTAGACCTACTCTCATGGTTGTTTCTAGTTATAAATCTTATTGTACTTTGGTATTATAAATGTAATAAATGGGTGGGATTGAGGTATAAAAGCAAGGGATAGATGAAAATGTCATTAGCAAGAGAGAAATGTTAGAGGCTTCCTTGAGGTAGCAAGTAAATTGCCTTTATAAATAGGTAAAAAATTTCACATGGTGGTCCTATTTAAAGGTGCAAAGCATATAGATGCAAATTTGATGAGAATGTAATATGGGACAGGTCCAGAATTATCCAGAAACTTTTCTACTCTGCATACACTGACATTTTATTGTTACAAACCGCCACTCTCATGAGAGTGATGACAATGGCTTAAAAGATGACAATTGTTGGAGCAATCCATATATTTTATCCTCTTCAGTATTAACATATATCAAGTTCGGAGAAAAAACTTTCCGAGATTCTCTAGAGTCGAAGATCGAGTAAATAGCGTGCATCTCTCCTGAAGAGCCGTCAGGGATAAATATGATTAACCTCTTTTTATCTTCGGAAAATTCATAGGATTTACAGTTTTTCACCTGTGGGGATTCTGTAGAGAGAAGAGTTATTTTTATCTTCCCAGAAGTTGAAATTTCGATCTATGTCTTAAAGTGACAGGTATCCTTGCCCAGCCTCCCACCAGGCCTGTCTATTCTCGGTTTACCAGAAAATAGCAATGTCTTAATAATGTGCCATTGATAAGAAAGGGGATTATCATTCCTAACTCCGCCTCAAACCACAAAGGTTTTCTTTAACCCATGGTTCAGACGGTTGAACATAGGATGTTGCCTCCACAAGCAAATACGAAATGCTCTGCTTGGCATTCAAAGCTTTTCATAACCTAGTCCCCCTTCTACCTTTCCAAGCTTCTGATACATTACTCTGTGACATGTACTGATTCAGTGACACTGACCTCTGGGCTGTTCCATGAACAAGAAGCTCCCTCTCTCAGCACTGGGCATTCTCTCTGGCTCTCCCCCATGCCTGGAACACTCTCCCTCCTCTTCTCTGAATATTGAGCTCTTCAGTTTCCTTTAAGTCCCAGTTAAAAATCCTACCTTCCACAAGAAGCCTTCCCCAACCACTCTTGATTCCAGTGCTTTCACTCTGTTAACTATTTCCTATTTTTCCTGTGTATAGCTTGCTTTGAACATATCTGCATGTTGTTTCTCCCATTGGATTGCAAAATCCTGGAGGGCAGGTGCTGTCTTTGGCCTCTTTTTGTATCCCCAGTGCTTAGCACAGTACCTGGTACTTACTATGTGCTTAATAAATATTTATTGATTGATTATTAGAAGGCCCCAGGAATAAGATCTTGATCTCTCCACTCTCTCAACTGAGGGATCTTTCCTCTGAGGCCTTCTTCCCTGAGAATATATCCTCAGGAACATTTCCCTTCCCTAGTGAGAAGGCTCAGTAACAGTAAAAATACTCTTTGGCCTAGCCTTTTGAAAACCTTTTGTCTCATTTCTAGTTGGGTTATATCCTTCATTCAAGTACTGATGCCTTAAATTCAACAAAGCAGAACTCCACGTGTTTCTAGAGGCCTTGATATTCCTTCATCAAGTCAAATTGCACTCCACTTAACTTTCTGAGTGCCCGCTTGGCACACCTAAGCCAGCCAGGGAGAACTAGGTGGACAGTTTTTAGAGCATCTCCTTGATTCATTTACTTCTATTCATTGCCTTTCTCCTCCTACATGGGTACCTGGTTTCTTCTAGGTTTCTTCTAACTTACCTATGGCAAATGGTCATTATGGAAATAGACAACCTGCCCTTTCCTAAGAAGAAATATGCATGACCACTTTCTCAGTGGTAGGTTGTTCCCTTCACAAAAATCCTCCGCAGAAAGCCAATATGTTGATTTTTTGCCAAGGGCCTTGCTGCTTACCTTGAAATTTTAGCAAAAATATTGTTGCCATAATGAGATAAAAGTTACTCAGCTTTGGACTGAAAGATTCCCAACCTTGTAGGAACAGGGCCTCACTCCTGTGGAGAATAGAAATTCAGTTACTTGCCCATATCAGCACAGGCTCTGTGCCCTCCATTGCACCAAGGAGTACCTCCCCTCCCCCATCCTGCTCATCTCAGCCACCAATTTCACTCCCCAAAACTCTTTGCCTCTTACCTCAGTCCAAGATCTTTTATTGTTAACTGTTCACTAAAGAGAAACCTACCTTCTCAATCTGTCTGTCACACCCTAGGAGAGAGGAAAATAAGACAAACCACCAAAGAAAAATATCAGTCTGTCTATAAGACCGGCCTCTAAAAAGTCACAGAATCCCACCCCAAGTCTTCTTTCCTATTCTCTAAGTATAGCTCAGAATTTATTACCAGTGAAACTAAGTTACTCCTGGAACTATCTCCACAGGGCCCTAGAAACCACGAATGCTTCCGTTGCCTCTCACTCCAGGCGCTGGTGCCCATATATATGTGAGAGAGCTGAGCAGAAGGGGCAAGATTCCTGAGCTATATATGACTCTATGTAATATTTTGCCTTTCCCCTGCCTAACCTCTCCTCCTCCATCCGCACACAGAGCCCTCCCTGCTGTTCTCCTCTGGGTGGTGGAAAAACATCTCATCACTCCAGAGTAAACTCTCTTTTCCCCAGGAAGCTCTATAATCAGCACAATGTACATGTAGCAGGGCAGACAAGCACATCTCAAAGAAATCCTGAGGCATAACCACAAAATAATCATTTGAAAACCAGATTTGTTGCCCAGGCTATGTTTCCAGCCCAGCCTTCAGCAGCTGACGGACACCCACAACCTAATCCAAAGGCCTCAAATGAGCTTGCCCTGGCCTCTCACCTGTAGCAGCTCCTCATCTGACCTTTTACACTTTTGCTCTAGCTCTGCAAGCACTTCCTGGAGATCTCTGATTTGCTGCTCCAGCTTGGCCTTCCACTCCTTCCTTTGCTTGAACATCTTAGAGATCTCCTTGGCCTCCCTCTTCTTTAGCTGCTGGAACATCTCCATTTCTTGCTCATTGAGCATTTGTAAACCATTTTGTACAGCTTCGTCTTCCTCACTCTCTAGCTCAGACTCCAGAACGAGCTCAGAGTCCTGCAGATCGGACTCAGACTCCTGAGTCTCCAGCTCCAGAAGCTCTTCTTCCATTTCCTGCTCCTCTTGCTCTGGATCCTCTCTTGGGGATTCAAATATTGCAGGAATACATGCCTCGAGCATTGCTCTGGGGCTGTCTTGATTGCTCTAGACAGTGAAGAACATTAGCTAGGTGAGTGAAACATGCTGGTCAGTCTCCTCCCCTAAGATGTACAGCTCCTACCTGGCCAGTGGTAGCCTGAACCTTGACCCCAGGCCCAGAACGAGCTCTGCCAGCTAGATAGGGCCCTAGGGAAAATTACTTATCTCTATGACCTCAAGATGTTTATCTTTAAAAGGAAAACTTTGGGACTGGTCCTGTTTAATATCATTTCCACATTTGTTTCTTCAAGGCCTCCACCACCCAAGCCCTCTGCACCCCAACTTGCCTCTCTCATCCTTCCCAACACCCACCTCTATTTAAAAGGAAACCTCATTTTTCCAACCAGTCTAATTTATTAAAGGCTTAACACCTGCCTTGATCACCCACAAGAGGTTCCAATCAGCATGTTTCCCCCAATTTCTATCCAGTCCCCTCCATAATGGAATGTAATAAGTGATACTCATGCTCTTGGGATTCTGAAGAGGACTCTAGAGTCTCATCATCTAAAGGTTCTGCACTTCTGCACCTCCTGCCTAGCTTCTCTCACATTTGGCTTGTCCCTCTGGAGTCTGGAAAAGGTAAAGTAAGACGAGGCTAATTATCTCAACTTTGTTCCCCAGACTCATAGGAGATTCGTATTCTCTTAACAGAAAGACTTCACTGCACTCAGAGCAAGAGAAAGGTATAGAGATAATCATCAAAGTCAGTGCAAAGCTTCACATCTCCAAGAGCTCTTCCCACATTTATCCTTCTGCCCACTATTTGTATTCCCTGGATTGAGCTTTTCAGTTAATAAGTGCTGAATTTTTACCCTGAATTTCAAGCTGATTGCAAGTTTCTTTATACTTTCTCTTGGGGGCAATTTACCTAAAGATCCAAGCAATTCAGTCCCCCTCAAAATCTACAGTGGCTCCCTCCTGCCTACTTCATAAGGTAGGAAAATGCTTTCCCAGACATTCAAAATGGCCTCCCTATACTGTGGCCATCCTGCCTTTAGGGATTCACCATGCCACTCCTCTCCACAAACTCAATTCTTCAGCCAGCTGGTGGGGGAAGTTCATTTTTCCAGTACTTAACCAAATCTCCTGAGTTTGGGCATTCAGTTCACTAATCCCTAGAGTACCATCCCCATTCATCATGAAGCCAATGCCCCTACTACATATATCCCCACATCCCAAATGTCCCACAGCACTTTGCTTGAATGTCTCTTACATTCTTATCATATTATTTTGTGGTACATTTTAAGGGGCAGGCTGAAACATTCTATTAGGGGGAAAGTGCCAGGGGCAGGGACTTTTTTGGTCTACAAACTTTCCTTTATGTCCTCCAGAGCAGCAGTCTCTCTGTATTTAATTTTTGAAATGATAATACTGACCAATTCAGGAATCTGTTTTAACAAGCTAAGCCTATTTGTTATGAGTTGTTTTTTTCTTTATTTTTCAAGGAGCGAGGAGGTGAAGCTGGAAAGGAGAGGGGCTTTTTGTTAGTTTTGAAAATAAAACTAAACAATGAAAAAAAATGACTTCTACCATCAGGCTCATGCCTGATGAGGGAATATCTTCTAAATTCCTTTGTGTACTATACCAACATTAGTCAAATGCTTTGAAAATACTGACCCTGTAACATTCACAAGATCATAGATTTAGAAGAGCTGAACAGGACCTGAAAGTCCAGAGCTGTTAGAATATCGGGGTCTCTTTTTTTGTGGCAAATGCTGGTATAAAAATAGGAACTGCCTTGCTTAGTCTGATTGCTTACCTGTTAAGGAGATTTATTTGAATTTCCTCCTACAGTAAGAATAGCGAGCAGAAATAATAGAGCTGATTTCAGAAATCTAAATGGTTTCTAACCTTCTAAAGGTTAAATGCTATAAGGAAAGGTGAGTGACTAATAGCATAGGTAATGAAGGAAGATAACCTCTGGCCCTGTTTTCTACAACTGCATGCATATTGAAAGCCATTTTTTTCACTTCATAAAATTGGACTAACAAAAGTCCTAACTTCTCAAAGCATGCCTGCCAACTGGCTTCTGTAAGACTGATTACTTGTGGGTTCTGGGTTCTGGAGAAAATTAAGGCTCCCCATTGACTCCTCCCACCCCAATCCTAGAATTCTGGGGAAAGTATGGAGGGGCCAGCGTCAAAATAAACCAAGCGAGCTGCAGAAGCAATGCAGAGACTTGAGGCAGACTGCTTCAGTTTAAGAGATAACTGAGCATACAGCAGTGGTTTAGAAGCCATAAAAGTTGGGTTTGGGGTCAAGATTTCCATACTGCCACAAGCAGCAAAAGCCTACTAAGCCTCAGTTTGCACGTTTAACTGTCAGGGCTTAAAATATTTGCACAGCCCTCTCCCCGGGTGATTGGGAAGAACGTCTAAGATAGAGGATATGCAGCTGTTGCTACTTAGGGAGACTCAGCCAGATACTTACTGTCCACACCACACTCCATGACAGAGGTCTCTCCATCTCCTTAGACAGAGTCTCCTGTAAACATTCTAAAAGTTCCCACAAATTATCCTGATGGTCCCAGTGCTGCCTCTGTAAGAGAACCAAGAATGTGAGTATCCTTTTAGGAAATCTCTGTTCTCTGAGTCTGAGGTACAAGAAGTATGAAGGGTTCAGAAACCCAAAAATCTTGACAAGAGTGGAAGCTAAAGTTTCAGGCTGCAGGGGAAGTTTGGAAAAATCAGCAAAATGAAGGATTTGGCTTTTGAGGTAAGAGTTCAGTCCGTCAAGGAAAAGGCTCAAAGAAACACCTAGATGTGGGAGAAACTGAAATAAGGGGAGAGACGGAAGGTGGGAGGAAGAAGTAAGTCCCCACAAAGGGGAGCTTTAATTCCCCTAGGAGATTTCCATTCACCCAAGAATTACTCACCTTGTAGTACTCTACTGCCTCCGATATGGGTAAGAGTACATGGTCCTTATGCTCCTGGGATTCTGAACAGGACACACAAATTGGGGTTTCATCATCAAAACAAAACAACTTCTGTACCTTCTGGTGCCTCTGACAATTGAGTTGTCCCTCTGGGTTCCGGAGAAGGTAAGACTCCGCAATCCTTATTATGTCAACTTGACTCATTAGTCTCACAGTAGGTTTATATTCTCTCAGCTGCAAGACTTCCCTGCATTCAGGGCAAGAGAAATGTATGGAAATATCTTTCCAGCGTTTGAGACAAATTTGGCAAAAACTATGTCCACAGCCAATGGTGACTGGGTGTCTGAAATATTGCAGGCAAATAGAACAGATAAATTCATGCAGGAGATTTTTAATCACCTCCCTGTCACTCATGGCTGGGAATAAGAGAAAACGTGGTGATGTTTCTTCCAGACCCCACCAAGCCCACAAAAGAATGAGCAGTGGAAAAAAGAATGCAACCAAACCTTACCTAGTCCCAAGGGAAGTGTTTAAACAAACAGAGTGATCAGTGAACAAAAGAGTTCCTCCTCCACCCAGTACCATAATCAAGAAAGGTGCATAACAATAAAAGTCCTGCCTACAACCTTGGAGGAATAATCTGTTCCCCAGCTCATATATAACTCCAGAAGAAATAACC
Source organism: Trichosurus vulpecula (assembly GCF_011100635.1). NCBI lineage: Eukaryota > Metazoa > Chordata > Mammalia > Diprotodontia > Phalangeridae > Trichosurus > Trichosurus vulpecula. The sequence continues at coordinate 103,074,458 of NC_050574.1, read as the reverse complement.
TGTAGAAAAAGACTTTAATAATGAGAGGTCTGGATTTACCTCAATATTTCAGAATCTAATCCAATGCAATATATATCTTGAGGTCTCACTTGTCATATCTCAACACCACCAAGAATCCGTTTATTAAGTAAAGCTTTTCTCTGGATCGAACCACAAGCTGATTTTTCATTTCCACTGCCCCAGCCTTCTGCATATATGCCAATATGGTTGGCAAAATGTTTTATTTCTATGGAAATAGAAATAGATTCTATAGGAATCTGTCCTAGAAACATGACAAAATGAATTCTAGTATATTTGAGTTCTTTTCCAAATACATAAGGGAGTTCTGTGGACAGAATACCTTTCTTGGAAATCCAATCTCCTGGAGATGAGAGGCATTCTTCACAATTTAACAGACATTTATCATACACCTACTATATACCATGCATTGTGCTATATGCTGGACATACACAACATAAACAAATTAAATCCTCTATCCTGGTTTGTGCTCCAGGGCATTGCCCAAGGTACCACTGAAAGAAACAATTAAATCAATCTTTCAATCAATAAGTAAGCATTTATTATGCATCTACAATGCTAAGTGCTGGGGATGCAAAAAGAGGCAAAAGACAGTCCCTGCCCTCCAGGAGTTTACAATCTAATGGGGGAGAAAACATGTAAACAAATATATACTAAGCAAGCTATATACAGGATAAATAGGAACTATTTAACTGAGAGAAGGCAATGGAATTAAGAGAGGGAGGTGGAGGGTAGAATTTTCCTTGGAAGTTAAAAGAGAGACCAGTAGCTGGAGTAGAAGGAGTATATTCTTGGAATAGGGGACAGCCAGAGAAAATGCCTGGAGCCAAGAAATGGTTGGTTCCAGCCAAAATGGTCTTGTTCCAGCCCAGAGACCTGTGTCACTGAATCAAAAAGTACCTGCTGGGGAGTAAGGTATAAGACTGGATAGGTAGTAGGGGACTAGGTTATGAAAGGCTTTGAATGCCAAACAAAATTTTGTATTTGCTCCTGGAGGCATCTGGAGTTTATTGAGTGGGGGAGGAGTAGTGGTGGCATGATCCAACCTGTTTTTTGGAAAATCACATTAGTGACTGCAAGGTGGATTGGAGTGGGGAGTGATAAGGCAGGCACTAGTAGGAGTATATTGCTTTAATTCAGGCATGAGGTAATGAGGCCCTGAACTAGAATGGTGGCCATGTCAGAAAAGGGACATTATTGGAGAGATGTTGCAAAAGTGAAATTGGCTGGCCTTGACAACAGATTGGAAATGGAGGGAGCGGGGGCGGGGGCGGGGGAGCGGGGGAGGCATAAGACTGTAAGGAATCTGAGATGCCTTCTAGGCTGTGAGCCTGAGGAACTGAGAAGGTAATGTTGACCTCTATAGTAATGAAGAAAAAAAGGAATGGAAAGCTTGGCGGGGCAGGGGGGCTGGGCGGGGAGAGACAAAGAATTCTGCTTTAGATATACTGACTTTAAGATGTCTACTAGCCATTCCAACAGAGACATCTAAAAGACAGCTGGAGATGCTGTCAATATTGGAGATTGGAAGTCAATAGAGAGATTGGGGCAGGAAAGGTAAATTTGAGAATTATCTAAATAGAGATGGTAATTAAATGAGAGCTGTTGAGTTCACTGAGTGATTAAGAGGAGAGGGTCCAGGACAAAACCCTGAGGGACAACTAAAGTTTGAGGGATTAATCGGGATGAATATCCAGCAAAAGAGGTTGAGCAGGAGCAGTCAGAGAGATAGACAGAGAACCAGGAGAGTGTGGTGTTCCAGAAACCTAGAGAAAAGATTAATATTTGGGCTGCAGAGAGTTCCAGGATAATGAGAATTGAGAAAAAGGCATTGGATTTGGCAATTAGGAGATCATTAGTTACTTTGGAGAAAGCAGTTTCAGTGGAAAGCCAGATTGTAAAGCTTTAAAATAGAATGAGTGATAGGAGAGAAAGTGGAGGCACCTATTTTAGATAGCCTTTTGGAAGAACTTAGCTACAAAGGGCAGAAGAGACATAGAATGATAGTGGGGATAGTTAAGTGAAGATTTATTTTCTGGGTAGGGGAAACATAGGTATGTTTGTAGGCAGAAGGAAATGAGCCAATGGAGAGGGCAAAATGGAAAAAAGTGAAAGTGGAGCAGAGGAAAGACACAGGGAGCAATCTGTTGGAGGAGATGGGATTGAACAGGATCACTTGAAGAAATACAAAGGTCATCCTTGGTAAAGGATAAGGGCACTTTATTATGTATTCATTATTCCTGATTTTCGACCCACCCCCAAAAAGAAAAATCCAGCCAGTTTCATAAATAGGTACCTATATGCCCAGTGATTAAGCGCATCGTACCTGGAGTCAAGAAGATCTAAATTCAAATATAGCCTCAGAATCTTACTACCTACGTTACCCTGGGCAAGCCACTTAATTTCAATTTTCATCAGCTCCTTCAAGTTCAAAATGGGCATGATAATAACACCTACCACCCATGGCTTTTGTGAGGATCAAATAAGATATTTACAAAAAGCATTTAGCACAGTGCTTGGCACATAGTAAGTGTCATCAATACTTATTTCCTCCCTCTTTTTCCTTCCCCATGACTGCAAATGAATAATGACACTTGTTTTTTACCTCTTGACAGAAAGTTCATGGACTAGAGAGACAAAATGAAACATGCATTTTCATACATGGCCATTGTGGGGATTTATTTTCCTTCATAACGCTTGTTTGTTATAAAGGAGATATTTTTTCAGGAATGGAGAGATGAGGGTAAAGAGGGACTAGTGGAAGTAATGACAAAAAAGTAGAAAAGAAATTAGAATCTGAAATTTTCCCCCAAAAAAGCAAAGAATAAACTCAGATGGATATAAAAACAGCTTCAAAATTGTGTTTTGGATTTATTATATACTTTTAAAACCAAGCTATATTATAATGGGAGATGCATTTTCATATATAATCTTTTTTTCTATTCTTTGACCTGCAATGTCTATATTTGTTGATGTTTCTCAGTCTCATCGTTAACAGTTTAAGAAGCACGATGGAATATAGTTATTTTTAATAACATCTGACCATGTCACTGAATGAATGAATTTAAAAGAATCTATTAAGTAATATAGAGGAAGACTATTTGTTTGGGGAGAGGTGGCCAGGGAGGAGTATTTTTGCCTGGAAATTCTCGGGGAAAGAACAATGGGCAAAACCTACCACCTTGGCTATGTTAATGTTGATTAGATTACTGGGGGCTGGGAAGAGAAAGGTGGGAGATGGGGAGGTGGAAAGAAGCATGGAAGAGAGGAGAGTTGGTGGCACCCTATTAGAAGAAAACACACTTCTCTGCTTGGCATTTGACACCTTTCACAACTTAGCCCCATCTGTATCTTTCCAGCCTCATTATACATTATTCACCTTTATGACACAGTCAAACTGGCCTCCTTATCGTTTCTCCTACATAATATTTACCCTTTCCCACTTTTGTGCCTCCTCAGATTAAAGTATACTATTTTCTCTTTTTATTTTGTTTTTTCTTTCTCACGGTTTTTCCCTTTTGTTCTGATTCTTCTTTCACAATGTGTCTAATATGGAAATATATTTAATATGATTGTATGTGTATAGCCTATATCAGATTGCTTGCCATCTTGGGGAAGGGGAAGTCAAGGGACAGAGGGAGAAAAAAATTTGGAACTCAAAATCTTATAAAAGTGAATGTTAAAAACTATCTTTACATGTAATTGGAAAAAAATATAAAATACTATTAAGTGGGAAAATAATAAAATAAAATTCCTCCTCACCTCCATCTTTCAAATCCCTATTTTCCTTCTCAACTTAGTTCAGCAATGACTATCATGAAGCTTTTCCTTATCATTATGGTTACTAATGCCCTGATCCTTGTGCTTCTTTTGTCTAAATTAGTAGACACCTATACACACACACACACACACACACACACACATTTTTCTTTCACATGAGAATATCCTAAAATTTGAGGAGTGTTTCCTTTTCATTTTAATATCCTTAGACCTCAGACCTGGCACACCTGGAGGTACTAAATTAAATACTTGTTGACTGATTCATTTCAATGCTCTGTTCCAGAACCACTTCCTATTATCTAACCAGTGTTTCTCCTTACATCCTCATCCAATTATTTTGCATTTATTTTGGATATGCTAAATCTGTGATGTGTATGTTTCTCCTGATAAAGACAGCCTCAGATACTAGCTATGTAACCTTTTTCAGCCTCAGTTTTCTTACCTGCAAAATGAAGATAACAATAGCCCCTGCCACGCATAATTGTTGTCAAGATCAAATGAGATAAATATTTTCCAAAAAACCTTTGCAAACTTTGTGCTATAGAAATGCTATTATTTTAGGTCACCCTAAATGTCACCTCCAAATTCTCCCGTTTTGTGAAGACTTCCTCCTTCAGTAACTTCAAATAATACTTTTGTTTATCACAATTCCCCATTTGGTGCATCCTCAATATATTATCCTAGAGCACCTGGCACACCTGTAGTATTTAATGAATAATTATTGACTCATTGTGTAGAGGAAGTATACAAAACCTGTGGGTCACAAGGGTTAGGGTAGGGGAATATCTCCCTAGAAATAGCATCTGTCTTTGGTATTGCCAGCACCTTTCCCTTTTCCGTGTTTTTTATTGATTTTAATTCTCATCTCTATTAAATGCCTTTTTCTTTGTATACATAGATGCATTTTAGTATTTTTAATGACTTCAGTTAATGAAATCATACATTTCTATTTCAAATATTGGTTTACTGGAATCTGTTATAGCTAAGAAAGTTTGCCTAATTTATATACCTTTCTATAATGTATATGCACATATAAAATCACTAGCTAGGTGGAGCAGTGGATAAAGCTCAGTAAGGAGTCAGGAAGTCCTGGGTTCAAATCAAGCCTCAGACACTTATAGCTATGTGACCCTGGGCAAGTCACTTAACACTGTTTGCCTCAGTTTTTCCATCTGTAAAATGAGTGGAGAAGGAAATGGTAAGCCACTCCAGTGTCTTTGCTAAGAAACCATCAAATGGGGTCATTCCTGAAGAGCTGGAAATGACTGAAAATGACTGAACAACAAAAAGACAGCATTGTTAAGGGAAAAGGGAGTTTATCAGGTGAGGATACTCAGCCACCTTCCCATCAGGGAGGCTGAATAAAGATATAACATCATATGACTTAGGGGGAGAATATCCTAATCTTAGGCTCTTTGGAGTTACAAAGATCTGTCTTATTGACAATTGAGAGGTAGAGATTATTATTTCTATGGTTGATTTAATCAGAACATTCCTATAGAGCTGGAGATCTCTAGGTAATCCTATCAGACTATCTAGGTGAGGCTTCTGGTTTCTTAAAGTAGTGGAAGCCTCTTTATTGATAGAATCTGTAAGTTTACCCAGTTGTTAAATAAAATGCAAATAGAGAGTCCTTCTATTTGACCTCTAATGTTACTTCTTCTATCTCTCCCATATTGACCGCAGGATCCCCAGTTGATAAGTGATCCAAACATGCAATCAGTTTTCAGATGAAGTAATCAAAGCTGTCTACAGCCATATGAAGGAAAAAAAAAAACTCTCACTATTGATTGAGAAATGCAAATTAAAACAGTTGTAAGGTACTATCTCATACCTATTAGATTGGCTAATTGGACAGAAAGGTGGGTGACAAATGTTGGAGGGGATGTAGAGAAAATGACACATTAATGCATTGTTGATGGAGTTGTGAACTAATTCGACCATTCTGTAAAGCAATTTGGAACTATGCCCAAAGGCCTATAAAATCATGGATGCCCTTTGACCTAGCAATACCACTACCAGGCCTATATCCCCAAAAGCAAAAGGACCCATATGCATAAAAATGTTTATAGCAGTTCTTTTGGGGGCAAAGAATTGGAAATGGAGGCGATACCCATCAATTGGGGAATGGCTAAACAAGTTGTTGTATGTGATTATGATGAAATACTATTGTACTATAAGAAATGATGAGCAGGATGCTCTCAGAAAAACCTGAAAGACTTAACAGCAATATTGGAAGATGCTCAGCTGTAAAATGACTTAGCTATTCTCAGCAATACAATAAACAACTCTGAAGGACTTATGATGAAAAATGCTATCCATCCCCAGAGAGAGAACTGATGGTGTCTGAATAGATGGAAGCATACATTTATTTGCTATCTTTATTTTTCCTGAGGTTTCTTGGGGAGGCATATGTTTTCTTTCACAGCATGACTATTATAGTTATGTTTTGCATGACTACACATGAATAACCTATATAGAATTGCTTGCCTTCTCAATGTGGGGGTAAGGTGGGAAGGGAGGAGGGCGGAGAATTTGGAACTCAAAGTTTTTTAAATAAATGTTAAAAATTGTCTTTATATGTAACTGGGAAAAAATAAAATACTAAATAAAAGCTAAAAAACAACAGAAGAATCAACTGTTCAAGGGCAGGATGGGACATGACCATGCATGAGTTCATTATCATTACTTCTAATAATTATATCATATGTGTGTGTGTATCACTTTAACTTTTGCAAAGTGTTTCACATATGTTAATGTATTTGATCCTCACAACAACCTTGGGAAGTATTTATTTATTTGGGAAGTATTTATTTACTTGGGAAGTATGATGAAGAAACTAAGGTACAGAGAAGTTGGGCTTCTGGACTCTGGAGGAGAAATTAAGGCTGGTGACTTTGCACAGCCCTCCTCACTTAAATCTAATTCACTTGCATGTCATGGCATCACCTCCCTGGCATCATGGTCCTCTTTGAGAACAAAAGACAAAGGGCAACAGCAGCATTCATAGCGTACAAATTTTAATCATTTCCTCTACAGATCCATGAATCAAGTGATAGTTTTCTTAGGATGGAGAGACATGGGTAAGTGTGTAAGCATGAGAGAAGTGGCAAACTATAAGAGATTAAAGATTAGTGAGAATGGGGAAGATAGAGGAGGCAATCTGATGGGGAAGATGTCATAGAAGAAATGCATCCTGAGGTTTGTATTGACTAGAGAAAGAGCACTCTCTCCTTGTGAGGCAGAATTGAGGAAGAAATAACACTGGCAAAAGGCAAGAGGACTACCCGCAGGCAATCTCCCTTTGCTTACTAACACACTTCAATATTTGCGTTATAGGTCCATAGATGAATGAAATTCTACGTAGGCTCTCTAGGAACCCAGGCTGAAAATTCCCAATACCTGAAAAGTTGAGACCAATTGATTGTGGAATGGCAAAATAAATTGGACTACCTAAATGGAAAGGAATATTGCTGTGCTATAAGAAACTTCAAATATGGGGCAGCTAGGTGGCGCAGTGAGTAGAGCACTGGCACTGGAGTCAGGAGGACCTGAGTTCAAATCTGGCCTCAGACACTTGACACACTTGCTAGCTGAGTGACCTTGAGCAAGTCACTTAACCCCAATTGCCCTGCCTTCCCCCCTCCAAAAAAAAAAAAGAAAAGAAACCTTGAATATGATGAAAAAGGCATGAAAAAAACTTGCAAGACCTTTTTCAAAGTGAAATAAACAGTGCTAACAAAACAATAGACAAAATAATTATAAAATATAACTGGAAAGAACAATGACCACAAAATAAAATATATTTTGTAAATTATAAAGTTTTATAAGCTAGGTCCCAAAGAATAGAAACAGACAGGAAGACATTTTGTCTGAAACTGTTGTCAGATTTTTTTTTTCATTGTATTGATGTCTTGCTGATTATTTTTCTCTCTCCCTTTTTCCTTTTTTTGTAAAAAAAACAAAAAACAAAAAACCTTGCTAAATGAAATGGCTCTCTGCGATGGGGGAAAAAAGGATTGTAATGGTAAATGTAAGTGATTTCAAGTAAGCAAAAAAAATCAGTAAAAACTATTCTCAAAAAGACCAATTTAACCTAAAAATTCTATGTCACAAAGTTCCACAAATGGTTGGGTAACTATAGAGGAGTTTGACTTTGTCCACTTGGCAATTGTTATGAGAGAAATATTTCCTCTTTAAGTTCATGTGATGGATAACTGCTGCCAAATATATACTTACCACAATGCAGAAATTATGCAAGTTAAAAGCCGAGGTTTTGTTGTTATGCTCCAGTATAGGTTCAAGCCTCAGGGAAAACCTGAACAATCATGAGGATTCTGATAAGGCTTCCTATAAGCAAAATTACGTCAGAGTGACAGAGAAATAAATTTTTTACATATTGCAATCATGCACATTACTCTTAGGTCACAAAAGTTAAAGAGATTGATCCATAATCCCTTTCTTTCTTCACTGTCATAAAAGTTGAACAAATTTAGATAATAGTCATAATCTCATACAGCCCCTGAGGAACCTATCTAGGTAAATTAAGTCCACTTACAGATTAAACTAATTTGGAAGATTCACAAATCAGCTGATTAAGGAGGGTTTACATGTCACCCAAAAGTCAGGGACAGTTGAGATTCTTCTGGCTTCTTATCTAAGGAAAGTTTAAGGTTTTTAAGTAACATTTTGCATCCCACAGGGTAGGTTTTTGGTCAGGCAAGGTTAATATTAAACAAAAGATGAGGAGAAATAAAAGAAAATAATTAATTCCCATAACAGCATGTTGATTCTTTAGGGACTAATATTACATGTGTGGTCTAGAAGACAACTCTCTATTAATCAGAGGTTTTATAAGTAGAAATGTGTAAATTAAGAATAAAGGACATAGAAGAAAGACACTATCTGCATCCAGAGAATGAATAAACAAATAGAAGTATGTATAGAATAATTCTATATATGTGTATGTATGTATATGCATGGTATATGTATGTATACCATATATGCTATATATATATGTGCATATATATATATATATATATATATATATATTTGTGTCTGATGGTGGCCATGGGTGAGGAGGGAGAAGAAGAAAAAGGAAATGTATATCATAACTTTGTTGTATATTTAAAAAGAATAAGAAGTTGTACATAGTAGATTTGCAGTTCCATGGGAAATCATCTTTTTTATTATATTATGTTATGGAAATACTTGTTTTATTCCATAAATTAAAAATAAAGTAAAATTTAGAAAGTAAAATAGGTAGAACTTTTGCTATTCTAAATTTACCTTTCAGGCTTTCAGTTGTCCAACACCCAGAACCAATTGCCAAAGAATGTTTTGTTTCCTTTACATCCAATACAATTAGCCCTCCACTCACAGAGTCCAAAGGAGGTCTCCAATGACAACTCTTTGGGCATAATTACATTTCTTTTGGGGGCAGGAAGAGGAGAGAAGACAAAGGATGCTACCTGGAAGACAGAGAGAATTTGGAGACTTGATAAGAAATTTCTTCCACTTTCAAATGTGGCCTCTGTGAGGAAAACCAGCAAAAGGTGAGAATACTGAGAGAACTTTGGCTTCAAGCTCTGATGATGTCTAGAAATGGTCCCCAGATTCAGACAAGCCTTAATGGAATGTTTTCTTAAGAATATTGGGGAGATAGAAAAAGAAATTAAACAAGCCATCAATGAACTCCCAAAGAAAAAAATCTCCAGAACCAGATGAATTTACAGGAAAATTCTACCAAACATTTAAAGAACAATTAATTCCAATACTATATAACTATTTGGGAAAAAAATAGGCAAAAAAAGAGTCCTACCAAATTCTTTTCATGACACAAATATGGTGCTGATACCCAAACTAGGAAGAGCCAAAACAGAGAAAGAAAATTACAGACCAATTTACCTAATGAATATAGACGCAAAAATGTTAAATAAAATATTAGTAAAGAGATTACAGGAATTTATCACAAAGTTAATACACTATGAACAGGTGGGATTTATACCAGGAATGCAGGGTTGGTTCAATATTAGGAAAACTATCAGCATAATTGACCACACCACATCAATAACAAAACTAACAGAAATCATGATTCTCTCAATAGATGCAGAAAAAGATTTGGACAAAATACAGTACCCATTCCTATTAAAAAACACTAGAGAACATAGAAATAAATGGACCTTTTCTTAAAATGATAAGCAGTATCTATCTAAAACTATCAGCAAGCATTATATGTAATGGGGATAACCAAGAAGCTTTCCCAATAACATCAGGGGTGAAAAAAGGATGCCCATTATCACCACTACTATTCAATATTGTTCTAGAAATGTTAGCTTTAGCAATGGGAGAAGAAAAAGAAATTGAAGGAATTAGAATAGGCTACAAGGAAACAAAATGATCACTCTTTGCAGATGATATGATGGTATACTTAGAGATTCCTAGAGCATCAGGTAAAAAACTACTTAAAACAATTAACAACTTTTGTAAAGTTGCAGTATATAAAATAAATCCACATCAATCTTCAGCATTTCTATGTGTTACCAACAAAGCCCAGCAACAAGAGATAGAAAGAAAAATTCAATTTAAAATAACTGTAGACAATATAAAATATTTGTGAGCCTACCTGCCAAGACAAACCCAGGAACTATATGAACACAATTACAAAATACTTTTCACATAAATAATGTCAGATCTAAACAATTGGAAAAATATCAATTGTTCATGGGTAGGCAGAGTTAATGTAATAAAAATGATAATTCTACCTAAATTAATTTACTTATTCAGTGCCATAACAACCAAACTACCAATTATTATTATAGAGCTAGAAAAAATAATAACAAAATTCATCTAGAATAACAAAAGGTCAAGAGTATCAAGAGAATTAATGAAAAAAAATAATAAAGGAAGGTGGCCTAGCTATACCAGATGTAAAACTATATTATAGAGCATCAGTCATGAAAATTACTTGGTACTGGCTAAGAAATAGACTGGTGATCAGTGGAATAGGTTAGGTACACAAGACACAGTAGTCAATGACTATAGCAATCTACTGCTTGTTAAACCCAAAGACTCCAGCCTCTGGGATAAGAATATACTATTTGAAAAAAAAAAACTATTGGGAAAACTGGAAAATAGTATGGCAGAAACCAGGCATAGACCAACATCTCGCACTGTCTACCAAGATAAGGTCAAAATGGGTACATGATTTAGACATAAAGAGTGATACCATAAGCAAATTAGGAGCAAAAAGAATAGTTTACCTCTCAGATCTATGGAGAACGGAAAAATTTATAACCAAACAAGAGAAAGAGAATATTATGAAACACAAAATAGACAATTTTAATTACATTCAATTAAGAGAATTTTGCACAAACAAAACCAATGTAACCAAGATTAGAAGGAAAGCAGAAAGCTGAAAAACAATTTTGACAGCCAGTATTTCTGATAAAAGCCTCATTTCTCAAATAGAGAACTGAGTCAAATTTATAAGAATAGAAGTCATTCACCAAATTGAGGCCTATTCACTGAATGGGTGTTACCTCACTCTAAGTGAGTCCCTGAAAAGGCCTTAGCCTAAAACGGCCAGGTCTCCCATTGGATCCTGGACCATCTCTAGTTATCCTGATGAATGGTCACTGCATCCAGATGGGTCTGAAGTAGAAAGTGAGGCTGGTGACCTTGCACAGCCCTCCCTCACTCAAATCAAAGTCAACTGAAAGTCATGTTATTATTTCCCTGATGCTGTGGTCCTCTTCGAAAACAAAGGACAAACACAACAATGGTCAAAGGATATGAACAGGCAGTTTTCAGAGGAAGAAATTAAAGCGATCTATAGTCATATGAAAAAATGCTCTACATCACTATTGATCAGAAAAATACAAATTAAGGCAACTCTAAGGTACCACCTCACACCTATCAGATTGGCTAATGTGATAGAAAAGGGAAGTGATAGATGTTGGAGAAGATGCAGGAAAATTGGAACACTAATGCGTTGTTGGTGTAGTTGTGAATTGATCCAACCATTCTGGAGAACTGTTTGGATCTATGTTCAAAAGGCAACCAGTCTGTGCATACCTTTTGATCCAGCAATACCACTGATGAGATCCAAATAGACTGGTCCAGGAGAAGCACAGTATCTCAAGTACCACTTCAAGCCTCTTTAGGAGATAATGAGATTCCAGTAGGCTGGTCGATGAAATACTGAAACTAACAGGGCCCCTCCCCCCACCCCGCAAATGGGTTAAACAATGGAATAATGAGGTGCATAGATACAAAACCTTGAACTTCGCCTCCCACCCCATGCCCACTTGTCTGTGGTTACCTCAACTTCCTGTCCACCTTTCTTTCCCTGATTACATCATCTCCCCCACCCACAGGAGGTTTTCTTCTATAAGATTTCCTAGCTTGTCTTGGCTAGCTCCTTTCCCCCATTAAGCGGGGGTCTCCCTTAAGCTGGATCCTCTTGGAAAGGGTAGCAACCTCCCAACCTTACTAGGCCTAAGTTTCGTTTTCCTGTAAATCATATGATTTCAGGGAAATCAGGTGGTCTCCCCCTCTCCCCCTCCCCTAGCCTACTCCCATGCCGTCATCTTAACATTGAAATTTCCCTATAAGGTAATTCTGTAGTTTCTATGCTAGTATTGGGTAAACTTATTCTGGGATAGATTGTGAGGCCACCTGTCCCAGCAAATAGGGACAGGGGTCCAGCCTCTAGGGGTGGAATTTCTTAGAATTGTTTGTACAAGGTTATATATCCCCTTGCTTGCCTTCTTCCCCTTGCCTCTCTGCACTACCATCTCGGCCCTGGTAGTGGGAGATGCCCAATTCTCGCAAGACTTGATCAAATAAAGCTTCTGTTTTGTTTCTACCTTTGAAAAACCGAGACACCTCTGTTTTTTTTATTTTGAGCCTGTGGTTTGTCCCACACAACTTGACTTAGATTTAAGTGAGGTGGTATTGCACAGTCATTAGCCTCACTCTCTCTTCCATAGTCATCAAAGTTCAGTGGCAAGACAAGAGCTAAGATGACTGTCACCTCCTTCCCAGCAGTGGATGACCTTGTAGTCTTCGATGTCTGACCAACCTTTAGGTGATGCACAGCATCTGCTTCAGCTGCCTTCATGGCCACTGGAACAAATTGTTCTTCACAAGAAGTTTTCACATGATTGGACAGACATCTCCGTAACTCACCAATAGGTTTGAGGCCTGTGGGTTATCTTCAACCTGTTTTAGCCTGTATGGGGTATTCAGGGAGGATTAGCACCTCTGCCAAGCCCTTTTCAGTTTACCAGGGTGTGACCACTGCACAGGTTATAGCTTCTTGGAGCTACAGGTAAGAGTTGGGTGAAGGAGAACACCAAAAATGGACGAGGAGCCCTGAAAAGGGCTTGGCAGAGGTGCTAATCCTCCCTGAATACCCCATACACCCCTATAGGGTAAATAGGAAATATTTAAAAGAGTGCTGAGATCCAGTCACCCTTCAGGACAAGAACTCTTGTTCTTTTCCCAAAGCTCTTTAGATTATTGACTGAAAGAACACTTGCTGTTTGCATCCTGTAAGGAGTGTATTTAGGTAGTACTTAACACAAAATCTTTGCTACCCTGTGCCTAAAAGGGTTATATACACTGTTTTTACTGAACATGCGGTACTAGGCTTTTCTCCAAGCAAAGATGAGAGAGGATAGAGAGAGGTTGCCTATGTGGAATTCCAAAGACTAACAACTCTAGTTCTAGGATAAAAGAGAGTGAATTAGGCCCCAGCCCCGCCCCCAACCCCCCTAGCACCAAAAATATCCTGAAGGGTCTGTCAAATTTTTTAACTCTCCAGGGTGCAACACCACCCTCCACTTTCCTTTAATGTGGGGGGCCAGCTATATCCTGTTTAGGCCTCTTAGACCTCTGCAAGGGTGGGTCAATTGAGCATGTGTCTGTGCATGGTGAGGCCAGTTTTAGGATAAGAAGTGGCAAAGAAAACCTGCCTTTGTAGCTGATCGTCTACATAGGAGATGACAGAAATGTTTCAGTCTGGTTATCTATATGGGAGATGACAGAAATGTTTCAATCTGGTTATCTATATGGGAGAGAACATAAATGTTTCAATTTGGTTAGCCTTGAGGAAAAATAGTGTCACGCTCCCAAGAACAAGGAGATAAAAAAAACTTATCCAATGCTTTATTGTACTCTTCTTTGAAGTCAGGATAACTCAGCAATTAGCCTGTATAAAATACTGTCAGTAACTCCATTAAAATCAATCTATAGCTTGACTATACAACTCACCTAGCCCCATGTCTTTGTCTTTTTGTGTAAATTACTTCATCATATATTCACACCACTGCTGGTACACCTTAATTTGAAGAAGCCTCTGCCTAGAGGGATTTAATCTGTGTTTAATTGAATTCCCTAATAGGATCTTTTCCAATTTCCAACAAACTTAAATATGTTATCATCTGGGAAAAAAACAAACTGTAGTCTCTTTGTTGATAATAGGAGAAAATGCCCCTCTTGCAAGTCTTTACTGACATCCTTGTCTCTTTCAAACCTCTCCTCATTCTTGGTATTAGATGGTCTTCTTTTCCTTCAAAATTAACGGTGTGTCTTTTATGTGACATTAGTGAGAACTATTTGGCCTCAGAACAGCCTTAGATCCCCATGTGGTATAAATACGCTTGCTCATTCATGACTAAAACATGAACCGCAGCAAGCTCTTTGCAATGGACAAATGTAAATGTGAAGGACATTTTACCACAATTTAAGACTCTTAAAAATACACTAGATGAATTTTGATAATAAAAAAAAACTGGAACAAAAAAAATGAATATTCAACAAACATTTACAGAGCACCTACACAGACTTCTCTTAACCACTCCTTTATATTGCTACTGCCACCACACTTCTAAGTAAGTTTGAGTAAGGACCTCACTGTCTGGTACCTTATTCTGCCAGGTGATCTTCAGAATCTCCCTAAAACAATTAATGTTAGTATTTTGAGCCCTTCTGCCTTAGAATGAATGTCAATGGTAACTGTTTCTCTTTGAAACAGCAACCCTGAGGGTCCTCCCCTCCCAGCTTGATTTTTTTAAATCTTTTTTTCTAATTAAAGGGGCCATCCCTCCACTCACACTGAATTCACTCTAAGTGAGTACATGATAAGGCCTTAGCTTAAAAGGGCCAGGGTCCCTCATTACATCCTGAGTCATCTCCAGTCATCCTGATGAATATCTGGTCACTAGATCCAGATGGCTCTGGAGGAGAAAGTGAGGCTGGTGATCTTGCACAGCCCTCCCTCACTCCAATCAAAGTCAACTGCAAGTCATGTCATCATTTCCCTGATGTCATGGTCCTCTTCAAAAATGAAGGGCAAACACAAGACAATTCAAATGGAAGCAATTCAGTTTCCTGGCATGGCGCTGGTAGACCATCCAGGTTTCACAGGCATACAGCAACGAGGTCAGCACAATGGCTCTGTTGACCTTCAGTTTGATAATCAGTCTCATACCTCTTCTCTCCCATACTTTCCTTCAGAGCCTCCTAAACACTGAGCTAGCTCTGGCAATGCGTGTGTCAACCTCATTATCAATGCGTACATCCCTGGAAAGTACACTACCAAGGTAAGCGAACTTATTCAGAGCATTTAAAACTTCTTTATTTGCTGTAACTCATGGTTCCATGTATGATTGATGTGGTGGTGGCTGATGGAGCACCTGTGTTTTCTTGGTGTTCATCATTACCCAAAATTAGCACAAGCAGCAGAGAAGTGATCCATACTTTGTTGCATCTCAGCTTCAGAGGCTGCATTGACTGCACAATTATCTGCAAACAGAAAATAATACACCAACACTCCCTCCACTTTGGTCTTGCTTGTAGCCTTCTCAAGTTGAAGAATTTACCATCAGTGCTGTAGCTGACCTTGACGCACAACTCTGATGGGCTGGCTGTGTTGTTCAAATGCAAAATGTACACTTGCCAAAAAGCCTTTTATGGAGAACTCACACAGGGCAAGCGTTGGCATGATGGTCAGAAGTGATACAAGGACACTCTCGAGGTCTCTCTTAAGAACTTTGGAATTGATTGTGCAACATGGGAGCTGGCACAGGACCACTCAGTGTGGCATCCCCATATCAGAGAAGGTGCTGTGCTCTGTGAGGAAAGCAGAATTGCAATAGCTCAAAGGAAATGCAGGATGTGCAAATTTAGAATATCTACCCCAAAAGTTCACACGGACTATTTGTGCCTGACCTGTAGTAAAACATTCCAAGCTTGTACCGGTCCAATCAGCCACAGTCTGACACGTTGAAACTTGACTCTAGCATAGTGATGTCATTTCGGTCCTCTTTGAGAACAAAGGACGACAACCAACCAGTCACTTCACTAGTAAGGCCCCCATTTTTCCTTCACATCTTTATTACTGCTTCTTAATTGATCTCCTTTGTTTCCAACCTCTTCTCCCTTCAAACCATCCTGAAAACCACATTTAAATGTACCTAAAATTCTGTTCTAATATGTCATTACCTTCCTCAGAAACCTGTCAAAGCATTCAAGGCCCTTCATAATCTGGCCTAAAGTGACTTTTCTAACCTTATCTCCCACTATTTCCCGGTCACAAGCCCTTTATACCAGCAGATTGGCCTACTTACAGTCTCTCACCCCCACCCCCAACCCTCCTTGGGCATTCCAGGCTACTTTTATAGATTTGTGTGGTACAGATTTATGAATCCAAGAATTTAAAAACAGAGGCATCGGGGGCAGCTAGGTGGCGCAGTCAGTAGAGCACCGGCCCTGGAGTCAGGAAGACCTGAGCTCAAATCTGGCCTCAGACACTTGACACATGTACTAGCTGTGTGACCTTGGGCAAGTCACTTAACCCCAATTGCCCTGCCAAAAAGCAAAAAAAAAATAAAAAAATAAAAACAGAGGCATCTCAAGGTGAAAGTAGAAGGAAAATTTATTACGATCCCAAGGGAAAGGGCAACTCCAGGCACCTCTCAGTGTCAGAGCTGGCTGGACACAGAGAATTGGGGTGTTTATATAGGTCCCTAACCGCAATTCCCCTTCCCAACCTCCTTCCTCTCAGCTTGCAGACGTACAATCTGGACGCGATAAATCTATCCCAGGAACAATGGCAAAGAACAAATAGTATGGTTATTTTTGACAAGCAGGTGATGGACATAACCTTCCCACCATTCTTATCCCATTCTCCCATCAATCTGAAGTGATAAATCTATCTTAATGACAATGACAATGAACAAATGGTATGGTTATCTGTGACAGGCAGAAGCCAGTTGTTGGTTACCTCATCTTCACATCTGTGGCAGACTAGCCTTTCCCACCACCCTTGCTTCTGCAATGGATGCCTCCCATCACCCTTACATCTGTGACGGATATCCCCAGCACCCTCACACCTTGTCTCCCGTCATTCTTATACCTAACTGGTCTTGAACACCTACGTTGCAACTGGCTTTCCGGCTTTTCATCCGTTCTTCTCCTGAGCCTAGGGTCCCCTATCCTGGGGTCAATACACAGGAGGTGAGCATCCTGTGTCCTATCCTTACTCTCAGAGGATTTTATGGTTGTTGACTTATTCACCTCTAGCCTTCTTTCTTTCGGGCCTCTCACCCTTAGATAAATATGTCCTATTTTTATTCTCAGGGGACCTACGGTCACTAACTTGGCTTATAGAAAGAAAAATATCTAAGTAGAGAAATGGAACTCACTATACTGCTTATTTCTATTTATTTAATTTGTCCCTTTTTTATGAGAAGTCTTCACTCATTCCACACAGATTCCTTCTCCATTGTGGGGCAGCTAAGTAGCACAGTGGATAGAGAGTCCAGGCCTGGAGTGAGGAATATCTGAATTTAAATCTTAACTACTGTGTGATTCTGGGACAGTTTCATCATTTGTAAGATGAGGGTACTAATGGCCCCTACCTCCCAGCTTAGCTGTCTAGATAAAATCAAGTAATATTTGTAAAGACAATAAATTTTAAAGAGCTATATAAATGCTAGTTATCTAAGCGTCTTTTCTACTAAGGAGTGGTTCTCATTTCTCTCAACCTTCTTTTCTCCTCATCCAACCCAAGTCCAGGTAAAATACCTATCTTTTTAATCAATAAGCATTTAAATATAAATGTACCTACAATGTGTTAAGCCCTATGCTGAGCACTAGGAAAACAAAGACAGTAATGAGATAGTTCTCGACCTCAAGGAACTGGAATTCTGATTCTAACATCTATTGTTTTATTCGTTTGTCTTTGGCAAACCTGGCCTGGTTTCAGGTTTGTTTACTCTATTACTCCTTGGATCCTGACCTGTGTGTCCCACCCAGTCTGTTCCTTTCATCCTAACTCCTAGTTGATGTTTCTCTTAAACAACAGTAGATTGCAAACTCCTTGAGGGTCTGTAACTTACTCATCTTTTGTCTCTTAGCACCCTGAATAATATAATAAACAATAAATAAATGCAGCCTTCCATTATATGCAGAGCACTGCCCTAGATTTAGGGAGAGGAAGACTGGTTTCTATTCTCTAGTGGCTTAAAAAGTAAAGAATAAGACCTCAGAAATACACACAAATATGTGCACATAAACATTTGCTTAACTAATTTTAAGGCAGAGTTTTATGAGAGTGTGGAATTTGACAAAGACTGGATGCCATGGTACTTGAGGCGTAAGTATCCTGCAAATTCCCAAACATCAAAGTCTCTATGGTGCAGTTATGGGTGCAGGGACCCCAAAACTATCCAGGTACAGGACCGAGTCATCTGGAAATAATTAGAGGACTCAAGTCTTCTAGTCAAGTGGCAAAAGTTTATTGTAATGCTAATAAAGTGGGCCAAGTTCTCTAGGGAACTGGAAACCTAATGGGTGTAAATCTAAGGCTTATATAGAAAAAGTACAGAGAATGGTGTGCCAACTATGCTAATTAGGTGATGGTGGATGCCTCACCCCCCTTCTCCCCTCCTCCCCACCCCCCAGAATCAAGGAGTGGTCACCTCTTACAGAAACATACAGTTTCTGCAACTTTGGAGACAGGCATCATTCACTACTAGCAACCTGGTGGGAGAGAATGGGCTTCTAAGGGGTGTGGTTTTTTTGGTCTGCTACATCAGTAAGTCAACTAGTGGTCATGGCTGTCCTCTTTGTACAAGATAACCTCTGGAGTTGAGTTCCATAGCTTGACTTATGGATTGTATACAGTAACTGTGGGAACCAGCACATGATAGTTCTGCTGGTGCAAGATTGTCCTGTTTTCACCAGGGAAATTCTACAGAGGTTAGCTTGTTCTTATAGCAGGGAGCATGCTTCACTGGGGCCCGCTCATGAGTTCTTGCCAGAGACAGGGTCTTTGGGCTGGGGAGAGATATGGTCCTAGGGCTGGGGTCCAAGCACCCCATCATTTACATGTCCAAATAAGTACTATCTGCAAAGAGATGTTTATTACATTATTCTAATTGACCTCTTAACTGAGGAACATAATTGGTAAGTGGGGAAGGAGATGTTTATTTTTGAAAGAGATAGAACATGAGAGGTGTTATTGTGTGGAGTAGTGTCAAATTAAAATAGAAATGGATCTCAGTGGGCCACATATTGTCTTGGGGATCCACATTATCTGTGTTGTATTATATGTTTATTTATTTTGTTAACTATTTCCCAGTTACATTTTCATCTGATTAGGGCAGAACTCTAGAGTTTTTCTGGAAAGAAAAGCATCAGACTTTGTAATTCCAAAGACCTGGGTTTTCTCAATTCTCCTAATTACTAGGTATATGGTCTTGGATGAATCATTTTGTTTGTTCTTCAGTTTTCTCTTCCATAAACCAGGGAAGATGAACCAGATAATCTTTCAAGTCTAATAATCCTAGAGGTTTTTGGGTTTTTTTTAAGGCTAGAGTTTGGTGAGAAGATGGAGGAAGGGATAGCCAGTAGAATTCTCTTTGATCTTAATGTTTACTATCTTCAACCTCAAACTTCACAATCTCTAGCTCTCCTTACTTTAAGGCCTTACTGACAAAGCACACACTTAAGGTGATCATCTATTGTTATACCAGAAGGAGTGAGACACGCCACAGAGTATAAGTTTTAAATGGAGAATTTATTTAGCCAGCGGCCATTGGGGTCTTCCCAAATCAATAGCCACGTTTGAAGCGAAAGGGTAGTTTATATAGAGAATACAATCAGTGGTTAATTATCTCTTGAATTGTCATTTTGCAGACTCAGCAAGCCTGTGTTACTTCACTTTTTATGACCATGATACAATAAGAGGAACCTCCTAAATAGATTGTAAATACAACATATCAGATAGCTGACAAAGTGTCAACTGAAATTACAACCCAGGATCCCTGTGTCCATCTTGCCATAACTCCCACAACAAGGAAGGCTCAAGATAAGGCAGAAGTCATATAATTCAAAAGAATATCTGGGGCTGAGGCTTTCATCCTTCAAGGCCATAGGCAGACCAAGGGATGCTCCAGCTGGGTTTGTTGAGACGAGATAGAGTCATCTCTCAGCCCACAAAGGAAGATTGTTAGGCTTTTGCTGGTAATTAGCTTACATTCCTTGGAAAAGTCTTAGGGGCCCAGGACACTCGCCAAACGGCAGGAACTCAGTCTGTTTTTTTCTTATGCAGACTGGGGTTTGCAGTTAGAGGCTGGGGGCAGGGTTTTTCTAGCAATAGCTGGCTACTCAAGTATCACACTATAAAGACTATTCATTCTAATGTTATCAACAGAGATAGTCAACAGGCTTTATTCAGGGTGTCCCTAAAGTCTGGACACATAGGAAAATTGATCTTGCAAAGCACATCAACCTTCGCATCACAAATGATAGAAATCATATTGAAGATATTATTTGTTTATATTCCAATTAAATAAAATGTTGTTGAAAATTTCATTCATTTCATTTCTTGAAAATATGCATTTTTGCCTATGTGTCCAGACTTTAGGAATATCCTGTACAGTGGATGTGATTGTAAAAAACCAACTTCCATTAAATTTAGGCTAAGCATTTTGTTTTGTTTGCCTACAGTTTGGTTTAAACTAAATCTGATTAGGAGTGATGTTAGGAGTATTTGTTGAATGAATATCCCAAGGGTAGATATAAAGCCCCTCACCCCACTCCCAGAAGGCCTACCTAAGTTTTACCTAAGCATCAGCAAATCTAGAACTTTATTTTCCAGTTGTTATTGTCGTTGAGTCATTTTAGTCATATCTGTCATGACACCATTTGGCAGTCTGCCATTTCCTTCTCTATCTTATTTTACAGATGAGGAAACTGAGGCAAACAGGATTAAGTGATTTGCCCAGAGGCATATTGCCCTTAAGTGGCTCTGACTGCTGGTCTTCCTGACTCTAGGCCCAGCGCTCAATACACTGGACCACCTAGCTGCCCCCAGACCCAAGCATAAAGACTTGCATTACTTACATCTGCGTTCATTTCTTTCAGCCTTATTACTCAGGATTTGTTCTATATAACTAATTTCAAATCCTTGCTTTTTGACCCAGGGCAGTCGTTTGACTTCTCTGTGACTCAATTCCTTCACCTATAAAAGGAGAGGGTTAAATTAGATCATTTCTAGGTCGCAGGACCACAATTCAGAAACTGACAGATCAGAGAGGATCAGGCCATTTCCACTAACTAGGCCTTTCCACTTACCTTCAATCTGAAAGCTGAATATGGCTCCCCCTCATTCCACTTTCCTCTACCTTTTTAGTCCCGTAATTCCCATATAATGTTTAAAGAGGCCCCTGCTCAGAAGTATTTTTCTTTTACATAGAGGTATTTTATTTCTTCTCTGTTTTTGAGACACTCAGGGTTAAGTGACTTGCCAAGGGTCACACACCTAGTGAGTGTCTGAGGCCAGATTTGGACTCAGGTCCCACTGACTACAGGGTCAGTGCCCTATCCACTTCACCACCTAGCTGCCTCACATAGTGATATCTTAATACTCCCTTTCCTCTATACCATCTGTAAGGCCCATCTGTAAGTGAAAAATCTTTCTTGCCCATCTTTGATTAGAGGCAGGCCCACACACTTCCACTAACTAGCTATGAGGCCCCAGGCCCCACACCATTTTGCTAAGTATTCTCTGAGCCTTCAGGGCCCTGAACAGGGTATATAAGTTCTGCGGTTGGTGTTTTGCCTTTGGGGCACACTCACTGAAAGAATGTTGGTGACTAGAGTTGAAGCAGCCCCTCCACCCCTTTGAAAACCCAGATGTTGATGCCTCTCTCTGCTAACTATGTAATTCTTTGGTCAGACAGAGAGAGGCCTGTCTGTTGATCTCTGTGTGTTACTTACCCTGTTTATATAATGTATGCTTGTAATTTCTGTTTGTATTTGCTCTGAAGTTCAGGGTGCTGACTTTTCCCCCTGAACTAAGTGAATGGTGTATATATGTTTAATTAAAGTAAGATTGTTAACCCCTTAAAGTTGCTTTCCTTAGAAAAGCAGATCAAAGGATCTGTGCTAGCAGCCCTTCTGTGTTCTGGTGTTATTGGCCTTACACAGCCACAGTAGCAGCAAATAGCATTGTGGTTACACCATCACAATCTGTTCTCCTATTTAATGCTGTACTCTCCTCTTCCTTGGATCAAGCCTTTTTCTCTTGAAATCAAGCAAAGCCTTGGTTCAAATCCTGCCTTTGATACTACTTGTGTGACCGTGGGCAATTCTCTTGATCACTTTAAGTCTCAGTTTCCCCACCTGTAAAATGGGAATATTTGTAGTACCTATCTCACAGGGTTGTTGTAAGGTTAAAATGAAATTGTAACAGAATTTAGCAAGTCAGTCTCTAACCTAGGAATGATTAAACAGAGCAGGCCAGAGACAAGATGCCAGTAATCCAGTAGCAGTTTAATTAGTTTCATTATGAGGAACAAACCTGCAAATAGGGAGTTCTCCTGATCAGAATTCCACCTTGCTATAGTGAAGGCAGAGGTTATATATGTAACTCACTAGTGGGAAGGGTGGGGGAAGGTGGCTTACAACCAATCATTTCCAGGGCCTGAGTTGATGACAAGCCCACAAGTGCAGGACAATACAGGTGTTCTGGAATTGTGTGGGAACAGTACTGTTTCAAGTCTTTGAGGGTATTACTTGGTGGGGCACAGAACCAGAGTTCTGTGATGGGAACAGGTTCTATAATCTTTGATTCACTTTACATAAGGTACACAGGCACAGGAATGTAGTGATCATGAGAGCATTGTCAAGGGTTTGAGTGATCATTTTAAGCTGCATTGTAAGCTTCTGACTCCCAAGCCAGAAGAAACAGCTCTAATTAATCTAAATTATTTGTATATTCAATATACATATCATATAGATGAATATGAAAATCATAAATCCCTTCATAAGACAATGTATATAAAACATGCAAACTTAACTACATACATAAATGTCAGTTATTCTTCTGTCTCACTTGCCTCTGTTCCCATTTCTCCTTCCCTCAAGACCAACAGAAGCCTATCTTTCTGCGGTTATTTAGTACCTATGTCAGATCTACTGTAAAAAATAGACTGCACTGAGAGATTTTATATACATATATAATGTACGTGTATATATACACAGACATATATACATTTGTGTGTGTGTGTGTGTAGTGCCACTTGATGACTCCTTTTGATACTGCACTGAGTAAATTTTCTAGCCCATTCTGAGAGGCATAATGAGCATTGTCCCACCATTTATTTTCATTCTGTATGGCCCATTAAAAAAAACTGGTACATAAAGCATAAAGGATAGTTATGTACCTAAGAACTAGTTTTGGTACTCTTCCATCTACAAAATGATGAGAATAAAAAAGGAAAACTTTAGATTGATCAGCTGATAAAGAATGACAGCTCAGATAGCTGCTTTTACTATTAGGATTGGGAATTATAAAACTTTTATAAATATAATGATCTTTCAATTGGGAATTATATGGGAAGTTAAAATCCACCAAAGGTGAAGTGAAAGTATAAACAAATCTTGAGGAACAGAAGTGGGGCCTCAGAATTGGAGTTGGCAAATGTCCTGATTTTTAAAAGTAGAGAGATAATAGAGTCTAAGAAATTTAAACCAGTGATTTTGGCTTCAATCACTCACAAAATTCTAGAATTTAGGTAGTATCATTAGGTTTGCAAAATACTACAATTATTGCCACATTTCGTCCTCACAATAACTGTGGGAGATAGGTTTTATTATTGTCTCCTTTTTTTACATTGAAGTTACTGAGACAAACAGAAGTTAAGTGACTTGTCTTGGGTCAAACATTTATTCTTTGTCTGAGGCTGCATTTGAACCCAGATCTTCCTGACTCTACACCTCTTTCTCTATCTTCCCTTCCCCAAAGCAAATCTAGCCCCAAACTGCTTACTAGATTGGCCTTCTAGGTCACGTTGAGGGTAAAAAAGAAAGCCATTTATCTTTAATGAGGAAAAAGAAAGCCATATTGTGATACCTGAGTAGCCAGCTATTGCTAGAAAAACCCTGCCCCCAGCCCCTAACTGCAAACCCCAGTCTGCATAAGAAAAAAACAGACTGAGTTTCTGCCATTTGGCAAGTGTCCTAGGCCCCCAAGACTTTTCCAAGGAATGTAAGCTAATTACCAGGAAAAGCATAATGCCTAACGATCTTCCTTTGTCTAACTGAGTGGGCTCAGAGATGTCTGTATCTAATGTCAACAGACTGAGCTGGAGCATCCCTTGGTCTGTCCATGGCCATTAAGGATGAAAGCCTCGGTCCTAGACATTATCTTGAATTATATGACTTCTACCTTATCTTGAGCCTTCCTTGTTGTGGGAGTTATGGCAAGATGGACACAGGGATCCTGGGTTGTAATTTCAGTTGACACTTTGTCAGCTATCTGATATGATTTATCTACAATCTATTAAGGAGGTTCCTTTTATCATGGTCATAAAAGGTACAGGCGTGCCGAGTCTGCAAAATGACATTTCAAGAGATAATTAACCACTGTACCCTGTATTCTCTATATAAACTACACTTTTACTCCAATATGAAGCCATTGATTTGGGAAGCAGCCCCGATGGCCGCCGGCTAATAAATTCTCCATTTAAAACTTATACTCTGTGGAGTGTCTCACTCGCTTCTGGTATAACAATACAGAATTAAGTTTTTTAATCTGCACTTTAGAAACCATCCTTTTCCCTCAGTCTGTGTCTCTGTATTTGACAAGCTGGGAGAAACTCTGCTGGGTTCTGATCTTCTTGCCCTTGAAGGGTATCGGCAGGCAACAGAGGTCCTGGTACTTGAGTTTCTCTGAGCCCAGACCAACACAAAAGTTGTCACTGATGACCTCAGGGTGAGCCTAAGTACAGAGATCAGGACTCTACTGAAGAAGTCACTGTGTAGGGAATCACAGTACAATTGGTACTTTTAGAGCAGACAATCTTTACAACTCTTGTGTCATAGATGCATTTGACAATATAGACTGAGCAAATGAACAGCTCTCACACTGTCCATTCATGATTTTTCTAGAAGAAACCATTTATTTGGAAGCTTCAGCTTCCCAAATGAAAATCAGCAAAGCATTCTCGTATACACTTCCGGCTTCTCTTGGAGAACCTCTCTATTGCAAAGAAACCCTTGGTCATCTTGGTTCTGCTAGTCTGCAAGCAGATGGAAGAAGAAGGAAGAAAGGTTTCCATCTCATTTGGATATCATATGAGACATATCTGAGGGAGACAAATACATATATTAACAAGTAAATGATGATTGATGCCCTTCTTTTCATTCCAAAAGGACTCAAAGTTGAGACCTTAATACTTACAAGTTAGTCATGGAGCAAAAGAGCACAGGACTTTGAGTAAAAGAAAATGATTTTAACTTCAGGCAGTGGCACTTCCCATCAGGGCAACTTTTGCCAAAAATTCACTAACTACTCTGGTTCTCAGTTTATGCATCTATAAAATAAACCAGACCTGACTAGATGACTGCTAAGGTTCCTTCCAGTTCTAAATCCATGATTATATTACTTCAGTCTTTCATTGCTCAAAATATAAGTACCAAAGTCAGAAACTCCCTGATATCAGTGAGCTTGCATTCCAATAGGAGGTAGAAAAACACATAGGGGAGTGGTGGTCAGGGAGAAGTATTTTGGCTTGGAAAATCACAGAGATTGTTAGAAAAATCATGGAAAATGAATTATCCATGTCAATTATCAAGTTGAGGCATCTTGACTGAAATTTGGCACTGGTGGGTGGCTGAAAAAGTCAAATGGAAGACACTACTGATAAGCAATAAAGGACCAGAATTGAGTTGTCATTACATAGAATCCATAGTAATCTTATGCTAAATTCCTCCATAAATTTATTTATGAGGGGAGGATCTCTTTGAGTTTGTGCTATACATGATGAGACTGCTTTGGAGTAGTAGTAAAAGGGTAGTATAAAGTCAGAAGAGGAAAGGGAATAAGTATTTGTATACCACCTACTACGTGCCAGGCACTCTGCTATGCACTTTACTATCATCTCATTTGGTTCTCACAACAACCCTCAGAGGCAGATGTTATTATTAACCCCATTATACATATGAGGACACTGAGGCAAGCAGAGGTTAAGTGACTTCCCCAGGGTCACATAGCTAGTAGGTATCTAAAGTCAAATTTGAATTCAGGACTTCCTAACTCAAGCCTTGGAGGTCTGTCCACTGCTACCAGTTAACTATAAGAGAGAGACTGTATCTTATTGTCACAAGTACCACCTAAGTAAGATTGATAGGTAGGTGGACAATGACCTAGGAAATCATCTGATTAGATTTCAAATACCAAAGCAGTAAGTATGATACAATGAACTACTGTACTCAAGGTTATTTGAGCAAAAAAAGCCGATTTCTTAAAGGGAGAACTCAGTAAACACTTCATCAAAAGTGCTCAATAGGAATTCATGTACTTTCTATTTGGACTCAGGGCTTCATGTAGAAGTGATTATGATAATGAATGTGTTCATGTACTCTAGTACTCTGGACAATAGCTGTTAAATGATCATTGTAAACTAGTCATTTTATGAAATATTTGCAAGACACTTTCACAAAACATATCAAGGGCTAAGTAGGCTCAAGATAAGCGAGGACTACCCATATCTTGGTTCCATTTAAATGAGCTTGAACTTCCTTAAGTAAAAGAATGAAGTATTAGAGAGAAGGTTCTATCTAGCATATCTAGATGGGGCAATTTTTTTCTGGTGTGTAAGCATTGAATGGGACCAGCTCCAGTCTATACAAAGTAGAAATAGAATACTGTAAGAAGAGAACTGGGAGTCAATACCTTCACATGATGGTAATGGAAAATTCTGAATTAAATAGTTAAATTTAACCATCATATTTCGTGGAGTCTTCAGCCTTGAATTTTTTTTTTTCTGGAGGCAATCTGTGAATTCTTTCCACTGGAAATTCATTTTTTATATTCAGAAGTTCTAGGTGGGTTTTTTCCTGTTACTTCATTATGGTGTTAAGGGAAGTGCTCTGTGAGTTCAAGGTCAGTGAGCAGTCAATTCCTGGGATTTTTATTTTTACTTTATTTTGGATTTTTAGTGTCCTAGATCATGGTAATAGCTGAAGTTACTTTGTCTTTGGCTACAATGTCTGTTTGGGGGAGGTTTCAGAGGTCATGAGAATCTGAGAAAATACCATCTTGTTGCTCTATATGATCTGGAACTTCATTTTTAATACATCTTACACAAGGTTGAAAGTGAGGTAATAAATATGGTTCTAAGTAAATGGATGATTCTGTTAGGTGTATTCTACATCTTGCTGCTTAAAGTTCTATAGAACTTACAGAATTGACAAAATTTTCTAAGTAAAGCACCATAACATCTGCAAATGAAGCAGATTTTTCCAACTTTTAGTCTATACTTATTCCATCAACTTATTTTCTTATCATATTTCTATGGTTATAAACCAATTATATTGAAT
This sequence comes from Trichosurus vulpecula, assembly GCF_011100635.1. Lineage (NCBI taxonomy): Eukaryota > Metazoa > Chordata > Mammalia > Diprotodontia > Phalangeridae > Trichosurus > Trichosurus vulpecula. The sequence continues at coordinate 103,046,759 of NC_050574.1, read as the reverse complement.
AATGGTGGTAAGAGTGGCTTATCCTGCTTTAACACTGACCTTCTTGGAAAGGAAACAAGTTATGGCATATCCCCAGCTATTGACAGATATTGTCATAATAAAAAAAGCCTATTTACTCTTAGGATTTTTAGTGTTAACAAAGAATTGTATGCTTTGGGAAGGTTTTTGTGAATCTGCTTTGTATTATTTTTCTTACTCATACTCAAATGTGTTTGTTTCTTTTTTAGCTAATATTAAACAATCCTTGCATTCCTGGAATAAATTTAGCTTTGTCTTAATTAATAATCTTGAATCATCTTTGAACATATTCTTGTAGTGTCTTGGCAAATGTTTTAATCAAGACTTTCAGTTTTCTTTAGTGTTATTAGTCTATTGGTTTTGACTTTTACCAGTGGTGGTTTCAGAGTCATATTAGTATCATTGGAAGAGTATGATGAAATGTCTTCTATTTCTCCATTTTGTCCAGGAAAGACTTTATGCACTTTGAATGTTTGATAAAATTCAGTTAATAGTCCATCTGAGCCTGAATATTTTTTCCCATATTTTACCAATTCGCTAAAGACTTGTTCAACTCCCTTTTGATATATTGGTTAAATTAAAATTTCCATTTATTGTTCTGTTAGAGTCTTTTATTTTTGTTAAGTTTTCATTTCATAAAGGTTAATTTCATTGGTATAAAATTAGATATAGTAAGCTTTAAATATATCTTTTCTTCATTGTTATAATTTCAGTCTTTTCATTCTGATGGTGAAATGCTTTTCATCTTTCTTTTTAAAAATCAGATTATATATTGGCATAGTTATTTCATCAGTAAATGGCTCTTAGCTTCATTTCTAAACTTGGTAGAGTTTTTCTTTTGCATTCAATTGTATAATTTCTTTTTAAGTTTGATCTTTTTTGGCAACACATTATTTTCTTTGTACATTTTCAATACACATTTCCTTTTAAGGACTGACTTGTTTTTAGTCCAAAACTTTTGCTTGATACCTCATTGTTGTCATTTCCTTTGACAAACCATTTTATTGATTCTATTATTTTTCTTTATATCTACTTTTGCTTTAGGCTTATTTTATTTAGTCTTTAGGGTGAATCTTGACTAAAACTCTCCTTATTGATTATAGTCATTACTGCTTCATAGTCAATAAAGATTGAATTTTAATGTGTTTTTTCCATTTATTTAGGGGCTCTTTAAGACTTAGCATGGTATATATATGCATTCAGAGTTGAAAAATACATACTTTTTGTGAGTTCCATTTATGAATCAGTAGGTGCCAATTACATATTTTTTCCATAAAATTAAGTTCTTAATTTTTAATTATTTATTATTCTATTAGACTTTTCTACATCTGAATGTGGCACATTCAGTTCCCCTAGCTTCAAATTCCCTTCTAGCTTAATACCTGTCATCTTATGTACCTATGAGTAATTAACAACATTTGATCCAATTCAATAAGCATTTATTAAAACCTCAACAACTTTTTTTCTAGGCACTGGGTGTACAAAGAACATAATGAAGCAATTCCTGATGTGACATAGCTTACTGGGGTCAACAGAAAATATATTAAAATGAAATAGGAAAAGGTGTCTGTAGCAGGGCAAGTATAGTTATTTTCATATAACAGAGTACACAGGAACTGGGGTAATACAGTGCCTGAAGTCCATTTGGCCAATGTGTATATTTCTTTTTTTTTTCTTTTTCTTTTGGAGGGGAGAAGGCAGGGCAATTGGGGTTAAGTGACTTGCCCAAGGTCACACAGCTAGTAAGTGTGTCAAGTGTCTGAGGACACATTTGAACTCAGGTTGTCCTGACTCCAGGGCTGGTGCTCTACACACTGTGCCATCTAGCTGCCCCTATAAGTGTCTATTTCTTGATTTCTCTCAATTAGGGGCAGATTGTGAGAGAGCAATCATTTGCCAAGACTTTCTTAGAAAGACAGAACAAGGGTGTGACGGGTCCTGAGAATGAAGTGATAGGGAAAGTATAAATTAGATATCTCTTTTTCACATGATAAAATGATATCTCTCCATGTTCATAGTCAAGGAAAATTCCCACCTTTAAGTTGGGTTCACTGATCTGGCGGTATTGTACGTGGACTTGAGAATAAAGGCTGTGCTGGGCTGTGGCATAAAGATAGTGGGATTTGTATATCTGTACAGTCCTAAGCACAAAGAAGTCTTGAGACTCTTTTGATTTTTTACAGATGCCAACACACCAGAGAGTGTTATTTGGCACCTCCACCTCCCAGTAATATCTCCCTGAAATGAAGGACTGAGTACCAAGAACTTGTGCAAAACCTATTAATCTCCAACTATGGTCAGATGCTTCCTTCTGGACACCTCCATATTTCACACTCTTCAAATCCTCAGATATGATGAGACCTGGAGCAGCTGTGTTGCAATCCAGAGTGATGTTCACTGTGGAGAAATGAAGGTTTGATTTAATAAATGGTAACATCAAAGTTGTGTTTTTTACTGGGAACAGAGGGACAGGTGTTTACACCAAGAAGTAACCATCACAGTGATATCCAAAAAAAGTAACTTGGAAAGATCAGCACAGCAACATAGTATGAGGAACAATATGTTCTTTGGTTTGTCTAGTAGCTAAAAGATTGTGTTAGATGCTTATTTGGGAAATTTGGAAAATTTGGGGGAAAAAAATTGGGAAAGACTTTGCAGCCATGTAGTAGTGAAGTCATGGATGGTTTTGATATGAAAGGAAAATTAAATTTTTCTCTGTTTGGCCTCTGATGCCAGATCAAGGAGAGATGGTTAGAGGTTGCAAAGAGGCTAATTTAGCTTTAACCTGAGGAAAACTTTACTGGTAGTGAAACAATTAATTATAAAAAGACTGGTTTGTGTTTGGAATTATCAGGCTCCTCTTCATGATGTGTTTTCAAGCAAAAAGGACTGGACAAATACTTGAGTGAATTGATATTTGGATAAAGGTAAACTAGATGGTCACTGAGGTAGATTCCTTCCAATCATGACATTCTAGGATTCTGTGAAAGCCAAATGGGTTCTGACCCAAAGGAAAGTTGGACAAGATGTGGAGATGTGCTGGCTCTTTAGTATTGATTTTCTCACTCACCTTTAAAATTGAAAATCCATTTCATAACTCCAGGAATGGGAGGGGTACTCATGTATACATGGAAGGTCTCTATTTCCTTTTGCAGCACAAATACATTCCTAGGAAAAAAAAAACAAATGTCAAGTTTATGTCACCAGTTATCAAAGAACCAATGGCACAGTCCTTAGTGCTCCAGTCAAGGTCCATTGGACCAAAAAAAGTTTTTTTAGTGCTTTCTGATGAAGTAAGAAGTAAACCTACCTGCTTAACACTCCTTTCATATCCTGAGAAAAAAATTAATATATGGTTAGGATAATGACAGATGGATTTGACTTAAGAAAATGAGACTTTGCAACTGATCACCTATTCATTGCCTTGAAGGGACCCAGAGAATAGGAGGGAATCTTGCATTTTCTAGCTCTGCAATGTTTCTCACATTTGCCCCTTATCTCCTTTCATCCAATGACCATCTAAGTTTAGGCCCTCCTCACCTCTTATCAACTATTAGTATGACCTCCTAATTTGTCTCGATATCGAATGTCATCTGCCTAGAACTGCAGATCACTTCTATTAAATTCCAGTGACTTTCTATTACCTAAGTAATAAAATAGTGACCTTTAATGGCCTTCCGTTTGGCCATTAAAACTCTCCACAATATGGCTGCAGCCTATCTTTGCAGGTTCACTTTACATTACTTTTTTTCCCCGCTATGTTCCAGCTTCATTATGTATCACTTTCTTTCTCTCTATGTCCCAGGTCTCTCTGTTCCCTGAATTGCACATAGAAAATAGGGTAGAGTTGAAATTATTACTAAAGGGTAAAGGAAGGGGAAAGAGGAGAAATTAGCCTGTATATGGTGAAGGACTGGGAAAAGGACAGAGGAATAATGGAATTATTATTGCACTTTTTCTTTGAGAAATGGATTGTTCATCTTGTCATCTCTTAACTTTATCTTTTACGTTTCTTCATCTTATTTTCTGTGGTTTTACCTGGAGCAAATCCACATTTGGTTTCTTACGTTCCTCCTCTAATTCTGTGATCCTCTTCCTTAATTCTTGATCCTGACGGTACAATCCATTAATTCTCTTGTTCAGGCCTTCTAAATTGGCCATCCCCTGTGTTTGCACACGTGATAGATATGCATTCTTATCCTCGTTTAGGAATTGTTTCATTTTCCGGAATTCGGACAAAATACTCCTCTTTTGAATTTCTATTTCCTCCTATAAAGAAAGAGATGAGACTGATGAATATAGGAAATGACATGATACTAAATGGCAATAGGTGAGCGATAACCTTTTTAGTTTCCGATTGGATTTTTATTTTGTTCATTTCTGTGACTGAGGCTGGCCATAGACAGTGAGTACCCTCTCTGTACTGTCCCCACTGCATCCCACTTAGTGCTGCAAGCACACTCTTGCCTTCTCCTGCTTGAAACCACCACATTCCTTCCAAAGGTCTTCTCTATCTTCTATAAGGCAAAGCACAATTGATTTGAAACCTAAGGACCTGGCTATGAATGCTCTTTGTGCCACTTACCAGCTATGTGCTTTTGGGGAAAAAACAGGTCACCCAGTGTCCTCATTTGTGAGGACCAATATGTCCACTCCCTCTCCCAAAGGGATAGTTGTGGGATGACAGCAGACAGTGCATTTTAAATCCTGAAGAATCAAAATACAGATACTTGCCTTTATGAATGCAAATTTAATCTTCTCGCTGGCCATTTGTTCAACAATGTTCTCAGCTTTCCTCCACAAATTAGTCATAGTTTCTTGGAGTTTCTCCTATAAATTTATAAATTATATAAATTTAAAAAGAAAAAAGAAAACATGAATTCTTGCATCCCTGAGAGGTTTCAGTTCTAAGTAGTGAAACCTACTCATGCATGAATGGCTGAGAGATTGATTAACAATAAAACAGGAGTGCTCTTAGTTTTGAAGCTACAGGTAAAAGTTCATTCTGGGATCCCATGGTCTATGTGGGCAGTGGTTCAATGTCCAAGTCCTTCAGAAAGCATAACTCTGAGATATAAGAGTAGTTGCTCTTTTGTTGTCCTATCCTCCTGCAGGAGGACATAACCTTCTAGTGTCAAATGAAGAAAAGAAACATTGGTTAACTTTCTTGGCCCTCTCTGTAGTAGATGAGATGGATGAGATGCTAATCATTGCGTCAGGTGAAGATGGCCCTGACAATCTCAGATTCCCAGAATCCATTCTCTAAAAAGAACAGAGCATAAAACAACAGGGCATTTCAACTAAAACTAGAGTAACTTCTTAAACATTAAAGGAAATTTTCTGTTGATCTCAGGAAAGGCTCAGGCTGAGGCCAGAGAACACATAGCACATTTCAATTTCCCAAGAGTATTTTTGAGTCCTTAGAGTACAGGGGCCAGCCTGTGAAAATACCACATCTCCTTCTAGGACTGTTTCTATGAAAATTGAAAATGAACATGTGGATGGAGTGACGGATCCATTACTCACCCTGCAGTTCATAGCAGCCTTTTCTATGCAATAGAGTTTGTGACCCTCATGCTCCTTGGACCGAGAACAGGACACACAGACTGGGCTCTTGTCATTCTCACAGAACAGCGTGCGCACTTTCTGATGTACCTCACACTTGCCATATTTTTCAGGGTACTGAAAACAATGAGGTCTTAGTTTTTTGGCAATGGCTGCCAGTTTCCCAAGTCTCACATTAGCTTTGAAATCTCTTAGCTGAGAGACCGTCCTGCACTCTGGACAGGAGAAAGGGGTTGAGGCTACCTGCCAGAAGCGGCTGAGGCAACCATGGCAAAAACTGTGGCCACACTCAATGGACATTGGGTTTGTGAAGTAGTCCAGGCAGATGGAGCAGATGAGCTCTTTCTGGAGGTCTTCAATCAGCTCTGGGGCAGAAGCCATGTTTCTGAGGAAAGAGAATGAGAAAGGTCAGTGACTGAGTCTGGGGACAAAAGTTCCCCAAGTACATAGCCACTTCTAGTCTATCAACTTTATCATTTCATTTAGGTTTGTTTTCTTTTTTTTTTCCTAGTATAATGGGTATGAAGGAGAGACTGAATTTTTCATATTATGCAGTTGGGGGAACTGAGATGAGAAATAGGTGAGCATTTTGATTACTCTCCAATCTCCTAAACCTCTCTATACCAGCTAACATAACTCCATTGAAACACTATCTTATTTAGATGAAATTTGCTGTTCTTTTTGTTGTCTTCCCCCAACCCCTGTTGACAATTTCAATTATGATACCTCATAAATAACTCTCTCCATTTCCCTCTTTCTCCTATCTTCCTCTCCTTCCCCATCTCTTTCAATATCTTCAAACTTTTTTTTTGGTGCTTTTCACTTTCATACCTCAGTCATATAGAAAAATTCTCCACTCCTTTCCATCAGACCTGCATTTAACCAAACCACACATAAATCATGTGGGTTTTTTTTTTGTTTTTAGGTTTTTTTCCTCTCTCTCTTTTTCTTATTTGGAAGGAAGGGAGGGCAATTGGGGTTAAGTGACTTGCCCAAGGTCACACACCTAGTAAGTGTAGCAAGTGTCTGTGGCTGGATTTGAACTCAGTACCTCCTGACTCCAGAGCTGGTGCTCTACTCACCGTACCACCTAGCTGCCCCTAAAACATGTCTTACAAAGAAATGAAGGAGTTACCATTTCTTAACTTTTCTTTAGGGCCAAGATTAGCCATTACAACTACAGCTTTGTTTCATCCCTTGTATGTGCATGGTTGTAGTCTGTAATGGTTTTCCTGATTGTGTTTACTTTAGTCTGCATCAGAGCTTATGCCTTCCTTGTTTCTCTGCTGTAACAATATTGGTCCATACTCTTCTATGCCCACTGTTTATTAGGCAATCTCCAATCTATCTATGAGTGCCCACTTTGTTTGAAATTCTTTGCTTACCAGGAAAAAGAGTTGTGATGATTTTTTTTTTGTATATGTGGCATTACTTTCTCTTGCTTTAACCTCCTTGGAATATATACCTAGGATTGAGATCTCAGGGTCAAAATGTAGGGAGTCTGGACACTTTTTGAGGATAATTACAAATTGCTATCCAGCACCCAACTCACAGTTTCCACAGTAGTGCCTTAGTGTACCTGTCTTTCCCCAGCCCCTTCAGCATTGTTTATCTCCATCTCTTCTCATCTCATCTTGCCAATTTTGGGGGTGTGAGGTCAAACCTTTGAATTTTTCTTGCTATTAGTGACTTGGATTATTCTATCATATAGGAGTTGATGCTTTTAGGAGCATTTGCAAAATTCATAAAGGGAGCAATTTGGGATAATTAAAGAGGGAAGTTATTAATCATCCCTGCCTCCTAATCTTCCTTATGGCTCAGCCAAATTAACTTCCTAATTGGACCGTATTGTTATTGCCTAACCTATCAACATGCATTCCATTCCTCTTCTCCCTTTGCTGGCTTCAGGCACCTAATTCCCAGGGTCATTTTTTTTTTCCAATTCATCACAGAGGAGCATGCCCCTTTACCCCTATTCACTCCACTCCTCAGGGCCCAGTACTTACATCCTTGACAATCAAATAATATATTTCATTGTGAAACTTACCTTTGTTTCTTCTGAGATGTTTTCTTCAACCTCAGGCTCTGCCTTCTTCTCTGCTTACAACGCACACAGGGAATCTCTGAGTCTGCCTTATCCCAGTCCTTTTATATATCCCTGGAATCCTGAAGTCCCTTCTTCCTTCAAGATGTGAATTCCTGGTTATCACCTTGACCTGAAGCTTGTTCACACATTGGTAACTGCTTCCTAGTAGAGTCAAGAACCAAGGCATTTACAGACCAAGGACCTAAGAGGAAGAGTTCACACTGCTCACCTAGCCCTTTTACCTCCTTTGTGCTCAGAAAATTTAAAGTGGTATTTTCATTTCCTCTCTGAAGGCTTTCTTATCAGGAAAACAGATGCTCCACAAATAGAATTGATGATTAATGACTGAAAATCACATTTGCTAAGAGGGAGATGGAGTGTGTGTGTGTATGTGTGTGTATGTGTGTGTGTATGTGTGTGTGTATGTGTGTGTGTATGTGTGTGTGTATGTGTGTGTGTATGTGTGTGTGTATGTGTGTGTGTATGTGTGTGTGTATGTGTGTGTGTATGTGTGTGTGTATGTGTGTGTGTATGTGTGTGTGTATGTGTGTGTGTATGTGTGTGTATATGTGTGTGTATATGTGTGTGTATATGTGTGTGTATATGTGTGTGTATATGTGTGTGTATATGTGTGTGTATATGTGTGTGTATATATATATGTGTATATATGGAATGAAAAGGAATAGAGATTTTTCCCTTATACCTTCTTTGAAACACTTTGAGTATGAGAATTATTTGAAAGAATATTGTTTATTGAAATCTTATTTTTGCATCAACTTTATTTCTGCATCTATTCCAATTTTCCTCTAACTGGCAAGCCATTATGGATGGGAGAGAGGGAGGGAGAGAGGGAGGAAGGGGGGGAGGGAGAGAGGGAGGAAGGGGGGGAGGGAGAGAGGGAGGAAGGGGGGGAGGGAGAGAGGGAGGAAGGGGGGGAGGGAGAGAGGGAGGAAGGGGGGGAGGGAGAGAGGGAGGGAGGGAGGGAGGGAGGGAGGGAGGGAGGGAGAGAGGGAGGGAGGGAGGGAGGGAGAGAGGATCTTAGCACTTACCTTGCAAGGTTGTTGTGACAATCAAATAGTATTTAATGATATTAAATGAGGACAATAACACCTACCTCCCAGAGTTTTTGTGAGAATGAAATGAAGTAATATTTCTAAAGTCTGAAAAACTTTGGTGCTATGAAATTGCTAGCTGCTATTATTTTGTCTGCTTTATCTTGTGGCACAGTAATATTTCATTCCATTCAGGTATCACAATTTGTTAAACCATTCTTCAAATAATATTCTTACCATCAGCCTTTTTCTCTAGTTCTTTGCCAGCACAAAAATGTGTTATTAATATTTCGTTACATGTAGTATTTTTTTCTTTGGTATACGCCTCCTTTATGTCTGGACCTTGAAGAACTAGGACATTTTGTGTCCTTTAAAGATCTTCATTCCAAATTGTTCCGTAGAATGCTTGACCCAAACCATAATTCCAACACCAAGCTTTCAAAATTCCTGTCTTCTGTTAGCTGCTCCTATTCCCATTATTTAATCTTGCCAATTTGAGGGTGTAAAATGAAAGCTCAATAAATCAATCAATACCAAATTGTCTTAATTTGTATTAATCAAGTTACCAAAGATTTGCTCACATGGGCATGTCTGTAGGCTATAGGAAAGCATCCCATTGAAAGGGAGAGTTAGAAAGATAAGTAAGAAAGGAGGAATGAGAGAAGAAGCAATCTTCTGGACAAGGGATAGAATGAAATCATTTGTACATGCGGAGAGGTTTTTGCCTTGGGAAGGAAAAGGGCTACTATGTTGTGTGAGAAAAGGGTGTAAGTATGAATGAGATCAGATGAGAAGGAAAGAATGGAGAGCCTTTACTGGATGGCCTTATGTTAGTTTGTTTTCAGTGAAATATGAGGTAAGTTTCTCAGCTATGAGAGTAGAGTGAGCTGGAGCCATGAGACTTGAGGAGGAATGAAATACTTTGGAAAAGCTTCTGTGGTCCATGGGGAAAAGTAGATTGGAGAGGTTTAAAAGCACTGCCTCGCCACAATGAGGGCCTAGTTCAGATTACATAACATAAATTTGTAGTTGACTTGGCAGATTCCCAGGATTTCATTAGCTTCATTCACCTCCACATGACTTAGAACTAAAGCAGAGGTCAGTGGGAGTAATCAAAGGCTCACATTTGGCAGGGCAACATCATTGATTAGTTAAAGGGGAAAGGGTTTCAAGAGAAGGAGAGAATATTGAGTTGAATTGGTTCATCATTAGTCAAGATGAGGAAGAGGGCTGAGTACAGTCACTGCAATCAATTAATCAATCCCTCTAAACATTTATTAAGCACCTACTACGTACCAGGCATTGTTCTGAATGCCAGGGATACAAAAGGCAGTCCCTTCCCTCAAGGAGCTTACAGCCTACTGGGAGTCAATATGCAAACAAATAAAAAGCAAGCTATATACAGGATAAGTAGGAAATAATTACAAGAGAGAAGGCACTAGCATTAGGAGGGGTTAGGGAAGGTTTCCTGTAGAAGGAAGAATTTTGTTGGAACTTAAAGGGAAGCCATGGAATTAAGCAGACAGAGCAGAAGAAGTGCATTCCAGGCACAGGGGACAGTCAGAAAAAACACATGGAGCTAAGAAATAGAGAATGTTGTACAAGGAACAGCCATGCAGCCAGTGTTACTGGATTGAAGAGTATAGTAAGGAGTAAGGTATAAGACTGGAAAGGTAGTTGAAAACTAAGTTATGAACAGCTCTGAATGTCGGAGTGTTTTGTATTTGCTCCTAGAGGCAATAGGAAGCCAGTGGAATTTAGTGAATAGGGCAGTGGCATGATTAGACTTGTGTTTTAGGAAAATCACTTTAGTGTCTGAATGGAGGATGGATTGGACTGGGAAGAGACTTGAGGCAGGCAGACCCAGCAGCAGGCTATAGCAGTAGTCAAGGTATGAGGTAATGAGGGCCTATACTAGTGTAGAAGTAGTGTTCTATGAGAGAAGGCAGCTGGCTTAATAGAAAGATTTTGCAGAGGTCTAATCAACAGGCCTTGGCAACAGTTTGGATGTGGGAAGAGAGACAGTGAGAAATCCAAGATGACTCCTAGGTTATAAGCCTGACAGAGAGGATGGTGTTGTTCTCTATAGTAATAGGGAAAGTAAGGAGCAGAGAAGCTTTAAAGGGAAAGATAACAAGGTCTGTTTTAGACATATTGAGTTTAACATATCTCTTGGACATCCAGTTCAAGATGTCTTTAAGGCAGTTGGAGATGCAAGATTGAGGGTTAGCATAGAAATTGATCACCAGCACAGAGACGGTAATTAAACCATTGGCAACTGATGAGATCACTAAGTGAAGCAGTTAATAAAATAGAAGATAAGAGGGACAAGGGCAGAACCCTGAGGGAACCCATGGTTAGAGGGTGTGATCTGGAGGAGGATGCAGCAAAGGAGACATAGAGAGTGGTCAAATAGGTAGGAGGAGAACGAAGAGAAAGTGATGTTCCAGAAACCTAGAGAGAAGAGAGTGTCAAGGACAGAGTGATGGATTTTGTCAAAAGATGCAGAGAGGTCAAGGAGAGTGAGTAATGAAAAAAGATCAATGGAATTGGCAACTAAAAGATCATTTGAAACAGAGTAGTTCTGGTGGAATAATAAGGTCAGAAGCTGTATTGTAAAGGGTTAAGAGGAGCAAGGGGAGACAAATGGAGGCACCTGTTATAGGTGGCCTTTTGGAGGAGTTTATCTACAAAGAGATAAAGAAAAATGTGATGATACTTATTGGGGATGGAATGATCAAGAGAGGGTTGTTTTTTTTTTTCCAGGATAGGGAGACACGGGCATGTTTGTAAGCAACAGGAAATAAGCCAGTGGAAAGGAAAAGATTAAAAGTAAGCGAAAGAGTGAGGATAACAGAATAGGTAATCAGTTGTAGGAGGTAGGAGATGGGATGGAACAGGATTACTTTAAAAAAGTAATGAGTTATCCTTGGTAAGGTGTAAGGTAATTTACCACATGAAACAGGGGTTAAGAAACAGTAAGTGGCAAATGGAACCTGAATGACAGATGAGGGAAGGGAGAAGAAAGTACACAGCCTCAATTTTTTTCTGTAAAATATGGGGAAAAGTTCTCACCTGAGAGAGTAAAGGAAGGGATAGCTATGGGAGGTTTGAGAAGGGAGGAAAAGGTTTGGAAGAGCTTCTGTGGAGAGTGAGATAGTGAGTTGAAAGGGATGGTATTGTAGGATTGCCTAATAGCAGTGAGGACCCAGTTGAACTTAAGCAATGTAAGTTTGTAGTGGACCAAGTCAGAATGGTTACATGATTTTCTCCCCCTTCCTTCAGTTGCACGTGTACAAGCTTGAAAACTACAAATGTTGGGAGTGACCCAAGGCTGTGGCTTGGCATAATCTAGGATATGATAACAGGGCTAGGGATTCAAAAGAGGAGGATAGCATAGAGTTGAATTGGTTCACAAAGGAGTCAACATGGGGAGAAGAGAGAGTGGCTAATGCAAGTGAGATGTGTGAGAGAGAATTGAGGCATAGAGAGATTAGAGGTCAGCAGACAAAGAACGGAGTTATGTAAGAGAAGGCAGAGGGAGAAGTGAAAAGACAATAGATTATGGTCCAATAAGGAGACTTGAGCATGGCGGTGGTCCAGGTTTTTGTTGTTGTTGTTTTTTTTAAACAATACATGGTGACAATTCCCAGCTCTGTATAATCTTTCACCCTACTTTCTTAAAGAGCTGGATCATTTCCCAATCACCTGCTTCCTTTACCTTTGAAATTTATTAGGTAAAGAACTGCCCTAAATAATGCAACTTCCAATTCCCATCCTCCTGGGAATTTCAAACTGCATGTGCTAGGAAATACACACCTGAAATCACACCTGTGATCATCAGATTAGCTTAAAGTGTGCTGGGCTAAAATATCCTGAGATTCTAAGTTGAATTGTAGCTTTAGACCCAGGCAAAGAAGAAACCTAAGGAATTTGATTTAATGCTGGTAGGACATGGCCAATTTCCCCAGGTAGAAACCTTCAGAGCTCTCACAAAGGAAGTTAATTAAATAATAATTAAATAATTGAAGATCTTATAAAATAATTACATTTTATAATAATTGAATAATTTTAAGATATTACCAATATTTTTACCATATCTAGTATTTGTGTAGTGTTAGATTTAATAAGGGCTACCTACTGATTTGTCCTAAAAGGTGGGTGGACATGATTAATCAGATACTTATCTAACCTTACCTTTAAGCTACAGCTGGTTAAAGACTGAGTTATAAAAGTCTTTTTCTCTACAACTTCTAGTTCTTAACTGAAGTCAAATCACTGCAATTTAAATTAAGTTTGGGGCTAAATGCTGCAATCTTAAAATACTGACACCATAACTCAGTTACTAATCTGCTACTGATTTCTTTTAACATATTTACATCAGTCTTTAAATAATTAAATACTTAACCCAAAAGAATTAGAGAAGTGTTCATATTTCTAATACAATAAATTATCAAATTAATTTCAGGCACTTTTCTTTAACACATTACAAATCACATAACTGGGGTAACTCAGTTTACTAACAAACTTCCTGACCCATATAGCATAATGATGATCATGATGATGACTTTCCCTTAAAATGAGACCAGAAAAATTCTATTACCTCTGGATCTATTTTCCAAATAATATCACATGGAACCTTAATTTACAATTTCAGTGATTTAGTAGTATATTTTATACAAGGGCTTTTTATTTCAAGCATTTCATATTACGGGATTCACTATTCCCAGCTAATCTACTGCCAACAATTTTAAAGTGACAGTATATAACAGATTTTAATTATCACACTTAGGAACATATTGCTTATCAGATTCTTTCTAAAACCTATATTAGACCATCTGAAACTGTGGAATTAGAGAGGCTTGGAACGGTATCCTCCATTTTGGTTCCCAATCTTGTTAAAAGGTTACAAAAGGTTTGACTGCCTACTTAACAACAGAAATAGTTTTCCAAATTGAAAGTCATACTCACCTTCTTTTCTTTCCTGATGTTCCTCGATTGTCAGAATCTAGAGAGAGTCAACACAATAATTTATAGATAAAGAGAGCTATACTTCTCTCATAATTTTCACCAACAGCTTTCACAATGCTAACGTACAATCCTAAAGTGATTACATTTAAGCTATAATAGAAAAGCCCTGATCAAAGTGTCTCAAAAAGCAAAAAAACCCCACCTTATATTTGCAGTTTTAAACACATTAGACAGATCTCAGCTGTATAGGTTGTGTGTGTGTAAAGACAGTCCACTAGATTTAATTTAAACAGAAACCTACAAACTTTAGCGTTGGGCTCCTCCAATCCCACCGGAATTTATCTAACTTTGTCGTAACCCAAAGCCAAGTGGCTTTAAGTAGGTGATTAACTTAATTAGCCTCACTTACTTAAAGCAGCTGGTGAGTTTTTTTTTTTAATTGAGAGAAATCCCTCCTTTGATCCCACCTCCAAAACTGTAAACTCACAATCAAAAGACAGAAAGTAAACTTTTTAAAATGACCCCTTTTAAAACATGATAGCCTGGAGGAGTCTTACCCTGCTTTTTCAGTTCCCCTTGCCTAGCAAATGCTGACCACATCCTAACGATGAAGACAAAACACAGAGTGCTGTTTTTCTTCATGCTTGAAGAGGACCATGATGTCAGGGAGGGGATGCCCTGACATGCAAGTGAATTGGATTTAAGGGAAGGAGGGCTGTGCAAAGTCCCCAGCCTCACTTTCTCCTCCAGGGCCATCTGGGTCCAGGTGTCAGATATGAATCAGGACAACTGGAGATGGCCCAGAGGGACCCTTTCTTTAACAGGTCTCAGTTTAACTGAGGCCATAACCATTCAGTGTGTCGACCTGAAAGTTTGGTTAAAGGAGGCAAACGGGCTAGGTGATGTGTAAATTCATAGTATTTATTCCCTTAAAGCTATCAGAATACATATATGTCTGGAGCCAGATAAAATCTGACTGTCTGAACAAAAGAATGAGAAGGCTTAAATACATTTTAGAACAGTCCAGACTCAGCATGTCTGTGTCACTCAAATTTATGATCTCCATGTATGTTTAATCATAGTATGAGAAAGGAATTTTCTTGATTGAATAGGTGGTAAATACAATAAGATAAAAGAGTTGACAAAGTGTCAATTGAAATTACAGTCCAGGACATCTGTATTTTTTTTAATATACCATAACATAATATATGTCCATAAAATATTAACGTAAGAAAAAGTCCCATTATTCAAAATAGTGTCTTGGGTTAAGGGTCTCATCCTTAATGGCTAAAAACAGAAGAAAGAATGCTCTTAAGTCAGCCCCATCTGGCCTTGTTGACATAGGAAGAGGTATCCTCTGAGTTTACTCAGAGAACAAAGAAGCTGTTAGGTCTGTGAGAGATGGTGGAAGCAGTTTTGTTTCCACAGAGTTGAAAGTATCTTCCCCCTCCCTCCCCCAGCTTTAGCAGAATGTAAGTAAGGTGACTGATTAGAACCAACTCTAATCAGAGCTCTAATCTAGCAGAGACCAGGTTTCTGAACCTGTTAAAGGTTAGAGTATGCTTAAGGAGCTGTTTGAGGCGGGCATGACATGGGCAGTTCAGGTTGTTGCATGTGGCCAACAAACAGCCAGGCAGGAGATTCAAATTAGAAGCCAATAAAAGGACTGGCATTTGTTTGAGTCCCTTGTACTCCCCTTACTCTGTTAAGGGGACGTACCCATTTATTCAGGAGGAATAAATGTAAGATTATAATCCAAACATTCTCGGCCTTTCAACGAGTATTGTTTATTCCTAAACAGTATGTTTCTAACAGGTCCAGGCTCTTCTTCTGGTTGATTAGTTCAGGCTCTGGCCCTAATTGAGGTTATTAAATTGATATTAAATGATTATTAAGTGATTTAAGGCCTAATAAGAAATGAGACAAAGAATGGCCTTTTTAAAAAAAAATAGATCTGGGAGGGGAATACACTCTGGGTTTCTGAACAAAACAGAAACAACTGTTATTTACATTCATTCTGAGCCAATCAGGGCCCAAACAACGACCAAGTAGGGCTTAGACTGGGGCCTATTGTTGGCCAATCAAAGAGAGCCAGAGGGCCCTGGAGGAGAAAGTGAGACTGGTGATTTGGCATAGCCCTCCCTCACTTAAATCTGCTTGCATGGTCCTCAATATCATGGTCCTCTTAGGGAATGAAGGACAAATAACCTCTGTGAGTAGAAAAGAAGCTGCCCACTGAAGACCAAACTTTCAGTAGAGTAACACTTCCATCTTTCTTTCCTTCCTTCCCACCCCTCCCTCCTTCCTTCCTTCTCCTCTCTCCATGTAGGGTATCACACCCTTACCTTACCTGTATGTGCTTTGCCCAAAGACAGGGATGGAGAACCTGCAGCCTCCAGGCCACGTGTAGCCCTTAGATCTTTGGGTGTGGCCTTTTGATGGAGTCTAAATTTTGGAGAACAAATCCTTTTATTAAAGGATTAAAGGATAAAACCCAAAATGTGAAATTTGGATTTAGTCAAAGGGCTGCACTTGAGGATGTGGAGGGCCACATGTGACCTCAAGGCCAAAGGTTCCCCACTCCTGCCCAAAGGGAATGTAAATTTTAATCTCTGAAACTTTTTTTGGTTGTTTTTGTTTTTCTCTTAAAGACCAGCCTTAATCCCAAATCACTCTGGCTCTCATTGACTGGCCAACAAAACACAGACAAAAACGTATAGAAATCAAAGATAAAAACTACTTGCTTGGGAGTTTTCTAACTTGCTTTTTGCTTACTGGTCTACTTCCTGCTCTGCTCCCAGTAGTTTGCTTTTTTTTTCCCTCAACACCTCAACATCCGTTCTACATTTAGCCTAATTTCCTGGAAGCATCTTTGCCTGGAGGGCTTGAAGCCCTCTTGGGCAGAGTTTTAACCATATCAATCCTGACTTGCTTCCCAAGATTCATAGCTTTTACAAGAGTTGATACCCTCACAACTTGCCTCAGTTTCACCAACTGGAACTACCAGCAAGGAATTTTAACTTTAATTATTAACTCTTTAAAACTAAGAAGACTGGAATGGCCAGGCTCCAATCCCAAAATGGACCTCCAAATTCCTCAGGGGCTCTTCACATCTCTTCTGGCACCCCAAAAATTCAATTTAAAAATAGGACTTCTGTTTTCAAAGCACTCTTCAGCAGCTTCATTTGCTCTGTCCCATATCCTGTTGGAAAGGACTCTCTGCTAGTGAGACTGAAAATTAGAGCTGCGTGTTAAAAACAGATAAGACACCAAACATATAAACTTACCCAAGTACAATTTAATTGCTGGTGAAAGGGAGAGTCAGATCACAGCCAGGGTCCTAACAAAGAACTCTCCTAGTGGAGAACTCTCCTCTTGGGCCCAAGATATACAGGGGAGGTTTTTGTTAAGAAGCTAGGCCCCAGGGTGTGACGCTCTAATCCCTTAGTGGTTTGCCAAGATGGTTAAAAAGATTTGAGAGATATAATTTCTGGATAATTTAATCTTTTTCTTAATAATGCCAGCATGTTTATGAATAAAAGGATGGTCATGTGGCCGACTCTAAGACCAAAGACAATCCTGTTTTGTATGTTTATTGGAATAGGAGTGTTCCAGAGGGTAGCAATCAATTCTGATTGGTTAGCAATTAATGAGAATGATTATTAAAATGAGGGGCTTGACCTAATCTTTGATTATGTCATTCACTTCATAAATTACTCTCAGCCCTGGGCAATCTATTCAAAGAATTTATCCCCACCCAAACCTGAGTAGAACTCAACTGCTTTCCCAACTGGGTAGGGTCTGAACAAGAAATTTAGTCCAAGCTTATTGTCGGAATGTCCTTAAAGAGACTAAGCTTTTAAAATGAGGAATTTAGAAAAAGGGGGCAACTTTGGATCTCTCTAAATCATTAGTTATTAATAATAATTTCTCTCACATATTTTTGTATGGAAAAATTCTATATAGCCACTTAAAATAAGACTTGGAGCTGATTGTGGCTTAGATCATGAGTTCTTATTGCAAAATTCAGACTTAAATTGAAGAAAATAGGGAAAAGCACCAGACAATATAGGTATGTCAACTCTGGTAACAAATGACCAAAAAGTCACAGATGTTTTGCAACTACTGTTAACTCCAAACATACCAAAGAGTTCACACAGGTTAAAAGCAAAAACATTTTCTTTATTCCATTGGGGGAGAGAAATTAGACACGTATTGGGGCCTCTTCTGGTAGTGATGAGGTACTTGGGTGCTACTCCAAATCCTAAAACCATCTCCCCAGCCCAAAAGACACTATCCCTGACAATTACTCATGTGTGGGCCCCAGTCCCACTGGGCCTCCTGATACAGTAACAAGTGGATCATGTAAGAATTCCCCTTGCATAAACAAGATTATCTTGTACTGGTTCCTAAAATATCTGGTACCAACCAGACTACTGTGTACTGACTCCCTACATTACGATATACATACTAGATGTCAAGATTCATTCCCTTAATCTATCTCGTCAAACAGGACAGTGACTGGTAACAGACAGGATGGTCTTAACGGCTAGTTGACTTGGTGACCTTTCAGTCCCCCAACCCTGTTGGCTTTTCCTGGTGAACTCTGGATAAAACACCTATGCAGTAGATACAAAAACTGCATGTTTCTTTAAGAACTGACCACTCTCTAACTACTTCCCTAATCCTGCCCTGAAACACCTAATTAACATATTTGGCACATGCTTCACTGTAATTTTTCCTAAATAAACTTCAACTGCACCCCTTTAAGGTTGCAGTTTCCCTAAGAAATCTTGCCCACTATATAGAGTTACAATAAACCTTTTGCCACTTGACTTAAAAATTGAGTCCATGAATTCTTTCCAGACAACTCCACCCTGTATCTTGGTATTCTGGGGGTCCTTGAACCCTAAAAGCACATTAGTAGGAAACCAAGGCAATGGGAGCAAAATTTTCATTTATATATTTGTGGCTAGATAAATAATCAAACAGCGTAGTGTAGCAACAGTGGTGAGGCACAACAGCAACAGTGAGGAAAGGTTGTCTAGTGACAAAAAGTCCATTCATAATAGGGCTTCATGTCTGGGCCTATTGGTGCTTGCCTGAACTCAGGGACCATCAGTTCTTCGATTTAGTTGCAATAAAGTTCATCCGAAGATTGTTGTTATGCCAAGCTCAGAGCACAGCTTGCTTGCTGGACCTTAGCTCTGGAAAACAGGGTGTCTAAAAAGAGAGAGGTGGTCTTGAATCCTGACAGGTATGACCTAAATAACGTCTGTTATGAAGTGAAATGATGAATAGATTTAAGGGATTATATCAGGTGGATAGAGTGCCTGAAGAACTATAGAAAGAGGTTCAAAATATTGTGCAGGAGGCAGCCACAAAGAACATCTCAAAGAAAAGGAAAAGCATGAAAGCAAAATGGCAGTCTGATGAGTAGCTGAGGAAAGAAGGAAAGAGAAAGATATACTCAACTGAATGCAGAATTCCAGAGGACAGTAAGGAGAGATAAGAAGGTTCTTAAGTGAGTAATGTAAAGAATGAGGAGAAAAAAACCAACAAAATGAAAAAGGGGAAAGATCTCTTCAAGAACATTAGAGATCTCATGGGAACATTTCGTGCAAAAATAGGCATGATGAAAGACAAAAATGGTAGGGACTTGATGGAAGTATTACAGATTAAGAAGAGGTGGCAAAGATATGGAGAACTATACAAGAAACATCTCAACATCACTTATAACCGTGATGTTGCAGTTACTGATCTAGAGCCAGACGTCCTAGAAAATGAAGTCAAGTAGGACTTAGGAAGCATTGCTAACAATAAGGCTAGTGGAGGTGATGGAATTCCAGCTGAGCTATTTAATAATCTAAAAGATGATGATGTTAAAGTGCTGCACCTAACATGCCAGTAAATTTGGAAAACTCAACAATGACCCCTTTATTGGAAAAGATTGGTTTACATCTCAACCCTAAAAAATGGCAATGCCAAAGAATTTTCAAATTATCAAATAATTGCACTCATTTCACACACCAGCAAAGTTTGCTTAAGCTTTTTCAAGCTAGGTAGGCTTCAGCAGTATGTGAATCAAGAATTAACCTATTTCCCCATGTATAAGATGCACCTTAATTTTGGGGCCTGAAATTTGAAAAAAAAAAGTGTTACATAAAGTGGTTGAACTCAAGTTTCATTCATCATAAAATTCATACAGTAATATGATGAAATTCAAGGACCTTCTGCTCATAGCTTTCAGGCATCTTTTGGGCAAGTCTGGTGCGTGTACACATGCTTAGTCCATTCTGTTTCATGAACCTGAAGCACCAATTGTGTCCTCCTTTGAAATCAGTAACTTCTTTTTCATCAGCAATTCTTCCTGCTTCACGCTGAACCATCTTTGTGGACACAGGAATTCCAATTGCCCTTTGCTCTTCAATCCATATCTTCAATTCCCTCTCTAAATCAGGCCATTTTGCTGACTTGCTTCTCATGGCCTTCTTCTGCCCTGGCATTTTCAGTGGGGTTTCTTCTTCCCATACCCAGTCTTGGATTGTTTTCTCAGTTGGAGGAGGACCAAACTTATGTTCAGCAGCATGATTTCCATTCACTTTTGCAAAGTGGATCACTTTTAACTTGAATTCAGCACTGTACAAAAATCATTTCCAAGACTTTTTCAGGCAGCACTTGACAAAACATAACCTAATATACCAGTAACAAATGCAAAACATTGAGAGCAAAGACAACAAGCGTGAAAAAGTGGAAAATGCAAGTAAAAATATCTACAACCACTGTATAAGACATACCCAGTTTTTAGACCCCAAATTTTTCAGAAAAGGGGTGCATCTTATACATGAGGAAATACAGTAACAGATGTGTAGGCTGGTTTTCAAAGAGACAGAGGAACTAGAGACCAAATTGCCAACATTTGCAGGATTGTGGAGAAAGCAAGGGAGTTTCAGAAAAACATCTACCTAGGTTTCACTGACTACACTATAGCCTTTGTATGCATCACAACAAACTGTGGCAATTCCTCAAAGAAATGGAAGTACCAGATCATCTTACTTATCTCCTGAGGAACCTGTATGTCGGCCAAGAAGCAACTGAACATGGAGCAATGGATTGGTTTAAGACTATAAAAGGAGTACAAGGCTGTATATTATCACCTTGTTTATTTAATTTTCATGCAGAGTACATCATACCCAATGCCAGGCTGGATGAATCAAAAGTAACTGTCAGGTGAAAAGGCTTGCAGCTTTTTAATTGGATGAACTCTTGAGCTGGTGAAGGGACCTTGAGTCATTCTACTTCTGGTGCCTTAGTTAACATTAGATTCTCCCATCAGTTTGTGGTTCCTATAAGAAAATTTCCCCACTACAGTTTCATCCAGGATAAGTATATACGAGGTCATTCCCACCACCACTACCCTTTCTCAAAACTTTCCATCTCATCAGAGTCTGATTAGGAATGCCTCCTCCTATATTTGGCACCAATTATCTGTACTCAATCAAGCCTATTCTTAGGGTATATCATTTTGCTTTCAGAAAAACCCAATTTTGAATGTGTTCTCTCCCCAATACATCCCCCTTACCCTGATGCTGGAGTGAGTTTCTTGCATGGTAGGACAAAATTCCATCTGTTTATATTACCAGAGGGTATGTGTATATGCTTTTGTTTTACTCACTTGCTGCACTAAATAAGACATTTGTTTGTATCATCTTCCTGTGTACCAATTTTCTAGAAATTCTCAAACTGACCTTTTTTTTTTTTTTAACCCAAGCCATGAGGCAAAAAGAAAGCAATCCACCATTACTTTTAGGACTAACTTAAGGCTATTATCTGGATAGACAAATGTTAGAAGACTAGTTTATCCACTTACTAATAGATTAACCTGTGACCACCATGGTCACTATAGAGATATCCTCATTTTGTAGAGGAAGCCCAGGATCAGAGAGATAAAACCACACATGCACCAAAAGGAGGGCAGGGATGGTAATCCAGGGTTCTTTCCACTAGACCAGTTTCCATGGAAGATGTTAACTTGCTTTACAGGATTTTTGTATTAATCTAAGTAATTTTTATGAGGTACTTATCAAAGTGTTATTACAGAGGCAGAAGAGGAAAAAGCCCAGGACAGATCCCTAAGAGACATCCACAGGTTAGCCAGCATAATATAAGCAAAAAAGACTGAGGAGTTGTCAGACACATGGGAGAATCTACTCAATCTCTTTCTAGACTACTCCCTGCAACAATATTAAGCCAAAGTGTTCTAGAGATAGCTCTGGTTTTGAGAATTTGTATTATAATTCTACAATTGCTACAATTCAGGGTTTATTTTGTTGATTGTCTAGTCTTTGGGAAGAGATGGAGTTTGTCCAATGTCTATATACCAGAATGTCTCATATTGAAAGGTATCCTCCCAATTAACACCATTGCAATCTTTTCTGATTAGAGTAGGATGCCTTCAGGAAATGGGGAAGACAAGAAGTTTAACAAAACAAAATAAGCTGTATTCTATTACAGTTTTGGTTTCTACCTTTAATCTTTTTCCTTGAATAAAGCCTTTTTGCATTCAACCAAGCTCACCAATAGGGACAGAGTTTTTAGGCTAGAGAAATTTTGCTTATTATTTCTAGACAAAGTGAAAAGGACGTTTCAAATTATGCTTTCATAATATCAATTCAGAGATGTCATATGGCATATGGTGTAAGATGCTGGCTTAAACCTAGTTTCTGCCAAACTACTTTTTGGTGGCCATATCTGACAGATTTGCTATAAGAAAAGTGAAAATACATGCAGGAGTGCTTGAAAAACTCTGAAGTGCTATAAAAATATAAGTACAATTAGATTAGTCTGGCCTCTCATGTATGTTCCCCCATAGCTGCAAAGTGCTCAGGTAAGGTTTACAAAGTGGAGTAAAAAAAAAAAAAAAAAAGTTAACCAAATTCAGTGGACTACCCAAAATTTATTAAATATATATATAATATGTGGGTGTGGGTGTCTTTATGGCCACATAGTGGGCATTTCAAGTGGGATTTCAACAACAGATTCTCACTACAAGTCTAACCTTTTCCCATTGATGGTGACCTTGGTAGAAATATCAAGGATTGAGGGAGGAAAGGGAGAAGCAAGCCTTTACAGATAATTTTCCAAGGCAAATCACATCATTACAGACATAGCTAAGAAGCGTAGACAATGAAAGATGCTACTGCATTTACAAGTTTCACAGCAAAAAAACAAAATAAACTTAACATGTGCCTACGGAAAGAGGTCAAAATAGCTTCCAATGCTCTTTCAACTAGGCTCCTCTCATGCATGTGGTAAGATTATATAGTTCCAGAATCATCCTGAAACAGCTCAGTGTGGCCAGGCATGTCTGTACCTGATGCCATTCTACTGGTACTCAAGGAGGTCAACAGGGTAGATGTTCCTTTCAATAGGCAAGCAGTAACAGGCAAAGATGGGTGGTACTTGTTTGTCTTCAGAAATTCTATCCATGTCCAATGGTATAATAGATAATTCTCTTCCACTCATGTAGTGGATACTTCCAGAGGTATAAACAACATATGTCTGTCCTGAGGAGATATTGCCAAACGTGAAAGTCCTCTTCCTATCATCTGATAATTCATATGGATAGTGACATGCCAGCAGTCGGGATCCTGTAGAGAGAACAAAGGCATCAACAAATATCAAG
The DNA here is from genome assembly GCF_011100635.1 of Trichosurus vulpecula. Classification (NCBI taxonomy): domain Eukaryota; kingdom Metazoa; phylum Chordata; class Mammalia; order Diprotodontia; family Phalangeridae; genus Trichosurus; species Trichosurus vulpecula. The sequence continues at coordinate 103,023,382 of NC_050574.1, read as the reverse complement.
CACCTTCTACACGTCAGAAACTGTGCTGAGCAATAAGGATACAATCAAGGAAAAGAAAAACAACCCCTGCCCTCAAGGAGGTTACAATCTTATGGGGGAAAAGACAACACATAAAAGAAAGTTGAAAGTTGAAAAGCGAGGGGGGGGGGGGTAGGTTAGGAGGATGCCCATAAAAAAAAAAAAAAAGCATTGTGGAGAAATCAGAGAAGTTCAATATAATTAAAGCCAGGTAGGAAATGGGGAAATGTCTGTCCTGTGACCTCTCCTTCATTAGAAAGTCTAGCCAGGGTGCAGGTGATGTGAGGACCAAAGCCTATTGGAAATTGCAGGATGAGATTTCCCAGTGATGAGATTCCAGGGGACATGATAGAGAAGTCGAAGTTCAAAATGAGTACAGGCAAGAAATAGATACCAACTCTGTGGATGGTACTCCAGTGCCTTGAATGACAGGGAGAGGTGGTTTAGATTCTATTGTTCTGGTCTACAGTACCCAGGAAATATGGGATATAGAGAGCAAGAGCAATTAGAAAATTGTATTCTGTAGGTAAGAAAGTCAGGTGACCCTCACTTTCAGGTAATCCCTTGAAAGGTTTTGCTTTTATTTTAATTCACTCCAATCCCCATTATCTGCTGAGGCTAGACAGTTCTATCTTTGTCGCCAACAATCCTTTCCCTGCCTTTTTAAATACTCGGATTCCCCAGGTCTTTCTGGAATAGGTATGAAATAGATATTCTTCTTTTGACAAACATTGGGTTAAAATCAAAATTCTACCAGGCAAATAAGAGCTTCATCTAGAAATGGCAGAGCAGTCAGGCTTCTTAATATTCTTCATGTCTACCAGTAAATAGTGATTCCCATTCCCCTCCCCCACCCCAACGCAAACACCCCAAAACTCCACGAATCTTCTTTCACAAATCAATCTCATAAGAGGAAAAAAAAAAAAAGAAAAATGTAAACATTTACCTTTTCTTAAATTGGAGCCATGGTTCTTTAAGCTACTTAAAGGGTGGCCCCTTTACACCTGGGATCCTATTTCTTTATTTTTTTTTATGAACAAACTTCCCAAATTTGGGGGTTCTTGTTCTGTCCCTTTGTCCAAAAGGGATTTCTAACCAGACATCACTGAAAGGGCAGCCACTTGTTGAGCTGTGATAAAAGGCTGGACCTGACATGCTAGATGTTGATTTCCTTTCCAAAAGTCGTCTTAGAATATTAAAGCTGGAACTAGACCTTAAAGTCCAAATCTGGCCTCAGATATTTATCAGCTATATGATCCTGTGCAAGTCACTTAAATCCTGCCAACCTCCCTTTCCTCACTTGTAAAATGGGGATAATAGTTCTTATTTCACAGGATTGTTATAAAGATCAAATGAGATATTTGTAAAGTACTTTGCACAGTGCCTGACATAATAGGTGCTTAAAAATGCTTTTCCCTTCCCTATTTCTACCTCCAGCTCACCAAGGAAGTAGATCTCTGTGGGTTCCTACAAGCCCTGCTGCTCTCTTCCAAGTCAGCCTTCACTATCACCACTACCCTCACTACTCATCTAGAAGCCTTACCCACCCAGGGTGCAACAGATAAAGCTCTCAGGAAAAGGGTTTTTTTCCTACTTTTCCTCTTAGTTCAGGGTTTGGGTCCCACTCATACACTGTTCATCCGGACCATGAAGGCTATTCTAGTTTACCCACTCCAAAGGACGTTATTAATCTGATTGTTTTAATCATCATGTTGGACCAGATCTTTGGCTTCGTAGAGTAGGTTGTACCTTCTGGTAGAGGCAACATATACAGATTGGCAACTATTTTGCAACTTATATCCTGGTACATATGACAAGATATTTCTGACAACCAAGAGATCCAAAAAGTTCACTATTTAACCTTCTGAAGGAAGCCCAAATCTAAACTCACAGTCAAAGAACTGGACCTCACCTTGAAATTTCTTGAGAAATTTGTTTAAATTCTTGCAGTAAGAATTGCTCAGTTTTGGAGTGAAAGGTTCTGGCCTTTGTAGCAGCAGTGACTCACTCCTATAGAGAAGAGATTCAGTTACCATTCCTGTTCACCAACTTTTGCATCCTCTTTGGCACCACGAGCTTCCTTACCCTGTTTTAAACACAGCTAATATTGTGCTTTTCCCTAACCCCTGTAGTACTCCATCCCAAACTACTCACTTATCTTTCTTCAGAATGTTAGCATACCTGCACAAAGTGTCTCCTATGTCCTAGGAGAAGAAAAGAGAAAAGATTATAAGTTGGTAGATCACATGAATTGGTTCAACAAAGATTTGGCCATTCTGTGGATGTGGGGGTGGATGGAGAGGGAAAGTCAAAGAGGACTCAGAGGTTAGAGACCTGGGTGACTAAGTAGAGAGAAAAGGTCCTGATAGGTAAATTGAGGGGACAATAAAGTACCTTTTTTTATAGGTTTGCCATTCAGGCAATGTTTTACTACTTTGTCTAGAGTCTAATACAACTGCCCCACAACAGTAGACATTTTTTTTTCCTTATGGCCTCATTTTTTTTTTTGAAGTACAATTTTATTTTATAATTTTTAAACTTCATTTTTATTGATTAATTTATTTTTAGTTTTCAACATTTACTTCCACAAGATTGAGTTCCAAATTCTCCCCATTTCTCCCCTCCCCCCCACACCAGGACAGTGTGCTTTCTGATTACTCCTTCCCCCAGTCTTCCCTGCCTTCTATCACCCCACCCCTTCTTTTATCCCCTTCTGTTCTATTTTCCTATAGGGTAAGATAGATTTCTATATCCCATTGCCTGTACCTTATTTCCCAATTGCATGTAAAGAAAGTTTTTAAACATTCATTTTTAGAACTTTTGAGTTCTAAAATCTCTCCCTTCTTTTCTCCCCACCCACCTTCATTGAGAAGGCAAGCAATTTGATATAGGTTATACATGTGTAGTTATGCAAAACACTTCCATAATAGTCATGTTGTGAAAGACTATTTCCCTCCATCCTATGTTGCTCCCCATTTATTCTATTCTCTCTGTTGACCCAGTCTCTCCTCAAAAATGTTTGCTTCTGACTTCCCATTCCCCTAACCTGCCCTCCCTTCTATCATTCCCCCCCCATCCACTTCCCCCCTACCTTCCTGTAGGGTAAGACACTCAATTGAGTGTGCATGTTATTTCCTCCTTAAGCCAAATCTGATGAGTGAGGTTCATTAATTCCCTCTTTCCTCCCCACTCTTCCCCTCCACCATAAAACTTTTACTTGCCTCTTTTATGTGGGATAATTTACTCCATTCTACCTCTCCCAGTCCATTGCTCTCTCACCCCTTAATTTTATTTTTTTTAAGATTATTATCCCTTCATATTTAGCCCACCCTGTGCCCTCTGTGGATGCATCAAAGTATCTCAGTCTCTATATCCCTGCAACTGCCCTAATACTGAGAAAGGTCTCGTGAGTTACAAATATCTTTCCATGTATATAATACATACATGTATATATACAGATCCATGTAAAACAGTTCAACTTTAATAAGTCCCTTATGATTTCTCTTCCTATTTACTTTTTTCATGCTTCTCTTGAGTCTAGTATTTGAAAAATCAAATTTTCTGTTCAGTTCTGGTGTTTTCATCAAGAATGCTTGAACATCCTCTATTTCATCGAATATCTATGTTTCCCCTGAAGAATTATACTCCGTTTTGCTGGGTAGACATTTTTCTTACCTGCAGCAGGTCCCCATCTGACATCTGAGATTTTTCTTCCAATGTTGTCACCATCTCCCTTAGGTCTTTGCTACGTAGGGACAATTGGAGCCTACTCTTATTCTTTTTCTGGATGTTTTTTAATTCTTCCCAGGCTTCATGATCCTTCACGTTCTGGAACATCTCATTTTCTTCCTCATCCAGTGCCACGAGACTGTGTACATCCTCTTCTTCATCACTCAGAAATTCACTTAATTCCTGAAATTTTTCCTCAAGTACTTCTCTTGGCATATCCACCTGTTCCTACAATGCGATAGTCATCAGATGTTAGTTATATACAAGACAACAAGTGACTTTGGCCAAACCTCACCTTGACTACCTGGTTTGTGTGACATTTGCTGGAAAGAACACTATACCAAAGAAGATTTAGGAAACATGAATTTGAGTCCCTATTCTGTTGCCATCTAACCGGTAATGTGAGAATGTCTGTCAGCATTTCTGGATTTAGATCTTCATCTCTAAAATGCTACAGGAGGCTAAGAGATACTCAAGAATGAACGCTGGAAGCATAGAGAAAATAATTTCGGTGAGGAGGAAAAGGGGAAATTATCTAGAATAGAGAATAATGTAGCTACTCCAAAATTTTACTGTCCAACTTTTTTGTTTGTTTGTTTGTTTTTGGTTTTGGCAAGGCAATTGGGGTTAAGTGACTTGCCCAAGGTCACACAGCTAGTACATGTGTCAAGCGTCTGAGGCCAGATTTGAACTCAGGTCCTCCTGACTCCAGGGCCAGTGCTCTACTCACTGTGCCACCTAACTGCCCCCACTGTCCAATTTAGATTTTCAGGGGGGGAAAGATGTGTATAAAAGATATAAGCAAGGCCGTGGGGAGGGCCTTTGCTTGGGGTGCACAAAACTGTATATAATAACAAAGGGAGGCATAACTTGTTATTTCTCATTCTGCTTCCATTTTCTCTATCAAGGAAAATTATGCTGGAAATGATAGAATATGGCCGATAGATTGGTGAATACTCAAGATAAGTAAGGAGATAGTTGAAGAACACATAGCTGTAGAATATTGAAGAATGAGTAAAGTTTGCAAATTATAGGTCAGTGAGGTTGACTCCTATTCCTGAGAAAATTCTAGAAAGGATCCTTAAAACAATCTGGCAATTTAGGTTAGAGGAAAAGTTCATGACCAAGCAAGGGATAGAAATGATCACAGAAGAGGCAACTTTGAGTGCATAAAATTAAATTAGAAAGGAGACAAGAAAACTAGAAAAAAATCTCAGTGAGGATTTTTTGATAAAGTCTCATTTTCAAGATATAAAGATTTGATTCAAGTTTATCACTCATTCCCCAATGAGTAAATGGGAAAAGGATATGAACAGGTAGTTCTCAAAGAAAGTAATCCATGGACACAAGAAAAAAAAAATGTTCTAAATCACTTATAACTAGAGACACAGAAGTCAAAGCAACTCTGAGGGCTCACTTTACACCTTCAACAGGTGTTGGAGACTTTGGGGAAACAGGTACCTTAATGTTCTCTTGGTAGAGTTTTAAATAGTTTCAGCTATTCTGTAAAATACTTTTGAATCATGCCCCTCAAAAGACAGGCAAGCTGTTCATATACCATTTGGCCCAGCAAAACCACTATACCCCTAAGAGATCAAAGAGTAAAATTATTCTATACATACACACACACACACACACACACACACACACACACACACACAGTATTTCTCAGCTTTTTCTGTAGAAGCAAAGAATTGGAAACTAAAAGGAGTGAGGTTAATCAGAGAATGACTGACCAATCATGGTATATGAATGCGATAGATATTTCCTCCTTAAAAAAAATATCAAAGCAATGGTTCTAGAGGAACCTTAGGAGACTTTGAACAGATACAGAATGAAGTGAGCTGAACCAGAATAATGTAAAAATAAACACCTTGGAAGACTTTAAAACTCTTAACACAATGATCAATCATGAGTTCAGAAGATTAACGATAAAGGATGCTAGCCACCTTATGACTAGGAAGAGACTGATTAAATATGCAAAACGAGTCATTTTTGAACAGGGCCAATCTGGAATTTGTCTGGGTTGAGCATTCATGCTTGAAATGAGTATTTTATATTTTTTTCCCCTGGGAATGGAGGGAGATAAAGAATGGGGTGGGGGGTAACCTTTTACTGGCAATGTCTCTAATCCTACAGTTACCTCAGGTTTGGCAAGCTCTCCCTGAGAACTTATCAGTCACTCTCAATTCAACTTCCATCCACTTTTTCCAGTACCTTTTGTCTTCCATCATTAAATTATAAGCTCCTTGGGGGAGGGGACTTTCTTTTGTTTGTGTTTGTATCCCTAGTACTTTGTGCAATGCAAGGCATTAGCAAATGTTTTAAAATGTTTACCTTATTTAAAAAATTACAAATAAGTAGATGGTAAATGAACAGGTAGAAAGGGAATTGGTGCTTTTACCTTTGTAACATCTCTGGAACACGCCCCTCTCACTGATACTGCCACCACTCTAATGCAGGGTAGGATTATTATTGCAATAGCCTGCTGGTAGATCTGTCTGCCTCCCTTATCTCCCTACTCCAGTCCATCCTCCTTTCAGCTGCCAAAATGATTTTCCCCAGTGAAAGGTATGACCTTGTCACCCCCTTACCCAGACTCCAGTGGCTCCCCTATCACCGACAGGATCAAATACAAAATTTTCTTTGTCATTCAAATATGCCATTCACATCTTATATCATATTCCCTGCCCTATTCTCTGGTTCAGTGACTCTGGCCACCTTGCTGTTCCATTCCATCCCTCCACTCCAGGCATTTTCTTTGACTGTCTCCTGTGCCTAGAATGCTCTCATTTCTCGTCTCTGCCTCCCGAGTTCCCTGGCTTTCTTCAAATTAAACTAAAATCACATCCCCTAAGGGAAGCCTTTCCAATTTTTCTTTAGTGTAGTACCTTCTCTCTTTTTATTATTTCCTATTTATCCTGTATATAAATTGTTTATATATACTTTTAATTTGTTGTCTCTTCCACTGGATTATGAGGTCCATGAGGACAAGACCCATCTTTTTGTCTTTTTGTATCCCCAGCTCTTAGCACAGTGCCTGGCATATAAGAGCTTAATAAATCCTTGACTGATTAATGAGAAAGAAAACAGGAACAAGGAATGGCAGACTACACTAATGTCCCATTTGATGTTGTTTCTAAGCTGGTATATAATGTAGAAAAAAAATGTACCTAGATTTCAGTAGAACATTTCATCAAGTATTTCCTATTAGTCTTGTGCAAAAGATAGAGATACAAACTAAATGAAGTTAGAATTAGGTGGATTAGCAGGATTCTAAGATTAGTTGTTGTTTTACTGTCAGCTTGGCTGAAGGCCCCTGATAGAGCACCCAGGAATCTGTCTATGCTTGGGCCTGGGCTAGTCACCTGGATAAAGGTGTACGTGCTATATATATTCATCAGTTTGCAGATGAAAAAGCTATAGGGAGAGGTAACACAATGGATGAAAAGTAAAAAGCCACAAAGATCTTGGTAGCCTGAATCTGATAAGATGAAATTTATATGAAAAAAATAAAGTCCTATAGTTGGGGACAAAAGAATTAACCAGCCCTGGAGTCAGGAGGACCTGAGTTCAAATGCAGCCTCAGATACTTGACACACTTACTAGCTGTGTGACCTTGGGCAAGTCACTTAACCCCAATTGCCCTGCCTTCCCCACCTTTAGAAAAAAAAAAATGTAAAAAAAAAAAAAAAGATTAGCTTTGCTTTCAGAGATAGCTTAACACACAACACAGGGTTTGGAGTCACTTAAGACCTGAGTTTGAATCCAGTCTTCTACAGTCACTATCTGGAATAATGTAAAGAAGCAACTTGACCATTTTGTGCCTCAGTTTCCTCATCTGTCTGATGGGTTGTGAAGACAAAGGTTTAAGCAAACTTATTGGAGAAGAGACACTTACTGTCCACACTACAGCCCAGGTCCGAGGTACCTCTTTCTCCTCAAGTATTAGCTTCTTGACATCCTTTAAATTTTCATCTAAACATTTGAGATTATCTTGCAGTCTCTTCTATAAGAGAAACATGAGTACAATTACTCTATTAGGAAGGTTCAGAACACCAGCAAAGGGCAGGAGCTAGGACATCCAAAAGGCCTGGGAAGCTAGCACCATTTGATTTAGAGAGGTTTCTAGTTCTCAGCTGGGATAGAGACTAAATGGGAACAGTCAAAATGGCAGTGGGAAGGCTCTATCAGGTCATGAAGGTCCCTGGAGAACTGCTTTTGCCCCATGTTACTTACCCTGTAGTTCTCAGCAGCTTCTTCTAGAGGACAGACTTCATGAGCTTCATGCTCCTGGGATTTTGAACAGGACATACAGAGAAAGATCTGGTCATCCATACAGAAGAGCTTCTGGACCTCCTGATGTCTTTCACACTTTCTGGGTCCCTCAGGATACTGCTGATGTTCCTTGACAATGACAGCCATTTTGCTTTTCCTTGAAGTGCTTTTAAAAGCTTGTGACTGGGATACTTCCACACATTCAGAGCAACATAAGGGCACGGAAACCTCATTCCCACTGCTAAGACAGGACTGGCAAAAACTCTGTCCACAGGCTTTAGTTGCTGGGTCTGGGAGACAGACCTGACAAATGGTACAGGTATGCAGATCCTGGGGATCTGGAACTATCTCTTTTGAAGCCATGACCCTGAATGAGAAAATGAGAAAATGGGTGGTAGAGACCTTTCTCTGACCGCCTATCCATCCCCACCCCCTCTCCATCGCCTCCCCTCAATTAGATAAGTAAGCACAAAGCTATTTCTACCTCCTAATCCCATAGCTGAGAAAGATGCATATCAGGTGCAATTTTCACAATCATTTTAGAGAAGTAATCAAGAACAAATCTGACAGTCCCAGGAGTATCCAATCCTAAGAAATTATGGTGAGGGAGGATACATAAAGGGGAAGTCATTTAGTTGAAAGACCTAACGTAACTATAGTGCATGAAAATTCAATCTAATTCAATAAACATTGTCCTACTTGACCCTTATCCACAGTCTCATTTCAGCACAATTACTATGCAAAGCTTTTGCACAATTTGCGATTTTTTCAATTGGAGGAAGGAAAACTATTGTCTCTAGCACTAACTGCCTAGTAACTAATACTTGGAAGTCCCACAGCTTTCTCTAACTTAACATATTCAAAATGGAACTCATAGCTTCCAATCCCAAACCAATCTTCATCCTAACTTCCATTTCCACAGTAGGCAGTGGAATCCTTCCCGTTACCCAATTAATCATTCCATCAGTAGTCATTTATTAAACACCTACCAGGTTCCAGACACTCTATGATCTAGAAAGCTCCTTCAAGGAGCTAGTGTTCTATAGGGGAAATGACATAAATATAAATGCCAAATACATACAAAGAAATTACAAATAGAGGCTGGGGTTAGAGTAGCTGGAAAGCTCTGCAAAGGCTTCATGTAGGAGGTGGCCCTATAGAGCTTTAAAGGAGAGAGGATTTTTTCTAAGAAGCAGATATGAAGAGATAATGTCTTCTGGGCATGGAACAAAGCCTGTACAAAGATTGGAGATAGTGTCACATGTGAGGAAGAACAAAAATACCAGTCTGGTTCAGCTCTATAATGCAGGTAGCAGAATAAGGCTTAAGAAATCTAGACAGGGGGCAGGTAGGTGGCACAGTGAGTAGAGCATGGGCCCTGGAGTCAGGAGGACCTGAGTTCAAATCCAGCCTCAGACACTTGACACACTTACTAGATGTGTGACCTTGGGCAAGTCACTTAACCCCAATTGCTTTGTCTTCCCCCCTCCAAAAAAAAAAAAAAAAAAAGGAATCTTGACAGATTCGCAGTCTCATCATCATCTTCTCATTCTTTAAATATCCAATTAGTTACCGGGTCTTCTTGACCATCTCTTCATCTCATTTGTCTGCCTGAGCCCCTGGGGTAGCCTCCTCCTTGGTCTGTCTCTACTCTTTGCTATTTTTTTGTACTCCTATAAACACTACTCAACTATTCAGTTTGTTCAAGATATTGATTAAAGTCTGAAGAATTCGATTTTCCCCCAGAATAAGAGTTAAACTAAGTGACTCAGGAAATAAGCATCTTACTCTGCCTTGCAGGCCAGCCATTTTCCATATGGAGACCAGCTAGTCATGGTATACCTGGACTATATTATTGATGTATATCCTTTTGTTGAGTGACTTGCCAGTGCTTCATTTGGTCCCAGCATTGATCTTGAATTAACATGGTACCAGCCTGAGCCAAGCCCACTCTTCAGTGGACAAAGCTGGAGACCTCCACAGTTAGTTTGTTATAGAAATACATAAATTCATTAGGAAAATAATCAGGCATAGAGATAGGGGCATAAGAGGGAGGTTAATACCAAAGAGGGAATAATCACAAGTACACCTGGGATGGATTACATGTACTTTTGCCCATAAGGGCCAGTGGGCTTACAACTACTAGACCTTTGGTCAATATACTGACTTAGACTTGGATCCCTTTGTAGCCGCAAGGAGACAGACCAGGTGCCTTCCAGCAGCTGATCAGTGCCCACTCACCTGACTTAGACCACAGTGCTTTTTCTGGGTAAACTTGCAGCCCACCTCCACTAAAAAGGGCTCCTGGATCCTTCTCCCCGTGTACACTGTCTTTCTTCTAAGTCCCATCCGTTCCATTTACTCCAGTCCCTGAAGCAGCAGCATAGAGCACCCTTCCATCTGCTGACAGTGAACCCAGCACAGAACTAGAGCCCCTTCCAACTACATTCCCATGTCCTTCAGTTAGAGAGATACAAGAACCCATTTCCCCTCAGACCTGAGAGCACCTCCTGAGCCCCAGAGAACCCCGCTCAGGAGCATGCTAGTAAATGTCTAACAACCACTCTTGGGGTGGAGTGCATGCAGGGTACTTAAATTTAATCTACAGTATTAACATTTTCTTCAGTGCTTTCTTAAGCCTGGACAAGTAGTAAAGCAGCAAATGAAGCCAAGGTTTGTAATGTATACAAAATTGCCAATTTCCCAAGTGTAAATACTCACAATGAAAAATTGAACCATCTACTTAGAGCAGGTTTCAGCACACCACTCACCCTGTACCTGCTGATGTTGCCCTGGAGATCTCCAGAAAGATGCTCACAGTAATCCCCTCCTCCCCTTCTTAAATGGGCCCTTGACCACCATTCTTTCTCCTTAGAGTCCCACCCACTTGCTTAATCAGAATTGTCCCTGATCCAGCTGCATATAGCACTGCCTACTTACCAGCTGAGAGCAATCCTTAAATTTCTTTAGAGAACTTGCAGCAGTATCCCCATCTTTAAATCCACAACAGGACACCCTTTTCTCCAAACCCCACCTCCATCCTGGGAGACCAGTCACCCACACCTTGAGACACTCAGACAAGTAGCTTTATAGAGTATTGATCACCCGATGACCAACCAGCAGTCCCACAGCCACCCTGACCACCCACCCACCTCTTGACTGGGACCAGAATCCAAGTAGAAACCACTTTCACCCTCTACCCTAATGAAATAGACCCCATTTTCCCTTGTGTACTTTATTTTTGCTTATATGTATTTTGACTGATATCCCATAAAACTGGTTTATTCCATAAAGCTATGTAATAAACTACACAGAACATTGTAGAAGGGGGAGGTCTTGATTGCATTTAGGACATTCTTCAGTTCTTTTTAATGACCCCCAAGTTTCTTCCTTAAACAATGTCCCACCTTTATAAAAATATACTTCTCAGTGAGGCTGGACAGCTAGAAATCATGGAAGATAAAATTCTCTTAAGAATTTAAATTGTGTGTTACCCAAAGGGCAAGGGACAGGCCTTGTGCAGACCATTCATATTCTTTAATATATTTCATTCATTCATTTCTTTTTTTATATAGTTTACTTATTTTTGGTTTTCAACATTCACTTCCATAAGATTTTGAGTTTTAAGTTTTCTCCCCCTCCCTAAGATGGCATGCAATCTGATATAGGCTCTGCTTGTACATTCAAATTAAACGTATTTTCACATTAGTCATGATGTAAAGAAGAATTACAACTGATGGGAGGAACCACAAGAAAGAAAAAACAAAAGAAAAAGGAGAGCAAATAGTCTGCTTCCATCTGCATTCAGACTCCAAAGTTCTTCCTCTGAATGTAGATAGCATTTTCCATCAAGAGTCTTTTGGAGTTGTCTTAGATCCTGGTCAGTCATTGCACAATGTGGCTGTTACTGTATACAGTGTTTTCCTGGTTCTGTCGCTAAGCATTTCTTAAATGTCTGCTGCATACATGCTAGACACTGTATTAAAGGCTGTAGATACAATGCGTATGCAGGAAAACCATTACAAAACACAGAACAGTAAATGCAAATAATATGGGGAACAGCATGAGAAAAATCCTCGTGAAAGACTTGAACTAAGACTGAATGAAAGCTTGTTAGTCTAAGAGTTAGAAGTATGGAGGAAGTGTATTCCATGCAAGGCAGACAGCTTAAGTCTTTCCTACTCTCAGGCAAAGTAAGAAAGTTAGAACAAAAGAAAGTTTTGGAGGATAGATAGGAAGTTGAATTTTTGAGACGGTGGATTTAAGTTGCTTGAAGGACATTCAGATGCAGCTGTCAATGAGACAGTTGATTATGAAGGCCTGGACCCTAAGAGAGACAGGAGGTTTGGATTTAGAAAGCTGAGATTTGTTCACATGGTGATTATCATTAAACTCATGTGAGGTAATCGTATCACTAAGAAAGAGGTTACCAAGAGAGAAAAGAACAGCACAGAACCTTGGGGGACAACCACATTTAGAATTTGTGATATGGCTGATGATCTAGAAAAGGACAGTTAAAAGGAGGGCCCAAACATGAAAAACCAAGAGAGGACAATGTTATGTTGTATAAACACTTAAATAGAGTTCAATACAGTCAAATGCTGCAGAAGGATCAGTAAAGATGAAGACTGAGAAGAGGGCATTAAATTAAGCAATTTAGGGATTGTGGGGACCTTGAGAAGCTTCATGTCAGTGTTGAGATTAGAAGTCAGATTGAAAGAATGGAAATTTTATTCTGAGGTGAGGCAGTGGAGACAACAGGGGTAAGTGACTTTTAAAAATTTGGATATAAAAGGAAAGAGAGTGAGAGAAGATAATATATTGATGTGATTGTCCATGCAAGTATAGGCTTTTTAGTGAGGGTGGAGGCCTGGACATATTTGTAGGAAAGGAGGAAGGAGCCACTGAAATGGAAAGATTGAAAATTCAAGACAGTAAGGTTGACTGAAGGGAGATGGGAAGGGTTGGAATAATGGCCACAATTACAGGAGCTGGCCTTTGTCAATAGCAGAAATATGATCTCTTCATCAGAAATAGAGCCTAATGACACAATGGAGGGTAATATTGAGGGGCTTTGTGGTTTAAGTTAGGAAAATAGGGAAATAGAAGGAAAATGTCCCTATTTTCTCAGTAAAGAGTACTCTACTCAAAAGGGAGGGGAAGGGGAGGGGAAGGGTAGGAGTCTTTAAGAGAGATGTTTGGAACAGCAGCTGTGAGGAGTATGATACAAAGCAAATCAGAGAAGTAAAAAAAAAAAAACCAACTCAGTAACATAGTTTGATAAATCACAAAACCCCAGTTATTGTGGCAAAGATTCACTATTGGTCAAAAACTAATGGGAAAACAGGATAGCAGTCTGGCAGAAATTAGGTTTAGGCCAACACTTCACACTATATCCCAAGAAACTCTAAAGAGATGTATGTATGACTTACATATAAAATATCACATCATAAAAAAATTAGAGGATTAAGGGGGAAATTACCTTTTAGATTTATGAATAGCTAAAGAAATCATAACTAAGTAAATTATAGAGGGTCACAAGATAAAATGGATAGATTGGATTATAAAAATGAAAAAGTTTTTGCACAATCAAATCCAATGTAGTTAAAATTAGAAAGGAAAGAGGCAAATGGAGAGAAATACTTGCTGCAAATATTTCTGATAATGATCCTATATCCAAGCTATATAAGGAGCTGATTCAAATTTATAGAACTAATTATCATTCTCCAAATGGATAAATGGTCAAAAGATATGAAGAGAGAATTTTTTTTTGGAGGGGGAAGGCAAAGCAATTGGGGTTAAATGACCTGCCTAAGGTCATACATTTAGTAAGTATGTCAAGTATCTAAGGCCGAATTTGAACTGAGGTCCTCCTGACTCCAGGGCTGGTGCTCTACTCACTGCACCACCTAGCTGCCCCAGAAGAGATAATTTTCAAAGAAGAATCTAATCCAATCCAAACCCAAGCTATCAACAATCATATAAAAAATTCTGTTATTAATAATTAGAGAAATGCTATATTAAAGCAACTTTGAGGTTCTACCTCATACCCATTGGAGTGGAAAACATGATAAAACAGGAAGGTATTGAATGTGGAAGATCTTTAGAGAGGAAAACAGGTAAAATACCACAGAGCTATTGGAGCTATGAAAATACCCACTACAAAAAATGTTGAGCTGTGCCAAAAAGGTAATTAAATTGTGCGTAGCCTAAGACCTTGCTATTAGTAAGCAGATACCACAAAGGGATCAAAGATATAATTAATAGCCTCAACAAAGTAATAGGTTACAAAGTAAATCCTCAAAAATCCACAGCATTTCTATATAATAACAATAAAACGTAAATAATAGGGGAAGTCTCCTTCATATAAATACAAAATGTATAGAATAGTTGCAGATCAAATTATCAAAACACACAAAAGACTTGTATAGATCCAATTACAAAGCTCTTAAAGAAATAAAGAAAAAATTAAAAGCTGCAGGAACAATAACACTTTCTTCACATTATTATTGTGAAGGTCAAATAAACAAGCATTTGTAAATAGCTTTGCAAATGTCAGTGTGACATAACTACTACTTATTACCAGAAGGCTTTCATTAATAATTTTTTGTGATTATATCATCCCATAACTGGCTTCTGAGCTTCTTTCCAATTTTTTATTGAAACTCCATATTTTGCCTTGGAACATGATACTCAGTTTTGCTGGGTAGGTGATTCTAGGTTTTAATCCTAGCTCAATTGACCTCCAGAATATCGCATTCCAAGCCCTTCGATCTGTTAATGTAGAAGCTGCCAGATCTTGGGTTATTCTGATTGGGTTTCCACAATACTCAAATTGTTTCTTTCTGGCTGCTTGCAATATTTTCTCCTTGATCTGGGAGCTCTGGAATTTGGCAACAATATTCCTAGGAGATTTCTTTTTGGGATCTATTTGAGGAGGCGATCGATGGATTCTTTCAATTTCTATTTTGCCCTGTGGCTCTAGAATATCAGGGCAGTTCTCCTTGAGAATTTCTTGAAAGATGGTATCTAGGCTCTTTTTTTGATCATGGCTTTCAGGTAGTCCAACAATTTTTAAATTATCTCTCCTGGATCTATTTTCCAGGTCAGTGGTTTTTCCAAGGAGATATTTCACATTGTCTTCCATTTTTTCATTCCTTTGGTTCTGTTTTATAATATCCTGATTTCTCATAAAGTCACTAACTTCCACTTGCTCCAATCTAATTTTTAAAGTAGTATTTTCTTCAGTGGTCTTTTGGACCTCCTTTTCCATTTGGCTAATCCTGCCTTTCAAGGTATTCTTCTCCTCATTGGCTTTTTGGAGCTCTTTTGCCATTTGAGTTAGTCTGTTTTTTAAGGTGTTGTTTTCTTCAGTGTATTTTTCAGTATTTTTTGGGGGTCTCCTTTAGCAAGTCATTGACTTGTTTTTCATGGTTTTCTCGCATCCTTCTCATTTCTCTTCCCAATTTTTCCTCTACTTCTCTAACTTGCTTTTCCAAATCCTTTTTGAGTTCTTCTATGGCCTGGGGCCAGTTCATGTTTTTCTTGGAGGCTTTTGTTGTAGGCTCTATGACTTTGTTGTCTTCTTTAGGCTGTATGTTTTGGTCTTCTTTGTCACCAAAAAAAGAATCCAAAGTCTGAGACTGACTCTGGGCACGTTTTCGCTGCCTGGCCATATTCCCAACCAACTAACTTGACCCTTGAGTTTTTCAGTGGGGTATGACTGCTTGTAGATTACAGAGTTCTATGTTCCACGTTTGGGGGGGAGGTGCCAGCTCTGTCACCCCAGCACTCCTCCTTCTCCAAGAACCCACAGCCCGAACTGGGCTTAGATCTTCAGCAGGCTGTTCCACTCCTGCTCTGATCCGCCACTTAATTCCTCCCACCAGGTGGGCCTGGAGCCGGAAGTAACAACAGCTGTAGCTGCCCCACCTCCGCTGCCCCCGGGGCTGGAAGCCGAACTGCGAACTCCTTCCACTCCCGCAGTTTTTCCCACTAACCTTCTCCGCAGTCTTTGGTGTTGGTGGGTCGAGGGGCCTGGTAACTGCCGCAGCTCACTGATTCAGGGCGCTAGGGCCCCCTCCGCCCAGCTTCTGTTCTGGATGGTCCACGCCGCTCAGGCTGGGCTCTGCTCCACTCTGTTCCCAGCTCCCAGCTCCCAGCTCCGTGTGGAATAGACCTCACCCAGAGACCATCCAGGGTGTCCTGGGCTGGAGCCCTGCTTCCCTCTGCTGTTCTGTGGGTTCTACCGTTCTAGAATTGGTTCAGAGCCATTTTTATAGGTTTTTGGAGGGACTCGGGTACGGAGCTCACTCTAGTCCGTGCTTACCAGCCGCCATCTTGGCTCCACCCCCCGCTTCTTTCCAATTTTATAAGTCTATGAAATAAATATCAGAGGCTTCCCAGGTGCTAAAGGGAAAGATTAATAGAAAAAGTACATGACATGAATTCTGCCTTCAAGAAACTTACAATCTGTCTATGGAGTTATATCTGACAAAAACAAGACAATAGCAAAAAATTTGAGACAGAATTCGTAAGGACATCTGTTTAGAGTTGAAAGGAATCAGAGTCATGAAATCCAGTCTGGTTAATTTAATAGATAAAGATATTGAAACCCAAATAGGTCATTTCTTGGCCAGGTTACACAGGTTTGGTGGCAACTACTGGATTTAAACACAGATTCTCTGATTCCAAGACCAGCGGTCTTTTTTTTATTGCACAATTAACCTGAAAATAATGTGGTCTGAATAGTATGTCTTATTGGAATTAAAAGGAGATGACTTGTCATTCACTAACGCTTCTCCAAATATATTTCATAGAAAATCCAAGTGAAGTAGAAACTTTTCTGCTTGCCTCTTCCTCCTGTCCCCAGACCATCAGATCCAATATGATGGATGGCCCCTTATTCCATGGAGTAGTTCTCCCAGAGAAGCCAGAGGTCCACCACAGACCTGAGATTTTGCTGGCTCTGCTCAGATTGCTGAGGCCCCAAATAAACCTGTCCTCCTGCTGAGCATGTCTATAACAATGGTGTCAAATTCAAATAGAAACAGCAGCCACTACTATATACATAAAGATCCCTGTAGGCTGACTATTGATTCAGAAAATCACAAATGAGTATGTTTTATTTTCATTTATTTTGTTACATTTTTTTCCCAATAACATTCTTATCTGGTTTGGGCTGCACTTGTAAGTATTGTGGGTGGCATGCAACCTCGGATCCCCTATTTGACACCTCTGGTCTACAGGATTCCATGTGGGAACTACTTATTCCTGGGCAACCAGAGAGCACAGAACCAGAAGGCAGAGGCTTTAAGAGTAGTAACGTTAAATTTCCCAAATGAGTGATCTCTTCACCTTGATTACCTTGGCATCTTTGCTAGGGGATTCATCCTAAAGTCAGCAGGGGCAGCCTTAGTCTGGTCAAGTCTTAGAAACCCAAGACCTGCCGATACCTTGCCTCCTTCTCAAGCCCTTCAGGAACAGCATGGTGGAGAGTTCCTTCAAGTGCCACCAATACCTTTGGGCTACAATACTACCCAAACTGGAAGGGAAGACGGCTCTGTTGGAAATACAGGAACAAATCTCGCTCTTAAGTTGTTAAGTGAAGCTGAAAAGGCAGCTTAGGCTTCCAGATCAAGTTCTCCCTTTCCTCTGTACCTTTACAACCCACTGGTTCCATACTCTCTTGGTATTCCACCCCAACCACTACGAAGTCTTTTGGTCATAAATGAACCACTCTGCATCAACCCTGCACAACTACAAATCTAGTTCAAACTTCTGCCAGAAGCCCTTCACAGACTATCTGACCCTCCTGCCCAGTGGCTGCATCTTAACCAGCTTCATGCTTTCTTTTGAAATAAAATTTTAATGAAAATCTTTTGTTCTTTTATCATTAAAATTTACCAGTCTTTTTTTTTTTTTTAATTCTCAGTATGAACTGAGAGGCCAATCTACTAGGCAGTATGAAGCTGGATTTGCTGGGGTGTTAGGAAGGGAGGAGAGAAGGCAGAATATCAGGCACTGCTTAATATAAGGCTGAGGAGAGAAGGTTAAAAATGGACCCTCTGCCCCATTCAGGGATGTGTATATGAACAGGTATAGACAGGTGTGTGTGTGTGCACGCACAAACACATGCAGCTAGGTGATACAGTGGAGAGAGTACCAGGACCAGAGTCAGGAAGATTCATCTTTGTGAGTTCAAGTCTGGACTCCGACACTTACTAGCTATGTAACCCTGGGCAAGTCATTTAACCCTGTTTGCCTCAGTTTCCTCATCTATAAAATGAGTTGGAGAAGAAAATAGCAAACCACTCCAGTATCTGCCGAGAAAACTCCAAATGTGGTCACAAAGAGTCATACATGACTGAACAACAAAACAAAAACATATATTTATGGGAATACTGAATATTCATATTTTAATCAGATTATATTCAAGTTAATATATTATTTGTATCATATATTATATACAAATCAGGGAAGATTAATTTTCTTCTTACTAATTTTTTTAAAATTTTTGCCTATGTAATATAAGAGTCTGTGTCACTCTCTCCATCCATTCTTTTTTTTTTGGCAATTACATCTAATAAAACATACACACTTATTAAGTATCTACTATTCAAAGCATTGTAGTGAGGGCCAGTGAAATACAAAGTTTAGCTAAGACATTGTTCCTGCCCTTATGGAGTTTACAGTCTGAGGGTAAGGGGTCTAGAATATGACAGGCACAGAAATAAACAAAATACACAATATTGGATTGGGACTAGACCTATGATTTCATTGGGATGGGGAACTCTCAGATGAGGAGACATCATCTACCAATGCAAGTCAGCACCTTCTCTTTAACTCATAAATCTTAGAGTTGTCTGAAGAACAAAGAGGTTAAGTGATTTGCCAGTGTCACACAGTTGGCAAGTGTCTATCAGTCAGTCAATAAATATTTATTAATGGCCTACTTTGTGTCAAGTCGGGCAGCTAGATGGCAGTAGGTAGAGAGCCAGGCCTGGAGTTAGGAAGATCTGAGTTTAAATCTGGGCTCACACACTTACTAGCTGTATGACCCTGGGTAAGTCATTTAACCCTGTTTGCCTCACTTTCCTCATCTGTAAAATGAGCTGGTGAAGAAAATAGCAAACCACTCCAGTACTTTTGCCAAGAAAACCCCAAAGGGGTCATGAAGAGTTGGGCGTGACTGAAATGACAGAATAACAATGTGTCAGGCACTGTGGTCAACGCTGTGGTTACAAAGAAAAGTAAATGATGGTCCTAGGTCTCAAGGAACTCACAGTCAAATAGGGAAGAAAACATGTAAATGACTAAATATAAAAAAGTTATATACAAGATACTTTGGAGATAATCAACAAAGGGCAGGTACTAGCATTAAAGAGGATCAAGAAGGGCTTCATGAAGAAATTTGTACTTTGGTTCAGACTGGAAGGAAACCAGGGAAGATCTGACCCTCAGTCTTCCTAGCTTTGCGGCTAGATCCCTATCCATTCTGCCACATTGTTTCCAGTCAAAAAATTACAATATCACAAAATCTCAGAAATGGAAGTGACTGGAGAGGTCTTTTTGTCTGATGTGTAACTTCTCCTTTCACTTTCTCATTATTTCCTCAAGTCCTTCGGGGTTGTTAATGTCAGAACAGAGAGGAAGGCTCAGGGAGCCAGACCATGCTGTGTCAAGTAGGGTAGATGAGGAGAAGATGGCCAATGTGGAATATGAAGTATACCTGTGACCAATTTGATGTCATGGGAAAGGAGAGAAAAAGATGATGTTGATTAAGGGAAAACTATAGCTGAGTGTTTTATGAAAGGGGTGGAGAATGGGTGCTGAAGTTAATTAGGTCACTTGATTCCACCAGCTGATATTATGTTGTGTGGCTCATATCTGTAAGTCAGGTGATGCACTAAAGGTATGGTGGGGCTGGAGTGATTAAAGATATGAGCCACCACCTCCCTCCAGATGGTAGTCAGTTACCATGCAAGAGGATGGGCCTATTAGGGCAGCCAGTGATGGGAATCGATCTCAGATTGGAAGTAGGGCGTACATGTCCATATAGGGACAGACCGGGTCACCCTGCTAGATGTACCTCTGAACAGGCTCCACAACTTCTGTGTGAGCATCGAAGAACTTCTCAACTATCTTTATTCCCACCTCTTTCTGATCCTTCTCTATCCCATTATCTTAACTTTAAATATTCCAACACTTTTCTCCATGTTAGTGGTATAGACTAGGTGTGTTTTTGGTGAGTGTTCCATGTGACACTTGGCAGTTCTGCAGTAATGGCACAAACCTATATTTTTTGTGTCCTGCCTTTCCAAAGTCCATGAGAATCAAGGATATCACATTATAACTAACTGAGAAGGGAGGGATTCTAAAATACAATTTGCCTGTGGGGGCATGGATAGTGGAAATTCAGAGAAGCAAAAGAAAAATTATCTGAACTAACATCAAATGATGTAGGCAGAGCCAGGAAAACAATATACAAAGTAAATGCAAAAATATAAATGGAAAGATCCACAACAAGATAAAATGAAGACAGTAGAAATATAATGATTAACCTTGGACCTATGGAAGAGATGAGAAAAGTATCCTTTCCTCCTTCCTTAGCAGAGAATGGGATCAGTGGCATGAAATCCTGAATGTTTTTGGTGTATATGTTACTTAATTTTGTAAAATGTTTTTTTCTCTTTTTGTGTCCTTTTTATTCTTTGCTCATCAGAGTGGCTTGCTGAATGAAGGAAAATATGGAATATACACAAAGCTGAAGGAGATGATAAAACAAAGGCTATTAGTAAATGTTATTCTTAAAAAAAAATCCTGAGGCAAAAGTGTTTGAAAGAGATACTTAGGTAAATTTTAACTCTTTTTAATCCCATATACTCCCCATCTTCTTCTTAGCAAATTTGATTATTTTAATCATTATTCATAATTCTATTTGATGAGCATCCATTTACGTGATAAGAGAGTTTGCCAAGCAGGGGCTAAGATAGTATTTTTATCTTTGTCATTTTAACTAAGGTAAGTGACTATTGTGAACTCTTCCTCCTTAGTACATGGGCTAAGTGCCTTGGTTTGCACCCTTTATCTCTGAGCAGTCCTTAAGTGTGAACAAGTCTCTGGGTCAAGGCAAGACCAGAATTCACACCTCATAGGAAGCAGGGACTTCAGTGTGCTACTGGTATATAAAAGGCTTGGGATGAGAAAGACACAGAGATTTCTTATGCTGAGAGCAGAGCTAAAGGCAGAGCGGTAAGGCTGAAGAGAAGATCCCAGAAGAAAAAAGAAAGGTAAATTTCCCCATGAGAAATTTCATTTGTGTGTCAGGGATTTAAGAATTGTACCCTTGCTATGGCATTCATCGAGGTGGAGGGATATTTCTCCATGATGACATAAAACTTTGGGAATGAATCTCTGAAGTCAGCAAAGGGAGAAAGGAGGCAGATTTCATGTTCATGGGTTAGGCAATAACACCTCAGGTCAAGGGGAGGACCTCATCTGGCTGAGCCAAAAGTAGTGGTAGGAGTCTGGAAGGACTGGTATCTTCCCTTGTCCATCTAGTTATCCTCAATTCCTCTCTTTATAAATTTTGCAAATATTCCTAAAAATACCAACTCCTCTACAAAAGAATTCTCCAAGTAAGTAATGATTAAATAAACTCAAAGGTTGGGCCTCATACCCAATCAATTGGCAATGACTAGAAATAGAAAAAATAGACAAGACTGAAGGGTCTGGGAGAAGACAGGTGAACTAAGGTGCTACTGGTGAAGCTGTTAGTTAGGTACCCATGCTGGAAGTATATTTGCAACTATCCTCAAAAATGGAATTAAAACATCCAGAATCCATAGACATGGATCCAGAGGTACCACTCTTAGTCCTAGGTCAAAGAGGACAAAAAAAGAAAGAGTAGTGACAAATTCAGTCAAATAGTTATCATTTTTTCCTGGTAGCAAAGAATTAGAAACACAGTTGGTACCATAAATCCAGGCCTGGCTAAACCTTCTATGGTAAATGAATATGTTGGAATGAATGAATATGTTAATCCAAGAAAGGATGAAGACATAATATATGACGCTGACTGAAATTAGCAACATTGGGAAAACCAGTATGCACAGGAACTAACAGCCATTTACATGAAAGAAGGATGATATAGAACTGCATTTATAGCTATGCTGGCACCCAAATTAGAGTTAAGAAAACTTATCTCATTCATATCTGTACAGATGTGTGAAGTATTGTGGGCATGGATAATTTTAAGTACTAGCAGACATGGTGGATATGTTAGTTGGTTTGGGGAGAGTTGCTGTTCTTTGAGTGTTCATTTGTTGTTGTTAGAGAAGACTTGATGTGGAGGGGAAAAGCTTTCCCCCAAATGATTGAGATGTGAAAGGGAAAAAAAATATTAAAAATTTAAAAGAGGGTATGTAAGAGAGTGAGTGAAAAAGAGGGATTTTTTAAAAAAACATATGTTTGAATAACTGAAATGATCAGCACAGCTTGGGCTGAGAAGGGCAACAAATTTGACCAGCACACACTAATACAACCACTGATAGCCATCAAATCACAATTAACTGAATAAATACTGATTAATTTGAGTAGGGCATCAAAATTATCCTCACACTACTATAGAACCAGCCTTAGAAACAGGAGAGCCTGAATTTGAATCCTATCTCAGATTTTAACTAGCTGTCTGATTCTGGTCAAGTCACTTAACTTTGCACCCTGAGATTCCCTGTAAAACATGCAGATAACAGCATGTTTTTCATAAGAGTTTTGTGTGGACCAAAGAGGGTACTGTGTGAAAAGCATCTTAAAGCTCTATGCCAAAGCTAGATATTATTACAAGATGTCCCATAATTGTGCCCACTCTTCCAACTGATGGTGTATATATTTGTTGGAGACTTTGCCCCAAATTTATAGGGAAATCATCAACTATTGCTTTGCTTGCTACAGTGTTTCATGAAATGTGTTTATTTGAAACTTCAAAAATGGATGAGTGGAAGAAGCACGCTTACTCATTTTCTCTCTTTGGGGTCATGATTAATGAAGTTGAAGAGGCAGAGGGTCATCTCTTGGGTGAAGTCATTAAGCAAGTCAGCCCTAAATGTGGACGTACCATTTGCCTGTCTTGCCTCAGTAATGAAACCTCTTCATCTTCATATTGCACTTCATGCCAGGAAGTCTACCAACTGAGAACTCTTCAGGCTGACACAGCCATGCACCACGAAGGAGAAGGCATGTATGAGATACACTGGGAAGAGCAGAAGCTATTTTGTGAGAATAATAAGACCCTAATCTGTGAGACCTACTCTAAGTCAAAGGATCATGAGAACCACACACATTGGCCAGTTGCAACGGCTGCTCAGCACTACAGGGTGAGTCATGCACAGATAAAGGTCATTCTTTCAGGTGGCTTAAGGTGTTCAAGGATAGTGACTCCTCCATTCTCAATTTAGTCATTCCTCTTTTAGTCTATCACTTGGATCTATCCCCTGATACTCAACTATTTATCAGAGGGTGGTCAAACAATATTTATCGCTGTTTCTCTTGCAGGAGAAGATCCAGATTAATCTGGAAATCTTGTACAGAATGGAAAAAAATGTTCAGGAATTTCTGCTGAAAGAAAATGAAGAATTATTCATATGGACTGTGGCATGGGTTGTAAGTATCTTTGTCTCCTTAGATAATATCTTGTAGATGCCTAATCTCCAATGATTTTCATAAAAAGCCTCCCATCATTATTAGCCATATTTGGCAAGTGAGGGAACTGAGGTTCATAGACAGTGTGTCATTTATCAGAAGACATCAATGAGTCCAGAAATTTGAATCAAACCAGTGTCTCCTGACCTGAAATCCAGTGCTGGGGGTTAAGTTGTCTCTAGCTGAAGCAGACTTCTATCTCTGCCTTCTTGTTTCAGCTCTCTGATCTCTGATGCCCAGTCTTAGACCCCTTCACCAATCAAAGCAGAAAAGTGGGGGCTCAAGGGAGGTGGTGATTACCCTGATAGGAGTCATTTGACAAATAAGCTTTGAGAAGTGAGGAGTTTGCTAATCCAACGGTGTGAAATGATTGCAAATTTTCCTTGAAAGAGTACTTGGAAAACAGTGAGTCAGATTATCCTTCCACCATCATCTTCTTTAGTAACAGTCATTAAACATATGTTAGGTTTCTCCTATATTTTAAGTCCTGTGACAATGGTGGGATAAACCAAAGATGGGTCCTGCTCTCAAGGAACCCTCAGACTAATGAGAGAGAAAACATGAAAACAGGCATGTTTAATCAAGATATAGACAAGATGAAATGAAGACAAGAGAAGGAAGGAAGGGGCTAACATGAAGAGAGATGGGGAAACACTTCTTGTAGAATGTAGGATTTTAGCTGGGGCTGAAGGAAGCTGGGCACCCATGAGGCAGAGATGAGGACAGAGAGAGTTCCCAGCATTGAAGGAATTCCAGTGATAAAGGAATCTGTGGCTGGAGGATCCTGTTTGAGGAACAGCAAAGAGGCCATTGTCACTGGATGTTAGAGTACATGGAGGGCACAGTGATGTTAAGGAGCACTGGAAAGCTTAGGAGCACGTTTCTCCAGCATATTTCAGGTTTCCATGGGCAAACCAGTCAGGCAGACATGTTCTTATTATCATCCTTAGGCAGAAGAGGCCGTTAGAGGTCTCCTAGAGTAGGTAAGTAATCACTGTTTTATATTCCTAGTGAGGAAATTCCTACAAATATAGCAACAGCTACACACATTAGATGCATTCAATAAGCAGAAATAACATCAAAGGATCAGGATTTCCCCAGAACTTAGTTGGCCTGAGTCTAGTAAGAGAAAGGAATATGAAGTCATGCTTCCTTCAGCATGTGTTGGACAGGTTTGTGAGGGTCAGGAAGGTTGTGTTGCCCATTATGGGATGCTTCATGAAGGCATTGCAATGGCATTGCAACCGTTAGGGAGTAATATGACCAAAGGTACAGAGGCAGGAAATCTGGCTGACTACAGGAATGGCCTGAACATTGGAGAGGCTTCTCTAAAGGGAAATTGTCTCCAGTTTATGTAGAAGGTTAAATTACTGGCAAAGAACTGCCAATTATATTTAACAGGCAATAGGGAACCATGACACAACTATTAGGAAAAGAGTTTCTGCAGAAGATCTAAAAACAAATTACCCCCAAAGACAATTGCAAAGGAAGTCACAATCAGGTTTAAATCCACGTGCTTTTTCAGGAGGGCTTATAAATGCTGAGAAACTTGGCAAGCAGATAAGTAATCACAGAGGAAGAAAGAGAAATGGACTTGGGAGTATTAGAGGTGCTTTTAGGAATTGAGAAACCAAGTTTGGGATAGTAAAGGAGACAAGTCCCTCGTCTAAAGTACCATCCATCATGGGCAGCAAACATTAAATTAGACTTGAATGGATGGGAAGAAAGACAATTCTTTTGGAATAAGAGAGTTAGAGGATAGAGAAAGACAGTTTGGAATAAGTTGTTCGCATGTCTTAAGGACTCTAAAAACAATTCAAACTGCAAAGGCCCTTTGATGTCAACCATATGTACAAAAGCTCTGATTTTAAAGGATAAAACTGAAGTCAGAGGCTAAGTAACTTCCCCACATCACACAGCTGGCTGGGAGGGGAATGCTGGGCGCTTGACTCCTGCTTAGTTCAGTGCTCTTTGCATTATTTCTCATTGAAAAGGGAGGGAAGGGGAGATTTGGGGAGGCCATGAAGTTGCCCTTGGTATATCATCTAATACCTTTCTCTTCAGGACTATGAAGATAGAAACAGAAGAATATTTCAGAAGAAATTTAAGCAAGTATGGGAATATCTGAAAAGGAGGAAGAACATTAAAGAGGAAAAAGTCATTGTGGGGAAAGGGAACAAGAAGCTCTATGAGGTTTTTCAGAGGCTGAAGGAGATGGAGGCTACACAGGAACGAAAAATCATGGAGAAAAAGAAGGAGTGGGAGGCCATGATGTCCAGCCAAAGCAAATTCCTAGCAGCCATAATCACTGAGCTGGAGGAAAAGATGCAGAAGCCAGATATAGAAATGCTACAGGTAAGACTATGGTAAACCCGTCAGGGTCTGTTGCTTATGGGGATTAGAAATATAGGATATCTTCTTTTCACTGACCTTTTCCATATCACAAAAGTTGGTTTCTGGTTTTTTTTTTTTTTTTTTTTGAGATCTGCCTTTGTTTCCTTTTGTATGTGCCTTTTGTTTCCTAGGGCAGGAGGGGGAGGGGGCAGAAGGGAGGAGAGGAGTAACTCCTGAGACATGAGATGCCTGACTATAGATATTTTGGCTTGAGAGCAGCTTGGAGGGCTCTATGTGCTGGTGCTGGGACCAAATGATCCAAGGATCTGAAGCCTAGGAATCCTGCTCCTTTAGCTTGCACCTATCATTTGTGTAGGCAACAGCATCTGGAATGAGAAGCACTGGAAAATTCATGGTTTCCATGCTACTATGCAGATGGCCCCAGAAGATCCCTATTCATTTCTCGGAGGCCTTTTATTACTATCAATAGTTTTTCCCCCTGTTTTTCTCCATGCGATTGAGAATGCCTGTATGGGCCTTATCACAAAATGAGATAACAAGTGGTCACCTAGAGACTTCTTTCTGCTAGAACATTTCTGCTAGCACAACAGAAGAACTGCCAAGCACCTCCTGGCATGGGATGGTTTATATCCAGAATCCAGTTTTTCCAAGTTCAGGTTCACTGAAATCAAGAAAATAAAGAGAAAAGAGCAGTAAAGGTCCTTGCTCAGGAGGCTATGGGGTTTTAGAGGCTGGTGTCATGGGAAGGTTTTAGGAGAAACTTCATGACCTATGCTGACTTTATTATTTTTTCTTTCCAGGATGTGGCAGAAACCTTGGAAAGGTATGAAGAGGTGAAAGGTTGAGAGGTGCTTGACACCCCAAAATATTGACGCACCGGGTCCTGCCGAAAGAATTCGACTCAAGCCTTCTTAGCCAAAGAAAAAGACAGTTTATTAGGGACCAGCTACACTGGCCAGATCCTCCAGCAGCCCCGCCGTAGGCTAGATTCCTAAAGAATCTGAGTGCCTTGTGGAAGCACTATGGGATTTAAATACATAAAAGATTGTGGGAAAGATCGAGGGGTCGTCTGGGGTGACTGGTGGGGGGGTTTTGGGATGGTCCTGAGGGGAAGTCTAAGGAAGATAAGGTGGAGTCAGAGTCCAGGATCCAAGAGAATGGCATCAAGGGCAGGAAGTTCCTGAAGGAATATCAAGGTTGGGAAGTAACTGAAGGCATACATGTCTAAAGTAACAATAGAGGGAGAGATTTGGGCCTAATAAGAAGGAGAGGCTATAGCCTCAGGCTAAAACCAAATCAAGCAGGGAAGAGTCAAGGAGAAATCAAGGTAGGGGTTTCTTCCAGGGCCTAAAGACAAATGGGCTTTTTTGGGGATTAGGAAGAAAAGGTCTCTGGGCCTGTACCCCATCAGTATGTTTCTACGCAGTAGGGAATTATGGAGCTGAAATTGGGGCTTGGTGGCAAGAGATTGGTGGAGAATGAGCCTGTGTATTTGCTCAAAAAAGGTACAGAAAATAGAGCATTTGGTAAAATGAAAGGCACAGTCTGTCCAAAATTAATGATTTCTTTTTTCTATAGGAGTTTTGTTTGGCTGCATTTGGAACCTTACATACCAAAAGTGGATGATTCTTATCTCATTGTGGTGACCCAGTTTTTAAAACTCTTTGAAAGTAAGTGTCAGCCCTTTGGGTTTTGCTCACAAGAGTGCTAGGAGGCAAACAACCTACCCATTAGAAGTGTGGTTTTGAATATGTCTGCTATCCAAGTTCTGATGCTCCGGTGTCTTTAACTTGGGAATTACCGCTAGTATACTTAGGCCCATTTGCCTGGAATATGCCAAAAGAATGAATAGAGAGGCTGACTCAGGGTAGAGTGTGGGAACAACAGCAAGGAGAAAAACAGGTGAGGGGAAGAAACAAACTCCATGAGATTCGCTTGAGAACTGTCCTTTGGGTGCTTCCCAGCAGCATTTGGTTAGGCCTCTTGGGACAGCCCTGGAGCTTCTTCACTGGGGTGGAATCTTGCTTGGAGGCAGGAGCAGGGCTTATATGAGCACACAGAGGACTGTTGGAGTTGCAGGCACTAGGACATCTGAGCAGGGTGCTTGGCATATAGTAAGTGCTTATGGACCTTTTCATTCATTCATGAAGGGTAGAAACAACAGGAAAAGGGACTCAGAGGGGAGATTTCTTAGGAGTCTAAGCAGAACACAATTTTAGTAAGAAGTCATTTTGTGCCTCTTTCCTAAAATATGTAAGGTAAAGAAGGACTGGGCACTGGGCACTGGAGAATGTAGTAGTCCAAGTTACTGGATCAGAAGTACAAAGCATTTCACTATTCCTAACTCCTTCTGTGTGACCTTAGAAAGCTCCTTTTCTACATCACTTCATTCCTGCCTGGGTGTGGTGGGTGGGAGGTGTGTTGCACTAAATGACTTCTATGAGATCCCTTCCAGATCTATGATCTTATTATGTGTTTTGGAAATTAAGTCAAAGTTAAGGAGCCTGAGACCAGCACAGTTGTGTGAATGGCTCTTCTCCTTTGAGGACTGCTGTCTGTGCATTTGGGGCATGGAGGGAAGAGAAAAGGCTTTGTTTGATACTCAGACTCTGACAGCCCTAAGTAATGAGCAGATTGTTCAGGAATCTCTCTGTCAAGAAATAAACCTTCAAATATTT
This sequence comes from Trichosurus vulpecula, assembly GCF_011100635.1. Lineage (NCBI taxonomy): Eukaryota > Metazoa > Chordata > Mammalia > Diprotodontia > Phalangeridae > Trichosurus > Trichosurus vulpecula. Next base: position 102,994,622 of record NC_050574.1, on the reverse strand, counting down.
GGGAAACACTCATTTGCCCCTTAAGAACATACTGCTCCTCTCAGTAGACACATAAGAGACACAATTTCCTCCCAGTCTTTCTTCCTTCTCTGCATGATTTACTAAAGGGGTGAAGGAATTTGAGGAGGTAAAGGCTGGAAACCTTGATGGTCCAATTTACTTTGAGAGATTTAGAACACCAGACAACTGGACCATTGCCTAATTATACTGTTCCCTTAATTAACTAACAGTGTTTAGTCTAATGAAAATAGTTAAAATACTGTCTTCACCTCTGCTTTGAAAGCTTGCTTATCCCATAAATGGATGCTCCAGATAAAGATATGGAGGCCTATTAGAGAAAAAGGTAATGCCAGATAAAGAGAGCTCTAGTTCTCAGCTAGGATTGCTGTCCCCTTTCCTAACCACAGAATAGTTATTTACCAACTCTTCTCGCTCTGAAAATACCAGATTTTCTGGTTACCCAAGGAAAGAACTGTATAGGATGAAAGTAAAGCCTCCTTCTCACTAAGGATATTGAAATCCTTTCTTTCGGACTGATATGTTTCCTTTTTTTTTAAGGACATAAACTGTCAGAGAGGTGCAATTTCTACAATTTGTCTGAGGAGAAAGAGAGGGCAATCAGAATTGTGCCTGACTTCTCAGGTAAGAAATACCTTGTTTATGTATTTGGGAGTGTTCAAGCTGAGGACATCAGAGCAAGAAGATTCATTGTACAGACTTAATCCCCACATAAAATGTTTGAAGAAGAAGACTATGCAAGAACTATCATCACTCTCAGAAGTGCCATGAAAAGGGATAAATCATCTAGCAAGCCTCTTTACTTCCAGAAGAAAGGCACTATGAGCAAATGCCTGTGCACAGAGGTTGGGGTGGTTCTGGATGGTGTTGAATCTGTTGTACTTAATAAACTCAGCATCTTGTCAAATACTCAGGTCTATTGCTTTCATATTTGGTCAGTCATAGGATTATAAATTTAGATCAGTTGTTCTTAACCTGGTATAAATGCTCCCTCCCATCCTAAAAAAAGATCACTGAATAGATATCAGGTGGTCTGTAACTTCCTGACGTTCTTCCAAGACGAACTTCCCAAACATTCCCTTTAGCAGTAGAAAGCTTTTTTTCAAATTACTGATGGCCTGATTACAATCATGGTGTGACAACTCAATACACAAAGTCATCTTGATATACACAATTACTGAATATTCACTCTAATTTTCACAATCCAAGATCTGCCTTTCCTTTGTGGCAGGATAGACAGGTGATAGAAGTAGTAATAGTTAGACCACTTAGATGGCTCTGTGAATAGGGCTTTTGAAGCAAAGTTCAAATCTGCCCTTAATCACTTGTTAGCTGTGTGATACTAGGCTTCCGTCTGCCATGGTGCCCTCACCTGTAGAATGGGGATAACAACACCTATCTTACAGTGTTGTTTCGAAGATCAAATGGGGTAAACTATATAAAACACTTTGTAAACCTTAAAACACCATAATTGTTAGGAATATTGTTAGTAATCACTTCAGACCAACATTTCTAGTTATCCCACTGGAAATATGGCAACTCTTTGAGTTGCTCTCTAGTGTTTTTAATAGGAATGGATGCTATATTTTGTGAAAAGCTTTTTCTGCATTTGCATGTATTGAGATAATCATGTGATTTGTTGATTTTATTATTGATATGGCCAATTATACTGATAGTTTTCCTAATACTGAACCAGCCCTACATTCGTGGTATATATCCTACCTGGTCATAGTGTGTTATCCTGGTGATAAATTGCTGTAATCACCTCACTAATGTTTTATTTAAATTTTTTGCATCAACGTTCATAGGGAAATTGGTCTATAATTTTCTTTCTCTGTTTTGGCTCTTCCTGGTTTAGGTATCAATACCATATTTGTGTCATAAAAGGACTCTACCTATTTTCTCAAATTGTTTATAACATTTTGGAATTAGTTATTCTTTAAATGTTTGGTAGAATTCACTTGTAAACTCATCTGGTCCTGGTTTTTTTTTTCTTAGGGAGTTCATTAATGTCTTTATGATTACTAACTATGCATTTTCCTCTATCCTAGTTTTCTGCAGCTTGTAATTTTCTCTATCCTTTCACCCTGTCTCTTCTCACCAGTATTTTGCTTCTGAGCACCCTCCCTTCTACCAACCTCTCCCCCCTTTTTTTCTACTTCTACTTCTCTATAGGATAAGATAGATATCTATTACCTGAGTGTGTATTTTACTCTCTTTTTGAGCCAAATTCAGTGACAGTAAGGTTCAAACATTGTTCACCCACTCCCTAATTTCCTTCTACTATAACAGGTCTTTCATGCCTCTTCACATTATATAATTTACACCATTCTGCACACACACACCCTTCCCTCTTCTCCCAGTGCAATGCTAAGTGAATTAATGACATTTGTTTTCTAGATTATGACTGTTAGGTTTAGTTTTTCATTTCATTATCTGCTACTATAAAGTTTTCAGTATGGTTCCCAAGGTCCATCTCACTTTAAAAGGAAAATGAATTGGAGGGAAAAAAGGAGAATGAAATTTGAACTAGTTACACCTAATTGGGACCATCTGATTTCAATTCTCTAATAACCACCCTACTCATCCAGACTAGACCAAGATGATTAAGTGTGATTCTTTCACTCTCTACTCTTAGTCTGCTTTCATTGTTAACTCTCTAGAGTTCAAAGGCACCAAGAACTAATACTTCTTGGCTTGCCAATGTAGCATTCATGTTCTATGCTCTCTGTCACCAATAACATTTCTGAGGGGGATTGGGGATGGGGAGGATAAAGTTTCCCTAAGTACTGGCTTAAATACAGGGCACATAACATCATAATTTCTTGTTGCTATTGTTGTCACCATGCATATTATTACTATTTTCCTCTTGGGGATTACATTACTTGTGGTATTTAGCTTATTTCCTCTGTTTCTTGATTGTCTCCTTCTGTTATCATAGTTTTCCCATCTTTCTGAGATTTTTCTACAGAAGGGGTTCTTTACATTTTTGGGTCAAGAAACCTTTGGCGGTTGGGTGACTCCTATTGATCCCTTTTCTGAATATTTTAATGCATAAAATAAAAAAAAAACAGGATTACAAAGGATACAGATTACAATGAAACATAGTTATCAAGATAATTTTTAAAGTACATGGATCCCAAGTAATGAGCCACTGTCCAAGCTGAATCTGTCTAGAATCTTGCACGTTGCCATCTGTGCCAGAAGTCCCAGTGCCAGGCTTCTGTAGAAAATCTAGCAGTGCCTCCCAGCCACTAAAATCGCTTGGAATGAAAAAAGTCCTCATGTACGCACTTCCTTTTAGGCTGCAGGCAAACACATACTTATTTCTAGTATGTGCTCTTACTACATGGCATAAGCAGGTGCTCAGCGTGAAATCCCACCCCTGCTCTAGTTTTCCACTATCAAAACACAAAGGAAATGGGATTAATGGGACTTAAGATGGCACAAAGATCACCTCATTGCTCTACTTATTACATGGTACAGAGGGCATGGCCCTGAAACAAGATCAGATCCTCCTGAGTTCCAGTCATTCAACTATCTTGCAGCAGCCCCAGTAAATGAAGTGCAGGTAAAAATTGTTTAGGTGTCTTAAACAACTAAGAAAAGTCCATAATGTGTTGTTAACAGGATTTTTACTGAGCCAGTCTCTAACCCGAGAATGCTCCAAGTCACATAAAGCAGATCTAGAGATAGGAGTGCCAGCGATCAAGCCATTTCATTAATCATTTTCAGAGCGAGGAATGTTCTCCTGGCTAAAGTAAAAGCACAGGTTATATATTTAAATCACAACTGGGGAAGGAGCGGGGGAGGTGGATTACAAAATAATCATTTAGTGGTTTTCTGTGAGATACCCATAAGTCCCACAATACAATAGTTTTGGAGCCAAGTCTTTGGGAGTTGTAACCACCTCCCCTAAAGTACAGAACCAGAAGTGATGGGAACAGGTTCTACAATCTTTGATTTGATTGTGAGCATTGTCAGAGCTTTGATTAATTAGTTTAAGCTACATTGTGAGCTCTTACTCCCAAGCCAGAGTCAGATCTTGAGAAAATTAAATTATTAGAATATTCATTACACAAATCATATTAATTAATGTGAAAATTATAAATTTCTTTCTCATTACCTCCTTTTAGCCAAAAGGTTGGAATGACCCTTGAAGGCCGATGAGGAATATTCATTTGAAATATGTTTTTGAATAATTTCTTGATTATAGAAATTTGCTATAAAAGGAAAAAAAAGAAGGACATAGTTATCATATAATGGAGGAAAAATTCCCTTAACTCTGTTTGATTCTAGGCATGAGTCATATCTGACAGCCAATCATGTGGTTACAGCGTGTTGAAGCAAGGCACAGGATTAACCACGAGGGAATTTTCCCTTTCCAGAAAGGAAATAACACAATAGGGAAATAAAGTCAGGAGGATTCTATCTAGGCTGTATCCTAAATTGTCCTCACAACCTTTCCCAGGAGGAGATATCCACCTTACTAGTCCTCAGACTGCTGCACATGCCATTTTCTATTATTAGCTTTGTGAAAATTCAGGCAACTATTCTTGAAATCAAAGCTCAAAACAAATTACAGTCCCAGGAATATTTACCATAAATAGCAAAATTTTCATTAATCACAACTTAAATCACAACTTAAGGAGATAAGTACAACATTTAAAAGGGGCTTAGTTCACAGAGGGAGTAACTGCAAACCTCAGCTCACATTCGGTATCTTGGGTTGGTGGTCTACATCAGCTGTTGCCTTCTCATTTTGGGGATCTTGGGAACAGCTGTCTACCTCAGATATCAGCTGCCATTTAATCTTTAGGGTCAGGTCACCCTTGGGTTCTGAAATCCAAGTGGGCAGCACTGCCCTTTTGAGATGTGGATCCAGAACTCCACTCCCTGGAGTTTGTCCTTTCCATTGTGGCTCAAAGGAGTGTTTTCGGAGGTGACATTTCCAGTAGACCTAGTCACCAGGTTGGAACAGGGGCTGAGTTTCAGTTGGAGTTTCTGAAGAATAGGTCTGTGAAGAAAATGATAAATGTTGGAGAAGATGTGGGCAAGTTGGAACACTAATTCGTTGTTGGTGGAGCTGTGAGATGATCCAACCATTCTGGAGAGCAATTTAGAACTATGTCCAAAGGGCTATAAAATGTGCATACCCTTTGACCCAGCAATATTGCTCCTAGGGCTGTATCCTAAAGAGATCATAGAAATGGGAAAAGGACCCACATGTAAAAAATTTATTTTATTTTATTTTATTTTTCCTTTTTTTGGAGAGGGGAAGGCAGGGCAATTGGGGTTAAGTGGCTTGCCCAAGGTCACACAGCTAGTAAGGTACAAAAATAATTATAGCAGCTCTTTTTTGTAGTAGCCAAAAACTGGAAATCGCGGGGATGCCCATCAGTTGGGGAATGGCTGAACAAGTTGTGGTATATGAATGTAATGGAATAGTATTGTGCTATAAGAAATGATGAGCAGACAGACTTCAGGAAAACCTGGAAAGACTTTTATGGACTGATGCTGAGTGAAGTAAGCAGAATCAGGAGAACACTGTACACAGTAACATCCACAGTGTTGAAGGTTAAATTTTGATAGACTTAGCCCTTCTTAACAATGCAAAGGCCTAACACTTTTACAAAGGACTCATGATGGAAAATGCCATCCAAATCCAGAGAAAGAACCATGGAGTCAGAATGCACAGTGAAGCAAACTCTTTTCTCTTTTGTTTTGTTTTGTTTTGTTTCTCATGGCTTCTCCTATTCATTATAGTTCTTCTATACAACATAACTAATGTGAAAATGTGTTTCATAGGAATATATTCATAGAGTCCATATCGGATTGCCTGCTATTTTGAGGAAGGAGAGGGGAGAGACGGGGAGAAAATTCAAAAACTTATGGAAATGAATGTTGAAAACTGAAAATAAATAAATATAAAATAAATAAATAAAAGAATATGGCTGGGATATAAGTTGGTAAGTCTCTGATATCTTCTGAGACAACCCAATGCAGTATTGTAGGAGGGAGCCTTTGGCTGCTATGCTTCCTACTCACAGGAAGTGGCATTGGGCATTCTGTTACTATCTCACAGGGACTGAGCTTACAGGAACCAAATGGTATAGACCTAAGGCTTAACAGGGCTAAAGGAAGAGTTTTGGGACAGGTGATACCTAGCTCTTCAAAGAGTTTAGCAAAGGAAGTATTAAGTATCCCATCAACTCTTTCAACCATTCCTGATGACTGAGGGTGATAGGCACATGAAGATGCTGAGTAATTGGCCAGGATGAAAGTAGTTTAGCTGATGAAGCTTCTGTGAACTCTACCACTATGTATCTCCTTAGGAATTACGGGGGGCCATAACAGAATGATTTTTTTCTAAAAGGATTTTTACTATCACAGAGGCTGTGGCAGTATGACAGCGGAACACTTCCACCCACCGAGAAAACATATAGACTATAATCAAAGCATATTTGTATCCAAGGGCAAGTGGCAATTGAATAAAGTCGATCTGTGAGAGGAAACTGGCTGTGAGCAGGCTTCAGAGACTTGAATGCTTTGTGCTTGGGGCAGGTGGAACACATCTTGTAGGTGGTCACAGCAGCCCTGTGAAAACCCCAACCCATAGCCCCATAGTCTTAGTAAGTTCACATCCCTCCTTTTGTAGCTCTCTCTCTGCTTTTTGATAAGCATTCTTTTCTGGTCAGTGGCTCTTTCTTCTCCAGTAAGGCTAAGAGTCTTAGGTAGGCCTTTAGTGTACCATGACTATCCCAAGGCTATACTTACGGAACAAAGTGAAAGTTCCATAGGGACCTGTACTATAGGAGCCACTCGCTCAGGAGTTTGAGGAGTTAAAGCTGTGGTTTTCACTGCTTGGTCAGCCAAGTCATTTCCACGGTCATGAATGCTGTTTTCTGTACTGTGTCCTGAAATTTTAATTGCAGCCACAGTCTGGGCAAGCAATAAATTGTCTAGTAGATGGGAAACCTCTTTCTAACCTCTGAAACCTCTGAGGAGATGAGGAAGCACCAATGTTTCCATACCATCCCAAAGTCACGGTCTAAAGCCTTGTCCCCACTTTCCAACAGGTGGGTAGATGGCAGGATTGAATATGCTGCTTACATCAACTACAGGGTACAGGAAAGTGGACCCCTGACAAAGTAAATCTCATACCTTAAATAATCTACAAATGAGAGTGCCTACCCCTCTAAATCGGAACAGAAATAAATATTCTGAGGATTTTTACTGATCTGACCTCTGAGTAGTCAAATTTGGCTAAGTGATATTCCAACAGTGTCTCCATAGTATCATAATAAAAGCAATGGGCTGAGTTTCCAAGGACCAGGCTTCCTTGTCCCACTTCTGCTGGCAGTGTGAGGTTGTAGAAAGCTTGTTTGATTTGCAAACCCAGAACTAGTTTTAAACTCTAGCTAAGCCACTCCCTCTCTACCTAAGAGACCTTGGTCAAGTCACTTAACCTCTCTGACTCTCAGTTTCCTCCTATTTCACATGAGGGAGTTAGACTGGTTGACCTCTAAATTCCCTACCAACTTGACATCTCTCTTCTGATGATCCTATTAATAATTGAATACATCCAATTCAATTCAAACATCATTATTAAGCACCTTTTAAGAAATATGCTAGGAACTGTGGATAAAAAAAATAAAAAAAGAAAATAGTCCCTGTTGTCATGTAGCTGATATTGTCCTCAGGCCAGAGATAAAACATGTACAAAGATAAGTAGATACAAACTACACACAATGGAAATATCATGTAATTGGTCTGGGAGTGGGAGGTAGGTCCAAGAATCATATTTAGCAGAGGCAAGACATTTTACCTCTCCAGAGTTCTGTTGTTAGCTGTGAAATTAGATGGTGACAATATGTACCCTCTGAGAGCCCTTCTAGTTCTAAAATATTATGACACACAGGAATTGTGGCATACTGTGCCTGAAGTTTATTTGAAGGATAAATACATATTTTTGATCTCTCTCAATTAGGGACAGATCATGAGAGAACAATCATTTGGCAGGACTTTCTTAGAAAGACAGAAGATAGGCTGTAAGGGTCGTGAGAAGGAAGTCATTGGGAAAGCAAAAATGAGAGATCTTTCTCTAACATTATAAAATGACACCTCTCCATGTTCATAGTCAAGGAAAATGCCCACCATTAGGTTGGACACACAGTTCTGGCAGCATTTCACATGAGGTACAGAAGAAAGGTCATGCTTGCCTATGGCATAAAGGTGGCAGCCACTGTGACTCTGTATAGCCATAAGCACAAAGAAGACTTCAGGTGTAGGTGGTCCATTCGAGATGCCAACACACCATCCAGTGTTGTCTGGTACCTCTACTGCCCAGTAATATCTGCTTGAAATGAAGGACTGAGTACCAAGAACTTGGGCAAAATCACTGAATCTCCGAGTGTTGTTGGGTACTTCTGCCTGGGCACCTCCATATCTCACGCTCTTCAAATCTTCAGAGATGATGAGACCTGGATGGGCTGTGTCACAATCCAGAGTGATGTCCACTGTGGAGAGAAGAAGTTCAGGTTCAATGAATGGTATTGTCAGAGATTTGTTTTCTTTTATAGGTGATGGGATCAGGTGTGTGGACCATGAAGTGGCCATCAAGGTATCACAGTAATATGTAAAAAAGGTACTGGATAGAGGCAGCACAGCTCCATGGTATGAGGAGCAGAATGTTCTCAGGTTGTCAGGTCGATGGGACAGTGTGGTAGGTGCTAATTTGGAAAATCTGGTTCTTTATGCCTTGATCTTTCGAGTCTCCCAAAACAAATGGTTAACCAATGCAAGGATTTCACAGATCATTTTCATGATTCTACATGTGAAATTAGAGTCATGATATGCTGGCTCTTCTGGGTAATGTTTAAAGACTGCACAGGAGGGAAATGAAGACCAATGCCTCTGAGAAGCAGCAGGGTAAACTAAAAGGGGTACATCCTATAGCTCTATTCTATTTCTCTTTCACTTCTTTTGGCATTTCCCTCCATCCTTATTCCCTATATTCTGTTTCTGTCTTTCTATCTCCTCTCTCTTTTGGCAGTGTGAGGTTGTAGAAAGCTTGTTTGATTTGCAAACCCAGAACTTGATCTAGTGTCTTTCCCATATATAAGTGTGTCTCCCTTCTTTCCTCCTCTGAATTCCTCTCTATCTATAGAAAATATTTCATCTGCTTTATTTGGTTTGGTCTGGAGAATAAGGATGTGACTGTGAGTCTCTTCACTGTCTTCCTCAACAACCTTATTCATTCTCAGAGATTTAATTTTTATGGTCCTCCATATATTTTTCTAGTACATCTGAGATTTACATCTGCCTGTTCAGCTACTCCCAGGACAAACCTTCCCATGGGCATCACTGGCATCTCAACCTTAACATTCCTGAAAGAGTTCTGAAACATGTCCTGAAACATCTCCCTAAACTTGAGTTGTCATCATTTGGACATGATTTGAAGGGACTGGACTTGTGTATTATGCAGAAGAGATAACTTAAGGAGTTGCATGGCGGCTGTCATGAAGTACTTGAATGGTTTTGATGTGAAAGAAACATTAAATTTCTCTGCTGTGCCTCTGATGCTAGATCAAGGAAAATTGACTAGAAATTATAAAAAGTATTTATATTTGATTTGAGAAAAACCTTCTTGGTGATAAAACCAATTTAAAAAAGAGAAACTTATGTGTTTAGAATTATCAGGCTCCTCTTCACCAAATGATTTCAAGCAAAGTCTGGATGACTACTTATTAAATGTTTTGCAAAGAGAATCACTGTTCAGGCAAAGGTAAACTAGATGGCCAAGTTCTTTCTAGCTCCTAGATTCTGAGTTTCTGTGAAGGCCAAATTGGTTCTGGCCCAAAGGAAAATTGGTCAAGATTTGGAGATGTGCTGCCTCTTTGTTATAGATCTTTTCACTTCTTTTCACTCACCTTTAAATTTTAAAAGCATTTCTAGAATTCCAGGGATGGAACAAACAATTGTGTTTATGTGAAACATTTCTACTTCTTTGCGGATCACAGAATCATTCCTATAGAAAACAAACACCAGGTTTAGGTCTCCAATAATCATAAGAATCTTGGCACAGTCTTCACTCCTTTAGTCAGTCAAGGCCCATTGGCCCCCAATTTGTTTAGAGCTTTCCAAATGAAGTAAGAATAGAAACTTACCTCTTCAACATTGCTTTCATGTCCTGAAGAGATAAAAAAAATGATATATGATTAGGACAATGGCGTATTTAAGGTAGGAAAATAGACTTTGGAATGGACCACCTTTTCATTGCCTCAGTGAAACCCACAGAGTAGGGAAGAATCTTGGAGCTTCTGGGGCTGCAACGTGTCTCACATATATTCCCCCTTCTCTCCTCTCACACAGCTATCACCTTAACTCAGGCCCTCTCCACCACTTGCCTGGATTATTGCCATGATCTTCCCATTGGTCATAATTCCTACAATCTCTTCCAAAGCTACAGAAGTAATTTAATTGGAATGAACCTCAGAGGAGGAGAGGTTACTGAGCTACACAGAAGGAGGCAGATTGCTTGAGTGGCAATGGACAGAAAGGAATATTTTGCCTCATGTAATGAACTTGTGAGGGGAGAGACAGGGGTGACAATGTAAGTGAAAGTATCACCAGGACTGGAAAGGACAGTGAGGTGCTTAATGTCAGCTAGAGGAATGCAGGTCTCAGAAAGAACATGAAAATAGAAATGAAAGGAAAGCTTTGAAGATGTTCAGGAAATCATATATTTGCACATAATTCATGTATGTACAATCCATTTTCAAGGAAGGCGGTATGTGTTTTTGAAATCTAGCATTGTGATAAGCATACAACTATTTGTTAGTATGCTATGTGTGCACAAAAGAAAAAATACACAATATATGTAAACCAAATACAAAGGAATCTATTCAATTGCATCATTTAAAAAACTGTGTGCTTTCTGAACTTGTGGAATAATTCTTTAGGAGTTTAGGGATCAGAGTTGGAGATGGAAGATTAAAGCAGATTAAAGCATTCTTCCTTTGTACTCTACTTCATGGTTTTTTAGAAATAGATGGCATTGGTAAGTTCCTGCCTTACCTTTTATGTTCCTTAAGCATATTTCCCATGGCCTTACCTGAAGCAAATCCACATCTGGTTTCCTGCACACTTCCATGGACTCCCTGATCCTCTTCCTTAATTTTTGATTTTGAAGGGACAATCCCCTTATTCTCTTCTTCAGGCCTTTCAAATGGGCCTTTCCTTGCCTCTGCACAATTGATAGATACTCATTTTTCTCCTCATCCAGGAACCTTTGTACTTTCTGGAATTCAGAAGAAATAGATTCCTCTTGAGTCTTTATCTCCTGCTGTAATGAAATAGATGAGACTGATGAGATAGAGGAAATGACATAAGATTAAGTGGCAATGGGTGAGTGACAAGCTTTTTACCTCACAATTGGATTCTGATTTTGTTCATTTTTGTGGCCAACATTCTGCATGGATAGTGAGATCATTTTCTACAATGTTCCCATTATATTTAGCTTTATGCTCCAAGCACAATCCTGCCTTCTTTTGCTTGAAAACACCATGTCCCTTCCTAGGGTGCCCTCAGCCAACTGTAGTGTAAGGGGTAATTGGTTTTGGAATCTGAAGGCCTCATCATGACTTCACCTTGTGCCACTTACCAGCTCTGAGTCTTTGGGCAAAACAGTTAGCCACTCTGACCATCAGTGTCCTCATTTGTAACATTTAATGGAGGCCAGTATCTATCTAGGATACTTTGAGGGAGCACAGCAGAATATGTATGCTGATTGCTGAGAGATAAAGAAATAAATACTTGCCTCCAATAGTGTCAATTTCAACTCCTCATTAGCCATCTGTTGCTCAACATCCTTAGTTTTTCTCTGCAAATCTGCTATACTTTCCTGGAGTTTCTCCTATAAAAATATACATTTTTTAAAAAGCACAAATTGTTTTATCCATGAAGCATTTCAGTTCTACATATTCAAAACTATTCATGTGTGAATGGCTGGGAGACCAATTAATAATGAAAATATAATGCTCTTACTTTTAAAGCTATGAGTAAAAGAACAAAACTAGGAGCTTCAGGCCCGTGTGGCCTATGGTGTGATGTCCCAAGTATTCAGAAAGGATGGTTCTGAGATCAATAGCACAAAGTGGGAATGGGATGACTCATGGTCAGTGAGAAGAACTCCTTTAAATTTCAAAGACTTCATTACCTACACATACCAAGTCTGGACAAGAGCTTTCTCATCACCACATTTTGTTCCCCTTTGGATCATAAGAACAGAGAAAGAGAGCTAGAAGGGTCCTTTAGAGGCTATCTAGTTCGACCCTCTAATTTACAAATAAAGAAAAGACATCCCATTCAACTGGAATGTGTTTCCACACTCCACTTATCCTGTTCCTAGCTTCTCAGGGGAAGACCTAATTCCTATACACACAATCATACATAACTTCGGCCCACAGCCATCTCTCTAGTAAAAAGACAGAGTAAGATATTCTAATGTCCCCTTTGTTTCTGGCTAGATGTGTGACTCTGTGGATGTAACTTGGCTTGACTACGTCCCAGTTTCCCCAAAAGAGTAAAGAGATGACTGGACTAGAACATCTCTCAGTCTTTTTGAGAGGGAAGTTAGATAGATCTTTGAGCTCCCGACTTCCTGAATGACGCAGCTCAGGATTAAGCTAGTCTCTCCTTAGTTCACCTTGCACCTTCTGGGCTCCCTATGACACTGTCAGTTCTTCTTTTCTAAATGTCTTTAGTAATTCAGTGTGTGCAGGCTGGTTGCAGCAGGCATGATGAGAATCAACCCTAGGAGCAAAGTAGAGGACCAAGAAGCCCCTCACCTTCCTGCCTCACAGTCAAGCCTCATGAGAGTGATGCTAGGTTCCTGTGAGTGAGACAAGGGAGCAAGTACAGCTCTATGCCTAAGCTAGTCTGACAAGGTAATGTCTTCTTTTTCCTGTCCACCTCCAGGAGGAGGTAACTTTCAAGTGTCAAATGCAAAGGAGAAACCCTGCTCCATTGTCTTGTCCCTCTTTTCTAGTTCATGAAGGATGAAGGTGTTAGCTATTATCCTACCAGATGAAGATGGCCCTAACAATCTCAGATTACCTGACTCCATTTAGTAAAAAGACTTAAGGCCCTCCCTGAACACAACAGGGTTGGACATTTCAAACCATGTTAGAGGAACATCAAGGGAAACTTCCTGTTGATCTCAATGCATGAGTAAAAGCTCAGGCTGAGGCCAGAGAACACAGCACAGTGCAATTCAACAACAACCTTGTGGGCACTGAGAGCACAGTGATTGGCACATGAAAACACCACATCTCTTCCTGGGATGATCTCTGCAGATGGTAGTACAAATTTAAAATGTTCTTGTGGATGGAGCGATGAATCCATTACTTACCCTGTAGTCCTCAGCAGCCTCATCTATGCAACGGAGTGTGTGAGCCTTATGCTCCTTGGACTCAGAACAGGACACACAGATTGGGCTCTGGTCATCCTCACAGAACAGTTTATGCACTTTCTGATGTGTCTCACACTTGCTATGGCCTCCAGGGTTCTGCAAACAATGAGGTCTCAGTGTTTTGGCAATGGCTGCCAGTTTCCCAAGACGCGCATTGGCTCTGAAATTCCTTGCCTGGGAGACACTCCTGCACTCTGGGCAGGAGAAAGGGGTAGAGGCTTCTTGCCAGCTCCTGAAGAGGCAACTATGGCAGAAACTGTGACCACACTCAATGGACATTGGGTCTTTGAAGTAGTCCGTGCAGATGGAGCAAATGAGCTCTTCCTGGAAGTTTTGAATCAGCTTTGGGAAAGAGGCCATGTTTCTGAGGAAAGAGAATGGCAAAGGTCAGTGACTGGGTCTGGGGACCCTTAGAAATGCCCTTAGTACTTGTGCACTTGAAATTGATCACCTTTATCATCTAATTTTCTTTTCAGAGTACCCTCTATAGCAAAGAAAAAGGTAGAACATGTTACATTCTACAGTTGGGGAAACTGAGGTGAGAAAAAGTGGGGATTTTGAATCCTCTCTGACCTCTTAATGCTCTCCAGAACAGGAACATACCTCCAGTTGAAACACTTTTAAATAGATTAGTAATGTTATTTTGATCAAATTTCCTTCCCTTCCCAGCACGCTTATGTTCAACATTTGAATTATATTGAAGTTTTATTGGATATCACATTTGGATGTTGATTGGATGTCACAATAATGTTCCAGTATTTTAATTTACCTTGGTTGGTCGAGCCACTCCCTGATTTACAGTACCCAATGTGTTTCTCCTTTTTTGCTACTAGAAAAAATTGTATTATGAATATTTGGCTAAATTTGGCACTGTTCTTTCTTCTTTTGATTTCATTGGCCAATGACCAAGAGTGGCATCTCTGCATCTAAGTGTATAGATTCTGCGAATAAGAAAGATTCGGGATAACAGGACAAGGGAAGATGTTATCCCTTCCAGACTCCTACACTACTTTTGGCTCAGCCAGTTGAGTTTCTCCACTTGACCTGAGGTGTTACTGTCTAACCCATGAACATGAAATCTGCCTCCCTTCTCCCTTTGCTGGCTTCAGAGACTCATTCCCAAAGTTTTGTATTTCATCATGGAGAAACATGTCCCTCCACCTCAATGCATGCCATAGCACAGGATGCAATTCTTAAGTCCCTGACACAAATGAAATTTCTCATGAGGAAACTTACCTTCTTTTTTTCTTCTGGTATCTTTCCTTCAGCCTCACTGCTCTGCCTTTAGCTCTGCTCTCAGAATAAGAAATCTCTATGTCTTTCTCATCCCAAACCTTTTATATACCACTAGCACACTGAAGACCCTCCTTCCTATGAGGTGTGAATGAGGTTTGTTCACACTTAGGGACTGCTCAGAGATAAAAGGTGCAAACCAAGGCACTCAGCCCATGTATTAAGAAGGAAGAGTTAGCCATTTCACATTAGTTAAAATGAAAAAGATAAAAATACTAACTTTAGCTCTGCTTGGAAAACTCGTATCATAAATAGGTGCTCCACAAATAGAATTCAGAATACTGGTTAAAATAATCATATTTGGTAAGAGGAAAATGGGGAATTATAACAACAATGTTACTTGCAGCTGTGTAAGGACAATAACACCAGCACACAGGAGGGCTGCTAGCACTGGCTCTTTGATCTGCTTTTCTAAGGAAAGCAACTTTAAAGGGTTCACAATTTCACTTCAATTAAACATACATATATCATTCACTTAACTCAGGAGAATAAGTCAGTACCCTGAACTTCAGAGAAAACACAAACAGAAATTACAAGCAGAAATTATATAAACAGAGCAAATAACAAATCAGCAGACAGAGCTTCTACCTGTCTGTCCATAGCAATACACACATACATAGTTACCAGAGAGAGAAGCACCAACATCTGGGTTTTCAAAGTTTGGGGACTCCTTGACAGCTACCCAGAGCCTCCACACCCACACTCTTTCAATGAGTGTGCCTGGCAACATAACCTCTCCTCCCTCAGTTCTGAGAGTTTTCGATTTTTGATTCTTGATTCTGAGTTCAAAAGCTATACTTTGGGTATACACCGCCTTTTTCAGGGCCTGAGAGCTTCACACCTCTCAAAGGCTTCATACCGCTTGAGGGTTTCATACCTCTCATGACCTAAATAGCAAAATGGTGTGGATCTTCCTACAAACAAAGGCAAGACTCAGTCAAAGGCACTTGATTGCCTTGGTGATGAAAAGCACAGTAAAAAGTTTCACTTTGCTTACCCTTACAGGAATGGGTGTGATTAAAAGGAGTTAAGATTTTCCCTGAGACCCTCTTTCAAATGTTTTTTGCATCAGTATTCTTTTTAAAGAATAACATTTATTAATAACCTCTCTTTTCTGTCATCTCCTTTAGTTCTGATTATGTGAGATGACAAAAAGCAGAGAAGCATCTCTCAGCAGATTGCCTGAAAGTTTTGGAGAAGTATCAGATGAGGCCTTTTATGGATTGATTGAGGGATGGGTGCTGTGGAAGGTATGGGAAAAAATTAAGGGCATTGGTTGAACCTTTGCATGTGTAGCTGAGAAAACAGATCGGATGCATAGAAATCAAATTTATTTAATGCTTAACTCAAGAACTAGTTTACTGACCAGAAACTCAATCAGATCTGATGACCAATGCCAGAAATTCAAGGAATTGTTTCACAGGAGGCACCAGAGTTTTTAGACTCCAGCCTCTAACAGGTAATACCAACCAAGCAAATTGTAAGACAAGTGGAGACACTAGTACAGGCCTACTCTTGATCTGGGCAGACAGGAAGACAGGAAGACAACTGAGGAGAGGTTAAATAATAAGCTTTCTTCTAGTCTCATCTTCTCAAAGGGAGTTCCTGATAATGGGAGCACCAACTCCTACAGGATCCCCTAATCATCCTTCTAGCAGGGACAGTCAAGAAGGGGGGAACATCCCCTATGTCTCAATGAGTCAGTCGAGACAGGCACAGCATTCCAGATTGTGCACTCCCCTAAAATCCCTCAAGCCTCAGTGGGGGCCGGCTGAGGCAGGTACACGCATTCCTCTATGCATTACCCAAATTCCTCTGTGGGTTCTCCATGGGTTCCCCAAATCTCCACTTACCAGTGCCCACTTTATTTATAGGGCAACACACAAAGAAAGCATATTGCAAACAATAGCCTCGCAATTTTGCAATACCTTATTCCTGTATCTCACTGTGCAAGGGTGGTGGAGATATTTTCTACCTTGAGCCTGGGAATTATCTAGTACCTGAGAACTAGAGATTGCTATGGCCATGGAGTCTGGGAACCAAAACCTAAAAAGGATAATAGAATCCTTCTTACAGGAATTTTCTCCCATTATACATCTCAAACAATCGATGTGTCTTATCTGGAAACTACCTCCCTGCTGGCCAATCATTGTTCCTTTGTTTGAATCCTATATTATGTGTAGTTTACAAATACTCAGTGGGAGTGGGCCACCTGTTTTTTGGCTCTCCCTTCTGCTGGATGACTTAATAAACTTCTTTCTAAATTATTTTAGTTCTGGATTTTGTTCTCAGTTCACAGAGGCAGGAGGAGAGAAGACAGGTTTGGAATTGCTACCTTGTAAGTGAGATAGATAATCAATTGGGGGTGGCAGAATGATTATGATCACTTCCTGAGCTCCCAGATAAAATTAGGTGAAAACAATCATGAGTGGACTCATTCAGCATACTTTCCTAACTTAAATGCTTTTGCTGATTTTTTTAAAAGAATGTGATAGGTGAAATTTGAAATAACTGAGGAAACAAAGGTTTGAGCTTCTGAGCCTCCTCAACTTGGTAATTAACTGCATTAAAGAGGGAAGACCAGCTCTTTATGCATTGAAACAGCTGATAGAACATAAACCAGGATAAAGATTAGGGAATTTCCAGGTTGGGAGGGGAGAACAAACAGGTACAATTCCCTGATCAGGGAGACATTGTTCAGCTTCCCAGCCATGTGGGGTTAGATTCATACGATGCAAGGAAATTTTCTCACAGTTCCCAAAATTGAATAAACTTTTTCTACAAGACAGAATTTGGACTATAACCATAATTGAATCAAAAGGGAAATTACCCAGATCCAGAATTAAGTCACAATATGGAGTCAGTGTGGTTCACTCAATTCCCACAATTCTCTCAAGAAGTGAAGAAAAGTAAGGCTGATTTAACAAAACTCATTGACTCTGCTATAGAGGTCATTCTCAGTTAGGTACAGTTTGGACTAGTTGATATCTAATGGGAAGTCTTCCCAACTCTACCATTTTGTATTTTTAATACTATGAAAAATCCAAAGGTAATCACAGGCTCAGGTGTGGCACTCACTTTGGCTGAGGGGTGAATTCCATGGAACAAACTGCTAATTCGATAAGAGTGTGAATTTCTCATGATCAGCATTATCAGAACAAAGCTTATGTCAGAGAGGTGGTACCTGGGGCTAGGAATCAACTGAATTCATAACTTGTGCTGGACCAGGTAAATTTCCACCTTGTGCTAGGAGGAGCTGAGATTCAGAGCAAGTATCCTAGTTTGAAACATTCAAGATAGGTTTGTCACTTAGCAATCTTACTTCCTTTTCTGAATTTCAGAGTTGGTTCCATTTGCCAGAGACCAAAGGGGAAAGGTTACAGTTACAATGAAATGCTAGCCCCTGCTTTAATCCAACAGAGATGATGAATTACATAGGACACCAGCCCACTTCACTTCTCAATTTAAAGGCCGTGCTGATTGACTAAATTGGCTGTGGAGATGTCCCAGCTCTAGCCTTGGATCTCTTCAGGGATTTGGATATTCAGTATGAATGAAAGAGCATTTCAGTTAGAATGAGGTTCTAGGTTCCATATGTACTTACTTTGCATATTGAAAACTATTCTAAGCCCCAAATTGACTATCTGGAGAATGAGTTTTATGTCCCATTGTCAGTAAGGTGAAATTTAGTGTGAGCAAGGAAGATTTTAGCATGTGTAAAGTGGATTTTTGTTATAATTTTTTTTTGCAGGGTGAAGGCAGGGCAATTGGGGTTCAGTGACTTGCCCAAGGTCACCCAGCTAGTTAATGTGTCAAATGTCTGAGGCTGGATTTGAACTCAGGTCCTCCTGACTCTAGGACCAGTGCTGTACTCACTGAGCTACCTAGCTGCCCCATTATAATTTCTTAAGAGTTCAGTTTCCCAGGATCTATGGCCATAGCAATCTCTGTTTCCCAGGTATTAGATATGAGTTCCCAGGCTCATGGTTCAAACATCTCCACCACGTTTGTGCAGTATTATGTAAGGATAAATAATGTAAACATGTGCTGAGATTGTAAACATCCACTGCAATTGTGCAGTAAGATATAGGGATGAGTTGATGTAAACTTGTGAGTCTATTGTTGATAATATAGGTCCTTTGATGCCCTATAAAGCAGGTGGTCAGTGTTCAGTGAGTTTGGGAACCTTTGTTGTTGAATGCACAAGCTGGGATGCTGTGTGACTTGACTGGCCCCCATCGATGCTTGGGAGGGGGGAATCTGTGTTTGCCTCAACTGGCCCCCACTGAGGCTTGAGGGGATTTAAGGGAACCCTTTAGAGTTGAATGCACAAGTTGTGCCCATCTCGATTGCTCCCCCTTCTCCCTGGGCCCCTGCCAGAAGGGTGATTAGGGAATGCCGTAGGAGTTTGTAGTGCTTCCCTTATCAGCAATACTGTGTTAGAGAAGACTAGACTAGAATAAAACTTATTAACCCCTTTGAAGCTGTTTTTCTGTCTTACCAGATCAAGAATGAACCTGTTAGAGGGTGGAGTCCAAACTTCCAGTGCCTCCCATGTGTTATTTGTCTAATACCCATTGAAAAAGATTGAAAAGAAACCATTTTCTTGAGCCTTGTAGCTGGGTGAGAAAGATCAGCTGACAGGACTAAAGAGAATGGCAGAGTCTTCTCAAGTATAGAGGAGGGGACCTTGCAAGAATCTAGCATTATTAACTACTCCTATTGGAAGATGAAATTCAGAGGGAAAGGACATCTGGAGAAGGTAGACACTTAATATTCTGCCTATAAGGGAGCATTCATGGGAGACATCCCTTTTTAGAAGTTCTCATTAGACGTAAGGGGAGACACAGTGTGATGGAACATATAGACAAATAGCTTCTGCACCAGGAAGACGTGGATTCCTGTCACACCTCAGATATTTCTTGCTTGTGTAATCTCTTAGCCTTCTTTTCATCCAACAAGTTACTTACTCCACCAAATGTATGTCTACCTAAAAGTTTTGTTAAAAGAGGCAAACAGGCTAGGTGATATATAAATTCATTTTGTTTATTCCTTTGAAGCTAGCAGAATACATGCATGCACAGAGCCAAAATGTAAATCCTGACTGCCTGATAAAAGAATGACAAACCTTTTTATATATTTTAGGACAATCCCAACTCAGGATTTCTGCATCCCTCAGATTTATGGTCTCCCTACGTGTCTAACCATACCATTACAAAGGAAGTTTCTTAGTTGAACAAGTTGTAAATACAAGACAAGACAATTGACAAAGTGTCAATTGAAATTACAATCCCAGGATATCGGTGTTTTCCCTGTATAGCATATGTCCATAGGATACCAAGATAAGAAAAGTCCCACTATTCAAGACAATGTATGGTCCTAGACATCCTGTCCTTTAGTGGTTAGAAACAGAAACAATGCTCCTGGTCAGCCTCATCTGGTCTTAAAATTGCTGACACAGGAAAGGGCATTTTTAGAGCAAAGCAAAGCATGTCTGGTTGATTAGTTCAGGCTTTAGCCTTTATTAGGGCTCAAATGATCTTAAATGATTATCAGGTACTAAATGGTGAGAGGAGGGAAGAACTCTTCCCTCTTGTGCTTCAGGGGCTTAAGATTCATCTTGCAGGAAGCCAGGGATTCTACACAGTAGAGGTTAGGAGGAACACGCAAAGCAGGGGTGCAAAGGTGCAAAGTGCATATTTGTTGATGAGGAAGAGCAAGCAGGACAGAACCACTGGAATGTAAAGTTCACACAGCAGAATAATGGCTTAAAAAAAACCAACTTAAAAGACAAGAAAGAGGCCAGGTTGTGAGAACCTTTAAATGCTAACCAGAACAGTTTGTATTTAAATATGAATTTAATTAACAAAAAAATAAAGGTAGACCCAAGGAAGAGATATAAGAAGACATTTCTTCCTTCCCCTTCTTTTCCAGGGTGGAGAAATAGGAATGTGGAATACTGCCTATAATATCTTGAGGAAAATTAATATTATGCTGGATGATTCGATAATTAATATTACTTTGTATGTAATATATTTTTCCCTATTTTTTCAGAACCCCATCTCCTAGCCCAGAGATGGGGAACCTGCAGCCCTGAGGCCACATGTGTCCTTCTAGGTCCTTGGTTGTGGCCTTTTGACTGAGTCCAAGTTCTACAGAACAAATCTTTTTAAGGGGATTTGATCTGTGAAGTTTGGATTCAGTCAAAGGTCCACATCTGAGGACCTAGAAGGCCACAGGTAGGCTGGAGGATGGAATTAGTCCAACTCAAAAAGAGACCTCTCCAATTTTTATTCCCCAGACCACCTCCTTATTAACCAATTTAAAGTTTATGCCTTAAATAGAGAGTCTCCTTGGGCTAGGACCACTCTGGGGACAATTCTACTGTCCTTGCTTCTACTTTTCAAAGTTAGGGGTGACTTGATCTTCAAGAGAAAGGCCAAGTAAGGGGACATTCTCATTGAAGTTGTTTTATTTTCTAACCAAGATTACTAGAGGCTGTTGAAGCCCATCAAGTAATTAACATTCCTTAATTGCTAGAAAGGACCCTGATCATCCACACCTGGAGGTCAAACCACCTGCCAATCAGGATTTCCTCACCTGTACCAGGGGAAGTTCGAAAGATTAGTCTGGCCAACAGGAAGAGAGACACAGATAGATTTAAAAGACCCTGTTGGCCCTCACTCAGGGTCTCCATTCTTTGGTAGAGTGATGTCAAAGTCCCAATGCCTTGGTTACTACTAGCCTAACTAAAAAGCTGATCATGCTCAGGTCCCTGGATTTTGCTGAACTGCCAATGTGATACATTTTACTAACAGTTTACACATTGTTGTTATTAAAATGACATCTTGCCCTGGAAAAAACTGCCTTTGTTGTAATTTTATTCACCACAGCCCGACTTCAGTGTATTGGTCAACTTTGCTGAGCTCTCCACACCCCTGTACCCTTTACATTTTGTTTCATAAAGGACTGATCTCTAGAAGTAGGAGAAAGAAGCAAAAGTATGGAAGATTATATCTATTAAGGAGGATTCTGGCAAGAATTTTGACAGCAATGACTAACAGAAAGACACCCCACCCCCGTGATTGTCACAGAACAATCTATTTCCTTTGCCTTTATAGAGATGGACAATGGAGGATAAAATAAGGGAAAAAAGATTCCCATCTCCAAATGCTATGAAAATTTAAGATAGGATTGTTGTGACATTGATTGGTATAGTTGTTAGGTTCCTGAAGTAGACATGAGCATCAGGTTCTTGGGGTAAGAGAGGAAAACAGAGGCTGTAAACATACAAAGCAGGACACAAAGACCATGTTCGGAATTTAATGCTCATTCTACATAGCTGACATTAAATTAGTAATTTGAACAAAAGTAGAAAAAAATTTTTCACATTTCTCTAGTACTTTAAAATCTCAAACTATATGTTCAATAAAGTTGTTTCCTCACAACAACCCTCTGAAGTAACCAGAACAATGACATCCCCATTTTCAAGTCAAAATTTGGTTCAATTCAAAATCTATTGTCCACTATGCACAAGGCAGTGCAAAGGATGGAGATTAAAGTCTCTGCCTTCATGGAAGTGTAAAAGCAGAAAATCAGAGCCCGAGGACTCATCATAGATTACATGATCAACTCAATTTGGGTACTGGAGATTGAATTCAGACCTCTTAGTTCCATATTCTGCTCCCATTTGCTATGCAAGCCTGGCTCAAAGAGTTGACATTTTTAAAATGGGGTGAGTGAAAATGCTGGTCAGAAGTGATTAGCAATAACATCTAATAACTAACATTTATAGAGTACTTTAAGGTTTACAAAGTACTTTGCATCGTTTACTTCATTTGAAGTTCAAAACAACTCTGTAGGGTAGGTGTTATTATTCCGATTCTACAAGAAGTAGGAAGTCTCCTAAGTGACTTGCCTAGTATCACACAGCTAGTAAGTAGCTGAAAGCAGATTTGAACTTTTGGTTCTAATGCGCTATCCACAGGGCGCCCAGTGGCTCATTACTACTTCTGTCACTTGACTACCCTGCCACCAAATAAAGGCAGATCCCAGATTGTGAAAATTGGAGTAAATATTCAGTAATTGTATATATCAAGATGACTTCTCTGTGTATTGAGTTCTCAAATGGTGATTGCAATCAGGTCATCAGTAATTTGAAAAGAACTTTCCACTGCTAATGGGAATGTTTTGGCAGGCTGGTTTTGATAGAACATCAGGAATTCACGGATCCCCTGTTATCTTATTCAGTGACCTTTTGAGTGTGTGCGGGAATTGGAGGAGGGTCCCATTTATGCCAGGTTAAGAACCTTTGCTTTAGATTTATAATCCTATGAAACCAAAAGACATGAGTATTTGACAAGATGTTAAGTTTATTAATTACAATAGATTCAACACCATCCAGAACCACCTCAACCTCTGTGCACAGGCATTTCCTCATAGTGCCTTTCTATTGGAGGTAAAGAGGCTTGCAAGATGAGTTATCCCTCTAAATGTAATTCCTAAAAGTGGTGACAGATTCTTGCATAGTTTTCCTTTTCAACAATTTTATCCCAGGAGTAAGTCTATATAATGAATGTTCTTCTTCTGATGTCCTCAGCTTGAACACTCCCAAATATATAAACAAGGTATGGTTTACCTGAGGAGTCAGAGACAATTCTGATTGCCCTCTTTTTCTCCTCAGACAAGTTGTAGAAATTGCATCTCTCTGATAGCTTATATCCTAGAAAAAGGGAAAGATATCAGTTCAAAGGAAAGGGATTTCAGTATCCTCAGTGAGAAACAGGCCTTGCTTAAATGCTATACAGTTCTTTCCCAGGGTAACCAGAAAATCTGGTATTTCCAGAGCAAGAAGAGTTGGTAAATAACTATTCTGTGGTTAGGAAAGGGGACAGCAATCCTAGCTGAAAACAAGAACTCTCTTTATCTGGCATTTCCTTTTTCTCTAATAAGCCTCCATATCTATTTCTAGAGCATTTACGGGATAAGCAAGCTTTCAAAGCAGAGGTGAAGACAGTATTTTAACTTTTGTGCTTTTAAGTAAGGTAAAATGGCCAAGTAAGCAGTTTAAACTCATCTTCCTTGCAGTAAAGACCAGGATAACTCCAGTTATAAGAATAACTACTTGCAGATAAATGACTCCTTGCCTTTATAGGCAACAATTACTTGCTGGGCTTGAAATGCCCATATTTCTCCAGCTCTCGTGATCTGAGCAAAGAATAAAAAGTTGGCTTCCCATTAGCTCAGACCTCATAGGACTAAACACTGCAAGTTAATTAGGGGAACAGTATAATTAGGCAATGGTCCAGTTGTCTAGCGCTCTAAATCTCTCAAAGTAAATTGGACCATCAAGGTTTCCAGCCTTTACCTCTCAAATTCCTTCACCCCTTTAGTAAATCATGCAGAGAAGGAAGAAAGACTGGGAGGAAATTGTGTCTCTTATGTGTCTACCGACAGGATCAATATGTTCCTAAGGGGCAAATGAGTGCTTCCCAAATATTTGAAGGTTTATTTCTTGACAGAGATTTCTGAAGAATCTGCTCATTTCTTAGGGCTGTCAGGGTCTGAGTATCAAACAAAGCCTTTTCTCTTCCCACCATGCCCCAGATGCATAGACAGCAGCCCTCAAAGGAAAGCAGCCATTTACACAGCTGTGCTGGTCTCAGGCTCCTTGATTTTGATTTCATTTCAAAGTAATAAGATCATACATCTGGAAGGGATCTCATACAAGTTATTTAGTGCAACACACCTCCCACCCACCACACCCAGGCAGGAATGAAGTGATGTAGAAAAGGAGCTTTCTAAGGTCACACAGAAGGAGTTAGGAACAGTGAAATGCTTTGTACTTCTGATCCAGTAACTTGGACTACTACATTTCCCAGTGCCCAGTGCCCAGAACTTCTTTACCTTACATATTTTAGGAAAGAGGCACATAATGACTCCTTACTAAAATTGTGCTCTGCTTAGACTCCTAAGAAATCTCCCCTTTGAGTCCCTTTTCCTGTTGTTTCTACCCTTCATGAATGAATGAAAAGGTCCATAAGCACTTACTATATGCCAAGCACCCTGCTCAGATGTCCTAATGCCTCCAACTCCAACAGTCCTCTGTGTGCTCATATAAGCCCTGCTCCTGCCTCCAAGCAAGACTCCACCTCAGTGAAGAAGCTCCAGGGCTGTCCCAAGAGACCTAACCAAATGCTGCTGGGAAGTATACTAGCAGTAATTCCCAAGTTAAAGACACCAGGGCATCAGAGCTTGGATAGCAGACATATTCAAAACCACACCTCTAATGGGTAGTTTGTTTGCCTCCTAGCACTCTTGTGAGCAAATCCCAAAGATCCTTGCCCAAAGGCTGACACTTACTTTCAAAGAGTTTTAAAAATCCAGTGACCACAGTGAAATAAAAAGCATCCACATTCAGTATGAAAGGTTTCAAATTTGGGAAAACATGGCTCCTAGAGAAAAGAAAAGTCATTGATTGGACAGTCTGTGCCTTTCATTTAATAAATGCCCTATTTCCTATACCTCTTTTGAACAAACACACAGGTCATTCTCCCCCAATACCTTACCACCAAGCCCCAATCTAGAAAGAAACATACCTTTCCAAGGTTTGTGCCACACCCTAGAAAGAAAAAAGAAAGTCAGTGTAGTCTACGAATGATTTTTCCTAAAGCTTTGCCATGATACCAGCCTCTAAAAGCCCATAGCCTCCCAGTCCTGAGCAGAGACTTTCACAGCTCTTTTCTCTTATTTTCTTGATTTCACTAAACCTCAACTTGGAAAGGCAGGATTCTGGATATAAACTTTCTTCCCATGCCAGGAGGTACTTGGGGAGTTCCTACATTGTGCTAGCCGAAATGTGGTCAAGAAGGAGGTCTCCAAAATGCAAATTAAAACAATTCTGAATTACTACCTCATACCTATTAATTAGATTGGCTAATAGGACAGCAAAGGTAAATGACAAATGGAGGGGATGAGGGAAAAATAAAGCTTTAATGCACTGCTGGTAGAGTTGTGAACTGATTCAACCCTTCTGTAGAGCAATTTGGCACTATGCCCAAAGGGCTATAAAACCATGCATATCCTTTGAGCTAGCAATACCACTACTAGGTCTGTATCCCAAAAGAGATTTTTTAAAAAAGAAAAAAATCTATATGCACAAAAATATTTATAGCAGCTCTTTTCTGGAGGTAAAGGATTAGAAATTGAGGGGATGCCCATTAGTTGAGGAATGGTTGCGCAACTTGTGGTATGTAATTATGATGGAATACTACTATACTACAAAGAAATAATGAACAGGATGCTCTCTGAAAAACCTGGAAAGACTTACATGGGCTGATGCAAAGTAAAATGTACTGTGTACAAAGTAACAGCAATATTATATGATGATTAGCTGTGAATGACTTAGCTATTCTCAGCAATACAAGGATCCAAGACAGCTCTGAAGGATTTATGATGACGAATGCTATCCGTAGACAGACAAAAAAAAACTGAAGGTGTCTGAATGCAGATTGAAGAATACATTTTTTCAACTTTATTTTTCTTGAGGTTTTTTTTTATTATGTTTTCTTTCACAACATGACTATTATGGAAGTGTTTTGCATGACTACACATGTATAACCTATATTGAATTGCTTGCCTTCTCAATGGAAGTAGGGAGTGGGGGAGAGAGAAAGGGAGACAATTTGGAACTCAAAAGTTTTAAAAATGAATGTTAAAAATTGTTTTACATGTAACTGTGGAAAAATAAAATCCTAAATAAAATTTAAAAAAAATTAAGCACAGAATAAAAAAAGGTCTCCAGGGGACTACGTGTTTATCTCATTTTGTGATAAGGCCTATTCAGGCATTCTCTATCACATGGAGAAAAACAGGGAGAATTATTGATAACAAAAGGCCTCCGAGTAACGAATGGCGATCTTCTGGGGCCATCCCCACAGCAGCATGGAAACCATGAGTGCTTCCCATGCCTCATTCCAGCTGCTGTTGATTTCACATATAATAATAGATCCAAGCTATAGGAACAGGATTCCTAGGTTTCAGAACCTTGGATCACTTGACCCCAGCAAGCTGATCTCAGGCCAAAATATCTGTAGTCAGACATCTCATTCCTTAGGAGTGACTCCTTCCCCCCCTCCCCGTAAAATACAAGGCAATACAGCAAGAGACAAGGGCAGATCTCAAAATAAATCTTTTGGGATCTGGAAAGGTGAGTGAAAGAAGAAACAACTGATCCCAAAGAGGTTACCATAGTCTTACCTGTAGCATTTCTACATTTGGCTTCTGCATCTCTTCCTCCAGCTCAGTGATTATGGCTGCTAGGAATCTGCTTTGGCTGGACATCATGGCCTCCCACTCCTTCTTTTTCTTCATGATTTTTCGTTCCTGTATAGCCTCCATCTCCTTCAGCCTCTGATAGACCTCATAGAACTTCTTGTTCTCTTTCTCCACAATGACTTTTTCCTCATTAACTTTCTTTTTCCTTGTCAGATATCCCCATAGTTGCTTAAATTTCTTCTGAAATATTCTGTTTCTATTTTTATAGTCCTGAAGAGAAAGATATTAGATGATATACCAAGGGCAACATCATGGCCTCCCCAAATCTCCCCTTCCCTCCCTGCTCAGTGTGAAGTAATGCAAAGAGCACTGGGCTAAGCAGGAGTCAAGAGCCCAGCATTCCCCACCCCCCACCCCCAGCCAGCTGTATGATGTGGGGAAGTTAGCCTCTGACTTCAGTTTTATCCTTTAAAATCAGAGCTTTCGTACATATGGATGACATCAAAGGGCCTTTACATTTTGAATTTTTTAGAGTTCTTAAAACATGCAAACAACTTACTCCAATCTGCCTTTATCCATCCTCTTACATTTCTTATCATGAAAGAAGAATTGTCTTTCATCCAATCCATTCAAGTCTAATTTAATCTTTGATACTTACCATACCATGTTTGGATATTCACCATGTTTGCCAGCTCTCCTAGTTTATAGGAGAGACTTGCCTCCTTCACTATTCTCAGCTCCTAAAGGCACCTCTAACACTCCCAAGTCCAGGAATTTTTCTTCATTTCTCCCTCTTTTTTTTACTTGACTGCTTCCCAGTTCCCTCAGCCTTCATAAGATCCATGAAAGCATGCGAATTTAAGCTTGATTATGAATCCTTTACAAATGGCCTTAGGGGGTATTTTATTTTTAAAACTTCTGCAGAAACTTTTCCTAGCAGAAAGCTGGGAAAACAATCTTTACAACAAGTGTCTGATAAAGATCTCATTTCTCAAATATAGAGAACTGAGTCAGATTTATAAGAATACAAGCCACTTTCCAATTGATGAATGGTCAAACTATATGGACAGGCAGTTTTCAGATGAAGAAACCAAAGTTATCTATAGTCACATGAAGAAATGCTGTAAATCACTTTTGTTTAGAGAAATGCAAATTAAAATAAGTCTGAATACCACCTTATACCTATCTACATCCAAATGGCAATCAAACTGTGCATACCCTTTGATCCAGCAATGCCACTACTGGGTCTGTATCCCAAAGAGATCATAAAAAAGGAGAAGGACCTCCATGCACAAAAATATTTATAGCAGGTCTTTTTGTGGTGGAGAGGATTAGAAATTGAGGGATGCCCATCAATTGGGGAATGACTGAACAAGTTATATTATATGAATATAATGAAATACTATTGTACAATAAAAAATGATGAACAGGCAGATTGTAGAAAAACTGGGAAAGACTTATCTGAACTGATGCAAAGTGGAATGAGCAGAACCAAGAGAACACTGCACACAATAACAGCAACATTGTGTGATGATCAACTAATGAATCACTTAGCTCTTTTCTGCCATATAATGATCCAAGACAATTCCAAAGGACTCACGATGGGAAATGCTATCCTCATCCAGAGAAGGAACTGGAGTCTGAACGAAGATTGAAGCATACTATTTTAACTTTATTTTTTGTGGTGTTTTTTTCCTTTTGGTTTGTTTCTTTTTTCACAACATGACTGATATGGAAATATGCTTTACGTATTTGCAGATATAAAACCCATATCAAATTGCTTAATGTTTAGAAGAGGAGAGGTCAGAGAGGAAGAGAGAAAAATTTAGAACTCAAAATTTTGTAAAAAAAATTAATTTTTAAACTTGTCTTTACATCTAATTGTAGAAAATGAAATACTATTTAAAAAAGAAACTCTTTTCCTCATAACGTGGTCATGGTTCCCTATTTCCTGTACAACTGATACTTCTTTGCCAGAAATTTAATCTTCTCCACAAACCAGAGATGATATACCTTTAGAGAAGCCTCTCCAATATTCAAGCCACCCCTGTAGTCAGCCAGATTTCCTGCCTCTGTGCCTTTGGTCAAGTTACCCCCTAATGCCTACAACACTATTGCAATGCCTTCATGAAGCCTCCCATAATGGGCAACACAACCTTCCTGACTCTCACAAACCTCTCCAACCCATGCTGAAGGAAGCAAGACTTCATATTCCTTTCTCTTACTGGACTCAAGCCAACTAAGTTCTGGGGAAATCCTGGTCCTTTGATGTTATTTCTGTTTATTAAATGCATCTAATTTGTGTAACTATTGCTATATTTGTAAGAATTTCCTCCCTAGGAATATGAAACAGTGATTACTTACCTACTCTAGGAGACCTCTAACGGCCTCTTCTGCCTAAGGATGATAATAAGAACATGCCTGCCTGACTGGTTTGCCCAAGGAAACCTGAAATATGCTGGGGAAATGTGCTCCTAAGCTTTCCAGTGCTCCTTAACATCCAGTGACAATGGCCTCTTTGCTGTTCCTCAAACAGGATCCTCCAGCCACAGATTCCTTTATCACTGGAATTCCTCCAATGCTGGGAACTCTCTGTCCTCATCTCTGCCTCATGGGTGCCCAGCTTCCTTCAGCCCCAGCTAAAATCCTACATTCTACAAGAAGTGCTTCCCCATCTCTCTTCATGTTAGTCCCTTCCTTCCTTCTGTTGAGTATTTTCATTTCATCTTGTCTATATCTTGATTGAACATGTGTTTTCATGTTTTCTCTCTTATTAGTCTGAGGGTTCCTTGAGAGCAGGACCCATCTTTGATTTATTCCACCATTGTCACAGGACTTAAAATATAGGAGAAACCTAATATATGTTTAATGACTGTTACTAAGGAAGATGATGGTGGAAGGATAATCTGACTCACCGTTTTCCAAGTACTCTTTCAAGGAAAATTTGTAATCATTTCACACCGTTGGATTAGCAAACTCCTCACTTCTCAAAGCTTACTTGTCAACTGACTCCTAATCAGGTTAATCACCATCTCTCTTAAACCCCCATTTTTCTGCTTTGATTGGTGAAGGGGTCTAAGATTGGGCATCAGAGATCAGAGAGCTGAAACAAGAAGGCAGAGATAGAGGCCAGCTTCAGCTAGAGACAACTTAACCCCCAGCACTGGATTTCAGGTCAGGAGACACTGGTTTGATTCAAATTTCTGGACTCATTAGTGTCTTATGATAAACAACTCACTATCTATGAACCTCAGTTCCCTCACTTGCCAAATATGTCTAATAATGATGGGAGGCTTTTCATGAAAATCATTGGAGATTAGACATATACAAGATTTATCTGAGGAGACACACAGATACTTACAACCCATGCCACAGCCCATATCAGAGATTGCTCCCTCTCCCATAATATAAGCTTCTGGACTATTTTTAGCTTTCTGCACAAGATTTCCATCTGGATTTTGATCTTCTTCTGTAAGAGAAACAGGAATAAACACTGTTAGGAAATCTCTTTTCTAGGTCTGAGTCCCGTGACTCAGGGGGCTGAGAAACTCAAGAGCCCTGACAAGCTACTACTGTTTCGTTGATTTGTAGCAAGGAAGGAAAGAGGCTATTTCACCCCACTGTGATGGATAGTTGAGTATCAGGGGATAGATCCCAGTGACAGACCAAAGTAGGAACAACTAAATTGAGCATGGAGAAGTCACTACCAATGAACACCTTAAGCAACCTGGAAGAATGGCATTGATCTGTGCATGACTCACTCTGTAGAGCAGAGCAGCCACTGCAATGGGCCAATGTATGTCATGCGCATGATCCTCTGACTTAGAGCAGGTCACACAGAGTAGGGTCTTGTTCCTATCACAGAACAGTTTCTGGTCTTCCCTGTGTATCTCACACATCCCTTCTCCTTCAGGGTACATTGTTATGTCAACTCGAAGAGTTCTCAGCTGGGAGAATTCCCAGCATGCAGCACAGCATGAAGGTGGACGGGTTTTCTTCCTGAAGCAAGACATACAAATTCTATGTCCACATTCAGCTAAGATTAGCTTACTGACTTCATTCAAGCAGATAACACAGACACCCTCTTCCTCTTCATCAGCTATGACCCTGAAGAGAGAAAATGAGGCATAGTAAGGATGTTTCTCCCACTCCTCCATTTTTGAAGTTTAAAAAAACATTTCACAAAACAGCATAGCAAGCCAAGTAATAGTTGATGATTTTCCTAATAAACTTGGGGCAGAGTCTCCAACAAATGTAGACACCATCAGTTGGAAGGGTGGGACATCTTGTAATAATATCTAGCTTTGACACAGAGCTTTAAGGTGCTTTTCAAACACTATCCTTTTTGGTCCACACAAAAGCCTTATAAAGTACATGATATTATCTGTATAGTTGATGGGGAACCTCAGTATGAGAGGCTGTGATTTGCCTAGAATCAGACAAGTAGGAGTCAAACTCAGCACTCCTGTTTCCAAGGAAAGAAATGTATCTGAGAAATTTGATACCCTTAACTCAAAATTAATCCATATTTATTCAGTTTGTTGTGATTTGATAGGTATCAGTGATTGTAGTAGTGAATCAAGCAACATGACTTAAAGTTTAATTTGCTGTTAAGAGAAGGGTTATGAATGATTATTCTACCATACATTGAGGATTATATTACTTATATTTATCAGCTAGATTCATAGTTAGCAATGTGATAAACAAATAATTGCTATATTATCCCCCTCTCTTGCTTGGTAACATGCTGTAATATGGTTTATTTGCTGGTGTAGTACCCCTCACTCCTGTGAATCACTACTGTCCACTTCCTGGTGACCTTTGCTTCAAACCCAGAACTTCTTTGGACCCTAAGGATCGTGTTGACCAAAAACTAGGGATCTCATGACTTGTGGAAGACCCTGTGACATAGCGGGGGATGGGGGGGGGGAGGGCTGAGAAACTCAAGAGTCCTGACAAGCTAATACTGTTTCATTGATTTGTAGCAAAGAGTCACAGAAGGAAAGAGAGGCTGTTGTTGAAAGAGTCTAATGACCTTTGGAAAACCCCTGCTCTGCTTACTTGGAGTTGATGACCTGTGGAAGGCCTTATGACCCATGAGAGGTCTGCTGACCAAGTGGTTGATTGATGGATACTTCTCTTAACCAACCATAAGATTTCTCTACTTCCAGAATTGAACAAGCAGTGAATTTGAATGCCGTCTTCTATTTTTAGTGCTCCTGCAAGTATATAAAGGTATCTAGCACCCAAGGTGGGGGGGGGGGTCTCTGATGGTGAGGAAGATCTTGGACCTACTTAATTTGGGACCCCTGGACTCCCTAATAAATTGATTAATCATGTTTGGAATTCTCCATTTCTTTTGTTACAGATTGGAATTTTCTGGTCCATGCCAGCTATTAATCAACATTTATTATGTCTACTACGTGCCAGGCACTCTTCTGGAAACATTACAAATATCGCCTCATTTGGTCAGCACAATGACCCTGAGACTTAGGGATGTTATTTCCCAGATCATACAGCTGAGGAAACTGAAACAAAGGTTAAGTGACTTGCCCAGAATTAAACAGTTAATTCCAAGCAGGGATTCCCGATGCCAGGCCCAGTGCCCTACCCATTTTGCCACTTAGTTAATAAGTAATAATAACAAATAACAGGTGAAACATCCTGCTACAAAGGGAAAATGAGCAATTTGAAGTCAGTATCTACGCTCAAATCTTAGTTCTGCCACTGTTTTTCTGATGTTGGCCAAGTGACTAAAAGAGGAAAAAAAAAATTTCTTTTTGGCCTCAGTTTCCCCCTCTGTAAAATGACATGATGAAACTAGGTGATCTTTAAGGTTTCCAGACCCCACTAATTACTAGGTCTTCAATAGCAAAAGAACTTTCCTCAGAGAGACACCTACCTTGGACATCCTCTCAACGCTCTCAGCCTCTGGAATCCAGCTAGTCGATACATAACAGCGCAGAGCAGCACACAGCACCAAAGTGAGTAGGGGCTGGGGCTTATATATGTTTTCTCCACATACTTCCCCACCCAAGTAATCTGCTGGAGTACTGGGTTGAATCAATTATAAAATACAAGGTATTTTGTCCCCTCCAAGAAAACCCTTTTGTATCCTAGTTCTGCCACTTTCTATCTTTCTGAAGTTGGCCAAGTCATTAAAAGAGGAAAAAACATCTCTTTCTGGCCTTAGTTACCCCTTCTCTAAAATGAGATGACGAAACTAGATGACCTCAGAGGTTTCGGAGGGGGGGGGGGGCCTTCACTAATTCAATCAACCAATCAACTATTTATTAAGTGATTACTAAGTGTTGGGGGGTGGGGTTTGTGCTAAGCAAGACAAAAACATGATCCCACCCTTCTAAGAGCTCACAGTCAAATAGGACAGAGAATCTGAAAACAAACTTGTACTTAACCAAGTTCCTTAGAGAAGGCCCTAGCCATGAGGATAGATTAGGGGAGGAGCTGCCAATGATACCTGACAGAAGTTGGCATTTAAACTGAAAGCTGTTTTCAGGAAACAAAGAGAGAAAGGAGTCACCTGATGAATTAATCCACCTATCTTCTTGTCACCTAAGAGTATTTAGAAAGTAATTACCAACTCTGGTCTTTTCAAATTAAAGAGTTTTTTTGTTTTTTTTTTTAAATCAACAGTTATCTCACTTGCATGCAGGCATAACATCAGGAACTCCACTCTTCCATGTAAACCAACTCAGGTACAAGTTTTTGGAAGAACAAGATACTTTGTCAATAGGGGGCCGGGAAATGGAGGTCTGTGGTGGCTCCAGTCTGCCCCAAGAAAAGGATCTAAAGTTTTGGAATTCCCAAGGCACTTTCACACACAACATGGAGTGGATTCTTTGTTGTTTAGTCATTTTCAGTTATGTCCAACTCTTTGTGAGCCCATTTGGAGTTTTCCTGGCAAAGATACTGGAGTGGTTTGTCATTTCCTTCTCCAGCTCATTTTACAGATGAGAAAACTAAGGTAAAGTGGGTTGAATGAGTTGCCCAGGGTTACACAGCTAGTAAGTTTCTGAGGCCAGATGTGAACTCAGGATGAGAAGTCTTCTTGACTCCAGTGCAGTCTAGCTCAACCTTTTATTAATTCCCCATCTCTGGCCAGCTGCACTACTCTGCTTCCTCGGCCTACTTAGTTCTCCATCTCCAGCCAGAAAATAAAGATCTTTGAGGTCCCTTGGTGTCTGTAAACCCTGTCAGGGGTGCTTATGATTAGGCTGGCAAACTATGGGGCTAGCAGCCCCCAGAGAACATGAGGTGCATAGAAGCTGGTCAAAGTTTGGTCTCTTATAGCTCCAGTATGGGGGTGCGGCCACCTCAATTTAAACTTGCCCCTGGACCCAGGGTTTCCAGGAGGTCTTCCATTGAGGGTCTTCAACAGTGGCAACCAGGTTTAGCTTCCAAGACCAATCTGAGCTGGATATCACAGCATAGGACTCAGCTCCAATCTGAAAGCCCACCATCAGGACTCCAAATGCACTGTTCTTACCAATTGCACAGGCTACTGGTTCCCAGTAGACTTTCTAGGGATGCTGCCAGGGTTCTTCATGGAAAAAGGATGGACCATACTTTCCCAGATGCAGGGTGATCCAGGGAAAGAGGATTGGAGGGCCCTTTGGGGTTCCATGATTCCCCCAGCAATGGACTTAGAGGAAAATGTCATTATATTGTTTGAACCTAGCCCTGCTTGGCTGATTGATATACCAGATCTATTGCTTACAGACCAAATTGGTTTAATGCTTAACTTAGGACTCCAGGTTTCACTGACCAGAAACCTACTAAGACAGATCTAAAGATTAATGTAAGGAGCCTTCTCTCAACATACATCTCAAGCAACCCACATGTCTTATGCGGAAACTTCCTTTGTGCTGACCAATCAGGTGTTATTTCCTTGTTTCATTGTTTAAATCCTATATTTTTTGACAATCCTTTCAGATTATTTGAACCCCAATAATATCCAAAGCATCCAAACTGCTTTGCTCTATTCTAAAAATGCCCCTTTCTGTGTTAGCAACTTCAAAGACCAGATAAGATTGACAAGGGGTATCTTTCCTGATGGTGACAGGACGTCTGCAACCAGAACAGTGGGATTTCTCTTATCTTGATATTCCAGGGACATTTGCATCTTGTGATCATAATCTCTAAGTGACACTACCTTGTCAATTGTCTTGTTCAACTAAGAACTTCCTTTCTTATGATGCGGAGATCATAAGATTGAGTAACACAGACATGCTGAGTTGGGACTAAAAATGTATTTAAACCTCATTCCTTTGTTCAGACAGTCAGAACTTATGCTCTGGCTCCTTGTACATACAAGTAAACTAGCTTTGCTAGCTTTTGGGGAATAAACATCATGAATATACATATCACCTAGCTTGTTTGCCTCCTTTAACCAAACTTTCAGGTCTACACCTTCCTTCTCAAAGAAGACCAGGAAGAAGATGCCATGACAGGCAAGTGAATTGGATTTAAGTGAGGGAAGCTGTGCGAAGTCACCAGCTTCACTTCCTCCTCAGGAATCATCTGGGCCCAGTGGCCAGATATGGATCAGGACAACTGGAGGTGGTCCAGGATGCATTGGGAAACCCTTTACCTTTTCAAGATAAGGTCTTTAGCAGCACTCAGTTTGACTGAGGCAGTGCTCATTAAGTGATTAAGGCCTAATAAAAAGAGGCAAAGAATGGCCTCTTTAAAAAAAAAAAAGGGTTGATCTGGAAGAGGAAGACCCTCAGGGTTTCTGGTGACTTTGGACAGCCTTCCCTCACTCTAATCCAATTCACTTGCATGTCTTGGCATCTCTTTCCAGATATCTTCGTCCTCTTTGAGAAGGAAGGACAAACAGCAAATCCTACCGTATTTCCACATGTATAAGACACACCTCAATTTTGGGGCCCGAAATTTGTAAAAAAAAAAAAATGTATTACATAAAGTTATTGAACTCAAGTTTCACTCATCATAAAATTCATACAATAATAATACAATGAAATTCAAGGACCTTCTGTTCATAGCTTTCAGGCATCTTTTGGGCAAGTCTGGTGCATGTACGCATGCTTAGTCTATTCCATTTCATGAACCTGAAGCACCAGCTGTGTCCTCCTTTGAAATCAGTAACTTCTTTTTCATCAGCAATTCTTCTCGCCTCATGCTGAACCATCTTTGTGGACACAGGAATTCTAATTGCCCTTTGCTTTTCAATTCATATCTTCAATTCCCTCTCTAAATCAGGCCATTTTGCTGACTTGCCTCTCATGGCCTTCTGCCCTGGCATTTTCAGTAGGGTTTCTTCTTCCCATAGCCAGTCTTGGACTGTTTTCTCAGTTGGAGGAGGACCAAACTTATGTTCAGCAGCACGATTTCCATTCACTTTTGCAAACCGGATCACTTTTAACTTGAATTCAGCACTGTACGAAAATCTTTTCTGAGCCATTTTTGGCAGAACGTGGCAAAATGTAACCTAATATACCAGTAACAAATGTGAAACAATGAGCACAAAGACAACAAGCGTGAAAAAGTGGAAAATGCAAGTAAAAATATCTACAACCACTGTATAAGATGCACCCAGTTTTTAGACCCTAAATATTTTCAGGAAAAGCATGCATCTTATACATGGGGAAATATGGTATATAATACCCAACAAACAAAATGAGGGTTGTGAGGAGCATACCACACCTCCTCCTCCCAAACATTTTAATCTTTTAAAATAATTTTAGTTCTAGGTTTTAGTTTCATTCTCTGTCCCAACAATTAATCAACAAGCTTCACTCTCAGAAGCCACCCAGGAAGGAAATTAGGTTCCCTTAGGTTGGGTCCTGCACTGCCCTCCCCCCACCAATTGGAATCCCACCACCCTGCCACCAAGCACTTTCTTAAGCCAAAGACCACCCCTGTGGTTCCTCACCCCAGCTCAGCCCAGCCAAGAGTCTTCCTTCCCTTTCAGCTTCCTAAAAAGAGAATGCCCAGCATTTGGAGATGAAAGGCAATAAAACAAAAGAGTGGCTTCATGCATTCAATCCCCAAGTGGAGAGGACCCCATGCTGTTTGATTTTAGCCTCCAAGACCAAAAGCATGAACTTTCAGGTTTATAAAAGGCATTGTGGTATGGCAGGGAAGTCCAGTGCTCTAACAGGACAATCTTTAACCCTGCTGACTGGCTGTTTTGAGGAATTTCACACTTTCCAACTAAGGAACCCCACAATGAGCAACCATGAATGCTCTACCCCATTTCCCTCCTCTAAAATGCTTTTCTTAACTATCTTAAGTTGTCACAGAATGCTTCTGTACTATAAACGGAGCTGAAAAGCCATCAAAACAAAATCTAGCCCCTAAAAAGCTAAAGCTGCTATTAGTGAGCAGTCTTCCTTAGCTTGCTTGTGTTAAACCTGAAAATTTGGTTGAAGGAAACAACAGAGCTAGGTGATAGAAAAATCCATGTTGTTTATTATTTTCCCTTAAAGCAGAGCGGAGCTAGCTTACTTGTACGTACAAGGAGTCAGAGTATAAACTCCGGCTGCCTGAACAAAGCAATGAGAAAACTTATATACGTTATTTTAGCAGAGCTAGCAAGCCTGTATTACTTCATTTTTTATGACCCTCATGTATGTTTAACCATGATACAAGAAGAGGATTTTCCTTAATGGAATAGAGTTGTAAAGGAAGTCAGTTGAAACTACAGCCCAGCGTCTCTGTGTCTCATTACATTCCATAACATAGTATGTACCTGTAGAATATTGAGCAAGGTAATCTCTCTTGGGGTTAGGGTAATGTCCTTAATGATCTGGCCTTGTGGACAGAGGTAAGGGTATTGCCTGAGCAAACTTTTAGAGAGAACAAAGAAGCCCAGGTCCTGGATCTTCATCCAGTTACTCATTAATTCAGGCTCTGGGTCTACTTGAAATTAAAAATGATATAAAATAGTATAATGTTTTCCACACTTGTCAATCTTTTTGGTTTTGGTTTGGCTCCTGAAGTTATTGAAGCCCCAGTCAGTGGATCTGGCTAGTCAGTAAGATCTTCCTTTACCTCTGCAGGGACCTAGGCTGAGAAATTGCCCAATAGTGTTCAGACTTAAAATGGTCATGGTTTTAAGTTATGACTCCATATTCCTTAACGTTCATTTCCCTCGTTGCCACAATTTCATGTCCCTCAATTAAATCTTGGAGCTTGGCAGCAGTCCACCAGTGCAATGTTATATTTGTCCCTCCAGTGTATTCATTAACCTTAAATGCCAAGGCCACACTGCGTGACCCATTAGATTGTAAGCTCCTTGAGGACAGGGTCTGTCTTTTGCCTCTTTTTGTACCCTCTGTGCTTAGCACAGTACCTGGCACTTAGTAGGCATTTAATGAATGTTTATCGATCAATTGATTGAAGGTCATGCTGCACAGCCCATCCCCCTGATGATATGGGAGGAAGCCAAGGCCCAGAGATCTTGTCATTTATCCAATGCAAAAAGTGGCTGAATCAGCATTTGAACCCAGATATTCAGATCCTAGATAAAGTAGTCTTTCCACTACATCCTGGTAAGAACAAAAAAAGCATAACATAAACTTGAACTCAGTCAATTTATAGCAGCACTGGTGGTCTGTTGCCAGGACTTTTGCAATATGAGGGAACTTTTGATTAAAAAAATCTCTTTTTAGACTGAAGATGACTAGAACTTTGAACTACATAAGGGTCTTGTACTTACTAGGTGCTATATTGATTAATCGACTTGCCGGTGAACTGACTTTCTATGAAGCAGAGTAGCACAAAGTCATTAGCCTCACTCTTCCTGAGTCATCAAAGTCCAGCGTCAAGACAAAAGTTAAGAACGTTGAAGAAGATGGCCCAGGATGCATTGGATGACCTTGGCATCTTTGATGCCAGACTGAGCTTTTTCTATTAAATACTTTCAAAATACATAGTTGTTTTCAGGGTGTTTCTCCCATTGGAATGTAAAGCTTACATATCCTGTGAGGCAGGATAAACTTTTTGTGTTGCTTTGTATCCCCAGGGCTTTGCGCAAAGCCCAGCTCTTAGTAAACACAGAATAAATGCGTCAATTGACTGACTGATTGGCTGATCAAGGTGTGCGTTCTTAGATTCTTCCGGCTTCGGAAGGGTAAAAGGGAATCTGGGGCTGAAAGGTCTGGGAGGACGATAGTATGCAAAAGGGTTTTACTCTTGATTTAGCCCTG
This sequence comes from Trichosurus vulpecula, assembly GCF_011100635.1. NCBI lineage: Eukaryota > Metazoa > Chordata > Mammalia > Diprotodontia > Phalangeridae > Trichosurus > Trichosurus vulpecula. The sequence continues at coordinate 102,955,367 of NC_050574.1, read as the reverse complement.
GGATCCCACGGTAGAGATAGGCAAATAAGTAGGAGAGCGAAGTGCCTGGAAAATATAAAAGCTCAGACCCTACTCAAGCTTAGTGGCCAAAAACTTTCCTACTTTTAGCTAAAATGCTTCACATAGCTCGTCTCCTATGGGAAAGACACTTCGAAAGACAAGAAAGGTAAGTTTCTCTCTCCGCAAAGTTCCTTTAGCCAAAGGATGTAGGGCTGGCTGGGAACCTTAAAAGATAATCTAGTCCCACCACCTCATTTTACAGATGGGCAAATTGAAGCCAAGAGAGTTTTAAGTAACTTGGCCACAGCCAGACAGGAAGTGGCAGAGCTGGGATTGGAGCCTTGGCACTTTGACTCTAAATTCCTGGTTATTTCCTTTTTAGTGTACTGTGGTTTGATTATAAAAATTGAGAACATTAAGGGTGAAAATCTGGTCTAATGAAAAAGCTAAGGGGCTTGGGATTGTTATTCATTCATGTTTAACTTTTCACGACTCTTTGTCGGGATTTTCTTGGCAAAGATACTGAAGTGGTTTGCCATTTACTTCTCAATTTCATTTTACAGGTGAGGAAACTTAAGGCAAGTGGGTGACTTTCCCAGGGTCACACAGCTAGGCCAGATCTAAACTCAGGAAGAGTATAAATAGATACTGGGTTTCAATGCTGCCTGAGATACTAGTTTTATGACCATTGGCAAGTTATTTAACCTAACATTCAGTTTCTGGATTTAGAAAATAGTAGTAAATGGTGTTCCTGGTAGTTTATTTCACAAGATTAGTGAATTCTAAGTATCATGGGATTTTCTCTCCTCAACATTCCTGCACTTAGCTTTCCCTTGTAAACTGATTTCATATTGGCAGCCTTGGTGGCTATGTGTAGTAGAGAAAGAAATGGGTTTGTGGAGCTGCTGGTATTCTACCAGGTGGTTCACTGTTCTTGACCCTACTCTTGTAAAGAGCCCCGCAATGCATTTGTTGCATATTTTCATTGTATTGCAACTATGTCCCCAAAACTTAGTCCAAGTCTCATGGAGTCCTCAGAACAAGAACATTGTATGACTACATCCCACTCTCACACAGAACCTTTATAAAAGCAGATTAGGACACAAAGAAATTATAAATTTTTTAAAAGGCAGAAATTCTAAACACAACCTTTGCAAATCATCCCTCAAAGAAATTTTAATCAAGACTAAGGTCACAGATTATAGCTTAAAAGATATTTATTGGTACCTGCTATGTCAGACACCTTGTTAAATGTTGGGAATACAAATGCCAATGAAAAGGAGTAGCTAGGTGGTACAGTAAGTTCGAATACACCCTCATGAAGAGGTTAAAAAAAATGGTGATGGTAGGGAACCATAGGTTTCTAGGGGTGCTCGAGACCCCAAAATGCCTACATGCCGGGTCCTGCTGAAAGAATTCAACTCAAGCCTTCTCAGCCAAGGGAAAAGAGAAAGCTTATTGAGGATTCACCATAATGGGTTGTCTTAAGAAATCCCACCCTTTGTGATGCCTGTTTTCACTAGTGGGCCAGATTCAATCTACTGAGCTAGATAGAATCTGAGCACCTTCGTGGAGGCCAGATGTAGATTATATACACAAAGATTGCAGGAGGCATTGAGGGGTGGTCTGGGGTGACTGGAGGAGGGGTTTAGGGAGGATCTGGAGGAGAAGTCTGAGGACCGAGGTGAGGTCAGACTCTAAGGTGGGGAAATAGCTGAAGGCTACCTGGAGATGAAAGACAATAGAAGGCTAGGGTATAGATATTTTGATTAGGATTAAGGGTGGGCTGGGCTAGGTGGAGATTTGGGCCTAATGATAATGTAAATTTTATGGCCTTCGGGGACTGTATTCCAGGTTCGAGGGGATTCCCAGAAACTGTCCCCTGCTCACTCAGACACCTGACACACCTTAGTAGCTGTGTGACCTCGGGCAAATCACTTAACTCCAATTGCCCTGCCTTCCCCCCTGCAGAAAAAAAATGCAGTGAAAAGGAATGACAGCTCCTGCTCTCCAGGAGCTTGCATTATAATGAGAAAACAATACATGAAAGGGAGAGGAAAAGGGGTGAGGGGAAAGCATTGAAGAAAAATTAGTCTAGAGTAGGGGTGGGGAATGTGTGGCCCTCTTAAGTCCTCAAGTGCAGCCCTTTGACTGAATGTAAACTTCAGGGGAACAAATCCCCTTAATAAATGGATTTGTTCTATAAAACTTGGACTCAGTCAAAAAGTCCTACCCAAGGACCTAGAAGGTGTTGACCTGAAAGTTCGACCTAAAAGTTTGATTAAAGGAGGCAAACAGGCAAACAGGGGCAGCTAGATGGCACAGTGAATAGAGCACCAGCCCTGAAATTGAGAGGATCCGAGTTCAAATCTGGCCTCAGACACTTGACACTTACTAGCTATGTAAGTAAGCTATGTAAGTATGCTTGGGCAAGTCACTTAACCCTAATTGTCTCACCCCCCCCCCCCCAAAATACTAAAAATAAAGGAGGCAAACAAGCTAGCTGATACAAGGAGCCAATAAGTTCTGGCTGTCTGAACAAAAGAATGAGAAGGTTTAAATATATTTTTAGTCCCAACTCAGTATGCCTGTATTACTCAATTTTATAATCCCCATGTATGTTTAACCATGATACAAAAAAAGGACTTTTCTTATTGAATAGGTTGTAAATACAGTAAGAGAGTTGACAAAGTGTTAATAGAAATTGCAACCCAGGATCTCTGTGTTTAATTTACCATTAACATGCCATAACATGGTGTATGTCCATAAAATATTAAGATAAGAAAAAGTCCCATTTATTCAAGATAGTGTCTCAGGTTAAGGGTCTCATCCTTAATGGCCACAGGCAGGAAAGAATCCTCTTAAGTCAGTCTGATCTGGCCTTGTTGACATAGGAAGAGGTATTCTCTGAGTAAACTCAGAGAACAAAGAAGCTTAGGTCCAGGCTCTCCTAGTTGGGTTATTCAGTCTCTGGCCCTTATTGAAGTTACTAAATTGATATTAAATGATTATCAAAGGCAACATGTGGCCTCAAGGCCACAGGTTGCCCACCCCTCGTCTAGAAAGTAGGGGACTAAACTGGCTTAGGTAGAAATCTCTGATAAAAGCTTACATTAACCTTGTAAAAGGTAGGGAAAATGCCAAAGCATTCAATTTTTTTTTGATGTGCATGCACATTTACAATTTCCTGCTTCAGATGAGGAAACAAAAGCATTCTACAATTTATAGTTTTAGAGAGATACCCAGACTGAAGAGATAGGGGACTCAGGGAGAAGGTCTGGCTTCAGATCCTGGCTGACTTGATCTACAGGAGAAGGAAGTGCTAGGTGGCCACTACAAGAAAACAAGGCCTGGAATCCAGAAGACCTGAGTTTCCCCATCTATATTGCAGGTAATGGTAGCGCCTACTTTCTAAGGTATTTGAATGCATCAAACAAGATGATGTATAGGAAATGCCTTAAAAAGCTATGTAAATTATCATTGTTATTACAATTGGGACATTAGCTGTGCCACTCTCTCATGATGGTGTCTACATTTCTAGGGAAAGATGTCCTGTCTGCTCCCGTTTTGTGTATGACACAGTCACCCTTGAATGTGGACATTTCGTTTGCCCAGCTTGTCTCAAGAACAAAGCTTCTGCATCTTTGTGCTGCGCTCTATGCTGGAAATTCTCCCAGCTGAGAACTCGTCAGGCTGACATTGTCATGTATCCTGAAGGAGAAGGTTGGTGTGAGACACACAGGGAATACCAGAAGCTGTTCTGTAAGCACACTGGTACCCTGCTCTGTGAGACCTGCTATGAGTCAGAGGATCATAGGAACCATCAACATTGGCCCATTGCAGTGGCTGCTTTAGAATCAAGGGTGAGTCATAAGGGAGTCATGGAAAATCCCTCATGGACTTTGAAGTATCTTTTGGTAGTTACCCCTCCATACTGATTTTTTTTATTTCCATATTTTCCCATCCCATGGAGTTGTTATCCATCAGAGGAGATCAAACAGCACCTTCTTCCTGCTGGGAATGTTTCTCCATAGATCAGTCAGACAGTACTGGTCTTTCAAGGCTCATGAGTTTCTCAGCCTTTTACATTGCATGCTCTTAGCCTAGGATAAACACATCCTAATAGTGTTTGTTTATGTTACTCTTACAGACTAAAATCCTGACACTTCTGAAAAGTTATCGTCGTGATCTAAAAAACATTAAGGCACTTAGGAGACGGAAAAAGGCATTTGTGACATGGGGTGTAATATGGACTGTAAGTATCTGGCTCTGTGTCCCTCATATTTTGTACATCCCTAATCTCAGATGTTTCCATAACAATCCCGCCATCATCATTAGCTATATCTGGTAGGCATGAGAGTGTCCTTGTATTGCTTCTTCTGACCACCATATGAGTGCTTGCCCTGTGTGAGTGAGTTCTCCATAAAACAGTCTTTGGCAAGTGTACATTTTGCATTCTAATAACTTGGCTGCCCCAGGAGAGCTGATGTGGGAAACTCCTTCTCGGGACCTCCCAGCATGGCATGCCCACATCAGAGAGGGTTCTATGCTCTATGAGCAAAGCAGAATTGAAACACCTCAAAGGAAATGCAGGATGCACAAATTTAGAGAATCCACCCCAAATGTTCACAGAGACTTAACTGTGCCCAGCCTGTGGTAGAACATTCCAAGCTCATAATGATCTGATCAGTCACAGTCAGAGACACTGAAACTTGACTCTAGCATATTGATGTCATTTTGATCCTCTTTGAGAATGAAGGACAACAACCACCAACCATCTGGTAAGCAAGAAGCTGAGGCTTATAGATACTATGTCACTTTTTTCCTAATTAATGGCACTAATGAATATAGAAGCTTTGAATCCAACCAATGTCTCCTGATCTGAAATGCAGTGCTGTGTGTTAAGCTATCTCCAGCTGAAGCTGACTTTATTTTTGCTTTGATCTGTGGTGCCCAGCCTCAGGCTCCTCCCGTACAGAGGAGGATCTTCTAGAAAGAATCCGTTGACAAACAAGCCTTGAGAAGTGAGGATCTGTGACCTGGTAACAGATTGACCTTGGGAAAGTAGTTGAAACAAGTGGTCAGATTATCCTTCCATCATTATTAATAATAGCAATGACATGCTCATTTCGATAGCACTTTCAGATTACCACGGCCAATTCAGGCAGAGATGATATCACAGAGGAGAAAAGAAATTCTTTTACAATGTTTGAGATGTCCAGGCAGGAAAGTCTTACAAATATTGGCACAAGTATTGGCACATTCAGTTTCTTTAATAAGTCACAAATAACAATCAAAGGGTCAGCATTCTCCCAGAACTCGGCTGTTGACTTCTTGGGGGACAGATGATGAGAATGTAGCCGTGAGGGAATAACATGACCAATGATCAAAAGACAGGGAAGCTGGCTTCAGGGGTGGCATGAACACTGAAGAAGCATCTATAAAGGTAGGTTAGACATTGGTTATAAAGGGCTTCAAATTCCTGGCAAAGAAATGTTAGTTATACTTAAGAGAAAATAGGGAGCCCCACCCCATCTCCCACACACACCCCCCCCCCCTTCCTGAAGTAAAAATAGTTGACAAAGAATTCACAACCAGGTTTAAATTCATGATTTCGTGGAGCTTAAGAAAGTTGAGGGATTGGGGAAAGCAGAAGAGTAAGCAGGGAAAAGTGAGATAAAAGAAGGAAGGGTCCTGGGGTTTGGGAACTTTTAGGGGGTTCCTTAAGTAATTGAGGAACTAAATTTAGAATAGATAAGGAAGCAAGTTTGATGGTAGATATCAAACTTTGAATTACACTCAATGGAAGATGTTTCCCCTTTCAGAATAAGAAGACAATGTACAGCAGATTGCTTAACTGTCTGAAGAACCCTAAAGAGTCAGAGCTAGAAAAGTATATACAGATGTCACCTACAGATACCATTTTTCTGATTTTAGAGGAGAAAACTGAAGCCAAACAGGTTAAGTGACATCTCCAAGGTCACACACAGCTTAGTGGGACTGGGATCCTGAGCTCTGACTCCTCCTAAGTCCAGTGTTTACATTATACCATGCTGAGCAGGCAGAGTAGAGATTTGGTGATGCCATAATGTCACTAGATCTAGATGTAGATGTGTGTGTGTGTGTAAAAGATGACTGAAATGACTGTAACTGCTATAACTATATGTATGAATAATTACCTGACTGACATCCTTCCCTGCAGGACCCCAACACTAGGACCTTGCAAAATTTTTGTGAAAAAGCTATTACAGTACAAGAATACCTACGGAGTAGAGAGAAGGCCCAGGAGGAACTCATTGTGGGGAAGATGGACAAGAAGTTCTGGGAGCTCTACCAGATTCTGAAGGATTTGGAGGCTGACCAGAAATATGAAATAATGAAAGGAAGGGAGGCATGGGAGGGCATGTCGTCCAGACAAAGGAAATTTCGAATAGATGGAATCAAAGAGTTGAAATATCACTACCAGAAACCAAATGTGCGGCTAGTCCAGGTGAGACTAGTGCTGGCTCCCCAGGGCTAGCTGTATATGGTGACAGAAAATGGATGCATCTTCTTCCACTGCCCTTTCCCAGGGTTTCTTTTGAAAACCCCTCTTGTCTCCTATACTGAACGTGCCTTGTGCTTCCTAAAGAAAACAGCAGAGAGGTCACTCCTGAGTGATTAGAACAATGCCTTCAGACAGTTTGGCCTCACTACAGCAGGGAGGGGAAGGATACTGTGCTAGTGAGGGGCAGAGCGTTCCAAAAGAGTCCATGCTCAGGAGGCTTGGCTCTTACACATGTAGGCAGCAGCAGCTGGCATGAGAGGCACTGGAGAAGTATTTATGGTTTCCAGGCTCCTTCGCGAGATGACTTCGGCTAGAAACCTGTTCATTCATTTTTAATTATTAATCCTTCTCTGATTTTTTTTTCTCTATGTAACAGAATATACCTTATAAAAGGATAAGTGTGTGGTCAACCTGGAGACCTCTTGTTTGTCCACCTTTCTGCTAGCACCACACAGGGACTGCTCAAGTACCACCTAGTGCAAGCAGACAGCTTTTGTCCCAAGATCCTGCTTTTCCAACTTGAGATTCAGTGAAATAAGGAAAAAGACAATGAAGGGGCAGGGAAAGATGAAATTCTGTGGGCCTTTAGAAGGTAGCATGGCTAGGCATTTAGTAAAATAGATTCATGAACTACACTGACCTTGCTTTTTTTTTCTCCCTCAGGAATTTACTTCTGTGGTTTCAGCACCATTTTACAGGTACCTTTCTGTATAAGGAAGAGATAATTATAGAGCTAGTACCATGAAGGCACATCCTGTGCTAACTAAGGTCAATAACTGATTTCTTTTTTATAGGTCATGCCATGTGCTTTTCACAGATTTCAGTCCAAAGTTTCTTCATTTGTATTACAATGCAGCAAATGAATTTTTACAATACTTCAGAAGTAAGTATCAGCCCTTTAACCATGAATTTCTTCAAGTTTCAAAGTCATTTTAGGAGGCTAGCAACTTAGCTGTTGGAAGTGTGGTCTTGAATATCCCTGCCCGTAGGGCTCTTATACCCTTATCCTTACCTAAAGAATGACTCAATTTGCCTGTAATATTCCAGAAAGTAGAACACTGCCTGGTCCAGTAGAGTGAGATAAACCTTATTCTAAGATGTAAGGAAAGAAGTAAACTCAATGAGAAATGAGAATCAGTGAACTCTGTCCTGATGGGGCTGCTTGTCTATGATAGATTAACCAGGCCTCCAGCTGGGCACTTGTGGAGCTTCTCTGGGCTGAAGTTTTGCTCAAGTGTAAGCAGGAACACAAAAGTTATGTTTATGGGTGAGTTGGAGGAATTAGGGGATCTGAGCATGGTGCTTGGCATTTGGTGCTTAAAAAGGACTCGTGAAGGGTGAAAAACTGGAAATGATACCCAAAAAAGATTCTTAGCAGCCCAGGCAGAAGAAGATATATCACGAAAACATTAGTCATTATGTTCCTTCTTTCTAAAACACGCAAGATAAAGGACACCTGAGAATATAGTAGTCCCAGGAGAAAGGAAGCTGGAGGACTCAGAGTGCAGATCATTAGGCTACTTCCAGGGTCTTCTAGAAACTGGATATATATAACCTTAGAAAACTCACTTTTATTTGGAGCTAAGTCCCTTCATCTCTGCTCAGGGTAGGGAGGGGTTTTTTGAGAAGGGTGTTGTACCAAATAGCTTCTACAAAATCCCCTCAATATTTATAAACTTGTATTTTCGAAAGTTAAATCAAAATCAAAGGGCCTGTGTTTGGTGCAGCTGTTCCCCTATGGGAGCTACTTCCTGTACATTCGTTAGGTAGGATGTGAGAAGAGTTGGCTTTATTGGATACTCAGATGCTGGCAGCCTAGAAAATGAGATTTCTCTGAAAGATATGTTAAGAAATAAGCCTTTTGCTGTTTGGGGAGGACTTTAACTTAAGAATTCGTTGTTCCAATCAACAAATGGGCAAATGTAGACAATTTTCTCCCAGTCTTTCTTCCTTCCTTAACTGGAAGGGTGAAGGAATTTGGAGAAGTAAAAGGTTGGGGATCTTACCTATCCAACTTAACTTTGAGATATTTAGAAAATTTGCTAAAAGCATTTAGGTCCTCTTTTTCTTTCTTGACTTGGGTAAAGAGATGGGAAAATCTGGGCATCTCAAAGCCCAGAAGAGTAACCGTTGGCTAAAAGACAGGGAGTGATTTATCTGTGAGCAGATACTTGGTGTGGGGCCCATTAGAATAAAAGGAAATGATTGAAAGAGGTCTGGGACTCAGCTAAAAAAGTACCACTCCCTTTCCTAAGTATAGCAAAGTATTTAAAGACTTCCTAGCTCTAAGAATCTCAGATATTCTGAGGACCTTGGAGAGTTCAGTAAACTGAATTAAGGAATCTGTAATGCTCCCAGGATAATAAAATTTCATTTTATTTCTCTCCATAGCATTAGGACTGTCGCAGGGACACAAATGCTACAACTTGTCTGAAGACAAAAGGAGCTGTATCATAGTTTTCCCTGACTCCTCGGGAGAGACGTATACCATTTACCTAAGTGGGAGTATTGAACAAGCCCCGGACGCAGACATTGTGAACCCCTATCATGATCTGCGTGGTTACTATCCTGAAAGATATGTTACAATAACCTCAGACCTTTGGTTGAATGCACCCCTGCATGGCTGAGAAGCCAGACCTTTTCCTGAGAGACCAGATTTGTTTAATGTTTAAATCAGGACCTAGGTGATGCTCACCAGAAACCCATTTAGATTTGAAGATTGACACAAGTCATTGCTTTTACGAGTCATCCCTGGTTATTATCAGCTAAGTGACAACAATGGGTGGGTAGAGTGGGTTTGGAGTCAAGAAGACCTGGGTTCAAATCCAGCCTCCGATACTTACTAGCTGTGTGACCCTGGCAAGTCAATTAACCTCGGGTTTTCCTCAGTTTCTCAACTGTAAAATGACGGAAATAACAGGGTTGTTGTGAGGATTAAATGAAATCATATTTGTAATGCCTCTAGCATAGTGCCTGACAGATAAGATAGACTGAATGAATTTGGATTGAACCATGGAAATGGGAAAGCCTGAGTTTGAAACCTACCTTGTATTTTAACTAGCTGTTTGACTCTGGGAAGCCAGAAAGTTTAAATTTTTGTGTATAACAATGCTATAATAAAAAGAAAACAATCGTGTCAACCCACAAAGTTACAAAGCTGATAAACTGCAAAATGGTTCGTACAGGAGACCTAGACTTCCTCAAAAATAAAATGTCTTCCAGATAAGAAAAGGGACTTGTGTCAATATTATGTCAACTGGGGAAATGTTTGGTGAAGACAAGATCAGAATTGTTCAAAGGTATAAAAATTGGGGTAATTTAACGGAATTTAGTCTTTTGCAGCCTGCATACATACTAGCGGAGCTAGGGTATAGATATTTTGATCAGGATTAAGGATGGGAAACAGCTGGACAATAGAGGACTGGGCAAGGTAGGCATTTGGGCTTAATGGTTATAGCCTCAGGCCAAGGCCAGGTCCGAGTGGCAAGATTCAAGGAGAGTTCAAGGGTTCAAGGGGTTCCCAGAGACTGTGCCCTCATCAGAGATACCAAAACTTAAGAAGACAGGGAATACAAGAAATATTAAAGGATTGTTTAAAAAAAAAAGATCGAAGTTCCTAAAAACCTCTTCTCTCCCCAGATCTCTATTTAGGGGTCAAGAAACCCCACTCTCCTTCCCTGGACTCTTGAAACCTTACAATATTCCTTAAGAATAGTGAAGAGCGTTTTGTATGTTTTCAACATTGTCTGTAATCTGTGCTGGTAAATGCAACTAACTTTTCCCTGTGGCCTGATTAGCCAAAGGAAAAAGCGAAAAAAATAAGAACTTTACTTTTCAAAATTTTTAAAAGATATAGTTTCACATCCCATTGCTTACCTTTTCAGGGAGAGGTGAAGGGAGGGAGGGATAGAATTTGGAACACAAAACTTTAGAAAAAACAACAAATGTAAAAAGTGTTTTAAAAAAAAGAAAAAAGAGATGGTTTCACCTCGGTGTTGCTAATTCTGGCTAGGTTGGGAATGCAGAGAGAGACGGAGAAAAAAGAGGAGATCCATTCTCCATTTGCAGAAATGTATGTCATCGGAAACTAATCAGACTTAATTTCACTGAAGTATGATATATTTAACATGTATTTACAAATTACGATAGATAGGAATATAGTTTCAAAAATTTATATATGCTGAAATAGCTTAGTGGGTTGTGGGTGGGGCTGCCACTCCCTAGGTATGTTGAAACTAGAGATTTGGTGGAATTTGGATATGACTAGCAATTGAATCTCTCTATCACTCTGAAGAGGTTTTTGTAAATGATGACTGTAGGGAACCATATGTTTCTAGGGGTGACCGCCGCTGCCCCAAAATACCTACACGCCGGGTCCTGCCGAAAGAATTCGACTCAAGCCTTCTCAGCCAAGGGAAAAGACAAAGTTTATTAGGGATTCACCATAATGGGCTGTCTTAAGAAATCCCTCCCTCCCCCCTGACACCTGTTTTCACAAGCGGGCCAGATTCAACCTACTGAATTAGATTGAATCTGAGCACCTTCATGGAGGCAAGATGGAGATTATATACACAAAGATTGTAGGAGGGATTGAGGGGTGGTCTGGGGTGACTAGAGGAGGGGTTTAGGGAGGGTCTTGAGGGGAAGTCTAAGGAAGATAAGGTGGAGCCAGAGTCCAGGATCCAAGATAGTGAGATATCAAGGTTGGGAAGTAACTGAAGGCATGCATATCTAAAGTAACAATAGAAGGAGGGATCTGGGCCCAATGACAATGTGAGGCTTGTGGCCCTAGGGGAAGGCCAGATCCAGCTCAAGGGGGCTCCCAGAGACCACACTCCAGACTCAAGGGGGTTCCCAGAGACTGTGCCCTCATCAACTCTCTTCCCTGAATGGCAAAAAACAAAATTATTGCTTTAATGTAAGGAAAGAAGGTGCTTTCTGCTTATTCCCAAATAGAACTGAAGTCAGTCTAAAAGTTTTTTTTCCCAGGGAGTCCAACACAAAGAAAACCAAAAAGGCACATATCTTTTCAGTTTGATGTTTCAGAGCCTTATTTAACACTTGAGAACTGCCAAGAGCACAGGTATTCTATTCTTTTGTCCAGGTTGGAAAGAGACTTGTCCAAGTCAAATGCAAATCATTTTGAAAAATTCAAAATATCGTTTTAAGAATGGACCATTGTGATCTTCAGGGAATGATTTGGTAGCATTTAATTGTCAAAGTAAATTGGAAATGAAGTGACCTAAAAGGGATTAAAATAACCAAGCACTGGCAAGCTCTTAAGGGAACAAATTGGAAGTGCTTTACTTGACAAAATGAGAGGCTGACTAGACACCTTGAAGTTTCGATTTTCATCAGGGAAAAGTAAAAGTTTTGCAATGAATTTCAGGTGTATAAGAACACAAACTTATTTGCTTAAGAAAGATTCAGTGGAGTAAAGGAAACTAGTTCTGAAGATGGATTTGGATATTATTTAGAAATGAAGAGGTAAGGGATTGAAAAAGTAGCATTGAAGGTGAGATTGAATTAATGTGTGGAGAGAGGTATGTGAAAAATGATTATTCATAACCAATATCTTGGAGATTCAGAACGCCCCTGCCTCCGTCTTCTAAAGTTCTGAGAGATGGCATGGACTCTCTTGTTGCTGGTCAGCCTCCCACCCAAGCTTGCTAGTAACTTAATCTAAAGTAGGGAAGCCCATTGTGTTCTACACCAAGATTGGGTGGAGCCAGATTCTTTTGTCTAGAATCTGAAGTGGAGAGCTTGGTCCTCTGGGTCCTCAGAATCCAAATTTCAGAGAACATATCCCCTTAATAAAAGGATTTGTTCTGTTAAATTTGGACTCAAAGGGCCATACTTGAGGACCTAGAGGGCCACATGTGGCCTCAAGGTTGAAGGTTCCCTACCCCTGGTCTAGACAGCCAAAATGGGGGGGATAGGGGGTGATAAAAGAGGTATTTCCTCTGTCCGGAGGTGAAATGATGGAGTGACATGGGCCCTTGTTGAAAGAGTATATAAATTGTGTACCCTAATCCTAAAATGAGCTCAATTCCAAACTGGTTCCCATGCATGGACACACGCATAGCACGCTCTTTGAGAGAAATAAACACATATACAATGTAACTCTTGATAATCATTTAATATCAATTTCATAACCTCAATAAGGGACAGAGCCTGAACTAAATAACCAGAAGAGCCTGACCTAACAGCTTCTTTGTTCTCTGAATAAACTCAGATAATATGCCAACAAGGTCAGATGGGGTTGACTTAAGAGCATTCTTTCCTTTGTCTATGGCCATTAAGGATGAAACCCTTAACCCAAGATGCTATCTTGAAAAATGGGACTTTTTCTTATCTTAATATTTTATGGATATACACTATGTTATGGTATGTTAACGGTAAAGAAAATACAGACGTCCTGGATCATAATTTCAATTGACACTTTGTCAACTCTCTAATCTTATTGTAATTACTACCATTTCAATTAAGAAAATTCCTTTCTCATATTATGTTTCAACATATATGGAGATCATAAATTTGAGTGACACAGCCACCTTGAATTGAGATGGTTCTAAAATGTATTTAACCTTTTCATTAAACAGTCAGGTTTTATCTGGCCCCATGCATGCATGTATTCTGCTAGCTTTAAGGGAATAAACAATATGAATTTACATATCACCTAGCCTGTTTGCCTGTTTTAACCAAACTTTTAGGTGGACACTCTGAAGGTTTGTCTTTCTTAGATCGAACTCTGAAGGTTGACAGGTGCCATTCTGTGGCTTGCAGGGTTAGAAACAGAGTCAACAGAGAATGGAAGTTGGTGCCCATTTGTACTTAGGCAGTGTGGACATAAGGCTTGTTAACAGAATTTTTAATGAGCTAGTCTCTAACCTGAGAGCAACACAAAGTAGGCTTAGAGACAGGGGTGCCAGTAATCAAGGTATTTAATTAATCACTTTCAAAGTGAGGAATGTTCTCTTAGCTGAAGTAAAGGCACAGGTTATATTCTTAAATCATAACTAGGGAAGGAGGCGGGAAGTGGTTACAAACAATCAGGTTTCCCACAGGAAACCTCTAAGTCCCATAACACAACAGTTTTGGAGTCAAGTCTTTGGGGGTTGTAACCACCTCCCCTAAAGCACAGAGCCAGAGTTCTGTGACAGGAACAGATTCTACCATCTTTGATTCACTTTGCAATTGCTGGACCTTAACAGTGATTGTAAGCGTTTTCAGAGTTTTGATTAATCAGTTTATGCTGCATTGAGAGCTCTGACTCCCAAGCCAGAGTCAGCTCTGGAGAAAACTAAATTATTAGTATACTTATATATCAATTAATATGAAAATTATAAATTCCTTTCTCAGTCTCAATCAGAGTGTATTGAGTGTATGTTTTAGAAGTAGAAAAAAATTTAAAATGAAATTCAGTCTTGATTCCCTAAGAGTATATAGAACTTGTGATTTTTTTTTTAACCTAAATTAGGTGACTTATCAGCTATGGATTCTCAAAATAAGAATCTGGAAACAGGGAGAACAATTTGAGTTGGTTCTGTGTGAATGGAGAAGAGACAGATATTGTTTCATCTTTAACCTGGGGCTGCCAGAGGATTGAGGGGCCATTGATCCATGTGATTTCCTCTTAGGTAGATAAAACGAATGAGAACACTTTCAATGGTTTAGAAAATAGTGAAATTTAAGATTAAATTGATTGCTTTGCATTGGTCAATGTAGACAGCCAGCTCTGAGATAGTCCGTGGTGAAAAAGATACATGCCAGATTTTTCTTTGAGCCTGAGCCTGTTCTTTTCTGAGCTGTGTACTCAGGATGTGGGCTCTCCAACTCCCTTGAGAACATGTCTTCGCAGCTGTTATCCACATGGGAAAGAACAGAAATGTTTCAATATGGTTAGCATCTATGGAACTAAGTAACAACATGTCCCAGGGCTACATGGGCTACGTGGGCTATGCAGCAGGATGCTACAAGGGACCAAAGTAAAGTAACAAAGCAATGCAGTGCTTGGTCCACTTATATGATTCCATAGAGTATACAAGCTCACTGCCCCTGTTTAATAAACAGAGTTGTTCTATACTCTGCCTGGCCCGTGTCCTCCTTTCCCTCTCTGCGGCATTCGGCCATCTCCGGGCATTCTGTGCCACAGCCGCTGATGGTAGGTCAGGAGAGCTGCAGGGTTCCAGGCTTCTAGATGAAAGCAGGTGATTACATGTAAGCATCAGGTTCTAGGTGAAATGCAGCCGGGATCAACCCAAAGCATGCCACAAAGAAAAAATGTGTACAGGAAGTGTTTCATGGTCACATTTCAGAGATGACTGAATTTTGTAATTTGAAGAGATGTAGAGGAACATTTTTTCAAAAACTGTCTACCAATTTCACAGCTTAAACGCAAACATTAAGCTACCTTCTGTGTGTTCAATAAAGCTGTTTCCTTCCAATTACCCTCCGAAGTATGCAGTACAAAGTTGACTTGCCCAGTACCTCACAGCTAATAATTGTTTGAGGCCAGACTTGAACTCAGGTCTTCCTGACTCCCAACTCGGTGATACTCCACTGTGCCACCTTGCACCCCCCATTTTCAAGTCAAGGAGTTGGGTGAATATTGCCTATCATGGACATAGCAGTGCAAGGGATTAATGTTTCTGCTGACATAGAACCTTAACAGCAGAAAATCAGGGCTCAGAGTTGAGTCTGGATCACACAATTCTACTAACTTTTGGCTTTGAATTCAGGCCTCTCTTAGTTTCAAGTTCAGGCCTCTGTTTGCTACCTCAAGCAAGTCAGTGGAAATTCTGGTTTAGTTAATAATCAACATTTATTCAGTGGTTTGAGGCTTATGGAATTCTTTGCTATCTCACTTGGTCCTCACCATCTTACCAAACAGCTGCTATTGTTATCCAGATGATGAAACTGAAGCAGAGAAAAGTTGAGTGACTTGATCAGGGTCACTCAATCAATAGGTGTTTGAGGTCAAATTGGAACTCAGGTCTTCATGAACCCAAACCCAAAGATTTTTTATCTACAGGATCACCTAGGTTACTCCTCTTCCCCATTCCCCTTCTTTCCCCTTCCCTTCCTCCATGACTATCCTGGGACTGATCACCTGAGGATGTTCTGCCCAAAGGATGGCCAAAACCTACCTAGTTATCTTGGGGTGTACCAGCTAGATTTGTTTCTTAAAGACCATGCCTTAAACCCAGTTCTCTTGGGCTCTTGTTGATTGGTCAACTATTGTTGGTCTCTGCCCAAGTACCACTAAAGGGTGATTTTTGGACCCTCCTGGCTCAGAGTGAATGTAAATAATAATTGTTTCTCTTTTGGCCAGCAACCCTGAGGGTCTTCCCCTCCCAGAATGATGTTTTCTTTTTTTTTTTATTAAAGAGGCCATCCCTTGGTTCACTTCTTCAATAGCCCTAATCACTGAATGGGCATTGCCTCAAAGTGAGAACTTGAAAAGACCTTTGCTTAAAAAGGCCAAGGTCTCCCACTGCATCCTGGGCCACTCCAGTAGTCCTGATCTATATCTGGCTACTAGATCCACATGGCTCCCGAGGAGAAAGTGAGGCTGGTGACTTTGTATAGCCCTGCCTCACTTAAGTCCAATTCACTTGCAAGTCATGGCATCATCATCTTCCTGATGTCATGGCCCTCTTTGAGAATGAAAGACAAACCATACAACCATACACAGGAGACCGAATAACAAGGGACTAAATACAGGCAAGTACTGGATTGTGAAAATTGGAGTGAATATTTAGTAATTGTATATATCAAGTTGGCTTCTCTATGAGTTAAGTTCTTAAAGCCAGTAATCAGATTATATTTTGGGGGGAGGGGAACTTTCTACTGCTAATGGTAACAGTTTGGGGAGCTGACATGTATAGAATGAGAATTCTTCCCAGGCTGGATTAAGGCATACGTATTTTTATATCAAAAACATAAGAAAATTCAGTTTCTATTTAAAGAAGTGTTTTGGAGAAAAATACAAAGCTGGGATTGAATCAGCTCCCATATACATCTAAAAACTAATTTGTCTCCTTCCCCACCAAATTTTCCCTGGGCTTCCAGGGTCTAGATCAGGAGTTAATTTATGAGTGTCATGGACCTGTTCTGACGGTCTGCTTAAAACTACTGGCATTTTTCAGCATAATACGGCTAAATGCCTACAATAAGATGGAAAACCACTCCAGTATCTTTTCCAAGAAAACCTCCCCCCCAAAAGGGGTCACAAGAGTCACACAAATGAAAATGACCAAACAACAAAATGCCATTTTTTCTTATCCTAGATCAGACCCCTTCAAATCTATCCACTGATCTTTTGAGAGTCTATGTATATAGAACCCCTGCTCTAGATTTACAATCCTATGACTGACTGATCAAGTATGAAAGTGATAGGAATCAGTATTTCCCAAGAAGTGAAATTTATTAAATACAACAGATTCAAAACCATATATACAGAGATACCCCAAACTCAGATGCAAAGCCATTTGCACATACTGCTTTTTGACTGGACGTAAAGAGACTTAAGATTAGTTATCTTGACGAAATGAAACCACTCGCAATGGTGATCTTTCTTGCACATCCTTCTTTGTCGACAATTCTATCCTGGGACCAAAGATTTAGCAATTCTCTTCCTTGGATGGCCTCAGCTTCAACATTGCCAGTTGTGTAAACAGCTGATGTATTTCCTGAGGAATCACTTATAAATGTGATAGTCCTCTTTTTATCGTCGGACAAGGTGTAGTGATTGCAGTTCTCCAACAGTTTAAATCCTATAGGGAAGGAAAGATATCAGTCCAAAACAACAGGATTTCAGTCCTGAGAGAGATGGAGACTTTGGCTATTTGGGATCTCCAGAACAAGAATAGTCTGTATATAACTGTTATGGTTAGGGAAAGGGATAGCATTTCTAGACAAGACCAAGACCTCTTTTTCAGGCATTTCATTTTTACTCAAAGTGGCCTCCCCATACTATATCTATTCACAGGTAATAACCCCCTCTCTTTTTCAGCCAAAAGTCACTTTCCAGGACTCTGGGATGTCCAGATCTTCCCAGCTCTCTGACATGGGCAAAAAATGAAAAGATACCTTTCCATTAATTAAGAGCCATCATAGGGCTAAACACTGTTTGTTAATTAAGGCACCAGTATAATTAGCAAGGACTTCTGGTGGTGCAGTGGATAGACTATGAGGCCTGGGGTCAGGAAGACTCATCTTCTTGAGGTCAAATATGGCCTCACTTACTAGTTATGTGACCCTGGGCAAATCACTTAACCCTGTTTGCTTCAGTTTCCTCATCTGAAAAATGAGCTGGAGAATGAAATGGAAAACAACTAAACAACAACTAAAAAATTAGCAAATAGTACAGTGGTCTAATTTTCTAAATCTTTCAAAGTAAATTGAAAGGGCAACCTTTGCCTCTCCAAATTCTTCAGTTAATTTTACAGAGGAGGAAGAAAGACTGGGAGAAAATTTTGTCCACTTTTGCCTATTTGTTGCCTGGAGCAATGAGTCATTAAGGTACAGATGAGTGGGAGCTCTCCAAACACCTGAAGACTTATTTCATAACACAGACATTCCTGAAGGATCTTATCAATTCCAAGCCCATAGGTGTCTGAGAATCAAAGACTTTATCTTCTCCCAGGTCCCCCACCTCAAATGAACAGACTGCAGCCCTCACAGGAGAGAAGCCATTTGTTCCAGTTTCAGGCTCCCTGGTTTTTATTTCACTCCCAAAAGATCCAACAGGATGAAAGATCTGGGAAGTCGTTTAGTACAACACCCTTCCCACCCACTACTCCCAGGCAGAAATGAGGAAACTTTGCCCCAAGTGGAAGTGAGTTCTCTAAGGTCATAGAGAAGGTGTCGGTAATGTTTATACACAAAGCTTACACTCCTAGTGTAGGGAGTTCCTTCCCCTAAGACTATCATAAGGGGCCTGGGATTTCTTTAGCATAATTTGTAGAAAGGAGGTATATACTAATTCTTTAGTAAAGGGCCCCTTTGGGGCACTAAGAATTCTCCTATCTCAGTGTCATTTCCAGTTTTCTTCCACCCTTCATGAACGAATGAATGGAAAAAAGCCCTTATTATGCACTTACTACATGCCGAATACCATGCTCAGATCTCCCAATGCCTCCAATCCACAACAGGAGACCTCTCTGTGTTCCTACAGTCCCTCCCTTTGAGCCAAACCACATCCTACGGTAGCTCCATGACTACCCCCAGTGGAAACCTGACTGATCAAATGAAACCGGGCAGCACTAGCAGGACAGAGCTCTCATTGAGTTTGCTCTCTTTCCCCCTCCCCACACTTTTTTCCCCTCCTAGTTCTGGTCCCAACACTCTACCCCGACTGGGCATACTATTCTATTTTATGGCATGTTCTAGGCAAATGTTTCTCTCTATACTAGGAGTCATTTCCAAGGTAAGTTCACAAGGATGTCATTGCCTAAACAGCAGAAGCATTCAAATACCATTCTTCCAGTAGGACTCTTGTGAGAAAAGTCTAAAAACAGATTCCTGCCCAAAGGGCTGACACTTACTGTGATAGAATTTTAAAAAGTCAGCTACCACCATGAGATAAAAAGTATCCACTCTTGGAATGAAAGGTTTCAGATTGTACCGTCTCATACCCCTACAGAAAAGAGAAATCAATTATAAACAATATAGGTTGTGCTCTTCATTGTACTAAAGGCCAAACTTCCTATACCCATTTGGAGCAAATACACAAGCTCCTTCTCCCAAACCCCCCCTTCCCACCACACCCTAATTTAAACTGTGTAATTATTTAATATCTACATAGAAACATACCTTTCCATCATTGCTGTCACATCCTGGGGGAGGAAAAGAACAGTCAGTGTAGTTCATGAATGTTTTCTCCTAAGGCTTGGCCAGGCCACCAACCTTTAAAAGCCATGGCATTCCAGCAGGGTAGTCAACCGCTCATTCCTCTTACTATTTTTCCTATTTCAACTTGGGAAAGCTGGATTCTGGACACAAACATTTTGCCCATGCTAGGAGGGGAATGAATGGGTTTATGATGGCACTATCTCCATAGGAAACTGGAAACCATGAATGCTTCCAGTGCCTCTCATTCCAGCCACTGCTGCCTGTATGTGTGAGACAGCCAACGTAGAGGAGAAGGGTTCCTGAGCATCAACTCCTTGTAACACCATTCCCTGCACCAGCCCACAGAGCCATCCCTCCAGCTCTTAAGCCAAACTGTCTCTCTCTAGAGGCAGAATATGCCAAAGGATACAATAGTGTGCCTGGCCTAGGGTAGAGTGTTGGGATCAGTATCAAGGAGGAAAACATTTAAGGTAGAAGTATACTTAAGAAAAGTCACTGAAGGGGCAGCAAGGTGGTACAGTGGATAGAGCACTGGATCTGGAGTCAGGAAGACCTGAGTTCAAATCCAGCCTCTGGGACCTGGGCAAGTCACTTAATCTCCACCTACCTTCAAAAATAAAAATAAAAAAAATTTAAATTTAAAAAAAAAAAAGAGTTGTGGAGAGAACTGTTCCACTGGTGTTGCTTCCTGGTTGCATTAGATCAGGAGCGACCCCTCTCCTGTTTACCCCAGAAACTACAAGGCACACACAGTGGGGTAGATTTCAAAAGAAATCCTGGGAAAGGGCATGAAAGAACATGTCATTAATTTCCTGTCCCCACATACACCTGGCCCTGAGGAAATGGTACTGGTCTCACCCGCAGCATTTCCAAGTCTGGTTTCTGATTCTGTTCCTGCAGCTCAGTGATTGTGTCCGTTAAGAGTCTGCTTTGGCTGTACATCATGGTCTCCCACTCCTTCTTTTGCTCCAGGATTTTACATTCCTGGGTAGCCTCTGTCTTCTTTAGCTTCTGATAAAGCTCGTTGAATTTCTCCTCTATCTTCTCTAGAATAAGTTCCTCCTTTTCCAATTTCTTCTCCTTCCCCTTCATGTATTTAAGTACTACGTGAACTTTTTGCTCATATATTTTTTTGGGAATATCTCTGTAGTCCTGCAGAGAAAGGTATTAAATGACATATTAGGGGCTCACTAAATCTCCCTTCCCCATCTGCTGTTACTGAAGAAACTGAGGCAAACAGGGTTAAGTGACTTCCTTCCCCAGGGTCACATAGATAGTAAATGTCTGAAGCCAGATTTGAAATCAGGAAGACATCTTCTATTTCAATATGGAGAAAGGGATAGACGGACAGATATAGAAATAGATATGGATACAGAGATATAGAGAGAGATACAGACATTGATTTAGACATACATTATTGGCAGGGGGAGGTGAGGTGTAATAAGACAGTGAAGCAACCTGTTTGTCTTTATCTTCAAAAGAACTGATTGCCTTATCATGTGAGATGGCACATCCCATGTGCCATCAAGATTTGACACCTACAATAGCTGCCCATAGGAAAGATTTGCCTCTTCATCTCTGGATTCCAAATTTAATTTCTCAGTTTCCAAAGACACCACTGAAACTGGCAGCTCCATTTATCCCCCTCTCTTCTTTGATTATCCCTTTGCTTCCCAAGAACTCAGCTTTCCTAAACACAATGAACTTATGGGAATTTAAACTTGATTGCAAATTCCTTGACAATTATATCAGCTTCAAGGGTATTCTATGTTTAGATCTTGTCCAGCTACTCCTATCCTCAAAATTCTGTCAAGGCTTCTTATTTACTCCTATGTCTGATTGCTGCTTTGCCAGAAACTTAATACTCCCCATAAACTGGAACTGGTCTACCTCTCCAATGGTCAAGGCCATCCCTACAGTCAATCAGATTTCCTGCCTCTGTACCTCTGGTCATGTTACTCCCTTACTCCCTAACGGCTCCAATGACACCATTCTTCATGAAGCCTCTCTACATTGAGTAACATAACTTTTCTGACGCTCACAAAACTCAAATGATATTTTATTTGTACAACTCATTCCATTAGTCATATCACTGAATTAGAAGTAAGGTGACAAAGTCAAGCTCTGCATCTTCCGCCAGCTTATTTTTATGTCCTCCAGAATTCATCACAGTGCTCTCTCTCTGCAGACCATAGATAGCCAATGATTGTTGAACTGACTGTATTCTACAGGTTATGCTGAAGGAAATATGGCTTTGAATTCTTGTGTCTTTTTTTTTTTAGCTGTTATTTCTAGGTTATTTGTTACAGGGAAAAACACCAGCTTCTGACATAATGAAATCAAAGCTATCATGCCCAAAAAATCTAAAAAAGAAAATGTGGACTGTCATGCCTCTTCATCAACCAATTGTACTGTGACCAGTCAACTGTTTCCGAACCAGGCAAGTCAATCAAGGGGCAGCACAAGCCCGGCAGGAGCTCAGTCACACAGGGCTCTTGACACCCCCTCCAAGACCAGTTCTCTTTGAACTTCCTTTAAAGGCTATGAAGGTCCTTCTCTTGTCACTTGACATGGATCTCCCAGTCAGCACTGACATTCAATGACAGTTTTTCTAGGTGAAACATGGCTATCTTGGAGCAGTAGTCAAAAGCCACTTGCTTCTCCATCCTGTCAGAAGAACCAGCAGTCAAAAAGGAAGACTGTTTATTGATGCCCAGGATCAGGACTTTTCCCACCACATACTTGCTGTGGTAATGACCATTTTCATCTGCACAGCTAGAGGACAAAACACCATCACAGAATGAAAAATGCCTATGAAGGAACTGCTTTTGATGGAGGTGTTGGAATAAGGTAGATTTGCCTCTTTCAGAACCCTCAGTGTCCAGAGCAACATGAAGTTCATGTGGGAGATGGGTCATCCACTTAGCCAAGTTCTGAGGAAATGCTGACTTTTCAATATTATTTCTGACTTCCTTATTAAATGCATCTACTTTGTGTAAATGCTGCTAGATTTGTAGGAATTCCCTGGATAGAAATCTAAAATGCTGAAGGAAACCTGGTAACTTGGTTCTTCTCCTTAAGGGTGATAGTAACATGCCCACCTGAGTTAGCCATATAAACAGGAAGAAAATGCAATAGAAATGTGCTCCTAGCTTCCCAGTCTTCTTAAACCTTATTATCTTTCATGTACTCTTAGATCCAATGACAATGATCTCCTTGCTGGTCCTCAAACAAAATCCTCCTCCAGACTCCATGCATTTTCACTGGCTATCTCCTATGCCTAGAACTCTCTTCCTCCTCATCTCTGCCTAATGGATTCTTAGCTTCCTTCAAGTCCCAGCTAAAATCCTGCCTGTATTTATCTAGCCTTTTGTGATCAACCTTAATCAGAGGGGAGGGGCAAGCATTATCTTTAAATTTGTATAACCTGTTTGTACACATTTGTTTTCTTGTTATCTCACTAGGTTCTTTGACAACAAGGAATGTCTTTGGCCCTTTCTGCATCCAATATTTAGGGCACTGCCAGGAATACACTAAGATCTTGCTTGTTCGTTTTTTTTTTTTTAAGGCAAACAGGGTTAAGTGACTTACACAGAGTCACATAGCTAGTCAGCGTCTGAGGTTGCATTTGAACGCAAGTCCTCCTGACTCCAGGGCCAGTGCTCTACCAACTTCACCATCTAGCTGCCCCTGAATACACTAAGATCCTAACAAATGTTCATTGACTGACTAGTATTAAGAATGATGATGTAGAAAGATAGTCTGACTAGTTTCTCAACCACTGTTTTCAAGGGCAATTGTAACCAGCCACACTATTTTATTAGCTAAGTCTTCACTTCACAAAGCTTATTTATCAACTGACTCCTTTACAGCAGGTTAATCATCCAATCCCCCACACTTGCCTGCTTTGATGGGTGGAAGGGTCTGAGGTTAGACACCACAGACCAGGGAGCTAAAATGAAAGGGCAGAAATAGAGGTCAGATTCAGCAGGAAACAAACAAGCGGCATTGGCTTTCCGATCAGGAGACCTTGGGTTTAATTCAGTGTTTCTATACTCACTGGGTAGCTAGGTGTGGCAGTGGATACAAGTGTCAGGCCAGACTCATCTTTCTGAGTTCCAATCTGGCCTCAGACACTTACTAGCTGTGTGACTCTAGGCAAGTCACTTAATGTTTGCCACAGTTTTCTCATCTGTAACAATGAGCTGGAGAAAAAGCTTGCAAACTGCTCCAGTATCTTTGCCAAGAAAACCCGCAAATAGGGTAACGGAAGAGTGGGATGCAACCAAAAACTCAACAATAATAACAGAAAACTCGTTAGTGGCATGAATAAAGGCAAATGACAAATGTCTGTGAACCTTAGTTTTCATAATGATGGAAGCTCGTTATAAGATAAAAAACAAGGGAATTTACAGATATGCAAGCAATTAGTGTGGGAGACAGACAGATACCTACATTGCATTTGATAATCCATGCCAGGGATCTCTCTTTCTCTTGAAACAGAAGTTCCTGAATTTTTTTTTGATGGTTGTTCAAGATTGCCAGATATAACTTTATTTTTTTCTGTAGGAGAAATGAATAAACATAATCAAGAAATCTGTGTTCTGGGGCTGAGGGCCATGAAGTGTATGCAGCTGCAAAACTCAAAGAGCCCTGACAGGTCAGTACTGTTTGATTGATCAATAGGGGAGAGTCACAGCAGGAAGGGGAGAAGCTGCTTGACCCCACCCCTCTGATTTCTCTTGACCCTTCCATGACTCACCCTGTAGCTCAGAGCGGCCACAGAAATGGGCCAATGTATGTGATGTATGTGCTCCTCTGATTTAGAGCAGGTCACACACAGTAAGGTCCTGTTCGCATCACAGAAATACTTCTGTTCTTCCCTGTGTATCTCACACATGCCTTCTCCTTCAGGGTACATGACAATGTCATGTTGAAGAGTTTTCAGGTGGGAGAATTCCCAGCATGAAGTGCAGCATGAAGATGAAGAGGATTTCTTCCAGAAGCAAGACATGCAAATTTTATGTCCACATTCAATGGTAATTGACTTAGAGACTTCATCCCAGCAGTTAACACAGA
The DNA here is from genome assembly GCF_011100635.1 of Trichosurus vulpecula. NCBI lineage: Eukaryota > Metazoa > Chordata > Mammalia > Diprotodontia > Phalangeridae > Trichosurus > Trichosurus vulpecula. The sequence goes on along the minus strand of NC_050574.1, from coordinate 102,930,883 downwards.
TAAAGGGTTGCACATCACCATCCAACATCCTGAAAAAGACAATGAGGCAGGCTAAGGGTGTTTCTCTGGCTAGCTCACCCTCTCTAGTTCTGTGCCCCCTCCCCACCTCTCTTCCCCATCCCACCTTTCTTCCCCTTTCCCAGCCCTCTTCCCCCTCCCCACCCCTCTTTCATTCAAAAGACATTACTTGAAACAACATAGCAAAGTAATCAGAGGTTCCCCCCTCCAGTTAACTTGGGGCAAATGCTCCCCAAAATGTACACACCATCATTAGGAAGAGTGGGCACAAGTAGCAGACACTTTGTAATAATATCTAGCATTGATCTAAAACTTTAAGAGGCTTTCATACGTTAAGATTGCTTAATGCACATTCCAGAAACTCAGCATGAGAAAAGTGGCTTACCTAGGGTCAGGCCGCAGGTTAAAATATGAAATAGAATTCAAACTCAGAACCTCCGGATTCCCAGGCTTCTACTCGATATATTGTGACCATAGTAACTACCTAGTACTTCCTACTTTTCTAGGTGCAGCCATCTAGATTCAAAGCCTCCTCCCCAGCCAAATGCAAATGCCTTCAGTTCCCTTCACCACACCTAACTCTCTAAAACTCTAATTGGTAGAACAGTGTTCAGTTTGCATTGATAGAGGTCACAGAGGTTGTTTCCTTCATCGAAGAAATCATAGGTTCAGATCAAAAAACAAAGACAAAAGCAAATACAGTCAAAAAGCATTCAGTGCATTGAGATTTTTTTTTAAAAGATGAACTTGCTGACATGAACTTTTAAAAGTGTCATTACTGACCTAGCTGTCTTTACTATAACCACCATCAATCCCCCTTACACATTCAGAGTCCCAGGCTCCTGCCATAGGTTAATTGGATGCAAAGCTGCTAGAACTTAAAAAAAAAAAAGTAGGCTTGGGGTTGAACCGTACAAACCAGGAGGTGACCATTCTCTGTTCTTCCCCTTCTGCATTTTGTTGCATAAATTCATTGACTAGCCACCGACAATAAGCCGGTACTAGCCAGAGACAGATTTTACTGCAGTTTATTCGTTCAGAGCATGACACACTCCACCAGTAGTTCAGCAGTACATGGAAACGTGTCATTACATTTCAGCTGGTGGTGTTTAGAGATTACATGAGGCAAAGAAAAAAAGATGGCTGCCTAGTAGAGTTTAGCTGGCTATGAGAAAAAAAAAATTCTCAGTTAAAGAAAAGACTGAGAAGTGATGTATCCTTGTTAGTTACACTAAGTCATAAGGAACTATCCACGAGTTCTCAGGTTAGATAAGGGAAGGAAACATTTCTTAGGCTGTTAAGTCTTTTTGTACCAATTGGTAGGAGAAAGAAAGACATTGAAGGGAATGATTTATTGTAGCTGGTCCTATAGTGGATCATACACAGCAAAATGGTGCATACAAAACAAAATGGAGCCCATTATGTTTTTTAAAATCCATTTTCAATCATTTATACACCTGATCTTTAGCAATAGTTGCCATTCAAAGGCTTTAAGCTTCACGCACAGTGGCTAAAACATAAGAAATGTAACATAAGGCACTTGAGAAATGCTTGCTGGGTTCTTATTAAGCATCATTACATATATTATCCCATGTGATACTAACCATCAACCCATTATGCCTATGAAGTAATATACTGAGTACCATAATTTTACAGATGGGGAAGCTGAGGCTTTGAGAAGTTAACTTGCTTATGATCACTCAAGTAGTGTCGGGAAGATTGATCTTCCCAAGTTCAGATCTTGCCTCAGACACTTCTTAGTGTGAACCGTTTTGAGGCCCCCATCACCTAAGGCCTCAAACCTGGATTTGGCCAATCAGAAGAAAGACATTTTTTGGCCCACTCTGAGCTTAACCTACCATAATCCCTTGTGTGCTCTGGCATAACAGAAATGCTTTGCTTTGCTCTCTGAACCCAAAATGCCCCCTTCCTGTGTCAGAAAGTACATGCCAGGGTGAAGCTGATCAGGAATATTCTTCTGTTTATTATTGTCTAGGGCAAAATGCCTTTAACAGGACACCATCTTGAACACTGGGACTTTTCTTATCTTGGTATCCTATGGACACGTTATGTGATAGATATATTGCCACGTTAATGATAAGAGAAACACAGACATCCTAATAAATTCTTTTTTCATATTACGGTAACACATGGAGATTATCACTCTGGTTGACACAGGCATCCTGTGTTGGGATTGCTCTAAGTGTCTAAAGGGTCTCCTTCGGCTTGTTTACTTCCCAGTTCAGAATTATTTTCTGACCCCATGCATGCATGATTCTCTGGCTTAATGAGAATAAATAAGCGTGTTTTAGGACATGTACAGCCTGATTCTTTTTTGTTCCTTGGTCAAACCTTTGATGAGGTGAACCCCATTCTGTTTATTCTTTGGACAAACCTTCAGTTAAGTGGGAGACCCCAATATGTTTGTTCTTAGGACAAACCTTCAGTTAAGGGAGAAAGTGATTCTGTTTGTTTCTTTGGACCAAATCTCTGGTAAATGGTTGATAAGAGCTATGTGATCCTGGGCAAGTCACTTAACCCTATTTACCTCAGTTTCCTAATCTGTAAAATGAGCTGCAGAAGGAAACAGCAAACTACTCTGGTATCTCAAAAGGAGTCAGGGAGGAGTCAAACATGACGGAAAAAATGACTGAATTGAAAATGAGGTAATGGAACTAAATGATCTACAAGGCTCCTAGTCAGCTCAATCTTTGATCTTTAACAACAGCAACAAGTTCAACAACAACAACAAAAACCTCTCCTCAGAGGGAAACCTACCTTACAAAGGATGCTCTCGGGATTTCAGCAAGAAACATTTTGGGTCAGAGTCGGCAGCACACACTACCAAATTGAGTGGGGGTTGGCTTTTATATGCTTTTCCTAGATACTTCCCCACCCTGATAATCCGTGTGAAACACCGGGATGAATCAGGGGTTAAGCACAAAGTACTCCAAGCCTACCAAGAAAGTCCTCTTTCAGCATCTCCCATTTACCCCACAGATTCGGAATGGAAGGAGTTCATTCCTCAATCAATCAATCAATCAGTGTATTCATTTAGTGATTACTCAGGGCTAGGCTTCCTAGTCAGTCAAAAACAAGGAAGACAAAAATTTTCACCTCCTCTATGAGCTCCCATTCTAATGGGAGAGAACTTAAAAACTACTAGATATAGACAAAATCTATCTCATGGAAGGCCCCAGGCACTAAGGATTGTGGAGTGGGTGGAGGTGGGGCAGAGCAGGGAATGGGAAATGACTAGCACAGAGGATAGGATTTAAACTTAAAGTTTTGCTTTTAGGAAATGGAGAGGGAATTGACTCAAATGATAGATCCTTAGTACCTACCTAGTACCTAGTAGTACCTTAGTACCTAGTAAAAGTAAGGTCCTTACACAGTCCTTAGAAGCTCTGATATCCTTAAAGAGATTTTTAGCTTAAGTTCTTCGAGCCTGGCACTAAGACAACAATACTTATATAAATGAATGGAGGATTAACCTCATGTTTTCGTTGTTGTCAGCATGGTGTAGTGGAAATTACCCATAGAGAACAAACTCCAAAAGCTAAAAAGTTTTTTAGAAAGAATTTTATTGTCAGTTTGACAGAGGAGACAGAGCCAGAAAAGGTGTGGCCAACTTCCCCCTGAATCTCTGTTGTCTCACATTATATGAAGTTCAAACAAGGATACAAGTAGAGAACACTGCATGTAGGCAGTTTGTTTGCTGTGTATACATATGTATAGGCTAAATAAGCATTCAATATAATTTGGGCCAATGGAAACTATTGGTTGAAAAGAAGTGTTTTGGGTGGACCCAATACCAGGATAGGGTCGCTAGGTGGTAAAATGGATAGAGTGCCTGGCCTGGAGTCAGGAAGACCTGAGTTCAAAATAGCCTCAAACATTTACTAGCTGTGTGATGCTGGGCAAGTCACTTAACCCTGTTTGCCTCAGTTTCCTCACCTGTAAAATGAGCTAGAGAAGAAAATGGCAAACCACTCCAGCATCTTTGCCAAGAAAACCACAAATGGATAACAGGAGACATAGTCTTACTGGACTGAAATGACCAAGCAACAACAAAAGACCTGGTTGGGTAGAAAGTTTTGGGTAGACTCTAAGACCTAGGTGGACCCAAAACAAGACCTGGGAGGATCTAAGCATTTCTTGGATAGATCTCTGCCTCCTCTAAAGGATCCTCTAAAGCATCCCTGAGATCATCATCACCTAGAGTAAGCTTTGGGTTAGACAATTTCAAAGGAGGACAGGTTCAAACAATATACTAATTAATAAGGTTTTGCAAACAATTTAATAAAGATTTTTCCTACAAAGTGCCCTCTTTGAGGCTTATTCAAGCCCAGCTTTCTCAAACTAACAGAAACTCAATTACCAAAACGGGAGTGTTGGGTTAAGGCTCAAAGGAAGTTCATTAGAATAACCCTAGTCAAAGAAAGCATCCTCCTCTCTTTATTTTGTCTAATCCTTAATAGAATTCTTTTATGGAAGAAAAGGGGCTAGGTTGGTTACAAATTTCTGAAATTTTAATGGCCCAAGGAATCAATTTGAGTAAGCCTGAGGAGCTATGAGTCATAGGGCTTAAACTTCCATCAGGAAAAGAGCACTATACAGTACAGAGAGGTTTCCCAGGCATTGCAAGCAACACCAGAAAAGAACACATATGGCTACAAATACCACAAAAAAAGACAGATTCATAATCCCAAGTTTCTTTCAATATCAGAAAAGTTGAACAGATTTAGTTCAGCAAAGTCATAATCTCATATATTACCCAAGGAGACAAACTTCATTAAACATACTCTACAGGTAAACTAAGTCATGTTATAGATTGTGGACCCTTAAAGTTTGGTTAAAAGAGGCAAACAAGCTAGGTGGTGTGTGTGTGTGTGTGTGTGTGTGTGTGTGTGTGTGTGTGTGTGTCTGTGTGTGTCTGTGTGTGTCTGTGTATATATGTGTATATCTATTAATAGACAGATACATAGATAGATAGAAAATTTATATTTATATTGTTTATTCCCTTAAGCTAGCAGAATACATGTAATACATGGGAGCCAGAAGATAATTCTGAATCAGAGATAAACAAGTTGAAAAAGACCCTTTATATTCTTAGAGCAATCCTGACTTGGGATGTCTGTGTCACTTAGAATTATAGTCTCTATATGTGTTTAACCATAGCATGAGAAAGGAAGTTTCTTAATTGGATAGGTTGTAAATACAAGATAAGAGAAGTGTCAAAGTGTCAGTTGAAATTATAGTGCCAGGATATCCATGTTTCCCCTACATAGTATATGCCCATAAGATACCAAGATAAGAAAAAGTCCCACTATTCAAGACAGTGTCTAGTTTCAGGTGCCTTGATCTTAATGGTCATAAACAGAAGAATGATTCTGGTCAGCCTCATTGGCCCTGTAGGTGTTGACACAGGAAGGGGCACTTGAGTTCACTCAAAGAGCAAAGCAGGTCTGTTATGCCAGAGCACATAAAGCATTATGGTAGGTTAAGCTCAGAGTGGGCCAAAATGTCTCTCCCGATTGGCCAATCCAGTTTTTCGGTGTTTCTCAGGTCTTCAGGTTTCAAAATGGTTTGGGAGGGGTCTGCATTCCTTTCCTTTTGGTCAATGGTGTACCAAAAGGTGCCACCTGAAGACCAAGAAAGGTATGGAAAAACTTCACTCAGTCTTCAGAGAGTAAGAAGAGATGTCTACTTGGAGCACCTGTCTTGAGATGATTCAGGAGTTCACATCCACGAGTTGGCAGCTATGGAAGTAGTCAGATAGACCTGATAGGAGCTCTGAGAAGACATATGAGGTGATAATTGAGAGAAAACAGCATAACATAGGTCCTTGGTTAAAGGCATATACATATGTGAACACTATACATACATACATACATATATAAATGTACACACACAAAACACACATATCTATCTATCTATCTATCTATCTATCTATCTATACATGATGCATAAAATTAGATTGTGATACCCGCTGAGGACACTTCCTATTCTAAAATTTTATGACACACAGGAATTATGGGGTAGAATTCCTGGAATCCAGTTGACAGATAAATAAGTATTCCTCAATCTCTCTCAATTAGAGGTGGGAAGAGAGAGAGAGAGAGCACACAAAATCATTTGTCAGGACTTTCTTTGCTTTTTTCTTCCCCATTCACAATTTCAGCTTATGCTCCCTAAATTCCTAATCTCTTTATACCTGTTGACCCAGCTGTACCACTATTAGGCATTTATGCCTAAAACATCAAAGAGGAAGAGGAATCGCCTATACAAATTTGTTTGGACCAATTTTTTTTTTATTGGAAGGCAAGAAGCTGGAAATTAAAGGGGTGTCTATCAATTGGGGAATGGCTGTACACATTGTGGTATAAAGATATAATGAAATAATATTACAACATAAGAAATGATGAAAGGAATAGTTTCAGAGAATCATGAGAAGAATTTCACATTTTGAGCTCTGTATAAGACATAAACTATAGATAGGATTTAGTGTTTCTCTCCCCAAGGAGTTCATAGTACAGTAGAACAGAAAAATATTTCTGAAATGTATTTGAATTTGACAATATAAATTATATTGTTGTTATTAAATACTTCTTCAAAATATATATTGGCTATAAATTTTAAAATATTATCAAATATTCTTCTACTATATTTACTCCCACTTTTCTCTGCTCTTAAGAATACAAAAAATTCACCAAAATCTTTTTAAAAATATATTGTTATTTTTATGTTCTATGATAGCTTTTTTTTAGATATATATTGTTTATTTTACTTTTAGTTTACAACACTCAGTTCCACAAGTTTTTGAGTTCCAAATTTTCTCCTGCCCTCTCATTCCCCCCTCCTCTTCCCCTCCCCACCCAAGACAGCATGTGATCTGATATAGGTTCTACATATACCTTCACATTAAACTTACTTTCCCAATAATCAAGTTGTAAAGAATTGTAGCCAATGAAATGAATCATGAGAAGGATGAAATAAAACCAAAAATAAAATAAAATTTTTTTAAAAAGAGGGACCTAATAGTATGCTTCAATCTGCATTCAGACTTCACAGCTCTTTCTCTGGATGTGGATAGTTTTTTCCATCATGAATCTTTTGGAGCTGTCAATGTCTTCTGCATTGTTGAGAAGAGTCAAGTCTATCAAAGTTAGTCATCATAGAAGCAATGTGTCTGTGGTTGTGTACAATGTTCTCCTGGTTCTGCTCCCTTCACTCATCAACAGATCATGTAAGTTTCTCCAGGTTCTTATAAAGTCCATCTGCTCCTCATTTCTTTTGTTTTTTTTTTGCTCCTTATTTCTTATCGCATAATAATATTCCATTACATTCATATGCCACAATTTGTTTAGCCCCAGTTGATAGGTGTCCCCTTGATTTCAAATTCTTTGCCACCACAAAAAGAGCTGCTATAAATAATTTTGTACATACGGGTCCTTTCTCCCCTTGTATGGTCTCTTTGGGATATGGCCTTAAACGTGGTATTGCTGGGTCAAAGGGTATGCACATTTTTATAGCCCTTTGGGCATAGTTCCAAATTGCTCTCCAGAATGGTTGGATCAGTTCACAACTCCACCAACAATTCAATAGTGTTCCAATTTTCACACATCTTCTCCAGCATTTATTTTCCTGTTTTGACATGTTAGCCAGTCTGACAGGAGAGATGTGGTACTTAAGAGTTATTTTGATTTGCATTTCTCTAATCAATAGAGACTTAGAGCATTTTTTCATATGACTATAGATATCTTTAATTTCTTCCTCTGAAAATTGCCTGTTCATATCCTATGACCATTTCTCAATTGGGGAATGACTTGTAGTCTTATAAATTTGACTCAGTTCCCTGTATATTTTAGAGATGAAGCCTTTGACAGAGACACTGGTTGTAAAAATTCTTTCCCAATTTTCTGCTTTGCTCCTAATCTTGGTTGCACTGGCTTTGTACAAAAACTTTTCAATTTATTGTAATCGAAATTATCCATTTTGCATTTTGTGATGCTCTCTATCTCTTGCTTAGTCATGAATTCTTCCCTTCTCCATAAGTCTGACAGGTAAACTATTCCCATCTCTCTGAAACTGCTTGTAGTATCAGCCTTTATATCTAAATTGTGGACCCATTTTGACTTTATTTTGGTATCCGGAGTAAGATGTTGGTCTATGCTCAATTTCTGCCATACTATTTTCCAGTTTTCCTGGAGTTTTTGTGAAATAGTGAATTCTTATCCCAGAAACTGTACTCTTTGGGTTTATCAAAGAGTAGATTACTATATTCATTAACTACTGCATCCTGAGTACCTAACCTATTCCACTGATCCACCACTCTATTTCTTAGCCAGTACCAAGTAGTTTTAATGACTGCTGCTTTATAGTGCAGTTTAATATCTGGTAGGGATAGGCCTTCTTCCCTAGCATTTCTTTTCATCAATTCCCTTGATCTTCTGGATCTTTTGTTCTTCCAGATGAATTTTGTTATTATTTTATCTAGCTCTGTAAAAATTTAATTACATCAAATATTATTTCACTATATTCACTTCCATTTTCTCTGCTCTTAAGAATACAAAAAACTTACCAAAATCTTTTAAAAAATGTATTGTTATTATTATGTTCTATGAGCTTTTTAAAAAAAAATTTTATTGATCACTGTTTTTTAACCTCCTCTTCTTTTCCTTCCTTTTCTAACTCCTAGAGATCAGTCCTTTATAAAACAAAATGTAAAAGATGCAGGGTAGGTAGAAGTGGGGTGTAGGGCAATACACTGAAGTCAGACTGTGGTGAATAAATTTACGACAAAGGCACAGTTTTCTCCAGGACAAGATATTTCAATAACAGCAATGCGTAAACTGTTAGTCACACTGGCACCTCAGCCAAAGCCAAGGACCTGAGCATGAACAAATTTTTAGTTAGGCTAGTAGTAACCAAGGCATTGGGAGTTTGACCACACTCTACCAAGGAACAGAGACCCTGAGTGAGGGCCAACAGGAGAGTCTCCCTTATGATTGACCTGACAATACATCATTTGGACCTTCCCTGGTGGCTGGTGACTTCAGGTGTGGATGATCATGCCCATTTCTAGCAAATAAGGAATGTTAATTGCTTGATGAGCTTCAATAGTAATGTTGGCTAGAAAACAAAACCACTTCAGTAAGCATGTTCCTCTGTTTGGCTTTTCTCTTTACCCTTAACATTGAAAAGGAGAATCAAGAACAGTAGAGTTGTCCCCTGCAGAGGGCCTAGCCCAAGCTGGCTCTCTATTTAAGGTGTAAAAATAAAGGGGTCCCACTTTAAATTGGTTAATGAGGAGATACTCTAGGGTATAGAAATTGTAGCAGTCTCCTTTTGAGTTGGGCTAATTCTGGCCTCAAAGCTACATATGGCCCTCTGGGTCCTCAAGGGCAACACTTTGACTGAATCCAAATTTCACAGAACAGATTCACCTGAAAGGATTTGTTCTATAAAACTTGGACTCAGTCAAAAGGCAGCACTCAAGGACCTAGAACATGTGGCCTTGGAGCTGCAGGTATCCTACCCCTCAGCTAAGAGATGGGGTTCTGACAAAATAGGGGAAAATGGATTACATACAGAGCAATATTAATTATCAAATGATCCAGCATAACATTAATTTTCCTCAAGATGTTACAGACAGTATTCCACATTCCTATTTCTCCACCCTGGAAAAGAAGGGGAAGGAAGAAGTGACTTCTTATATCTCTTCCTTGGGAGTATATTTATTGTTATAGGTTATTGTTCATTAAATACATATTTAAATACAAACTACTCTGGTTAGCATTTTTCTTTTGGAGGGGGGAAGGCAGGGCAATTGGGGTTAAATGACTTGCCCAAGGTCACACAGCTAGCAAGTGTAAGGGTCTGAGGCCCAATTTGAACTCCTGTCCTCCTGACTCCAGGGCTGGTGCTCGGACTCACCGCACCACCTAGCTGCCCCTCTGGATAGCATTGAAAGTTTTTCACAACCTAGCCTTTCTGTCTTTGAAGGTTGTTGTTTTTTTAACCCATTATTCCCCTGCATGAACTTTACATTCCAGTGATTCTGTCCTGCTTGCTCTTTCCCATCAACAAATATGCATTTTGCACCTTTGCACAGACTGGGCCCCTGCTGTGGGTGTTCCTCCTTACCTTGTAGAGTCTCTGGCTTCCTGTAAGATGAAGCTTAAGCACTTGAAGCAAAAGAGGGTAGAGTTCTTCCCTCCTCTCCCATTTGGTACCTTTGGTGGAGTTAGGGATTTGTTAGGTAAAAGGAAGGTTAAGGAATTACACAAGCTGGAAATATCTGAGATGTGACAGGAATGCAGGTCTTCCTGGTGCAGAAGCTCTCTCTCTCTCTATGTTCTGTCACACATGGCTCTCCTTATGTCTAATGAAAACTTTCTAAAAAGGCATACCTTTGGATTTTTCAGAGTATTAAAAATACAAAATGGCACATCTTGTAGGAAGGAGGGGCTTCAGTGTACTAATGGTATATAAAAGGCTCGGGATGAGAAAGACACAAAGATTCCTTATGCTGAGAGCAAAGCTAAAGGCAGAGCAGTGAGGCTGAAGGCAAGATCCCAAAAGAAACAAGGAAGGCAAGTTTCCTCATGAGGAATTTCATTTGTGTGTCAGGGATTTGAGAATTGTCCCCTGTGCTATGGCATGCATCAAGGTAGAGGGACACATTTCTTCATGATTAAATATAAAACTTTAGGAATGAATCTCTGAAGCCAGCAAAGGGAGAAGGGAGGCAGATTTCATGTTCATGGGTTAGGCAGTAACAACTCAGGTCAAGGGGAGAAACTCATCTGGCTGAGCCAAAAGTAGTGGTAGGAGTCTGAAAGGATTGGTATCTTCCCTTATCCTGTTATCCTGAATTTCTCCCTTCATAAATTTTGCATATATACTTAAAGATACCAACTCTTATATGAAAGAATTGTCCAGGTCAGTTAAGATCAAATAAACTCAAAGGTTGGACCTCAGGCCCAATCAACTGGCAAAGATTACACAAGATAGAACAGACAATGCTGAAGGGTCTGGGAGAAGGAAGGTGAACTAAGGCACTCCTGGTAGAGCTGTGAGTTAGGCCAGTCATGCAGTAAGGGCATTTTCCATTATCCTCAAAAATGGATCTAAAATATCCTGAATCCATACACTTAGATGCAGAGATGCCACCCTTTTTAACAAATCAAAGAGGTCAAAAGAAGAAAGAATGATGCCAAATTTAGCCAAATATTCATAGCATCATTTTTTCCCTACTAGCAAAAAACTGGAAACACAGTGGGTACTATAAATTAGGGAATGGATAGACTAACCATGGTAAATCAATATGTTGGAACATTATTACAACATTCTATAAAAGGGGAAGACATAATATGATACTGACTGAAATTAGCACCATCAAGAAAACCAGTATACATAGGGACTACAGCCATTCACATGGAAGAAGGATGGGAAAAAATTGTAATTATGTCAATGCTGGTGCCCAAATTAGAGTTAAGAAAACTTACCTCTTTCATTTCTTTGCATATGTGTGGGGTATTATGGGTATGGATAACTGGAAGTACTGTTAGACATGGTTAATAGGTTCTTTGGTTTTTGGAGAACTGTTGTTATTTGGGGGTGCACTTGTTCTACAAGACGACTTGATATAGGGGGGAGGAGTCTTTCATCAAATAATTGAGATGTGAAAGGGAAAAGGAACAATAAAATTTAAGACAGAAAGACACATAAACACAGAGTTCTTTAAAAGACAGAATTAAAATGTTGAACACAATCAGGCTAGGAAGGGATGGAAATTTGATCAAAATAAAATACAGTACACAGTGGATACCGTAAATCAGGGAGTGGCTCAACCAACCATGGTAAATGAAAATGTTGGAACATTATTGTGACATCCAATGAATATCCAATAAAACTTCAATATAATTCAAATGTTGAACATAAGTGTGCTGGGAAGGGAAGGAAATTTGATCAAAATAACATTACTAATCTATTTAAAAGTGTTTCAGCTGGAGGTATGTTCCTGGTCTGGAGAGCATTAAGAGGTCAGAGAGGATTCAAAATCCCCACTTTTTCTCACCTCAGTTTCCCCAACTGTAGAATGTAACATGTTCTACCTTTTTCTTTGCTATAGAGGGTACTCTGAAAAGAAAAGTAGATGATAAAGGTGATCAATTTCAAGTGCACAAGTACGAAGGGCATTTCTAAGGGTCCCCAGACCCAGTCACTGACCTTTGCCATTCTCTTTCTTCAGAAACACAGCCTCTTTCCCAAAGCTGATTCAAAACTTCCAGGACGAGCTCATTTGCTCCATCTGCACGGACTACTTCATAGACCCAATGTCCATTGAGTGTGGTCACAGTTTCTGCCATAGTTGCCTCTTCAGGAGCTGGCAAGAAGCCTCTACCCCTTTCTCCTGCCCAGAGTGCAGGAGTGTCTCCCAGGCAAGGAATTTCAGAGCCAATGTGCGTCTTGGGAAACTGGCAGCCATTGCCAAAACACTGAGACCTCATTGTTTGCAGAACCCTGGAGGCCATAGCAAGTGTGAGACACATCAGAAAGTGCATAAACTGTTCTGTGAGGATGACCAGAGCCCAATCTGTGTGTCCTGTTCTGAGTCCAAGGAGCATACACACTCCGTTGCATAGATGAGGCTGCTGAGGACTATAGGGTAAGTAATGGATTCATCGCTCCATCCACAAGAACATTTTAAATTTGTACTACCGTCTGCAGAGATCATCCCAGGAAGAGATGTGGTGTTTTCATATGCCAACCACTGTGCTCTCAGTGCCCACAAGGTTGTTGTTGAATTGCACTGTGCTGTGTCCTCTGGCCTCAGCCTGAGCTTTTACTCATGCACTGAGATCAACAGAAAGCTTCCCTTCATGTTCCTCCAACATGGTTTGAAATGTCCATCCCTGTTGTGTTCAGGGAGGGCCTTAAGTCTTTTTACTAAATGGAGTCAGGTAATCTGAGATTGTTAGGGCCATCTTCATCTGGTAGGATAATAGCTAACACCTTCATCCTTCATGAACTAGAAAAGAGGGACAAGACAATGGAGCAGTGTTTCTCCTTTGCATTTGACACTTGAAAGTTATCTCCTCCTGGAGGTGGACAGGAAAAAGGAGACATTACCTTGTCAGACTAGCTTAGTCATAGAGCTGTACTTGCTCCCTTGTCTCACTCACAGGAACCTGGCATCACTCTCATGAGGCTTGACTGTGAGGCAGGAAGGTGAGGTGCTTCTTGGTCCTCTACTTTGCTCCTAGGGTTGATTCTCATCATGCCTGCTGCAACCAGCCTGCACACACTGAATTACCAAAGACATTTAGAAAAGAAGAACTGACAGTGTCATAGGGAGCCCAGAAGGTGCAAAGTGAACTAAGGAGAGACTAGCTTAATCCTGAGCTGCATCATTCAGGAAGTTGGGAGCTCAAAGATCTATCTAACTTCCCTCTCAAAAAGACTGAGAGATGTTCTAGTCCAGTCATCTCTTTACTCTTTTGGGGAAACTGGGACGTAGTCAAGCCAAGTTACATCCACAGAGTCACACATCTAGCCAGAAACAAAGGGGACATTAGAATATCTTACTCTGTCTTTTTACTAGAGAGATGGCTGTGGGCTGAAGTTATGTATGATGGTGTCTATAGGAATTAGGTCTTCCCCTGAGAAGCTAGGAAGTCCAAGCTAGGAACAGGATAAGTGGAGTGTGGAAACACATTCCAGTTGAATGGGATGTCTTTTCTTTATTTGTAAATTAGAGGGTCGAACTAGATAGCCTCTAAAGGACCCTTCTAGCTCTCCTTTTCTGTTCTTATAATCCAAAGGGGAACAAAATGTGGTGATGAGAAAGCTCTTGTCCAGACTTGGTATGTGTAGGTAATGAAATCTTTGAAATTTAAAGGAGTTCTTCTCACTGACCATGAGTCATCCCATTCCCACTTTGTGCTATTGATCTCAGAACCATGCTTTCTGAATACTTGGGACATCACACCATAGGCCACATAGGCCTGAAGCTCCCAATTTTATTCTTTTACTCATAGCTTTAAAAGTAAGAGCATTATATTTTCATTATTAATTGGTCTCCCAGCCATTCACACATGAATAGTTTTGAATATGTAGAACTAAAATGCTTCATGGATAAAACAATTCATGTTTTTTAAAAAAATATTTTTATAGGAGAAATTCCAGGAAAGTGCAGCAGATTTGCAGAGAAAACTAAGGATGTTGAGCAACAGATGGCTAATAAGAAGATGAAATTGGCAGTATTGGAGGCAAGTATTTCTTTTTTTTTTCCCAAGTGAATGCTTTTATTTGTCAATGTCCTTACGACTTTTAATGTGTCAGTTATTATTATTTCTTTTTTAAAATTTATTGTTCATTTATTTAATATTTTTAGTTTTCAGCACTGATTTCCACAAGAGTTTGAACTACAAATTTTCTCCCAATTTCTACTCCCCCCCCCCCGCAACTCCAAGATGGCATATATTCTGATTGCCCGGTTCCCCAGGCAGTTCTCCCTTCTGTCACCCCACTCCTCCCATCCCCTTTTCCCTTACTTTCTTGTAGGGCAAGATAGATTTCTATGCCCCATTGCCTGCATATCTTATTTTCTAGTTCCATGTAAAAACTTTTTTTTTGAACATCTGCTTTTAAAACTTTTGAGTTCCAAATTCTCTCCCCTCTTTCCTCCCTACCCACCCTCCTTAAGAAGGCAAGCAATTCGACATAGGCCACATGCGTATCATTATGTAAAACCCTTCCACGATACTCATGTTGTGAAAGACTAACTATATTTTGCTCCTTCCTATCCTATCCCCCTTTATTCAGCTTTCTCCCTTGACCCTGTCCCTTTTCAAAAGTGTTTGCTTTTGAGTATCTCCTCCCCGTATCTGCCCTCCCTTCTATCATCCCCCCTTTTTTATCTCCTTCCTCCTTCTTTCCTGTGGGGTAAGATACCCAATTGAGTGTGTAGTTATTCCCTCCTCAGGTCAAATATAATGAGAGCAAGATTCACACATTCCCCCTCACTTGCCCCCTCTTCCCTTCCTACAGAACTGCTTTTTCTTGCCCCTTTTATGTGAGATAATTTACCCCATTCTATTTCTCCCTTTCTCCCTCTCTCTCATTATATTCTTTTCTCATCCCTTAATTTGATTTTTTTTTAAGATATCATCCCTTCATATTCAACTCACCCTGTGCTCTCTGTCTATATATTCCCTTCAGCTACCCTAATATTGAGGTCTCATGAATTATACACATCATCTTTCCATGTAGGAATGTAAACCTAACAGTTCAACTTTAGTAAGTCCCTTATGATTTCTCTTTCTTGTTTACCTTTTCATGCTTCTCTTGATTCTTGTGTTTGAAAGTCAAATTTTCTATTCAGCTCTGGTCTTTTCACTGAGAAACCTTGAAAGTCCTCTATTTTATTGAAAATCCATATTTTGCCTTGGAACATGATATTCAGTTTTTCTGGGTAGGTGACTCTTGGTTTTAATCCCAGCTCCATTGACCTCCGGAATATCATATTCCAAGCCCTTCGATCTCTTAATGTGTCAGCTGCCAGATCCTGTGTTATCCTGACTGTGTTTCCACAATACTCAAATTGTTTCTTTCTGGATGTTTGCAGTATTTTCTCCTTGATCTGGGAGCTCTGAAATTTGACAACAATATTCCTAGGAGTTTTCTTTTTGGGATCTTTTTCAGGAGGCAATCAGTGGATTCTTTCAATTTCTATTTTACCCTCTGGCTCTAGAACATCAGGGCCATTCTCCTTGATAATTTTTTGAAAGATGATATCTAGGCTCTTTTGTTGGTCATGGCTTTCAGGTAGTCCAATAATTTTAAAATTATCTCTCCTGGATCTATTCTTCAGGTCAGTGGTTTTTCCAATGAGATATTTCACCTTGTCTTCCATTTTTTCATTCCTTTGGTTCTGTTTTATGATATCTTGATTTCTCATAAAGTCACTAGCTTCCACTTGCTCCAATCTAATTTTTAAGGTAGTATTTTCTTCAGTAATCTTTTGGACCTCCTTTTGCATTTGGCTAATTCTGCTCCTCACTGGCTTTTTGGAGCTCTTTGGACATTTGGGTTAGCTTGTTCTTTAAGGTGTTATTTTCTTCAGTATTTTTTTGGGGTCTCCTTTAGCCAGTCATTGGCTTGTTTTTCATGGTTTTCTTCTATCACTCTCATTTCTCTTCCCAATTTTTCCTCTACTTCTCTAACTTGCTTTTCCAAATTCCTTTTGAGCTCTTCCATGGCCTGAGACCAGTTAATGTTTTTCTTGGAGGCTTTTGATGTAGGCTCTATGACTTTTTCTGGCTGTATGTTTTGGTTTTTTTTGTCACTGAAGAAAGATTCCAAAGTCTGAGTCTGAATCTGAGTCCATTTTCCCTCCCTGGCCATGTTCTCAGCCAACTACTTGACCCTTGAGTTTTTTTGTTGGGGTATGACTGCTTGTAAAGTATAGAGTGGTTTGTCTCAAGCTTGAGGGGCTGTGCTGTTTTCAGAGCTAGTTCTACACAGCAAGCTCTCCCATACCAGTGCTACTCCACCCCCAAGAACCCTAACCCAGACTACGACTCAGATCTAAGCAGGCTCTGCACTCCCACTCTGATCCGCCACTTAATTCCACCCCCCCCCCCCCCCACAGGTGGGCCTGGGGTCAGAGGCAACTGCAGCTGTAGCTCTGTAAGCAGCCTCAGAGCTGCACCACCTCTGCCGTCCCCGGGGCAGTGACTTGACTGCAAACTCCTTTGACTCTGTCCCCACTAACCTTCTCTGTTGTCTTTGTTGTTTGTGGGTTGAGAAGTCTGGTAATTGCCACAGCTCACTGATTCAGGGCACTATGGCCTGTTCTGCCTGGTTCCTGGTCTGGTTGGTCCTGGCACGACCCACTCTGGGCTGTGCTCCACTCTGCTCCCAGCTCCGTGTGATAGACCTTACCCAGGGACCATCCAGGCTGTCCTGGGCTGGAACCATTCTTCCCTCTGCTATTTTGTGCGTTCTGCAGTTCTAGAATTTGTTCAGAGCCATATTTATATGTGTTTTGATGGTTCTGGGGGAGAGCTTTAGGTAAGTCCCTGCTTTCCAGCTGCCATCTTGGCTCTGCCCCACTGAGTATTTATTTCTTGATCTCTCAGCAATCAGTACACGTATTCTGCTGTGCTCCCTCAAAGTATCTAAAAATCAGAATCTAACTGTGAGATAAAAAGCTTGTCACTCACCCACCGCCACTTAATGTTGTATCATTTTCTATATTTCATCAAACTCATTATTTCATTACAGGAGGAGGTGAAGACTCAAGAGGAAACTATTTCTTTAGAATTCCAGAAAGTACAAAGGTTCCTGGATGAGGAGAACAATGAGTATCTATCAATTGTGCAAAGGCAAAGAAAGGCCAATTTGAAAGGCCTGAAGAAGAGAATAAGGGAATTATCCCTTCAAAATAAAGAATTAAGGAAGAGGATCAGGGAGTCCATGGAGGTGTGCAGGAAACCAGATGTGGATTTCCTCCAGGTAAGGCTATGGGATATATATGTAAGGAACATACAAGATAAAGCCAGGAGCTTACCAATGCCATCCATTTCTCAAAAAACAAACAAACAAACCATGAATTAGAGTATAAATGAAGAATGCTTTAATCTGCTAGGGCTCTCTTCCATCTCCAGAAAGTACATAGTTTTTTAATTTGATGTGCAATTGAATAGATTCTTTTGCATTTGTTTTCCATATAGTCTGCACCCATAACATCCTAACAAGTACAATGCCAGATTTCAAAAATAGATATCACCTTCCTCGAAAATGGGTCATACACGCATGAATTATGTGCAAATATATTGAGGACATATGATTTCCTGAACATCTTAAAACCTTTCCTTACAATTCTCTCCAATTCCATGTTATTTCTGAGGCTTGGATCCCTCCAGCTGACACTGAGTCTCTTACTGTCCTTTCCAGTCCTGGTGATACTTTCACTTACATTGTCAACCCTGTCTCTCCCCTCACAAGTTCATTATATGAGGCAAAATATTTCTGTCTCTGCATTGCCAATTTATCAATCACCCTCTTTCCATGTAGCTCAGTAACCTCTCCTCCTCTGAGGTTCATTCCAATTAAATTACTTCTTTAGCTGTGGAGAGTATGCACTAGAGTGGGGAGAGACTACAGGAATTATGACCAATGGGAAGATCATGGCAATAATCCAGGCAAGTGGTGGAGAGGGCCTGAGTTAAGGTGATAGCTGTGTGAGAGGAGAGAAGGGGGAATATATGTGAGACACGTTGCAGCCCCAGAAGCTCCAAGATTCTTCCCTACTCTGTGGGTTTCACTGAGGCAATGAAAAGTGTTCCATTCCAAAGTCTCATTTTCCTATCTTAAATATACCATTGTCCTAACTACATATCATTTTTTTTTCTCTTCAGGATGTGAAAAGAATGTTGAAGAGGTAAGTTTCTATTCCTCCTTTATTTGGAAAGCTCTAAACAAATTTGATCTAATGGTCCTTGACTGACTAAAGGAATGAAGACTTATGATTATTGGAGACCTAAACCTGGTGTTTGTTTTCTATAGGAATGATTCTGTGATCCACAAAGAAGTAGAAATGTTTCACATAAACATGATTGTTCAACCCATCCCTGGAATCCTAGAAATACTTGTAAAGTTTAAAGGTGAGTGAAAAGATCTATCAGAAAGAGGCAAGACATCGCCAAGCCCTGACCAATTTTCCTTTGGGCCAGGACCAATTTGGCTTTCACAGAAACTCAGAATCTTCAACCTGGAAAGAACCAACGTCTATGGTCATCTAGTTTACCTTTGCCTAAACAGAAATTCTCTTTGCAAAACATTTGATAAGTAGACATCCAGACTTTCCTTGAAATCATTTGGTGAAGAGGCTCCTGATAATTCTAAACACACAAGTTTCTGTTTTTTAAAAATTGGTTTTATCACCAAGAAGGTTTTTTAAATCAAATATAAATACTTTTTATGATTTCTAGCCAAATCTCCTTGATCTAGCATCAGAGGCACAGCAGAAAAATGTAATGTTTCTCTCACATCAAAACCATTCAAGTACTTGAAGACAGCTGCCATGTAATCCCTTAAGTTATCTCTTCTCCAAAATACACAAGTCCAGTCCCTTCAAATCATGTCCAAATGGTGACAACTCAAGTTTAGGGAGAAGATGTTTCAGGACATGTTTCAGAACTGTTTCAGGAATTGTTAAGGTTGAGATGCCAGTGATGCCCATGGGAAGGTTTGTCCTGGGAGTAGCTGAACAGGCAGATGTAAATCTCAGAAGATGTATTAGAAAAATATTGGGGGGACCATAAAAGTTAAATCCCTAAGAAT
Organism: Trichosurus vulpecula; assembly: GCF_011100635.1. Taxonomy (NCBI): domain Eukaryota; kingdom Metazoa; phylum Chordata; class Mammalia; order Diprotodontia; family Phalangeridae; genus Trichosurus; species Trichosurus vulpecula. The sequence continues at coordinate 102,911,506 of NC_050574.1, read as the reverse complement.
GAATAAGGTTGTTGAGGAAGACAGTGAAGAGACTCACAGTCACATCCTTATTCTCCAAACTGAACCAGAAGAAATAAATCAGATGAAATATTTTCCATAGATAGAGAGAAATTCAGAGGAGGAAAGAAGGGAGACACACTTATGTATGAGAGAGACACAAAGATCAAGAGATATAAAAACAGAGAGCTAAAAAGAGAGAGGAGACAGACAGAGACAGAGAATATAGGGAAAAAGGATGGAGGGAAATGCCAAAAGAAGTGAAAGAGAAATAGAATAGAGCTATAGGATGTATCCCCTTTAGTTTTCCCTGCTGCTTCTCAGAGGCACTGGTCTCCATTTCCCTCCTGTGCAGTCTTTAAACATTACCCAGAAGAGCCAGTATATCATGACTCTAATTTCACATGTAGAATCATGAATATGATCTGTGAAATCCTGGTATTGGTTAACCATTTGTTTTGGGAGACTCAAAAGATCAGGGCAGAAGAAACCAGATTTTCCAAATTAGCACCTACCACACTGTCCCATCTACCCGACAACCCAAGAACATTCTGCTCCTCATACCATGGAGATGTCCTGCCTCCATCCAGTACCTTTCTTACATATTACTGTGATAACCTGATGGCAACTTCATGGTCTACACACCTGACCCCATCACCTATGAAAGAAAACAAATCTATGACAATACCATTCATTGAACCTGAACTTCTTCTCTCCACAGTGGACATCACTCTGGATCGTGACACAGCCCATCCAGGTCTCATCATCTCTGAAGATCTGAAGAGTGTGAGATATGGAGGTGCACAGACAGAAGTACCACCCAACAACACTGGGAGATTCAGTGATTCTGCCCAAGTTCTTGGTACTCAGTCCTTCATTTCAAGCAGATATTACTGGGCAGTAGAGGTATCAGACAACACTGGTGGTGTGGTGGCATCTCAAATGGACCACCTACACCTGAAGTCTTCTTTGTGCTTATGGCTATACAGAGTCACACTGGGTGCCACCTTTAGGCCATAAGTAAGCACCACCTTACTTCTGTACCTCATGTGAAATACTACCAGAACTGTGTGTCTAACCTAATGGTGGGCATTTTCCTTGACTATGAACATGGAGAAGTGTCATTTTATAATGTTAAAGGAAGATCTCTCATTTTTGCTTTCCCAACGACTTCCTTCTCATGACCCTTACAGCCTTTCTTCTGTCTTTCTAAGAAAGTCCTGCCAAATGATTGCTCTCTCATGATCTGTCCCTAATTGAGAGAGATCAAAAATATGTATTTATCCTTCAAATAAACTTCAGGCACGGTATGCCACAATTCCTGTGTGTCATAATATTTTAGAACTAGAAGGGCCCTCAGAGGGTACATATTGTCACCATCTATTTTCTCAGCTAACAACAGAACTCTGGAGAGGAAAAATGTCTTGCCTCTGCTAAATATGATTCCTGGACCTACCTCCCACTCCCAAACCAATTACATGATATTTCCATTGTGTGTAGTTTGTATCTACTTATCTTTGTACATGTTTTTCTCTGGCCTGAGGACAATATCAGCTACATGACATCGGGGACAATTTCCTTTTTTTATTTTTTTGTATCCCCAGTTCCTAGCATATTGCTTAATAAAAGGTGCTTAATAATGCTGTTTGAATTGAATTGGATGTACTTAATTATTCATAGGATCATCAGAAGAGAGATGTTAAGTTGTTAGGGAACTTAGAGGTCATCTAGCCTAACTCCCTCAAATGGAATAGGAGGAAACTGAGGCTCAGAGAGGTTAAGTGACTTGACCAAGGTCTCTTAGGTAGAGAGGGAGTGGCTAAGCTGGAGTTTAAAACTAGTTCTGGGTTTGCAAATCAAACAAGCTTTCTACAACCTCACACTGCCAGCAGAAATGGGACAAGCAACCCTGGCCCTTGGAAACTCAGCCCATTGCTTTTACTATGATACTATGGAGACACTATTGGAATATCACTTTGCCAAATTTGACCATCTGGGGGCCAGATGGGTAAAAATCCTCAGAATATTTATCTCTGTTCTGATGGGGATGTAGGTAACCTCATTTGTAGAGTATTTAAGGCTAAGAGACTTACTTTCACGTCAGGGGTCCACTTTCCTGTACACATTATGGACTTTTCTCAGTTGTTTAGGCCACCTAGAAAACTTTTGGCTACACTTCATTTATTGGTACTTCTGCCAAGATAGTTGACAGACTGGAACTCAGGAGGATCTGATATTGTTTCAGGTCCATGCCCTCTGCACCAAGCAATAAATAAAGCAATGAGGTGCTCCTTGTGCCATTTTCAGTCTCATTAATTCCATTTCCTTCACGTCTTGGTTCAGGGGAACTGACAGACAAGACCATGGGGCAGGGGTGGGATTTCACCCTGACCATACACTAAAAATAAGCATGGTTTGCCTGCAGCCTGAAAGGAAAATGCCTGTAAGAGAACTTTTTCAATCCAAGTGATTTTAATAACTAGAGCTACTGCTCGATTTCCTACAGAAGTCTGGCACTGGGACTTTCAGCACAGATGGCAACATGCAAGATTCTAGACAAATTCAGCTTGAACAGTAGCTCATGACTTGGGATGCATGTACTTTAAAAAATTATCTCGATAACTCTATTTCATTGTAATCTGGATCCTTTGTAATTCTATGGGTTTTTAAAAATTTTATACATAAAACATATTCAGAATAGTGATCAATAGGAGTCATCCAACTGCCAAAGGTTTCTTGAACCAAAAAAGTAAAGAATCCTTTCTCTAGAAAAATCTCAGAAAGAAGGGAAAATAGACACTCAAGAAACAGAGGAAATAAGCCAAAAAATACAACAAGTAATATAATCCCCAAGAGGAAAATACTAATAACACACATGGTGACAACAATAATAACAGGAAATTATTATGTTTTAATACAACTACAACTGATGCTTTCACTTCTCTTCTCACTTTCTTCCGAAGCCTGTAAAATTAAAAATTGGCTTTTAATTCTATTTTGATAAGACTTCACTAGGCTAGATTTAATATTGCTCCTTATTAGTCCTTATCCTTGCAAGTTTCCTCAGGCAATCTCAGGTCATTTGGGTCTTGATTCTATTCTTGTGACTTATATCACTGTCCAGGTCAACAATCCAGCTTCCTTTATCATTCCAAAAAAAATTACTCTCTGAATTTACCAATAATTTCCTAATTGCCAAATCCAAAGGCCATTTTTCAGTCACCAAATTTCCCGACCTTTCTAATGACTTTGAAACTGTTGATCTTTTTCTTTGATGTTATCTTCTTTCTAGATTACCACTCTCTTCTGGTTCCCTACTATATACACCTATCAGATTACTCCTCAGTCTCCTTTGCTGCATCTTCATCCAGGTCATGTCCACTAACCATAAATGACATACAGGGCTCTTCCCTGGACACTCTTTTCTTCTCCTTCAGTGTCATATTACTTGGCAATGTCACCAGCTCCCAGAGATTTAATTATCATCTCTATGCTGATGATTCTTAAATCTGCCTACTCTACCCTCACCTATCTGCTGACCTAGAGTGGCACAAGTCCAATTGTGAATCAGATATCTTAAATGAAATTCACAGCAGAAATCTTAAAATCCCAAGCTGAACTTACTGTGTTTCCCCATGTATAAGACACAACCCTTTTCAAAAACTTTGGGTCTAAAAACTGGGTGTGTCTTATACAGTGGTTGTAGATTTTTTTACTTGCATTTCCCACTTTTTCATGCTTGTTGTCTTTGTGCTCATTGTTTTACATTTGTTGCTGGCATATTAGGTTATGTTTTGCCATGTTCTGCCAAAAATGGCTCAGAAAAGATTTTCGTACAGTGCTGAATTCAAGTTAAAAATGATTCAGTTTGCAAAAGTGAATGGAAAGCGTGCTGCTGAATGTAAGTTTGGTCCTCTTCCAAGTGAGAAAACAATCCAAGACTGGCTATGGGAAGAAGAAACCCTACTGAAAACACCAGGGCAGAAGAAGGCCATGAGAGGCAAGTCAGCAAAATGGCCTGATTTAGAGAGGGAATTGAAGATATGGATTGAAGAGCAAAGGGCAATTGGAATTCCTGTGTCCACAAAGATGGTTCAGCATGAGGCAAGAAGAATTGCTGATGAAAAAGAAGTTACTGATTTCAAAGGAGGACACAATTGGTGCTTCAGGTTCATGAAACGGAATGGACTAAGCATGTGTACACGCACCAGACTTGCCCAAAAGATGCCTGAAAGCTATGAGCAGAAGGTCCTTGAATTTCATCATATTACTGTATGAATTTTATGATGAATAAAACTTGAGTTCAATAACTTTATGGAGTATATTTTTTTCAAATTTTGGGCCCCCAAATTAAGGTGTGTCTTATATGTGGGGAAATATGGTATTATTTGAGCTGGGAAATAGATTCTGGAAAGGTAATTTAAGAATTCTTGGACCATCTGGAAGCCATGATAAAAAAAAAAAAAAAACCTGGACAGCATCTTTCAAGAAATTATCTAGGAAAACTGCCTTGATATCCAAGGACAACAGGGAAAAAATAGGAACTTATAAAAATCCACTGATCTCCTCCTGAAAGTGATCCCAAAATTAAAATTCCCAGGAATATTATAGCCAAATTCCAGAACTCTCAGGTCAAGGAGAAAACACTGCAAGGAGACAGAAAAAAACAATTCAAATATCAAGGAGTCATCGTTACGATGACACAGGATTTAGCAGCTTCTATATTAAAGGCTCATAGAGCTTGGAATATGGTATTCCAGAAGGCAAAGGAGGTTGAATTACAAGCAAAAATCAACTACAGCAAAATTGAATGTAATCTTTTAGGAGAAAAAATGGATATTCACTGAAATCAGGGATTTTCAAACTTTCCTGATGAAAAGACCAGAGCTGAACAGAAAAATTGTTTTCAAATGCAAGAATCAAAAGAAGTATATAAAGGTAAATAGAAAAGGAAAAAAACACCCAAGTTATTCAATAAAGTTAAAGTGTTTATATCCCTATGTGGGAAGATGATACTTGTAACTCTTAAGAGCTGTACCTCTGTTAGTGCAGTTAGAAAGAGTATTTGCATGGTGAGGGTATAAGTTGACTCTGATGTGATGACAAAAAAAGAGGGATGACAAAAAAGGATTGTACTGGAAGAAGAGGGAAGGGGTAGGTGGAATGGGGTTAACTATATCATATGAAGAGGCATGAAAGACATGTTATAGTAGAAGAAAATAGGGAGGGGGGTGAGCAATGCTTGAACCTTACTGTCATTGGATTTGGCTCAAAAAGAGAGTAACATACACACTCAGTAGGGTATAGATATCTATCTTACACTATAGAGAAGTAGGAGAAGGGTGAAAAAAGGAGAGGGGCTGATAGAAGGGTGGTCAGATTCGGGGAGACACTGGTCAGAAGCAAAACACTGGTGAGGAGGGACAGGAGAGAGAGAAAATTACAAACAGGAAAACTAGGATGGAGGGAAACACCCAATTAGTAATCATAAAGCCATCAAAGATCTTCCTAAGAAGAAAATCTCAAGGACAGATGGGTTTACAAGTGAATTCTACCAAACATTTAAAGAACAATTAATTCTAATAGTGTATAAACAATTTGAGAAAATAGGTGAAGAAGGTGTCTTACCAAATTCTTTTTATGATACAAATATGGGGCTGATACCTAAACCAGGAAGAGCCAAAGCAGAGATAGAAAATGAGAGATCAATTTCCCTAATGAATATTGATGCAAAAATTTAAATAAAACATTAGTGAGGGAATTACTGCAATTTATCACTAGGATAATACACTATGAACAGGTGGGATTTATACCAGGAATGCCAGGCTGGTGCAGTATTAGGAAAACTACCAGCATAACTGACCATATCAATAAGAAAACCAACAAAATCTTATGATTATCTCAACAGATGCAGAAAAAGCTTTTCATAAACTATAGCTACCATTCCTATTAAAAACACTAAAGAGCATAGGACTAAATGGACCTTTCCTTAAAATGATAAGTAGTATCTATCAAAAACCATCAGCAAGCATTATCTATAATATGGATGAGCCAGAAGTCTTCCCAATAAGATCAGAGGTGAAACAAGGATGCCCATTATCACCACTATTATTCAATAATGTTCTAGAAATGTTAGCTTTAGCAATAAGAGAAGAAAAAGAAATTGAAAGAATTAAAATAGTCAGTGAGGAAACAAAACTATCACTTTGCAGATGATATGACTGGTGTACTTACAGAATCCTAGAAGATCAGCTAAAAAACTACTTGAAATAATTAACAACTTTAGCAGTGTTACAGGATATAAAATAAACTCACATAAATCATCAACATTTCTATGTATCACCAACAAAACTCACCAGAAAGAGACAGAAAGAGAAATTCCATTTAATATAACTGTAGACAACATACAATACTTGGGAGTCTGCCTGCCAAGGCAAACCCAGTAAGTATATGAACACATTTACAAAACACTTTTCACACAAAGTCAGATCTAAACAATTGGAAAAATATTAGCTGCTCATGGTGAGCTGAGCTAACATAATAAAAATGACAATTCTACCTAAACCAATTTACTTATTCAGTGCCATGCCAATCAAAGTACCAAAAAATGTTTTATAGAGCTAGAAAAAAATAACAAAATTCATATGGAAGAAAAAAAGTCAAGATACCAAGGGAATTAATGGGGAAAAAAACTGCGAAGGAAGGTGGCCTTGCCATACCAGATCAAAAACTGTATTACAAAGTGGCAATCATCAAAATTATTTGGTACTGGCTAAGAAATAGAATGCTGGCACCTATCAGATTGGCTAATATGACAGAAAAGGAAAATGATAAATGTTGAAGAAGATGTAGGAAAATTGGGACACTGATGCACTGTTTTGGAGTTGTGAACTGATCCAACCATCCTGGAGAGCAATTTGGAACTATGCCTAAAGGGCAATCAAACTGTGCATACCATTTGATCTAACAATACCATTACTAGGTCTATATCCCAAAGAGATCATAAAAAAGGGAAAAGGACCCATATGTACAAAAATATTTATAGCAGTTCTTTTTGTGTTAGCCAAACATTAGAAATTGAGGAGATGCCCATCAATTGGGGAATGGCTGAACAAGTTGTGGATGTAATGAAATACTATTGTGCTTTAAGAAATAATATGGAGGCAGATTTCAGAAAAACTTCAAAAGATTTACATGAACTGATACTGAATGAAGTGAGCAGAACCAGGAGAACATTGTACACAGTAACTGTAACATTGTGTGATGATCAACTCTGATTGACTTAGCTCTTCTCAGCAATACAATGATACAAGATAGTTCTAAAAGACATGATGGACAATGCTATCCACTTCCAGAGAAAGAACTGATGGAGACTGAATGCAAATTGAAACATACTATTTTCGATTTTGGGGGGGGGGGTGTTGTTGTGTGTTTTTTTCTTTTTGTTCTGTTTTTTTCTTTCACAACATGACTAATGTGGAAATGTTTTACTTGATTATACATATATAACCTATATTAGATTGCTTGCCATCTGGGGGAGTGGAATGGGGAGGGAGGGATGGAGAAAAATTTGGAACTCAAAGTCTTTCCAAAAATGAATGTTGAAAATTGCTTTTACATGTAACTGGAAAAATTAAAATATTATTAAATAAACTCATGAAGATGAGTCTTCCTGAATCTAAGACCTGTGCTCTATTTATGGCACCATCCAACATTTCCAAAATATCCTACTCTCTCCTCTGACACTGGTGCAGGCCCTCATCTCCTCACACCATCTATCCTCCACTTAGTCAGTGAAATGATATTCCTTAAACACAAGCCTATCACCTACCTGATGATCACTTACCTACCTTCTAAAATCCTTGGGCTCCCGGGATTAAATACAAAATCTTTTGTTTGTTATTAAAAGTCCTTCATAACCTAGTCCCCTTCCAATCTTTTTACATCTTACTCCCTGCCACCTACTCTTTGATCCAATGACCCTGGCCTTCTTTCTGTTTCGTGGACAAGATGCTACATTTCCAGTCATCTGTCATTTTCTCTCTTTTCCCACTGCCTGGAATGCAATCTCATCTTATCTCCACCTTCTGGCTTCTCTGGATTTTATGAAGTTTGAAGTAAAATCACATCTTTTACAGGACTTACAAGACAAAGTCTTTCACCAGGCCTTCTTTATTCTAGTGCCTTCCCTTTTAAAATTATTTCTTATTTATCCTGTACATACCTTGGATGTCCACATTCATTTGTTGCCTCCCCCATTAGATTGTCAGCTTCTTGGGGGCAAGGACTGTCTCTTGCCTCTTTTGGTATCCCAAGTGCTTAGATTGATAACTATTCCATATTTAATAAATGTTTACTGACTGACTCACTAACCAAATAGCTTTATAGATTTTCATGAGATTAAGAAGATTAGAATGGCGGTTGCTTGCCAAACAAGAAGCCAAGATCATTGATACTAGCCATATAAAGGTTGAGCTAGAGCTTGGTGGTTTTCCTCTTTACCCCATCACTTTACTATAAGGAGGACTGGTGAATGTTTTCCTACAAAGACCCATGGGTGAAGTAGGTTCTCTCTTCCTTGAAAGACACAAAATTTGTGGTATAGAATCAGGTAGGAAAAAAAATAAGAATTAAGACTTTACATCAATTTGACTGGGGCCACTCCAGCCATTTTGATGCTAATATGGTTATACATTATGTTGGTTTTCATTTGTAGCATCTATCTTTAATCTAAGGCCTAAATAAATGAAATCTTTAGAGGATTCTCAATATATATAATCAATCACCTGGAAGTAGCATTTCATAGAGGGAAATCCCCCCAGCCACTAAATTTCTGAACTTTTCCTCAGGTTCTGAGAGGTGTGTAATCTATCAAGCCTCTTAGCCAGGGAAGGTACCACAGCAATAAATCCCCTAGCAGACTGGATCTCTGAAACAATCAATAATAAATTAATAATCAAATATTTATTTTAAAATTGTATATTATTATTATTATTTTAAATTCTGCTTTTAAACACAAAAAGACTCCTACCCTTTCCAAATAACAGAGTGCAAAAAGTGGATGCTGTAAGAAACTCAGAAATTCCATTTCACACTGCTCTCTTAAAAAGAGATAAATTCTGCATATTACTTCCAAGGCTGTCATACTTGTCTGACAAGCATTTATTTTTAAAATTTCATTGGCATCTTTTTTTTTTTCCATTAACTTCCTTTCCAGAAAGAGTTCCATTTTCTCACTTATCCGGGGAGTCTTCCTAAGTAACATAGAATATAAGAGAAAGCAAAACAGAGAGACATTTGAGAGCACATACAATATGTTTCACCTAGATTCCTCATGCAAAGGAAGGAGGGAGGTGCATATTCTTATCTCTTGTTTAGGATTAACTTGGTGTAAGGGCAAGCAAGGTGGGACTTTTTACTGTTTTTTCTTTTGGAGTGCTTCTTGGCACTAAGGCAACCAAGTGCCTTTGATTGAGCCTTGCCTTTGTTTGTAGGAAGGCTCACACCCTTTTGCTAATTAGATCACAAGAGGTTTCAAGCCCTCAAGAGGTATGAAGTTCTCTGACCCTGAAGAAGTATATATATACTCTGAGGTTAACATTTTGTTTGGGGCTCACTCACTGGAAGAGTGTGGTGTGATCTGACCAGATGAGACTCTGGGTAGCCATTAAGAAGACCCTGGCTTTGAAAATCCCAGATGTCAATGCTTCTCTCTCTGGTAACTATGTATGTAACATCTTGGACAGACAGCTAGATGCTTGTCTGCTGATTTGTGTTATTTTGCTCTGTTTATATAATTACTGCTTGTAATTTCTGTTTGTGTTTTCTCTGAAGTTCAGGGTGCTGACTTTTTTTCCCCCTGAACTACATGAATGATACATGTATGTTTCATTAAAGTGAGACTGTAAACCCCTTAAAGTTGTTTTCCTTAGAAAAGCACATCAAAGAACTTGTGCTAGCAGCCCTCCTGTGTGCTGGTGTTGTTGGTCTTACAAACCACAGTAGCTGCAAATAACTTTGTTGTTACACTTGGTTATGATAATAACAATGTGTCATTTTTATTATTATTTTCTTTGTTGTTGCTCTTTCCACTTACATAGTTGTAGTTATTGTTTCCATTTTTTAAAATGGATCTGCTTACTTCACTTGGTATCAATTCATTTGTCCTTCCATGCTTCTCATTATTTATCATGGTTATTTCTATATTAGTATGCTTCTTATTTATTTATTTATTTTTTGGAGGGGGGAAGGCAGGGCATTTAGGGTTAAGTAACTTGCCCAAGGTCACACAGCTAGTAAATGTGTCAAGTGTCTGAGGCTGGATTTGAATTCAGGTCCTCCTGACTCTAGGGCCAATGCTCTACTCACTGCACTACCTAGTTGTCCCATAGTTATTTCTTACAGTAACATTTCATTACATTCATACCCTACAATTAATCAAGTATTTATTAACCATTTAACATTGTGTGCCAGGCATTATATGAAGTTCTATGGACACACATACAAAAATGAAACAGATCCTTCTCTCAAAGAGGATATATTTAATTTCCCTATAGGGTTAATTCCTCTACTTGCAGTCCTTGATCCCATTTCTTTCTTTTTCTTCCTGGACCCTCCTCCAACAGGCATCTCCTCTGTTTCATGAATGTTTACTATCTTAATACACATTATACAATTCCTATCTACCTATGAACATCATTAGGAATTTCTACTTCTAAAAAACAAAACAAAACAACCAAACAAAAAACCTTTTTCCTTGACCTTCCTAGGAAATGCTCCACTTGTGAATACTAATCCCTAGCTAACTCCTGCCTTAAGCACACTTTCTCAGCGTGGCTGCAGCCTCCAACCTTAACACACCAATATGTGTTTTTCTACACAGGGCCTTGGAGACTTTTAATACTCCCTCAAAGAACCCAGTCCTCTTAAAGATGTTCTGACTATCCTCATTAAATCTCAGTGGAAGTTCATGTCATTCAAAAGCCAAGAGAGTAACTTTCCTTACAAACATACCGGCCTCATTTCCTTCAAACCTTCTAATTAACCCACCAGATTCAATGACACTTCTCTATAACTTCTGAATAAGCCCACAAAATCAGACACTTTTATTCCCTCTAAGTCCTTCTATCCCAGAAGTCTAATATGAAGAAGTTCCCCAAGGGCTGGAAATTGTCTGATCTACCTTCCCCTCCTGTTCTTTTATTCTCTGGATCTTAGAAGTCTCCTTTTTTGTTTGTTTTTGGTTTATTTCTTCCAGAGCTGTGATTTCAATCACGTAGGGCACTCCCAGAGAGTAACTTACTCAATCAAGGCTGATTGGGAAATTTTCTTCCACTTAGGGTTTTAGAAGGTTGTTTGAGGACTGAGCAGTAAAGTGTATTACACAGGGTCTCAAAGCCAGTATTGACTTTTTTTTTTTGAGGCAATCAGGGTTAAGTGACTTGCCCAGTGTCATACAGCTAGTAATTATCTGAGACCATATTTGAACTCGGGTCCTCCTGACTCCAGGCTGGTGCTCTATCCACTGTGCCACCTAGCTGCCCCTAAAGCCAGTATTGTCAGAGGCAAGACTTGAGCCCAGATCTCTCTGACTTGGAGGCTGCATCTCTAGCCAAATACCACTTAGACTCTCCTATCTCACACTTAAATCAGAAGAAATGATAATTCTCCAAGCCCTCCCAGGATTGTATGCTTTTCAACAACCCAAATATTCCTGTATTGGGAAGATATCTGAGTTAGGGACACATTCTTAATCATGACATTGAGTTGACTTTGCCTTCCTATAGGAGGGCTTGGGAACTGGAAACTTTTGATGAATGGGATCACTATATTGTGTGGCTGGGAGGAATATTATGCCTTAGATCAGGGGTGGGGAACCTGCTGCCTCACGGCCACATGTGGCCCTCTAAGTTCTCAAGTTGTGGCCCTTTGACTAAATCTAAACTTCACAGAACAAATTCCCTTAATAAAAGGATTTGTTTTATAAAACTTAGACTTAGTCAAGAGGTCGCACCCTGAGGACCTAGGAGGCCACATGTGGCCTTGATGCCTCAGGTTTCTTACCCCTTGCCCTAGATAGTAATAGCAAGTGGTAAAGATGATGAGTTACATTTGGGACATGTTGAGTATAAGATATCTATATTCACATTTTAAGACTCAATTCTGGACATTAGGGAGAAAGGTGAATAGAACCAAGAATTATAATCATAGAAATGATAACTGAGTTGAAAATTAAGTTGAGAAGGAAGAGGATTTTTTAAAAGGCCATTAGATTTGGCAAAAGCAGAAGATATTTTGGAAAGTCTATTCTTTTTCAAGCCATGTGCTTCCCCAAATTTGCAGACATTTTGAAAATGTTGCCATCAGAAAAAAATCAAACAAAAAAGATGTATAAGGAGGCTGAAAGTAATTGAAATAGAAATCCAGCAAAGAAGCCAAAATAGCTTAAATCAAGCTAACCAAAATGGACTAAAGTGAAATGACAGGATGACCCATTTGCTGAGTATAGATAGCCCTGGTAATATTAAAAATGGGTTCTGAAAACACAAATCTATAGCATTATTGTGCCTCAGCCACAGGAGTTTAAATTAAGTGTAATATAGACACTCCCTTAATTTGAAAACATAAAAAAAGAAGTTTTTCTTCTTAAAAAAAAAAGCTGCTCTAAAGGGGAAAAGAATATGTGAATATTAATGACAGTGCTGTGGGTCAGATTGGGCATTAGAGAAACAAGGAAGAAGCTAAGAAGAAAAGAATTTATTAGTGTAAGGGGTAGTCTACAAGGAGAGTTCAACTTAACAGAGCAATTTGGGGTTTTCATGGTATAGCAAAAATGAACTAGTACCCAGTCAATCACAGCACTTCAAAGCAGAAAGGAAATGGAGAAAATGTGTTAACCTTGGTGTCTCAAGAGTTCCCAGAGATCATATTTTTTCCTATGGGATAATGTATTTTCTATAGTTAGTCTTATCAGAATATCTTTTTTTGCCAGGAAATATTGCTTTATTTGCCTCACAGCCCAGGTTAAAGCAAAAACTGGGTTTGGGGGGTATACAGGAAATTGTTACTCCAGAAGATAATACAGATGAGAGTTCTATTATGTAGAACAGCAGGGGGGTGGGGATGGGAAGGAAAGAAGGAAGGAAGGAAGGAAGGAAGAAAGGATACTCACACTGTGTATGGAAATAGACACATCCACAGGAATACAAGAAATTCACCTGGAAGGAGGGGCAGGGAGTCATATCTGGGAGAGCATACATTTAATGCTGAAGTTCAGGCGAAGAGGTTTTACACCCTAAAAATTGGTTTGGTGATGAAAAAGCAATCAATGGCATGGGAGGGAGCATTCTTAATTAGCACTGATATGGTGGAGCAGTTCTTGGGGTCATTTGTCAATACCAGGCTCAACTGAGGCTAGAGGGAGTTCTTTATCAAGACCCAAAATCAGGAGAAGGTTTGAGTTAACTGAGGCAGCAGAACAATAGTTCACAGACCACTTCAGTCAGCCAGTAGTTTTATCTATTCTGAAACTGACACATTTGACATACTTTTAATATACATCAGAACAGTGGAATAGTACAAGCCTATCTGTTAATGGTCCTTGTGCTTCAGGGACATTAGGAGCACTTTGCCAGTGATTCCATTGGAGTTTTATCATCATAACTATAACATTAAATAATATAAAAATTATAATTATCACAAATGTCTAAGGTAGCAGAGACTTCCTTCAAGAAAGAATCAGTCAGACTCATCCTGCCCTTGCCACACTGTGGGTTTCTCTATTTATACAATCATGTACTTTTGTTTCTTTGCTCTACACGGTACTTTTTCTGGGAAGATTTTTCTCCATACTCACAGGACTCATTTTAATCCTCCTCTATAGTATATATATAGATGATTTGGCCTTAAGAAAAAGCAATCTTTTAGTTTAAAATACAACCAAACATATCCAGGAACATATCTACTATTTGACATAAAACAATCAAGTGGGCATTTAAGCCCTCCCCCTCTCCCAATAATCTGCTTCCTACTTTTATAGTCATATATACATGTGTATGTGTGTACATATACATACATATATACACACACACACACACACACACATATACATATATATATATATATAGGGAAAAATGATTTTAAATCTTAGTAATCAGTGTCTTGGAGACTCAGAGTTGCCCCCCATACCCCTCTGCCTTACAAATTCAGTCTCTCTTTGAGAAGGACATTACTGATGGTGAGATTGTATTGAATCTTCTGGTCCTGGTCAAATGCAACCCAAACCTGAATTGATTTCATCCTACTCAGGCCTGGGTGGAGCTAGATTCTTCTGCCTAGATAGCCCAAGACTGAGGGTGGTCTGATAGAACAAGTATTTGCTCTGAAGATAGAATGATGGTCAGTGATATCAGTCCCTGTTGAAAAGGTATTGTACCAAGATTAAGTGACCTAAGTCATGTACTCATGATCTCATTTTAATATGGCCCACCTCCCAGTGAGTTGACCAATTAGAATTGGTTGGCAACCCTTGGGAACACCTACTCTTCGAAGGACATATAACCCTTTACCCCCAAATCCCAAATCGAGCCAGTTCTGGACTAGCCTCCTTGGGGGGCCTAGTTCTGGACTGTAACTCCCATGCAATGCATGTCAAGCCAACTTGAGAGAAATTAAAACATGGACACACACACACTCTAATTTTGTTTGTCTCTTTCTTAGAACAGACTATTTTAAAATTGGGGTTCAGCTATATATATGTGTGTGTGTATATATATGTATATATATATACACATATACACACACACATATACATATAATGTATATAACTTTTTTTGTTTATATTTACTTTTTTTCCTATTATAACCTCTCTGTTCCACTCAAATTGGCCCACTAGCTATTCTGTAAACAATATGAAGTATCTCTTGACTCATTGCCTTTGGTCTTCCATGCCTGAAATTTACTTTCTGTACACCTCCAACTGTTCCAACGCTTCCTTGCTGTCAAGGTTTATCTCAGGTATCATCTCTTTCAGGAAAATTTTCTGATAATACATCTTAAATGCTCTCTTCCTCCTGAAATAATTTGGTATTTACTTTGTAAATATTTTACATTTGCGTAGACATCCATGTTCTCTCCCCTAGCAGAATGTAAGCTCCTTGGAAGTACAGCCTTTTTCATTCCTCTTTAAAAAAATATTTATTCATTATTTATTTATTTTTAATATTCATTTTTTAAAAATTTTGAGCACTGAATTCTCTTCCTCCCTCCTCCCCCACCCATTGTAAAGGCAAGAAATATGAAGACTTTTTATATTTTACAACTTAGATTCAAGCCAGTGGGACATAGGCAGGCACTAGGATATTCAGAGTGCTTCCTGCTGATCAATCAAGATCTATCTACACAGGTTATATTTGGGCTTCAGAGTGAAGCCTGGATGGAAGCTGGAGTTTCTAGTGCCACCTGGTGGCTCCTATTGATGTTGCGCCCTGGTTAGTATTCTAGATCTTCAACTTCAAAGGCACATGAGCATAAATGCTTATCTACTTGCTTTTTCTTCTGCATTGCCCAGGAAAGGGGCAGGTACGTAAGTAAAGAGGACATGGCTTCATTCATAACAAGCCTTGCAAGATGACTTTGAATTCAGTTTTGACTGGTTTACTGGATTTGTTGCCAAAAGAAATTGATATTGACAGAATATTTCTAGATTTCATTACAGTGAATATCTTTTGTATTGTCTCAGTGAACACTAAGATATATGAGCTAGCTGACAGGATAGTTTGAAATATTCAGAAATCACTGAATGATTGGAGTAAAAAATTAGGCATGAATGTATTTGTTTCCATTTAAAAGTGAAATGCCACAGAGTTTCCTCTTTATTCAGTTCTGCCACATTTTATCAATGACCTATCTAGGGTTATCAAATTTGCAGATAGCATAAATACTTTAGTCATCGTTAGCTATGATTTTGGCTGACAGAGTCTGCTGATATCCTCACTAAAAGGTTTCAACAGACTAGAATGATGACCAAAATTGAAAAAAAAATGTAATTTAATAGTGATAATGTAAAGTGAAATACTTTGTCTTTTCATTGATATTGTATAACCCTAACTCTAATCCCTTCAACATTGTAGATCGCTACTCATTCCTATTTCTTCATCCACTTCGACTCTTATCTTTGTTTCCTCATTAGTGTGTTTCCTCATCTAGGAGTTCCCTACCCTAAGAAAACTACAGGTTTAATTTTCATCCAGCATCGTATATTCTGTTTGTTTCTGTGCATCTCACTCTCTGGCCATAAACTCTGTATGGGCAACTACAATACCTTAGGTAACTTTTGTATTTCACTGGCCCCTACCATGATGCTCTAAACAATAGATCCTTAACAAGTGGGCATTTTGTTGTCAGATGAAATTGCCAAGAAAGAATTGTGGAGAGAGGACATATCAAAAAGAAGAGAGGGGCAGACTCTTATATTAAGCAGGCAAAAAGAAAAAATAGTAGACAGAAGAAGAAAATGAATCTTCTCTGACTTGTATATGATACAAATAATTTAGAAACTTGAATATAACTCTGACCTGCTAAAATGTAAATATTTGAATATTAATATATATCCAAGTATATGTTCTAGAAAATATATCTGTCCACATACACAGTGCCGAGTAGGCCAAAGGATCCATTTTTATCCTCTTTTCCTCAACCTCATTTCAAACAGTGCCTAAAATTTCTAACTTCTGCTTTCCATTCATTCCTCCATTCTTTCATTCCCCACAGCAAATCCAGGCTCAAGCTGCCTGGTCAGTTTGCCTCCCAGATCATAGTGAGTATAATAAAGAGATTGGTGATTTTTGAGCAGGAAAGTCAGACAGTCTGTGAAGGGCTTCTGGAAGAAGTTCTGACTAGGGGCTGTGGTAGTGCAGAGTTGGTCTCTTCTCTATGTTCAAAATCCTTTGGGGTAGCTGACCTAGCAGGGAGGTATGTGGGGAGAATGTGGGGAGAAGGATGAGGGACCGGGAAAGTGCAGAACCACAGGATTGTAAAGGTGCAGAGGAAAAGGAAGATCTGATCTGGAGGCCTGAAGTTGTGTGTGTGTGTGTGTGTGTGTGTGTGTGTGTGTTGCTTTTGCTTCATCAATCAATTTTGGAGTGAAATTTACATTTCCAACAGAGCATCATCTCTTCTAGTTTGTGCAGCTCTTCTGCTGAAAGAAAGGTATTAGCTAAGCTGGAAGGAAGTCTCCAAGGTGCTGATCTTGGTCTTGAAATGCTTGAGAAAGCAGCAGTTTGGGGAGGCTTTGGATTTCTAGATCTGAGTCAGACAAAAGCTACTCCTGTTGGCATCAGGATTAGCCTCACAGCAGAGACAGCAGGATAATCCAGTTGAAGAAATCATTTATTTGGCAAGCCCAAAGGGATTGCCCCTGTTAGAGTCTCAGCCTTCTGGTTCAATGCTCTCAGGTTACCACAGAATGACTGGTTCCTATGTCAACTTATGTAGACAACTTTGGCAGGAAGAGAACTTTATTTGAGTCATCAGCAATCCTGAGTAGAGCCAGCACAGTGGAAGTTCTGAGTGGCTTCTCTGATAGAGCCACTTTATGGAATAATGGACCTTCTGTCATGTTGGGTCTGATAGCTTGAGGTCAGGGGGAAGAGGCAAGCAGAAGGGTTTCTATCTCACTTGGATTTTATATGAAATATATTTGGAGAAGTATGGCCCATAATAGGACTTACACATATGAACAAGACAAGTCATGCTACACACATGGGTGTTACTCCCACTTTAAATAACACATCTAAATAAAATTGGAATCCCCTTTGAGCTAACACAAGATATTCCTTAAATTATTCTCCTTTAAGGTTACTGATTACACTCAAATACTTTTCTTTAAAACAAAACTGAATATATTTCTGATTTAGCCTCATTGAATGATAGATTTATATCTTGGTCCCACAAACTGCTTCAACATTGTACTATTATTTCCATATCATTCTGAGATATTTCAAGACACTTGTCTTAGATATGAATATATAACTAGTAATAGGCAAATGCCAAGCCCAAGTACTCATCTACTTAGTTGTTTGGAATATGGGAAAAAGTATTATTTCTGGTTGAATAGCAAGAATCTTAATATATCTGCATTTTATTATGGTAACGTAAATGTGTCTTGATAAAGATTTAATAATATTATGTTCATATCTTCTACTGAAAACCTTCCATTCAAGAGGAAATATCATACTGGGGATGAGATAGGATTCTATTGATTTGATTTCCCCAGTATGACATCTAATCATTCATCCTATCACACATGGCTTTAATACAAATGAACTAATTTAGGTAACACTTATTTCCTTAACTTAAGCTGAATTACAAATTTTTTCTCTAGCTAAGCATGAAGATAGATCTTTTCACCTCTGTAGCTCTCAGGCTTAAGTATCACAGAACTTATACCATGTAACCAACAGAGCTGAAAAAACTTGGGGCCATGTCAAACATCTTACCAGATGAAACAACAAAGAACTTTCCTCTACTATTATAATCCTGATAAAATAAAATACTCTCTTCATTTTCATCTTTTAAGAAATATAATTTATTTTTAGTTTTCAACATTCACTTCCATAAGATTTTGAGTTTTAAATTTTCTCCCCTCCCTTCTCCTCCCCCCTCCCTAAAATGGCATGCAATCTGATATAGGCTCTACTTACACATTTGTATTAAACATGTTTCTACATTAGTGATAATGTAAAGAAGAATTCGAACTAATGGGGGCAACCATGAGAAAGAAGAAACAAAACAACAAAAGAAAAGCAGAGCAAATAGTATGCTTCCATCTGCATTCAGACTCCAAAGTTCTTTCTCTGGATGTGGACAGAATTTTCCATCATGAGTCTTTTAGAATTGTGTTAGGTCCTTGCATTGCTGAGAAGAGCTAAGTCTATCAAAGTCAGTCATTGCACAATGTGGCTGTTACTGTGTACAATGTTCTCCTGGTTCTGCTCAATTCATTCAGCATCAGTTCATAAAAGCCTTTCAGGTTTTTCTTTTTTTTTTTCCTTTTTTGGAGGGGGGAAGGCAGGGCAGTTGGGGTTAAATGACTTGCCCAAGGTCACACAGCTAGTGTGTCAAGTGTCTGAGGTCACATTTGAACTCAGGTCCTCCTGACTCCAGGGCCAGTGCTCTACTCACTGCGCCACCCAGCTGCCCCAGGTTTTTCTGAAGTCTACCTGCTCATCATTTTTTATAGCACAATAGCATTCCATTACATTCATATACCATTCCCCACTTGGTAGATATCCCCTCAGTTTCCAATTCTTTGCCACCACAAAAAGAGCTGCTATAATTATTTTTGTACATGTGGTTCTTTTTCCCACTTTTATGATCTCTTTGGGATACAGACCTAGAAGTGGTGAAATAAAATACCCAACAAAAATAGCTAGCAGCCTTTAAACAACTCTTTAACAACTAAATTTATAAGTTAACAATATCCAAATTACAAGAAAAGTCATTTTTCTAAATGCTAAAAAGTTTCATAATATAGACATGTTTACGTTAACAATACTAGAAAATACATATACAGCTTTACCAGTTTGAATTCACACCTGTTATTATTAATTTAGCTTAAAATGTTCTAGGTCAAGTATTATAAATCATTGCTTTCGGATTTTCTCACTCTTAAGATTCTAGATGACTGATTTTTGGCCCAGGCAGATAGTCTAAGGAGTTAGATCAGTTGCTAGCAGGGCATGGCCAGCACCCTTCCCCAGGTAGAAATCCTTGAGAGTTTCCTACAATCCACCTTGAAAAGGTGAGTGAGCACAGCTCCCAGATGCCTATCTCACTTTATTTGCAGTTCACTAAGAAGTTAATGTGGTATAATGGATAAGTATTCAATCTTTCCCTTTTGCAATTTCTAGTTCTCAACTAAAATTAAATCTCAAAACTAATTATTTCAAACTGTCAGTAGGGTTGGTAAGATTTTAGTATTCCACTTTTCACAGATAAGGATGTTTTAATGGTTCTTTGTTATACCAACATTACAGAAAACCATTATCACTATCTTCTATATTTAAAAAACAATTTCAAACACATTTAGATCAGTCTTTTAACAGTTAAGTCTATAACCCAAGAGAATCAAGGAAGGGTTCACTTTTTAAATCAATATTTCTAAAATGGTGAATCACCACATTTACGTTAGGCGTTATTTTCATGCAGCTGAAAAACTAGTAAGGTGAGGTAACTTGGCTCAAGATCAGAGTCAACAAGTTTCCAGATTCACACATTTTTCCAACACATTGACTTAATGCCAAATAGCCAAATAAAGTCATAACTGTCCAAGCTTAAAATGAAACCAGAATTAATTCAACCACACCTGGATCTAAATTCCCAAATGGTATCATCACAGGGGGAGGGTTTCCTAATGGGGGGGCACCCTTAAGAGCACATTCTAATTTAGATTCCAGACATATTTCTACCAAATCAAAACTGGTCTTTGTAATTACTACTGTTGCCAGGTAAAATCTCAAAAATTTCTGTTAGAGCTTCAAGATTGGGAACATATTGTTATCACTTAGCTCATTCTAAAAGATACATGGTGACACTCCCAGATCCCTATGATTTTCCCCTATTTACCTTTGAACTACTCAATAAAGCCTGATCAAATTCTTGCCCCCACCTTCTTACTTGGCAGCCTCATATTCCCTCCCCTGCTTTGGAACTTGGGAACCTCCAGCTGCATATCATAAAGAATAATCTCATAAAGTTTTCCATATTCTTTTTTCTTTCTATGAAATCAGAAAACTTCCAACCATATTCACTCCAATGTATATATTCTTTATAATTTTAGCACATATTGTTGTTAAACAAACCCAATGACTTACTAAAACATTATTTTCCCAATGTATATAATTTTATTTCAACCCAGGTTGATTTTCTTCACTAATTTACCTATCAAAATTATACTCTGTTGCTTGATTAGTTACAATCCAGGCATCCTGTATCTCCCTCGTTCTCCCAAAAGTTAATAGAAACCTGCACTACCTGTTTCTACTCCCAATACATGAAGAAGTGTGTGGGACAAATCTCCCCCACTCTGATGCTTTAAGACATTTTTAGTAATTACAAAACTTTTAGGAGGCCTGCAGTGGCTTCTGCTCCTGCTGAGGCACAGGAGTGGAGTTCTCAGCCCTCTCAGCCCTAGTTAGCAGCTTACAAAAGGCTTGCCTGACCAATTAATAATCAAGGTTTGTTACAACTTGAAAAGGCTACAAGTCAAGACCAAAGTGGAGAGAGTAATGGTGCATGATTTTCTGTTTGCAGATGATTGTGCATTCAATGCAGCCTCTGAAGCCAAGATGTAACAAAGTATGGATCGATTCTCTGCTGCTGGTGCTAGTTTTGGCCTATTAACACCAAGAAAATACAGGTGCTCCATCAGTATCACTACACCACCCATACCTGGAACCATGGATTACAGCAAATGGAGAAATTTTCAATGCTGTGGATAAGTTCACTTACCTTGGTGTAGAGGGCCAGCTCTGAGATAGTCCGTGCTGGGCTGTGTACTCAAGATGTGGGCTCTTCAACTCCCTTTTAACTGCCCCTGAGAATGTGCAGAACGGCACCGTCAAAGGGTAAGAGGACGTGGCAAGGAACTGCCCTCGAAGCTGTTATCTGCATGGGAAAGAACAGCAATGTTTCAATATGGTTCACATCTATGGAACTAAGTAACAACATGTCCCAGGGCTACGTGGGCTACGTGGGCTACGAGGCAGGATGTTACAAGGGAACAAAGTAAAGTAACAAAGCAATCCAATGCTTGGTCCACTTATCTGATCCCATAAACGGAGTTATTCTATACTCTTCCGCCTGGCCCATATCTTTCTTTCACGCTCTCCAGCATTCTTTTAGCACAGTGCCTCCTCTGCAGGAGGCACCCTGGTAGTGTACTTTCCAGGGATGCACTCATTGATAATAACATTGATTTAGGCATTGCCAGAGCTAGCTCAGTGTCTGGGAGGCTCCAAAGGAAAGTGGGGGGGAGGAAAGAGGTAACATCCTGTTCTAAATCAAGAGAGTTGTGTTTTTCTATTCTTATCAATATTTCTAATAGGAACTGGTTTCATATTAGCAACCTACGTTTTAAACATTAATGTCCAAGGTTCTAAATTGATGGCATTTAAGGCTACTATTAGAGAAACCTTGATCAAAGTGTATGTTAAAAAACAAAAAAGCTCACTTTGCAGTCTTAGCAGCTTTGTCCCTGCTTCTCCTCTTCATCTCACCTAGTTGGTGGAAGAGGGACTCGAAAAGAAACAACCTGGCTTCCGGACTTGCTGTTCTAGGGACGCCTCCCCCAACTAAGAGACCGCCGAACTTCACGTGCGCAAAAAACTGCTTTCCTCCCTGGCTCCCTCTGAAAGCACAGCTTGGAACCTGATTCCACCTTGAGCTGACGACCTGGCCCTTCTCTACGGCCCCCCGCCCCTCATTTCCTTCCTCTCCCCAGGAAATCTTGAGAGAGCTACACTGGTACTTACCAGTGCATTTGGAGTATGCCCTACTGTCGGTAGCAAGGGGCAGAGCCCAGGGCGAGGCTTCAAGATTGTCCCAGCGTCCAATGTGAGCCCTTCCAGTGATCCAGAACCTGTGCACCCCCTAAGCTAGGGTCCTTTCAGAATTTGGATAAGAGAAGCCATAGTTGCAGGGTCACGTATAGTGGGTGAGGAATGAGACGTACACGACCCCTTGTCCTACACCAAAGCCTTGTGCACCTAGCCCTGCCCCTTCTAGGAGTCACCAGCTTCAGCTTGTACCTGCTTAGCCTTAGGGGCTAAGAAGTGCCCACTTAGGTTGGCTTTGAGCTCCCTCAGGGGTCCACCCAGGCCCAACAATCTCCATAACCAAGGTTGCCAAGGCCTTCTGTCCCTCCCTCCAAGTGCCTTTGCTCTGAGATTACCTTATTTTTACACTGTATGTGTTTTTATACCCCCACTTGATTGCATGTTTTCTCCCACTTTGGAAGGTGAGCTCCTTGAGGGCAGAGACAATATTGTTTCCCTTTCTTTGTATTCCCTTCGCTTCTCATAGTGTCTGGCACCTAATAAGCGCTGAATAAATTTTGTTGATTGTTGATTAAATTCCCTTTCTCTCTGTCTCGCTCGGATAAACTGTCCCTGGCCGGTCGGAGGGGTGGGGGTGGGGGTGGGGGTGGGGGTGGCGGGGTGAGAAAAAAGCCTAGCAAATAAAGTCCCTGGCTGGGTCCGTAAGTGCTCCGGCTTCAGGAGCCTGGAGAGGGTAGGGCTCAGGGCGTGTCTGAGCCTATCACCCCAAACGCACCTCTCCTGCTAGGGTTCCCAAGTAGCCCTTCACGAAAGTGCCCAAATGACATTCCTGCTTACTTCCGGGGATCTGAACACTCCCGATGCTTCGGTGCCATTTTCTCGAGTGGGGAGAATACGGAGGAGGAATCTTGAGGGCCTCGGAAAGGACGATAAATGGTCTTTCCCGTGGGGCCCTGAAGTCGCCAGCTTTTGGACGCCTGTGCCCTGTGGTTGAGGGCTGAAATTGAGGGGGGTGCGCGCGCGTGTGTAAATATAGGAAGGATAAATTAAATTCAATAAACATGTCCTAGGCGTCTGCTGTGTGCCGGGCACAGCGTTAAGCGCTGAGGATATAAAAGAAAAGAAAAAAGAAAAAAAAAGTCCCTGCCCTCAAGGATTGCAGAAGGAAGACAATATACAAAAGGAAAGGAAAGGGGGTCAGGGCCACCAGGAGGGTACCTGGCGCGGATGTAAAGTAACTTTCATTCGAGATTCATTGCCCCTCCCTCCAGCCCTCCAAAGAGCGGGGAGAGGTAACTGAGAAAATACTGAGCAGCAAAACCTGGGTCAGCCTACCTGGCGACGAGATTTCAGGCGATCTGCTTATCCCAGGAGAGGTCTGATGTTTGTGGCGTCTAAACCAAGCCGAGAGGCAAATGGAAAATGGAGAGCTCGCCGGAGTCACGAGGGAACCTAGCTTTCGATCCTTCTTCCTGGGAAAACCGGCGAGGGAGATACAGCTTTCCTTTGCGAACGTAGAACGCTGAGTCCCTCTCTTGGAACTCGGAGTTCTGGGACGGACACACAGCAAGCCTGTTTAGTTTTAAAGCCAGGTCAAGGTTAGGAGTCTTTTGCACTGGCGCTGCGTATCTCGAGCCTTACCAGTCTGAAGACCTGCGTTCTTATTTAACCCGAGAAACCCCGCACTAGGCTGGGGATTGCTGAGTCGTAGGCTTTTGCTTTTTTCTTCTTTGGTCTTTAAATTCTTTGGGAATTTTTTCCCCCCTGGAGCTGATAGATGCTTACTGGTGGGATGGCCACCCAGCTCGAAACATGGAGATGGCGTGAGCTGACCGCAGATAAAACCTGGCTTCTTCTCTGGAAAGAGGCTAACTGGGGGACCCTTGCTTGGGGCAGCGTGGAGCCACGTAGGTCCTCCAATCATCCTTCCCTCGTTCCCCCATCTTTGGGAAAGCGTGACCTTTCCTAGCTCCCCAAAGAACCCTGGGACACCCCCTAGGAGTCTCCTGGGAACCAACATCCTATACTACTTCAGAGGGTAGTGCATTTGGAACCGAAGGTGGACTTTTAGGTCTTCGCTTCGCCCTAAACCATTGTGGAGCCTACCGGCTGTGGAGTGATGCTGTGCACAGTACCTGCTGATCTGGAGTCGGACCTTTTAGGACTTAGGGGGTAGATCAATTGGGAACCCTGGGTGCAATCAGTTTGATTGAGCTGGAAACATCCCGAACCTCCCCCCACCCCTGCCGTTTCCCCTGCCACCTCCCCCCCCCCCCCCCGCCACCTACCGCAGCCTGGAGTCCCAAGAGCCGGCGCGGGCCGAGCCCGTCCCCTCCCAGTACTGCCAGCCTAATCGTGGGCCAACCTGGTCTATATGATGCCCACCTGACTGCCTTCAGGGGATTCACCCAGACCCTAAGCAGGAGACCCCGGCTCCCCATGGCCTCCACATCTCAGGATTTTTTTGCTTTTGTTTTGTTTTTGTTTTCAATAGCTCTGGCGATGTGAGCTGAGCTGTGAAGCCATGGTAGATAATTTGTCATGCACTCGATGGGAGTTTGGCAAGTGGATGGGGGTAGAAGGAGGAGTAGGAAAAGTGGTAGCATGCTGAAAGGGAATCTGTGCCCCTCACTGCCATCCTAGGAAGTGAGTACCTTGGTGAATCTGGAACTTTGAGTCCCTTTCTTAAGGAAAACGTGGAGCCACCAAGGACCTCCATCTCCCTACCTGATTCACAGGTGTCTCAACCTTGTTGAAAGCCTTTGCTAGACCAGTTAGATGTAGCCCCCCCCATACAAGCCTCTCCCTGGAATAGACCTGCCCCAATTCCCAAGTTTTCTTTCCTTTACCTGGGAAGCCTTGTGAGATCTCAAAAGTTAGTTGTAAATTGTTGTTCATTGTTGTCTCTCCTTGGCCCACCACCTTCACTTTCTCTGGCACCAGAGCATCTAACAGGCATAGTCCTGACTAGGTAGAACCTGTTTACAACTATATAGGGCTTCCCCATTCCCTCTACTTCATACACACACACAGTGACAGACACTCACCCAGCTTTCCCAAATACAAGTTCAGAAGTGTCCTCAGGTGCTTATAAGACTGAAGAAAGCGGTTTATGTGACACGTTGTCTTTTGAATGTGCACAGAATTCCTTCTGAACAGACAATGAGGCTTCTCTTCAACCCATAGTAAAAACTCCTGAGTCATCATAACTGGGATCAAGAAGGAGTCTGAAGAGGGGTGGGGGTGGGGGCTCCAGGCCTGGTTCATGGGCTTGGCTGGAAGGCCTACTGGGCATACCTAAGAATTAGGCCACTAAGGAGCACTATATAGAGGAGACTATTAAATCTATCTGTGCCCACATTTGTGAGGAGCTTGGTGGGGTAAACAGAACACCCAGAGGGAATTCTGATCATTAATGATTTGAGTATCCATTGGCACAGGTGTTGCTATGTGCCTAATACCTGCTTTGAAGGTCAATTTCTTTACCTTAAAGTATGCCCAGGACAGAGTTTTCAATTACTGAAAGGCAGCACAAGATGCAATAAGTTCTAAAACATTTTCCTTTCTGGTCATCCTACTTTCCTATATCAATCAAAAAGCATTTATTAAGCAGCTACTGAGTGCCAAGAAGTGTATTAGGTACTGGGAATACAAATACAAAGAATGAAACAATTCATACAACTCAATTTTAACAATCATAACAATTCACATTTATATGTTGTTTTAAAGTTTATAATGGATTTTATTTAATCATGAAAAAACCTTGTAATATAGGTGGTATTATTTTCCTCTCAGTCTTCAGTCAGGGAACTGAGTTCAGGCACATTAAGTGATTTTCCCAGTATCACACCTCTAGTGTATATCCAAGGTAGGATTTTAATACAGGTGATTCTTACTTCAAGTCCAGCATTTTATTCCTTATGCCATAATGTCCCCTTACATGTGTAGGGCTCTGGCTTTTCTCCTCCAAAGTCTTTCTCAGCCAGTCACATACCAAATTTCCCAAAGGCATCCTACAGCATCCAAGGGCTTTTCTTTGGGGAACCACTCCAAACCACCACCACCACCACCACCACTTTTTTTTTTTAAGGAGGAGAGAACAGTAAATCTAATGAATTATTTAATTAATTTTACCACTATATGAAGCACTTGCTAGCAAATACTGATCTGAGTCAAGGTGGATCCCTGGTTTTTATAACTGAGCTGGAAAAGGATAGGCTATTTGGGTCCAGAAGTACCTGGGTCCCTATAGCACTATCATATTCATCTTTGAAGGACATTAAGTCAGCAATAGTCTATAGAATCAAGAAACATTTACTAAAACCAAAAGCAGAAATCATATGCAATGGGGATGCATTAGAACTTTTTCCATTAAGTATGGGAGTGAAGCAAGGATGTCCACTTTCCCTACTGTTTGAAATAGTTCTTGAAATGCTAGTAATAGCAATAAGACAAGAGAAAGGAATTTAAGAAATAAAGATAGATAAAGAGGAGATAAAAGTTCTTGCTGATGATAGGATGATTTGGAAAATCCTAGGAAATCACCAAAGATACTGAGACAAGCAATAGCTTCAGCAAAGTTGCAGGTTACAAAATATATCCTTAAAAATCAACAGCATTTCTATATAATAATAATAACAAAACACAAGAAGCAAGAATAGACAGGAAAATCCCATTCCAAGTAAAAACCAAATGTATAACGTATCTGGGATCAGTCTCCCAAAGCGCATGAAAGACTTGTAGATTCAATTAGAAAGTGTTCAATAAAGTGACTAAATCATATAGCATTCGAAAGTTTGCAAAGTACTCCGTATATGTTATTTTATTCGATCCCCACATACCCTATGAAGTGATACTCATCCACATTTCACAAATAAGAAAATTGAGGCTAAAAGAAGCTAAATGACTTGTTGGTATTATATAGCTAATGAATGACTGAAGCAGAATTGAACTCAGATCTGCCTGACTCCAAGCCCAGTACTCTAGTTTTTAAAATTAATTAATTATTTGGTTTTTAGAGGGAGGAAGGCAGGGCAATTGGGGTTAAGTGACTTGCCCAAGGTCACACAGCTAGTAGATGTGTCAAATGACTGAGGCCGTATTTGAACTCCGGTCTTCCTGACTCTAGGGCCGGTGCTCTACTCACTGCGCCATCTAGCTGCCCCAAACTATACTTCAATATGCTTATAACCCAATACAACATATAATGGGAGATTTAAATGCAATATGCTTTGGTCCTTGCCCACAAGGAATTTACAGTACTGCAGTTTAAAGCAGTCTTTGTGTTTTGGGTTTTTTTCTCAGTGGAGATCAAGAACACTTGATCGTCATTCTTTGTACATGAACCCATCATATATTTGGACTTCACCCTTTACAAAGCTAAATAACCTTAAGAGAATTTATTCTACAATCATTCTTGTTCACTATGATCAATGATCGTATGATGTCATGATCCAAGACATATCTAGCATTGCCAGGACCCTGAAACAGCAAATGGTCCTCAGACTGGGCAGGCTCCTACTGATTTCACTAGCATTCTTTCCTCTCAAATATGATCTGGAGAGGGTACCAGGCACTGGAAGAACAAAGGATTTCTTCTTTGTTCCTAACTCTAGGGGAAAGGGCAGTCAAATCAGTTGAAAGAGCCCTC
The DNA here is from genome assembly GCF_011100635.1 of Trichosurus vulpecula. NCBI lineage: Eukaryota > Metazoa > Chordata > Mammalia > Diprotodontia > Phalangeridae > Trichosurus > Trichosurus vulpecula. The sequence goes on along the minus strand of NC_050574.1, from coordinate 102,883,303 downwards.
AAGAGGCCATCTATTCCAATTTCCACATAAAGCAAGACTCTCCTCCATACCATGTTTGACGAGTCACCATCGAGTCCTGGCTTGAAGACCTCATTACTGAAAAGCTGAGGAAGTTGATTACATTCTTGAAGAGCTCTAATTATTAGGGAGCTTTCACATTATATTGAACAGAAAAAACAGTCTGATCCATCTTCCACATGACAATTATTCAAATATATGATGATTGTTGCCAAACCACTCCAATATCTTTGCCAAGAAAATCCCAAATGGAGTCATGGAAGAGTTGGACCCAACTGAAACAAGTGAACAACAACAATATAGGGTTGTTGTAAGGGCTAAATGAGATAATGATCATAAAGCACTTAGCAGGTACCTTGCACACAGTAAATGCTAGATAAATGTTAGCTATTATTAGTTATACCCTCTAGGGACAAATCGAACATACTTCCTTCTACTTCACATCCCTAGATAATCAGAATTCTCAGAGGGTACTATCAACTTTCATTCTCTCTTTTGGGTTTTTTTGTTTTATATTTAGCTTCCTCTATCCTATTCTACTGGTTGTATCAGCTGATCCTATCTGCATGGTTCTGAGTATCCTAATTCTTTGGCATCAACCTCCTCCCATGTCATTCATGGAGAGGACTGGAGTAGACATGTTTTTGAGAACTTAAGTTTTAACCTTAATCCTTTCACACTTATCACAAACAGTTCATTATTGCTAAAATTTCAAAAGAAAACATCAGAAGACAGGCATTTTAGAGAATGCTTTATTTGGAGAGATTTCTAGCATTATCTTTATTTTTCATTAAGGCAATTATATTCCTCCTTGATGGAAGGAAGTTAGCAAGAGAAAGTTTTCTAAGGCTGTAGGATAAGTAAAGATTAGACTAAGGCAAAATTTAAACCTGTGCATACAGATACAATAGAAACATTGATTGGTGAGTCAACATAAGGGGTACCTCTTAGGGAACCAATAAAGGATGAATACTTTTACTGCTTTAAACAATGGTAAGGTCCATTAAGTGATATCTCTAAATGAGACACCTCTGTAAGCAGATCTTTTCAAAGCAATTAGGAAGTGGCCTGGTGTTAGTGAAGACTGATGTGCTGCTTTTGGGCCTTTAAGTTTGTTTCCTGGGATTTTCTTAAGTGTAGCTGCTCAAATCCACGGGGCTTTTGTTTATAATCATGTAAATGTCTATTTAACTGGTTATCTAACATGGATAGGATGGCTAATTTATTGGCACGTATCCCCATGGGATGCATAAGGACTCTAACATTCCATGAAAGTTAACTGTTAATGACATGGGCCTACTTAACAATTGAAATACTAGAATTCTGAGAGCAAACCACACTAAAGTATGGCTGCCCCCAATACTGCTCAAAGCAGAGGCATTTCTCAACCACACAATTCTATCTGAATGTTAATGCACATGGCTTATAATTATGGAGAGTCAAACAACTTCAGTGAACATATGCAAGGAAAGAGCTCCATGATACCGCCTGAGGTGTTTCCATTTCAAACTCTCTACATTCAAATCTTGGCCAAAGGAAAGAACTGAACCCTAGATTTTGTGTCTAGGTTTTTAAGTCCAGTCTCATCTTGAACTTGAATACCACACGGATAAATAGACATAGCTGTTTACTTGCTGAAAAAACAAAAGCTTGGGTCTTTGGATCCCCAGGAGGCTAGGGAATGGGGCAAGGCTGGGCCTTGGGGGTGGTAGAGCACTGACAAATAATTTAGGCTCAACTCTGGTAGGCAGGAGAGCACCCCCCCCCCCCTTCAAGGGATGACTGCAATTAATGGTAAGGATGCTCAGCAGCAGCAAACTATAGGAAGGCTATGGCCTAGGGAGGGGAAAAGTCACAGGCCAATGCTGCTGAAAAGAAGAGACTGCAGGTTAGGACCAGGGAATGAGAATTAATGGGGTGTCAGACAGAGGAGGCACCAGCTAGGAACATCAAACCAAGAGAACTTCACAGAGACCAAAAGCTTTGCATAGACAAGTGGTAGACTTCTACTAAAAGTCTCAAAAATGACTGATTTCTCTTCTTCCTCCATCACTTTGTTGTCTAAAAAAATCTGTGTAACTGAACTTGAAAGGCTATGCTGAGAATAACACTGTGGCCTTTATATTGGGCTAATGAGTAAAGTGAAGGTTGTGGGGGAAGACTGCTAGGAAAGAAAATTTCTGGATTTTCAAAGGAAGCAAATATATTCAAGGGTATAAATTATTTGCATGAGGTTTTGGGTTTGTTTCTTTCTTTTGCGAAGAAATGAAGCATATTTCTGTTAAACACAGGTTAGGTTATTTGGCTGAACGACTAAATGCTGCTTAGAACCTTGTTTTAATGTTACATCTCTTAAAACTCTGGAATGGCTTAGCCAGTCCACATGCTTCTTGGGTCTTGAAAAGGGCATCCAGTGTTGAGGCAGTCAAAATTGTGTGATTTAGCCTCCAAGTCCAACGCTACTTGGCCTTATACTTTCTTCATTCCCTTTCCCATGAGACATGCAAAAACTGTCATAACCATTTTAGGTTTCACCTCAACCAGGTCTTCTGGAAGAGCATATACTCTTGCACCGATTTTTCGGGCCATTGAAATGGCATACCTAAAAACAAAATGAAAGATGGATTAAAAATCTAGGTGGCAAAATAGGGAGGAGGTCACATTATTACATTTTTGTCTCATTTTGAACACACAGAGTTGCTGACTGAAGGACTCTGGAATGGAATTTCCCATCTGGGTACATCTGGGCCAATGGCCAGATTATGATACTCAAGTCTAGAAGAGGAGGAAGGTTTCAGATTCTGCCTCCAATTCAATCCTCCTATATAACTTTAAGCAAGCTATAAAACTTCCTATTATTTCTCACAAAGTATTTCTGAAGAAAGTGACAGATTTGCATGAACATACAAATGTGTGCTCTTTAATACCACCTAGACCTTTGCTTTAACTTGGCAATCTTTGTTAATTCCCTAGCACAGTCTCCACAGTGGTTATCCCAGAACTTCTCTTACTCTTCTTAAAACCATATGCCTATCTTCCTCCCTCCAACTCTATTGAAATGACTCCATGTCACCAATCTTACTGAAAATATGGAGGCAGCAATCATCTTCCCCATTCTCTACTTCTAGATGTCTCTACAACTATTCTTCCTTCTTTCCCTTCTATACTGTCATCTTCTATTGAAGGAAACACTTCTGTTTCCTTGATCATGCCCCCTTCCTGAACCTCTGAGATCTTATTCCAGCAATTTTTCCTTCTCTTAAACATCTTCAATTTCTCTCTTTCCACTGGCCTATTATCCTCGGATTTTAAATACTTTTTGGTCCCCTTAGCTTTAAAAACAAAACAAAACAAAAACCTGTTACTTTCCCTCAACTGTCTTCTAGCTACCTAAAATTTCTCTCCATTGTAGTCAGTCTACACCTTCTGTCTCTACTTCCTCACCACTTCCTTTCTCCTTACCTGAAATCACACTTTCAAAGTTTAGTCACCTCATAATTGCCAAACCTAATGACTTCATACTGATACTTATTTTACATAACCTTTCTGTAACATGTGATGCTATTAAGGCTCTTGAGTTTTGAAAAAAAAAGCTTTCCTTTGGCTCCCATAATGCTATCCTTTCATTGTTTTCCTCCTAATCCTATGGTTGCACTTCTCTGTCTCCTTTGCTAGCTCCTTTCATTCCTCCCATGGAGAAAATATTCCTCAAAGTTCAGTCCTGGGCTTGTTGTTCTGTTCTGGCTCAAACACTTATTAGTCTGGGTGACCATGGGCAAGTCACTCATCCTTTTATAGCCTTGGTTTTTCTTATTTTCAAAATAGAGATAAAAATTGTACCTGATAAGGTTGCTATAAGGAAGACATTTAGTCAACCTTTAAATGCTACATAAAATGTGAATTGTTTGTTCTTACCTAAATTCTGTTCTTTGGAAAGTGCACCCATTTTCCTGCCTTCAGTTGACCTCTCGGTTGATTTCCAAATCTATATCACTAGTCCTGCATTCTCTCCTAGGTTCTGTTCTCAAATTTTCAACTATCTGCTTCACATTTTCATATGGCTATGTTGCCAAAATCTTAAAAAGCACAACAAAAACTTAATTCATCTCCCATGCTCCATTCTGACTTTCCTATTTGTATTACCAGTACTATTATTCTTTTAGCTACTCAGGCCCCAAACCTGTCATCTTTGTCTTCTCCATCTCCCTTACCTTCCTACCACCATATCTAAAAAGTACCAACATCTTGATTTTTCCTTCCATATACCTTTCCAGTCATTGATCTCTACCTCCAGCCACCACAGATAAAGCTTTAACCTAAGACTACTGTACCAGCCTCTTAACCAACCATGTTGTCTCCAGTGTCTTCTTCCTCCAACTCATTTTACACAAGACTGTCAGATTATTTTTAAAATTAATTTAGTGGGTTTTCTGGAGTTTTTAGAGCTGAAAGGAACTTTATGGATTATTTAGTAAAACTCCTTCATTTGACAGTTGAAGAAGTTGCTGTCCTCATATAACACTCCTACTAAAAAACCTCCAGTATCTTCACATTTGCTAAAAATCAAATCTCAAACTCCTTTGTCTGACATTTAAAGCCTCTCTAGTTTGATACTTCTAAATTATGATCTTAGGGAATTGCCCAGGCCACCAAGAGGTCAAATGATGAGCCCAGGGTCAGGCAGCAGTGGACCTGAGGCAGGATTTAAACCCTGGTCTTCCCAAGTTGTAACTGCAGTAGTAGAGAAAGTCCCTCACCTGGAAATCCTTGGATGAATAACATAACGGGTCTGATAAAAACAAGTATTTTTCAGCCTAGTCCCCTAAATGCACAAAGTACTCTGGGGCCAGATTAGTTTATTCATTATCCTCTGAAGAGGTCTTACGCTTATCTGAGTCTCACTCATTTTCCTTATCTGTAAAATATTTGTTCTATTGATCTCAAAGGATTCTCACAAGGAAAATCCTTTGTAAAACTTTAAATGCAATATAGATAAGTTATTATTATGTTTTCAAGTATTTGCTCATGTCGCTGCACTGTAAATGCCCAAACTTGTATAAGAGCAGGTATCTAAGTTCTAAGTTCTCTAAGTCACCCATTTTCCAAGTGTTCTGAATTTGTAAATAAAAGATTGAAGTCACCAGGGGACACAGGGATGGAGTTTAGACAAGGGTTTTCCCACTGCCTGCTCCCATGGGGTGGGTCATTCGTGAGTAGAATGTTTGACTGTTTGAACTTTTTCAAGAGAATTGCTATAAGCTGACAATTATGAAACTAGTTTTTATGAATTTATATGCTGAATTGAGAGGAATTGTGATATAGTGAATAGGTGGCTGGCATCAGTGTCAGCAACACCTGATTTCAAGTCCCACTTCTGAAACAGTGGGATGGTGGGCAAGTCACATGATCTCCCAGGGGGCCCCCAAACCTCTAAGACTACAAACTGAGAAACAGCTGATGATCTTCATTTTCAGAAAGAATTTCCTCACTTGGAAGCTCCCCACATAGATGAAATCACAGATAAAAAAACTGCTAAATTGTCAACTACTGGAAAATTTGGGCTTGACTTCTGACTTGAACATCAGCAGGTGTTGAACCTCAAACAATGATAAAAATAACACTTAAAACAATGTCAGTGATGATGCTACTGCAACTACACAAAGAAAATGGCATCAGACTTGTTTAACACGCCCCTTATTCCCCATGGAAATCCGGGTTGTCTGCCCTTGAGAAAAATTGTAAGATCTTGTCACATGTGCTAGGCAGTGTGGCCTAATGAACAGACAGCTGGTCCTGGAATGAGGAAGACCTAGGATCAAGTCCCACCTCTGATAACCAAATGGCTCTGTGATTTGAATAAAGTCTCTTCACCTCTCACAGCCCAAGATTAACTTTCTAAGGCTCTAGTTGGAAAAGCAGGGCTAATCTGCATTGGCAAAATGAGTTTCCTATACCAAGGAAGGCAGCTAGGTAGTACAGTGGATAGAGCCCTGGGCCTGGAGTCAGGATAGATGTCAGTTCAAATCCAGCCTCAGACTACCTGTGTGATCCTAGGCAAATCTGCCTCAGTTCCCCCAGATGTAAAATGGGGCTAACAGCAGCACTTACCTCACAGGGTTGTTGTGAGGATCAGATGAGATAATATTTGTAAAGCACAGTGCCTGGCACATAGTAGGTGTTACATAAATGTTTATTCTCTTCCTCTCCCCATCCCACGCCCCTCCCCCAAAAGTTTTGTTAACGTACTTGGCATTGTTGAGCTTTTCTTCATCATCTAGGTTCTCTGTTTTCAAAAGATCATACTTAATGGATCCTGGCTGAATGGCATCGATGAGATCCAGAACAGGCATACTTGTGCTGATCTTAGGATCCTATAGAGAGAGAGGAAAAATTATATACTTAGATAAGTGTGTGTGTGTATACACATATATACATACATACATACATACATACATATATATATATATATACACAATCTATCCATATAAATATCTATATCTATCTGTCATCATCCTTACTATATTTTAATGGAATTTCCACTGATCACAAGAAGAGTGGGTCATTTTTTCTAGTTATATTTTTGTGATCATATAAAAGCTTAGTTTGAGGTCTCAGCAGAATTTTATTCCTTCTTAAAATGAGCTACTTCAGAATAATTGTGATCTCAAGAATGAGGGGAAGAGGCTTCAGGAAGTTCAAACGTATATATATATAATCATTATTATTATTGTTAACAAAAAATTAATAATATTTTCTGGTAACAACAAGAACTCACATTTTTAAAGTGCTTTAATTTTTACAAAGTTTTTTTTCTTCCTCCAAACAGCACTACCAGATAAGTATGAGGACAATTATTGCCATATTACATAGAAGGAAACTGACACTCCGAGAGACCAAGTGATTTGTCCATAGTGACATGGCTACAGAGTATCTGAGCTGAGAGTCAAACCTAGGTCTGTAGATTCCAAGTTTGGTGCTCCTTCTAACTCTCATAAGTCTGTAGTTTGTAAACACATAGCAAGATATCATTCACTTCCCCTTAACGATAAAATGCAGCTGGCATCAGGAAAAAGAAATAGAACACACTACACTCTAAGAAAAACCCCTGTGATTTTATGAAATCTACATGAATAATGAATAAACCTATCAGTCACTAAGTTTTTACTGAGTACTGTTTTGGGAGAGAAAGATTAAGAGAGTTCTTGCTTTCAGCCTACATAAGAAGAAATAACTAAGACAATGCAATAATTTTTAAAAAAAACAGTAAGTGCTAAAATATGGCACAGACTGCAAGTGATCTGGATTTCAGATAAGAGCTATATCAGGAGAACTGGAAGTGACAGAGAAGAGCCTTTATGGAGGAGTTTGGTCTTGAGCTGGTCTTTCTAGGATTTGGATGGGCAGAAGGAAGCTGGAGGCAGGCTAGGCTTGGGAGAAAAGTAAGATCAAAGGCCTGGAAGCCTTTGAGAATGAATACAGCATGTTCACAGGACAGTGAAGGATCTTTGAAAGGTGGATGTGAGAGAAAACCACGAGCAAGAGATAAGGTTAGGGAATAGGGAAAGAATCAGATTATTGAGGACCCTGAAAGTTAGGCAGGAGCAGCCATTACAGGCAAGAACTATAATGAAAACGAAGCTTTAGTCATATCAATATGGTGGCAGTGTGTAAGTGCTTATATATACATATATATATGTACATATATAAATATGTACATATATATATATATATTTTTTCTTCCCCCCTTAATGTCACAGTTGATCCACAAATCCCTGGGAAGGGGAAAACTCTAATACCTAAAATCGAATCAATCCTCTTATTTTCACTTTAACCATTAACTTTAGCCTTCTATCATAGTAAACTTTTAATTTATTGGAGTTTCAAAGGGAGAGGTAGAATAGGGGAAATTATCTCACATAGAAGAAGTAAGAAAAAGTTTTTACAGAAGAGAAGAAGAGGGGGCAGGTGAGAGTGAACCTTACTCTCATCAGAATTGGTTCTCAAAGAGGGAATAATATATACACTCAACTGGGTATAGAAATCTATCTTACCCTACAAGGAAGTAGGAAGAGAAGGGGATGAGAGAGGGGTGGGGGGTGATGGAAGGCAGGGCAGATTGGGGGATGGGGTAGTCAGAAGCAAAACATTTTTGAGTAGGAACAGGGTGAAAGGAGAGAGAACAGAATAAACAGGGAGGAGGGATTAGGATGGAGGGAAATACAGCTAGCAGTAACTATGAAAAAAATTTTGAGTCAAGTTTTGCTAATCGAGGTCTCATTTCTCAAACATATAGAGAATAGAATCAAATTTATAAAAATAAAAGCCATTCCTCAACTGATAAATGATGAAAAGACATGATCAGTTTTCAGATGAAGTAACCAGAACTATCTATAGCCATTTGAAAAAATACTGTTACTATTAATTGGAGAAATGCAAATTAAAACAATTATAAGGTACTACTTCAGATCTATTAAATTAGCTAATAGGAAAGAAAAGGAAAATAACAAATGTTGGAGGGGATGTGAGAAAAATGAGACATTAATGCACTGCTGGTGGAGTTGTGAACTGATTCAACCATTCAACCATTCTGTAGAGCAATTTGGAACTATACCCAAAGGCCTATAAAATTATGCAATACCACTACTAGGTCTGTATCCACAAAGAGATAAAAAACCAAAAGGGAAAAGGACCTATATGTACAAAACTGTTTATAGCAGCTTTTTTCCTGGGGACAAAGAATTAGAAATTGAGGGGATGTCCATCAATTGGGGAATGGCTGAACACTAAGTTGTGGTATGTGATTATGGTAAAATATTATTGTACTATAAGAAATGATGAGCAGGATGCTTTTAGAAAAACCAAGAAAGACTTGTGTGAGCTGATGGAAAGTGAAATGTACTGTGCACAAAGTAACAGCAACATTGTGAGATGATCAGCTGTGAGTGACTTAGCTATTCTCAGCAATATGATCCAAGACAACTCTGAAGGACTTATGATGGAAAATGCTATCCGATCCCCAGAGACAGAACTGATGGTGTTTGAATACAGACTGAAGCTTATTTTTTAAACCTTTCTTTATTTTTCTTGAGTTTTTTTGTCTATATTTTCTTTCACTATTATGGATATATTTTACGACTACACATGTATAACCTACATGGAATTGCTTACCTTCTCAATGGGGTGGGGGAGGGAGGGAAAGAATTTGGAACTCAAAGTTTTAAAAACAAATGTTGAAAATTGTTTTTTCATGTAACTGGGGGAAATAAAAAATAAAATACTAAGAAAAAATTTATTGGAGTCTCTAAGAAGAAGCTAAATGGCAAATTATTTTACCTTAATTCCTAGGTTTGATGTATTAGAGAAGCTAACCAGCAGCATAAAGACAGCCACAAGAGGGAGCAGGAGACTGACTAATAATATCAGAAGATGGTTGGGTAGTGAATCAGCGACAGTGGGGAAAATGCTATTTTCAATCAGAAGTCCCAGATTTGAGACTTGACTCAACCATACACGAGTTATGTGACCTTACAAAGATTATTTAACCTTTCTGAGCCTCAACTCCCCTAAGTGAAAAACGGGCATAAAAATACGTGCACTCCCTAAATTTAGTCATAAAACAATTATAATCCACGAGTATTTTAAATTAGTTTGGATACTTATATTATTTACATAAATTACGACCTGTAGGAGAGTCCTATGAGTTAGGTACTGTTATAATTATATTTATTTCTGTTGATGAGGAAATTGGGGCTAGTGTGACTAGCCTATGGTTACACAGCTAGCAAGTAGCACAGTCAGAATTGGAACTCCAGGCTTTTGACCCCCAAATCAGCTGGTGATTCACATCATATCACAATGACCTCTACAAATTGCATAATAAAAAGTTGACTGGGAGTACATAGTAAAGAGAATTCACTCATTTTGTAAGGAAATTTGAGACCAAAATGACATCTTAGTTTTGTACAGAATGTCCCTCTTTCCTGACTGTGCTTTCATGTTTACAGAAGACTTGGGGGTAAGGGAAAAAAAAATAACTTGAATCTCCCTCTTGCTACCCTTGTCCATTAGTAAACACTGAGGACGGTGCTCCACACAGTGAATGCCCAGTGGATCTAGAACAATTTCAGTTTGCCAAAGCAGGAGCCCTTGGCCTTCTACTGGCAACGAATGATTTTTTCTTCCCAGTATCTTGGGATACTGTAGCAGAGAATACTAGTTGAGGATAGGGAGAGGAGCAAAGTGCTTATCTTCAAAGAAGGGGTGAGCCTGCAGTGGTTCCCCACTGCCCTTGGGAACACTGATAGTTGTATTCTCCTCCCCAGTAGAATATTCATCAGGTCTTGGGGGGGGGGCGGGGAGGAGGTGATAGTTAACAACTGGCTCACACTTTCTAAAGACAGTCATCTTCCCTATCAGCTCCTGATCTATATGTCTTGAAGTTAAAGTAGGAAGTTCCTATAACTGGGCAAACCAGGTGGCACCAGGCCTGGAATCTGTAAGACTTGAGTTCACATCCAGCCTCAACAGCTTATACCTAACATGACCTTAGGCAAATCACTTAACCCTGCTTTCCTCAGTTTCTTGGTCTATAAAATGAGCTAGCAAAGGAAATGGCAAACCACTCTAGTATCTCTGCCAAGAAAGCCCCAAATGGGGTCATGAAGAATCAGATAGGATTGAAATGACTGAACAGCAACTACTCTAATTAATTAGGGACCCCTGTGCTCTAAACTCTAAGAGTGTAGCTATACTCTCCTCCCTTCAGACGGCTAGCAGCACTCTCCTAGTATATGGGCCATCCTTCTAATTCTCTTCCGCTGTAGGAGATGCTCCTGCAACCTCTGCTGTTAAGGAGGTGCCAGGGAGGAAATCCTTCCTGAACAGAGCCGTCTGTCCCTCTTCACTCAGAGCCATGTCAAGGGCCATAGTACAATCTAAAACTGGGGAAGCACCTGCCCCCCTACTTTCTGCCATCACCCCTGTCATTAACCAGGGCTCTGGCCTCTCTTCAGGGGGTGGGCTTGAAATAAGGAGAAAAGGTAAAAGAAAGGACTCTTGTCATGGGAGGGGCACCCTGGGCGTGGGACTTCATAGAGCTCTTCCAGGAGCACAGGATAGCCTGAAGCAGGAATATTTCCTTCAAACAAAACTAAGGATCAAAGATTTAGAGCTACAAAGGTTCTTGATGTGATCTAATGATAAAGATAGCAACAATACTAGCAGGTGTTTATATAGGATTCTAAGGCTTGCAAAGTACTCTAATACGTTATCTCATTTAATCTACAACCTTGGGAGTCAGGTGCTATTATCATCCCGGTTTTATAGATATGGAAACGGAAGCTAAGTGAGCTTATGTGTTTTGCCTAGGGTCACACAGCTAACAAATGTCTGAGGTAGGATTTGAACTCAGGTCTGCCTGACTCCACATCCAGAGCTGTTACCTACTGTACCATCATGCAATCTAGTCTAGCTGATTTAGTCTTTCCTGCCTTCTCCCCCATTTTACAGATAAAGAAACTTAGATCTCAAGCGATATAAGTGACTTGCCCAAGGTCACACAAGTAGTGAGTGGCAGAGTCAGGATTCAAACTCTAAATTCAGCCCTCTTGCAACAGCAGTATGTCAAAAGGGACTTAGAGATTACCACATCCAAGTCCCTCCTTTCACAGATGAAGAAAGTCCCAGAGAAAGTAAGTGATTTGCCAAAAATCACACACATAGAAAGCAGTCAAGCTGGAACCTGAGCCCAGGTCCTTTGGCTCCAAATACAGTGGTTTTCCTATTTTACCACAATGCTTCTTACTTCTCTAACATGTGGAGAAAATGTTCATTTGGCCTTGTTTAAAGAAGAAAGAAAATTAACGTGGTGATATATTGTGGCACAGTTCTAGGACAATATCTCTGAAAGAACTCTTTATTCTGGACTGATTTGTAAGCTAGAAAAATGGAGTCAATATAGTATAAGTTTGTGTACCACATTATAAATATATAATATATATATACATATATAAATATATATATATAATGCATAGGCTTTTGTTGTTGTTCAGTCATTTCAGTTATATCTGATTCTGAGACCCCTTTTGGGGGCGCTGTTCTTGGTGAAGATACTGAAGTGGTTTGCCATTTCCTTTTCCAGCTCATTTTACATATGAGGAACTGAGGCAGACAGGGTTAAATGACTTGCTCAGGGTCACCACTGCTAGTAAGTGTCATATTTGAATTCAGGAAGATGAATGTGTCTTCCTGATTCCATGACTGAGACACCGAGCTGCCCTAGTACATAGGCTACTTGAGAACTAATTTGTAAAACAAAAGGCAGGAAATTTAATAAAATGTAATGCCCACTAATAAAAACAGGCTTGGCAGATGTAAGTCCATAAGTAAATCTATGTAAGTCCACTGATGTGGGGATCTTTTGGTATTAGAAAACTCAGAATAGTAGGAAATAGTAGAATAGTAGGGAAAGTGTTAAAATACCCATCAGGTACTCCTACTCTAGGTGGCTCAGTGGATTGTAGTAGGAATAGTATTAAATAGTAGGATAGCGGAATAGTAGGGAATAGTAGGAGTAGTAGAAAAGTGTTAAAATACTCATCAGGCACTCCTACTCTAGGTGGCTCAGTGGATACCGCGCCTAGCCTAGAATCAGGAAGACTCATCTTCCTGAGTTCAATTCTGGCCTCAGATACTTAGTATGGGCAAATCAATTAATCCTGTTTGCCTCACTTTCCTCATTTGTAAAATGAGCCGGAGAAGGGAATGGCAAACCATTCTAGTATCTTTGCCAAGAAAACCACAAATGGGGTCCCAAAGAGGAAGACATGACTGGATAACAACAACAATTCCTACTCATTTTAAAACTGTCACAGTATCAAGGGTTCTGTTAAAAAGGTATTGGCAAATATGATAGCGTGTGAAAATAAGCAGCATCATTCCCAAAAATGTCTTAGTAGAGAAATCTGTCAATATCCACTATATATTATAAATGTCACAATAACGATGGGTCATTCTGGCATTGGCCTCTTTCAAAGTCAATGAGAGAAGGTTTCAATATTTAACAAGCATATAAGGGCACTTTACAATATAGCAAGAGACCAGTAAACCTCAACGCTGGGAAGAAGGATAGGCCTCTAACAAGCAATGTGGGACTGAGACTTTTACCTTGAAACTACTGATAGATGAGCTCTTTTCAGCTTCTTTCAATGTTTCATTCACCCAGTTAACAATAATTTCGTCATAGACTTTCTGTCCTCCGCCAATATCTTCAAGAATACTCAGTGTGTACCTGTTCCCCAAAAAAGAAGAACGCTTTTTGAAGATAGTGTGTTATCACGTAAGAATTCATTATGTTAAAAAGTAGAAGTGGTAATGATAGTTCTTTTTTTAACTCTATCACAATAATAATACCAACTAACTACATTATGGATGGCCCAAGAGTATAAAAAATCCCTTCACCTGCATTTTTCATTTGATATTCACAAGTGGCATTACTATAGAGAGAAATCTAATTATATTCTTTCTGGCTCAGAGGAATACTGTCATGTCTGAGATAACAAAATCACAATGGAGTATTATTGCTTTGTAAGATAATTTTAATTAAAAGCTTCATTGTTATTATGTCATAGAGTGCAAATTTCAAAGCTCCCCATCATCTCTCTGGGGAAAGAAAAGGAGAGGAGGGAGGCAGAAGAAAGCAGAAGAATAAAAAGAAAGACTTCAGTATTCTAGCCAAAGATATTTATTTTACATGTAAGCAATAAATCCAAAATGTAGTCAGTGACAAGAGCAAAAAACAACTAAAGGCTAAAAGATTAGAGTACCAAAGTAATGTAATTTACCAGTCTAACCCCAGAGGAGAAGAAAAATCAACACTAAAACATTCTCTCAAGTAAAAGAAAGGTTCAAAAGGAAAATGCTTAGAATCTCTGAGGCAGCTAGGTGGCACAATGGATGGAGGACCTGGGCTGAAGTCAGGAAGACACATCTTCTTGAGTTCAAATATGGCCTCAGACACTAGCAAGTCAGACCCTAGGCATATCCCTTAACCCTGTTTGCCTCAGTTTCCTCATCTATAAAATGAGAAGGAAATGGCAAAACCACTCCAGTATCTTTGCTGAGAAAACCTTAAAGGGTCACAAAGAGTCAGACATGACTGAACAAAGACAAGAATCTCTTCTACATCCTGTTACAAAAACAAGGTTTACTCAGAAATTTCATGGCTTATAATCTATATGCCATTGAGTCCACACCCTCGAAAGAGTTTACTCAAGAATAAAAATGCTTTTTTAATTCTCTATGCCTACTTATATCTCAGTCCAGTACAATTAATGTTACCCCAAGTCTCTAGGCTACATAAATGATAGGACTGAATTCAATGGCTTCAGAGGTCTCTTCCAACTCTAGATCTAAAATCCTATACGAGTTTAGATTCAGCTCCCAAAGACATCTAGTGATGTCTTCCATTACTGAAAGTTGTCTCCTTTTGTTTGGCCTACCAGTTAGGCTAAATCCTGTGCTTGGGTTGCCGAAGTTACTAAGCTCTAAAAAAATGGTGACATCCATCTATTATCAGGGTAATCAACTTATCCAATAACTAATACCTTCTCATTAACTGCCAAATTAAGGCAAGTGTCAACGTGCGATTTCCTTCATTGAGATCCTGTCCAGCAATGCCAACGAGAGAAAACTTGGCTTGATTCTTCCCCAGTTCCACAGCATAGTTACAGTTCTCAAGCTGTTAATGATCAAGCAGGAAAATGATTTAGTCAGATGGGTATAAAACAGTGCTTTTTTTTTTTCAAGGAGCTAGCCTTTATTTTTAATTCCTCTAAACCCTCCCTGCCAGACAGAACAAAGGTAAAGAAGCAAGCTAGGATCAACATTTTCTACGATTTTTCTCTAATCTGAACCTGTGATTTCACAGGTGTGAGGAACTCCAAGTATAGAAACTCCTTTCATCGATGAAGATGGTCATTTATTTCTAATCAATGAACTTAGAATATTGCCTGAGGCATTAAAAGGTTAAGTGACTTGCCCATGGTCACATGGGTGGTATGGGTCAGAGACAGGATTTGAATCTAAATGTTCCTGACTCTAAGGCAGATTATTTATCCACTGTGCCCAGTCGCTCCTTTCTATTATTAGCCATGATGAATAATTTGTGTCCAGAAAAAAATTTTTTGGAGGCAACTGGGGTTAAATGACTTGTGTAGGATCACACAGTTGGTGTCTGAGGCCGAATTTGAACTCAGGTCCTCCTAACTCCAGGGCTGGTGCCTTATCTACTGCACCCCCTAGCTGTCTCTAACAGAAAATTATTATTTTCAAGGTTGCTTTTGTATTTCTTAGACTAATAAATGAGTATGATAAGCAGTCTTGATTTGTTCCTCTATGACTGATTCTACGGTGGAGTGGTAACAAGTGTTTGGAATATAACTCATGTCAAGGATCTTTCACATACATTCATAGTGTAATTGAACTGCAAAACCACAGTAAATTCATCATGGCATTAATTATTATTGCCTTCTACTACTCAATATAGAGTCAGCCTTGATTAACTGTTCAACAGATCCCTTGAATGGCTGAGTTTGTGGCAATTCACATGGACAGTTTGAATTCTTCATCTTCCAGACCCATTGCAGGCTGCCAAACCTAACCTGAGGCTGTACACTAGAAATTACAGAACTTTAGAGACAAGATGTGATCATGGCAACAATCTGTAGCTCTTCTTACCACGGTGTTAACACCAGATCCATTACCCAGCCAAGTAAAGCACTGACACAAAGAAAGAGTCCCTTTGGAAAATGTTAGTGAAGACCTGGATGAAATAGAAACTGTAGGAATATGGCATTGCATGCTCTAATAAGCTCAATCAGAATTTTCATATTCGGTGTTTTTGGCAAACCAACATCTAATTGTAAAGAGGTCATTATTTAAAATAACAGGGTTACTTTAAGGAAAAAACTGCCCTAGTTTCTGATCTCTGTGTCTTTGTGTAAATGTTACTTATTTGAGCTTGACCTCCTGATAAAGTATTCATACTGTGCTTGGCAAGGTTATTCCTTCACAACCCTACCAGAATCTGGCAATGGTATTTTCCTACCTTCTTCATGTTACCCCCCAGCTTAGGGTATGGTGGCTTGTTCACTCGGTTCCAGTCAACAGGTACTTTAATCTTTTCATAGAGCTGGAAGATGACCAGGGAGTCTGACAAATCACTAAAAGAAGAAAAAAATGGAGCTTTCAGTAAACAAAACAGAACTATCACTGTGACTATGCTTCTGTGGCATTTTAATACTAAAAGAAATTTCCTTCTACATTATCTCATATAAATCTCATATGAGCACCACATATTTCACAGAACAAAGAAAACATATCCATTTCCCATATGAGGTAAACACACAGAAGCCTAGCTTCTAGACTGCCCTTTACAAGGTAGATATCCTAAGAATGAGTGAAGGGGCTCTAATATGCACTATGACATTTGCTATATTTTTTTCCCCAAAAGGGAGGGGAAAGAATGGAAGAAGAACATGAGGAAATATTATATATCTCCCAGGGGCTTTGACTGTGGAGGGCACTAGTGGGCTGACACATGCCCTAGGTTTCTTGGAGGAGGCATGAACAGCAAAAGGAAATAGAGCTACTGTTAAAGGAATTCTGTTCAGTAAGGTCCTTCTATGCATAAAAAGCAGTACTTCTAACTGCATTTTTATAGAACTTTGAATTTTACAAAGCTCTCTTCTGTGCAAGAATCCCTATATTAATTGATTAAAAAAACTGAAGCTATAAAGGTTAAGTGTTTTGCTCAAGGTCACATAAAAGAGTGACATAGTGGGGCTATTTATTCAAGTTATCTTACTCTAAATGCATCTGCTTTCCTGCTACCACTAATGGTTAGAACAAGCCAGTGTGGTACACGCGGAGGCTACGGATAGGGCCAATAGAGGACATATGGAAAATTTGCTACATTGGTCTTACTACTTGGCCTACTGGGGTTGAGAACAAAAAAAAAAAACAACCTTATGTGGTCATAGATCCCCTTTTTTTGCATTTAAATCTAAACAGCCAGCTCAATTTTCCAAAGAACTCTGTAATAAAAAAATGTTTTTTCTTATACCAGACCCAACAGATCCATCAATCTATGGTTTCTGATGCTGCCCTGTTGGTCTAAGGATGTTGTGTATCCTTGGAAAATGAGATGGGTGTGGCCATGCTCTTGATGTGTCTACCATTATGGGAGAACAAAAGACAAAAGCTTAATTGTAAGAAAGAGATGGCCTTTGTGGTTCAAGCTAGGGAAAGGCATACTTGGAGATACAACTTTTTAGGCATTTCTAGGTCAAGCTTCTATGTCTTCTTACCTGTACAAATGATTAACCCGAGGATTCACACCCAAGGAATTCATCCAGTTCCTAAATGTACGCTCCTCCCTCGTCTCACCTAAAACAAAAGAGGACAACCAGTTATTAAGCAGACGCGTGAAAAACATGTTATCATCAGAATAGACAGAGACTTTTTAAAAACTCCAAGTGGGGCGAGAAAGCAGCTGACAAGAGGGACTAACTGTGATGAATCTTGATTCTAGCTGCTATCATTCACCAATTCCATTTAGTAATTCTTTCTCCCCTCCCCCGCCCCCCACCATGTATGTGCCCAATTCAGTGCTGGGCATGATGAGGAATACAAAATACACTAGGGTGCCTGTGCTCAAGGACTTGCGGTCTAATCAGGGAGATAAGATGGCCACGCACAAAAAAGAAAACAATGTAAGACAGAATATAGTTACTAAGTGACCAAATGTGTGGTACAGATAATAAGTGTTAAGGGAGGTGAGAAAGGGAAGAAATTAGTGTGAGTCAGCCTCATAGGGAAAGACTTCATAGAGGAATATGCTGGAGCAAGGACTTTAAATACTCATGAGATCTGATAGGTTGGGGATTCTGGGGGGGGGGTTGTGGCAGGAGGGGGGGTCCAGGAGGTAGATTGGAGTGGGGAGGGTGTTCCAGGTCAGGAAAAAAGTGTGAACAAAGGCATGACAGTGGAAATGAACAAAGCATCTGCTAAGAGATACGGTTCAGCAGACAGCTTGTGAAAATCTACTGTAAGCAGGTAAGGTCCTGTATTCAAATGGTGAGGGGACTGACCCGACTATAATAGAGGAGATGAAATAAGGTGATGAGCTTAGACTTGACATATCAGGCAACAGGCAGCCATTGTAGGTTCCTAAGCAGGAAAGGGCTGGGCAGCTGGTTGGTACAGGGGATAGAGTGCCAGGCCTGGAGTCAGGAAGACTTGAGTTAAAATCCAGCCTCAGCCACTTACTAGCTGTGTGACCCTGGGCAAATCACTTTACCCTGTTTGCCTTAGTTTCCTCATCTGTAAAACAAGCTGGAGAAAGAAATGGCAAACCACTCCAGTATCTGTTCCAAGAAAACCTCAAATGGGGTCAAGAAGAGTCAGACATGACTGAAACAACTAAACACACTATATTTAGAAGAAGAGTGGCTAAAACATTTTGCCCATGGGAACTCACATTAAGTCCATTAATTACGTATACTGTTCTTTTTTTAACAAAATGATTTATTGCCCTTGATAATGAGATGAAGATGTTGATACTTCATTGGATAATAAGATGTTATTCAGTGGTTTCAGTCATGTCTGACACTTCATGACCCCATCTGAGGTTTTCTTGGCAAAGATACTGGAATGGTTTGCCATTTCTTTCTCTTGCTCGTTTCATAGGTGAGGAGACGGAGGCAAATGGGGTTAAGTGACTTGCTCAGGGTCACACAGCTAGTAAGTATCTGAGGCCAGAACTCAACTCAGGAAGAGGAGTCTTTTTGACTCCAGGCCACTGTACCACCTAGCTGCCCTAATAATGAGATGAGCATTGTCTTTCTGAAAGCATTTAAGGAGATAATGGGTGAAGCCTACCGATAATGGATGGGATATAAGGGTAGTTGATTATTCCTTCTTGGCTATAATTGACATGATTTATCTACTTATTCTCTTCTTTTTTATGTACCAAGAAAACGATTGATCACCGATGTGTTTTGTTATGTTCTCAATCAAGTTTTGAATTACAAACTGAACAGCAATCATATGTGTTTCTGATTTTTCCTAACATCTTAATGCAACCAATTATAGTTACCTTCAAGAGCCCCTAATCAATGTCATTGAACTCTGGTTTATGTGTTTTGGTTTTCCAAAAATCTAGATACAACTGGTTATAGTTACCTTCAAGAGATCCCCAATCAATGTCTTGGTTCTCTGGTTTATGTAAGGCAGGGTATCTGTTAAAGAGATTGGCAATAAAAGCCAAGTTCAACTTGGGGTTCCCACGTACAACATCCGTGGCGGTGACAAACTGCCGGCAGCCCAGTCTTTCTGCTTGTTGCAACATACATTCTGCCCTCTGGATGTCATCCTTCTCCTGCATCAATGTAGACAGATCTCAAGTCTTGGTCAAAGTACTATAAGTCTTGAAGTATATAGGCATAATATAAAAATTAACACTAGATTTACTTATATCCTTAGTTATTTTCCCATGGTGACTACTGCAAATTATCAGCATTTTGTTTATAACTTTTATTTGCCTGAAATCAACACTTAAGACATAGGCCTCAAAGAGATTTTGAAAGCTTACCTCTAGAACTGAAATTTTATCTAAAAGAATTATAGATAAGTATCTGTATATTTTAAAAAATTTCTAAGATAATTTACAAGTTCTTATAGTAGCACTTAATATGTAATAAGGTATATCAGATATTTTTAGAGGATTCCTCATTACTCAATGGACAGATTATCTAAAATAAGAAATTTATGAAATTCTTAAAATTATAGTAAAAAATTCTATAAATGTCTTTTAAGTCCACTACCTAGAATTCCTTCTCACTCTGAGACTTTAATATATAGCATATGAAATAGTAGTAATAATAGCTTATTATGTAGTACTCTAAAAGTCTGCAAGGAATACTGTATTCATTGTCTCATTTGAGCCTCATAACAACCCTGTGAGGGAGATACAGATGAAAAACCTGAGATCATTGGTAAAGGGCCTTGCCCAAGGTTGTACAGCTACTAAGTTTCAGAGTAAGATTTTGAACACCAGCTTTCCTGTCTCCAAGGCCCACATTCTTTCTAGGATATTGTACTGCCGCTTAAGAGTACAATGCGTATTACCTAAATGTCTTCTTACTCATCAATTACTCATCCAGTTCTTGGCACAGTGTCAGCACACAGTAGGTACTTAACACTATTTATTGACTGATCATCTTTTTTAAGAGTAAGAGGCCATAAACACCAACCGCATTCACTGAGGCACAGAAAAAGAATGGTCCCCTCTGAACTTCAGGGTCATCCATTTCCCAGGATAAGTTTATATGTCCATTCTTACCCTTATTCCTGACATGTCAATAGTAATAGCTGGAATACCTTCCTCATCTCCCTTTGGAGCCACCTGTTCAAGCAGGTGGTAGTAAGCTTTTGAGTCCTGTGAGAAATCAAGAAATTAGCATTTTAAAATAATGCAGTTAAGTACACGTGCACTGTGACAGTATTTCCCAATAGCAAGCATGCTTTATTTCTGATTTGGTAATCATTCAAGACTAGAATTTCATTAAAAAAGCTAGAAGCATTTTTGCTCATTTGCGTTTTATGCCCTGTGGTTTACCATATCATTTCACTTCATTTTCTATTCAAAAGCAATTAAAAAAACTTTAAATTACAAGCAACAAGAAAAAAAAACCACATATGCTACCCTTGATGCCTTTTAAGAGGATATAATCAGTTTACATGTATTAAATTGTATGCATGAAAAATATATACCTTTAAAATGCTGTAGAAGTCAGTCAGCTAAGGGTTAAACAAAAGACAAGACAGGAGGAAGCAGAAGAGTTCAAAGAAACATTAATGGATACTAAGCAAAACAGAAGAACGTCAGAGACAGAAGTTGAAGCAATCAGCAAGCATTCTTTAGGGCAAAGGGGGTGAGTAAAATAGCATATGCAGTAAACCCTTGGCTAGACTTTTTGAACTCACAAATCCAGAAATAAAAGCTAAATTTAAGTCTATCTCATGGAATAGCTACAGCAGTATGAACTTATGGATGGTATTTCCACCATCTCCAATATTCTGGAAAATGTCTCAAGCAGAAGAAATTCTAACAATTCCAATCTTTTGAAAGTATATTCTTATTTTCACATGTAGAAATAGAGGTAGACAGACAGACAGACAGATACTTTAAATTCTCTAAAAGCATCTGAAGTGATTATAAACCAAATGAACAAAAACAGAAGTAGAAATATTGTTCACTAGCTGTTAAATAAGAAAGATAATATAGTCTTATTCATTTCTCCTATTAACATGCACTGGGGAAAAGTGATTTTCAATTTCTGTTAGCCCCATCAAGCCCAACCTCAACCTTTCTGCCTGACCTTTTTTTTGACAATCTCTTTAGGGGCACTATCAAGGGGATTCAGCATGAAAAGATAACAAAGGACAACTCCTAAGACCAGTGCTTAGTTATATTATATGCCATGATATCACTTGCCACTTCAGCCACTTTCAGAGTACCAGAAAAAAAGACAAGCTGCCAGATCACCAGCTGCTTCATAGACCTCCCAGGGACTAGTGTGAACTGCACAGATGGAATGACGATCTGCTCTCTCCATAAATGTTGACTTTATGTGATTAAAGCATGTGCCTCTTTTAACGTGACCATCAAAAAAAGAATTTGCCTCAATATATCAATATTACTGTACTTTTTAAACGATTCTGATCCCATTTAGAAACTTTCCAAACTCTCAAATGGTTACAACTCTGGAAGAAGATGGTTCTATTGAATAGAAACCAGTTTAATTGGTGTTTTGGAACAGCTCTAAAATATTCAAGTATCTTAATTTTGATTGAGAAAAGTTATAACAATTTAGAAAGGCTGAATTGCTAACGGCAACTGCAGCTAGACACTTCATTGTCATTCACTTGTTTGAGTCATGTAGAATTTTTCATGACCCCATCAGGGGTTTTCTCATCAAAGATACTAGAATGATTTGCCATTTCCTTCTTTAGTTCATTTTACAAATGAGGAAACTGAGGCAAACAGGGTTAAGTGACTTGCCCAGGGTCGCACAGCTAGTAAGTGTCTGAGGCCAGATTTGAGCTCAAGAACATGAGTCTTCCTGACTCCAGGCCCAGCACTGTATTCACTACACTCATCGAGCTGCCCAAGCTAGACACTTACTTCAAACCTAATCAAGTTTGCTGGAGTCGAGAAGTATGGTCAGTGAGGCTTGATAATAATATCTTAGCATTTATATATACGTTAAAGTTTGCAAAATCCTTTACATGTTAACTCACTTGATCCGCATAACTCTGTGCTATTATCCCCATTTTACAGATGAAGAAATGGAGACACAGATACAAAGTTAAGTGACTTGTCTAGGATCATGTGGCTAGTTAGTGACTAAGACAGGATTCAAACTCAGGTCTTCCTGATTCCAAATTCTGCAGTCTATCCATTGTAGCACCTAGCTGTCCTCAGCTAATTTAGGCAGGTAAATGAGCTTCAGGGTATAAGTACCTATACTTAGGAAATAGGAAACTTTCTATATGGAAGCACCACGGGAATTAGAACTCCATGGAAAGACCAGAAAAGGAAGCTAAAACTTCAGCAATGTAAAGAATCCTAGAGCCTATACCAATTATCTAGATCACAGCATACTTAGTACGTGCAGATGCTTTAAAGGAACACCTAATTCACAAAATCCCACAGGGGGAGGTATCTTGAGGGGTCACCTAGTGTTATCTTGCCTCTTTGTGTCAGGGTTATACTCAGACAATCCATACCCGGACGATGCTCTTTGTCTCTTAAGCAAGAGAGACAACCACTTTCCTAGTAATGCAATTAAGTATCCTATACTTTTTTCTTACAATGAGAAACTACTTCCTGCTGTCCTAGCCAAAATTTCCTCCAGTACAATCTCAGCCTTTTCCATCATCTTGATTTGTCCTTGGCCAGAAAAAAAAAACAGCTGTTGCCTCTCACTAATAAATCCTCTTTCTATATGCTTAAAGAATACCAATTAGGCCTTCTTTTTCTGGGTGTCTGGAACTTATAAGCTGCTGAGATTTTAATATAGGATTTAATTTTCCATAACTCTCTGGAAGAAGTCTTATTCAGGAGAATTCTCAGAATTACTATATTTGAAATTCATAAAACATTCCACATGTAGAAAATAAGCAAACTTTCACAAAATTTATCCAGATTTTAAAAAGAAACTTTTGTCTTTAAATCCTTCAAAGAAAAGTGACTTTTGTTCATTTTTTAAAACGAAAGTGTTCACCGCTTATGAAATTAGAAAGTTATCAGTCCTATCCATAGCATAATCTGCATCTATGAAAACTGACATTTGTCTCTCCCTTTATCCTCCCTTCCTCCCCTCTGTCTTACCCACTGAGTTCCAATGATTGCTAACTGAAGTAGCTAAGACTTTTAAAATATGTATAACTCAATCACTAGAGCCTCAGAGACGCCTCCTCAGACCCAGTAGTGATCATTTCACCAAGGGAAAGCCTGTGGAAAGATTTCAGGAGGGTCCATGAACCTACATGAGAAAAAAAGTTACTAACCTCTAATCAAAATTGATTATTTCCTTCAATTTTTAAAAATTATTCTAAGCGGTTTAATAGGCTTCACCAGACTGCCAGATGGGTCCATGACACAAAAAAGGTTAAGATCTCTGCTACAGACAGGTCTAAACAAAGGCATCTAGGTGGAACTTCAACCAATCCTAACCCCTTTCCTACCCCTCCAATAGTAGTCAGGTGGAATCAAACTGCATTCCTCCTACCTTGATGTCAGTACTGAAGTTGTTGATTTTATTGCAGCCTGAGTTTTCCAGGTGATAATTCGCCCATCTCAGCAATAGGTCCTCAGGGGAAAGTTTCATCAAGTCCTCCAGACTCTCACCTTCCCTCAGAAGCGCAATCAGAGCTAGACAAGTAAAGAAGTAAAAAAGGAAAAAAAAATAAATCCTAGGTGCACGTGGAGACTGGCCATATCTTCTATCAATATAATCTATGAAATTAATATGAAGAAGGAATTAGTAGTGCTTTAACCTCTCTAGGGTGGGTTTATCATCTGTAAAATGAGGCAGTTGGGAAAAATGTCCTCTAAGGCCCCTTCCAGTTCTAACATTCTAATTCTAAGATTTGTCGGTAGGTTTTGTCTGGACTTAAGGGAAACTCCTGTGCTATCATGCTGTTTAGTCAATTTTGCTTTTCTTCTTCACAGTCAAACTCTTAAAAGGGAGATTGAGGAAGGAAAAAGACAAGCTTTGTGGAGGTGAGAAAGACTCTAATTAGATCTAACACAAGACCCCCCCCCCCAAAGTTCTTTCTACCCAATAATCTAATCTCTGCTAATATTCCCTATGTCCCTGCAAGGAAAATAGATAGAAAGCATTATGGTATTATTTATTATCTTATAATTTAAAATGAAACAACTAAGATGACAAAGAAGTGAGCTGCTCAAGATCCCAGTGGCACAACCAGAAATATCACCTAGATTAATTTTGTGTTCATTAGACCACGTTTCCTGATGTGATAACATTTTTACTTTTTGGAAATCAATTTGGTCATAATGACAACAAACTGTTTCTCTTCAATTCTCAGAGATATTGTAGAATTCAAATACTTCTATAATTATAGCATCTCAGCAACATAATTTATTTTCCTTCTGTCAACTTCGAGAGGAAAAGGTTTTACTTAGATAGCAGATTTAATTTAGAATCTGCCATTTTCAAGCCAATATTTTTGTGCCACAGTTTCTAAGATCGGTCTTCCTCCTTTTAGAACATTAACTATAAAGAATTATCACAAGAATACAACATATATGGATGGAGAGTGTGTACATATAGCTCTCTATATGTGCCGATTCTTATTACAGAATAAGGCAAGTAAAAGACACCATGGGACGCTCCATAGAAACTTACAATTTAAAGACAGAAATGACATATCTGGTTATATCAATGTCCAACAGAAGTTACATTTCTGGTGCTAGTCACATCCGTACATTAAATAAAGCTTCTAGAATGTGAGAGTTGGAAGTATTATCAATCATTTAATCTTGCTCCCTTATTTTACAGATGGAAAAGGTGACGATCAGAGGTGAAATGGCTTGCCCAAGATCTCACAGCTAAGTCAGTGGCAGAATCAGGATTAGAATCCAAGTTTCTATATGCCCATTCCAGTGCCCCTTCCACTACAGCACTGTGTTGTGTAACACTAAGCACTTACCTGTGAAACTGGGATATCATTATTTTGTATGCACGTGGAAAGGGTATGCTGCGGCAGATGTTTCAAAGCATATGGAATAAACTTAGCAGGTAATTACTGTCTTATGAATTGTAAATCCATCGTGTCACCTTACTCTGCTTAACACATGAAAGTTTCTCCAAGGATTTACATTTCTAGACAGAGACAATTCTGTTACAGATTCAAGCACAAAGTAACATATAATATTCAATTATCATATTGGGCAGCTAGATGGTACAGTGGATAGAGTGCCAGGCCTGGAGTCAGGAAGACTCATCTTCATGAGTTCAAATATGGCCTCAGACACTTACTAGCTGGGCGACCCTAGGCAAGTGACTTTTACCTCAGTTTTCGCATCTGTAAAATGAGGTAGAAAAAAAATGACAAACCACTCCAATATCTCTTCCAAGAAAACCTCAAATGATCACGAAGGATCGTGAAAAGTCAGACATGACTAAAATAACTGAAGAAACAAATATTCAATTATCTAGATCTAAAATGAGCTATCTAAGGAAAGCTTTTTGAGGTTGGAGTCCCAGACAGCTAAAGAAAGTTACTTGTTCCATTTAAATAGGCATTATCAGCCTGTGTTATTAAGAAGCTTTCACTTTCATATTTTAACAAGTCTGATTATTGTGGGAAAGAAGAGAAATGGTGAACTGTTGAAATCCATCTGCTGTGTCAGGTAGAGAGCCCAGCATTAATTTACATATGCTTTACAAAAGTCTTCTTAAAAATCGGAGCCTGGCTGTCCTTTATACCATTCTCTACTTCATCAAAATATATGCATTCATAGAAGGCTACCCCACAAAATTTGTACCTTCATTTCTGCTGAGTTCAATGTCGGCAAACAATCCAATTTTGATTACTTGCCACAAAAGGCCCAACACCAGATAAGGTTTCCCCTCTTTTAAGTCCTCAGCTCCTATGTTAACAACGTGGCACCCAATGGCAGAAGCAGAGTTCAGAGCCAGGTTCAAATTCTCCTGAAGGGGGGAAAAGGACAAAACATGCCAGTAAATACCAAGTGGTGATCAGCAGTGACAAGAATAACAACTTGACAACCACCTCTAACAGCTAATTTCTTCTGAAGGTCTTGTAGAACTTTAAAGGCATTATCTCATTAGACCGTATAACATCTCTGAGGAAAAAAAAAAGTGATAAGTAACAGAATGAGAAAATAGAAGAATTTAAGCTAGAAGACCCAATGGCTAGCCTGATGCTGTATTCTTCCAAAAAAAAATGTTAATTGGAATGCCCATTTGAGTAATGATTCTTACATTTCCCATCCTGCTTTGAGATGGAGGCAGCACACTAAGCCCCTTACTGAGAAAAAGGCAGCATTATAATATTCAAAGGGGCCACCCATTGTCTTGTCACTGCCTATGCACTCTAACACAACAGTTGATGTAGAGAAAGGTCATAAAAGACAGCTTTCTTGGCATGGAAAGTGAGGGGGAAGAGAATAACCAACATTCAAATTTCTGAAAAAGCTGTGGCTGGTGTTACGATGACAGTATTTACTGAGTACCCATAATATGTGGATAACTTGGTTAAATATACAGACAAGTAATATACTAATTTCTTATAAGCATGTAGCTCATTTGTACAATGTGTAAAGGGGTTAAAATGTGCCAACTCAATCTATACACAGTTATCTCTATCAGGCCATTTGAAAGCCAAAAAAAAAAAAAAGAGTAGGAGGGGATGGAAATTACCCATAAAATAGGAAAAATGTCAGGAATCCACAGTGTTATGATCAAAGAATAATAATAGCTGGCATTTATATAATGCTTTAAGGTTTGCAAAGAACTTTATATTGAATATTTAAGTTGATCTTTTATCTATGAGGTAGGTGCTATTATTATCCCATTTTACTAATAAGGAAGTTGAGGCACAGCAGGTTAAGTGATTTGTCCAGTGTCATACAGCTAGAAAATGTTTGAGGCAGCATTTGAACCCAGGTCTTCCTGACTTTTCCATCACTCTATCTGTTATGGCATGCTGCTTTTTCTTTTTTATTTAGTTTTTTTTCTTTTTTTTAAAATTTATTTATTGTATTTAGTTTTCAGCATTGATTTTCACAAAAGTTTGAATTACAAATTTTTTCCCCATTTCTACCCTCCCCCCACTCCAAGATGGCATATATTCTGGCTGTCCCATTCCCCAGTCAGCCCTCCCATCTGTCACCCCACTCCCCTCCCATTCCCCTTTCCCTTCTTCTCTTGTAGGGCAAGATAAATTTCTATGCCCCATTGCCTGTGTATCTTATTTCCTAGTTGCATGAAAAAACTTGTTGTTGTTGTTGTTGTTGTTTTTGAACATCTGTTTTTAAAACTTTGAGTTCCAAATTCTCTCCCCTCTTCCCTCCCCACCCAGAAGGCAAGCAATTCAACATAGGCCACATGCGTATCATTATGTAAAACCCTTCCACAATATTCATGTTGTGAAAGATTAACCATGTTTTTCTCCTTCCTAACCTATCCCCCTTTATTGAATTTTCTCCCTTGACCCTGTCCCTTTTTGAAAGTGTTTGTTTTTGATTACCTCCTCCTCCCATCTGCCCTCCCTTCTATCATCCCCCCTTTTTTATCTTCTTCCTCCTTCTTTCCTGTGGGGTAAGATACCCAATTGAGTGTGTATGGTATTCCTTCCTCAGGTCAAATCCGATGAGAGCAAGATTTACTCATTCCCCCTCACCTGCCCCCTCTTCCCTTCCTACAGAACCACTTTTTCTTGCCACTTTTATGTGAGATAATTTACCCCATTCTATCTCTCCCTTTCTCTCTCTCTCAATATATTCCTCTCTTATCCCTTAAATTGATTTTATTTTTTTAGATATCATCCCTTCATATTCAACTCACCCTGTGCCCTTTTTGTGTGTGTGTGTATATATATATATATATATATTTATATATACCTACATATATACATACATAGACACACATATGTATATATATGTTTACACACACATATATATATGCATATTCCTTTCAGCTACTATGATATTGAGGTCTCATGAATCATACACATCATCTTTCTATGTAGGAATGTAAACAAAACAGTTCAACTTTAGTAAGTTCCTTATGATTTCTCTTTCTTGTTTACCTTTTCATGCTTCTCTTGATTCTTGTGTTTGAAAGTTAAATTTTCTATTCAGCTCTGGTCTTTTCACTGAGAAAGCTTGAAAGTCCTCTATTTTATTGTAAATCCATATTTTGCCTTGGAGCATGATACTCAGTTTTAGTAGATAGGTGATTCTTGGTTTTAATCCTAGCTCCATTGACCTCCAGAATATCGTATTCCAAGCCCTTCAGTCCCTTAATGTGGAAGCTGCCAGATCCTGTGTTATCCTGATTATTTTTCCACAATATTCAAATTGTTTCTTTCTGGCTGCTTGCAGTATTTTCTCCTTGACCTGGGAGCTCTGGAATTTGGCGACAATGTTCCTAGGAGTTTTCTTTTTGGGATCTATTTGAGGAGGCGATCTGTGGATTCTTTCAATTTCTATTTTACCCTCTGGCTCTAGAATATCAGGGCAATTCTCCTTGATAATTTCTTGAAAGATGACATCTAGGCTCTTTTTTTTGATCATGGCTTTCAGGCAGTCCAATAATTTTTAAATTATCTCTCCTGGATCTATTCTTCAGGTCAGTGGTTTTTCCAATGAGATATTTGACATTGTCCTCCATTTTTTCATTCCTTTGGTTCTGTTTTATAAAATCTTGATTTCTCATAAAGTCACTGGCTTCCACTTGCTCCAATCTCATTTTTAAGGTAGTATTTTCTTCAGTGGTCTTTTGGACCTCCTTTTCCATTTGGCTAATTCTGCCTTTCAAGGCATTCTTCTCCTCATTGGCTTTTTGGAGCTCTTTTGCCATTTGAGTTAGTCTATTTTTTAAAGTGTTGTTTTCTTCAGTATTTTTTTTTCAGTATTTTTTTGGGTCTCCTTTAGCAAGTCATTGACTTGTTTTTCATGGTTTTCTTGCATCATTCTCATTTCTAGTCCCAATTTTTCCTCTACTTCTCTAACTTGCTTTTCCAACTCCTTTTTGAGCTCTTCCATGGCCTGAGACCAGTTCGTGTTTTTCTTGGGGGCTTTTGATGTAGGCTCTTTGACTTTGTTGACTTCTTCTGGCTGTATGTTTTGGTCTTCTTTGTCACCAAAGAAAGATTCCAAAGTCTGAGACTGAATCGGGGTGTGTTTTCGCTGCCTGGCCATGTTCCCAGCCAACTTACTTGACCCTTGAGTTTTCCATCAGGGTATGACTGCTTGTAGAGCAAAGAGTACTTTGTTCCAAGCTTGAGGGGATGTGCTGCTGATTTCAGAGCTATTTTTATACAGCCAGCTCTGCCACCCCAGCACTCCTCCTTCCTCAAGAACCACCAACCGAGACCTGATGCAAATCTTCAGCAGGCTCTGCACTCCTGCTCTGATCCACCACTTAATTCCTCCCACCACATGGGCCTGGGGCCGGAAGTAACTGCAGATGTAGTTCTGTAGCTGCACCTCCCCCGCTGCCCCTGGGGCGGTGGCCGAACTGCAAATTCTGTCCCCTGCAGCTTTTCCCACTAACCTTCTCTGTTGTCTTTGGCGTTTGTGGGTTGAGAAGTCTGGTAACTGCCATAGCTCACTGATTCAGGGTGCTAGGGCCTGTCCTGCCCAGCTCCTGGTCTGGTTGGTACTGCTGCCTCCCATGCTGAGCTCTGCTCCCCTCCACTCCATGTGCCATAGACCTCATCCAGCGAACATCCAGGCTGTCCTGGGCTGGATCCCTGCTTCCCTCTGCTATTGTGTGGGTTCTGCAGTTCTAGAATTTGTTCAGAGCCATTTTCTATAGGTTTTTGGAGGGACGTGGTAGGGAGCTCACAGAAGTCCCTGCATTCCAGCTGCCATTTTGGCTCCACCCCTCTATTTAGTTTTTTAAAATTGTTAAATTCAATCTTATTTTACTTTTATTAAGATCTACCTTCTTTTCCTCTGACCTCCCTGCCCTCTCCCAATAAGAAAGCTAAAAAAACAAAGCCTCTGTTACAAACATGTATAATCAAGGAAAATTCCTACATTAGGTATGAAAAAAAGTGCCTCAGTTTACACTCTGAGACTAACAGCTGTCTTTCAGAAAATGAGTAACATGTTTCATCATGAGCCCTCTAGAATCGTGGTTGGTCACTATATTTATCCAAAATCCTAAATTTTTCAAGATTTTTTCTTTACACTATTATTATCATTGTATAAATTGTTCTCCAAACTCACTTCATTCTATATCAGTTCATACAAGTCTTCCCAAATTTCTCTGAAACCACACCATGCACACACACACACACACACACACACACACACACGACTACTTACACCCAAACAGGAATCAATAAATTAATACATTGCAGATTAACTAATCAGTGATGTATGTTCTTAACCAAGTGGATTCAATTATTTTATAGAAGTGGAATGAAAAGAAGAAAGGCATTTTAACGGTTCTGAATGCACTTCAGGCTGGTTAGTTTTCCAGTTAATCAAAGTAATTGAATGCTAAAAGCAGGTTATGTTTATCACGCCGATGCAGGCAATCATGTAGTAAAGGCTGCCAGAACACTTCCCGTTTTCTTCCCCCTCATTTCTTAGAAAGGCTTATCTTTTTCACTAAAATGGCATATTTTTGGAACGGGCTCAAAGATAACTCATAGGGGAAGTTGAAGTTAAATTTAAGCTACTGAGAATTTTCTTCATCAATGAATCTCTCTCCTCCCTCCACTCCCCACTCCCCAATTTTTTTTTATTATAGTACAGCTATTGGTTATACTAAAAGACAAAACCGAAACATTTTCCCTTAATTCCCACCTGTCTACACAGAAATCATAGGCCCTGAATCCTGGCTTATTTCTCTTTTTTGGTTCAGTTTCTGGGAAATTCTGTACTAAATCAAAACACAGCTAATTTTATACTCTGCCACAAGCTGATTCTGGTAGCTTAAGACAGGGATGTGGATTGATTTTGTGGCTGTCGCACTCATCTCTCACCTAAATCTATTCCTGTAACTTAGATGAAATAGAAAAAAAAAACCCAACATTTTTCCATACCTGGATGGTGAACGGGGTAAGTTTCTTTTTGTTGATTGTTCTTTCATCAATCGTATCTGGCACTGACAGGTTGATCATTTTACTAAAATGGAAAAGACCAAAGTGAAAACAGTAAATGAATTGGCTCCTGGCCATCAAGGCCTAACAATACTGACTTATTTATTTATTTTTTTGGATATTCCAACATCACTGTAAGCAGGCAAGACAACATTATACCTAGGCACCGGGGTTGCAGAGTGGAGTCAGGCAGACCTGAGTTCAAATCTGACCTTATATACTTACCAGCTGTGTGACCCTGAGAAAGTTATTCCACCTCTGTTTCCTCAACTGCAAAAGGGAGACAGTAACAGCACCTACCTTGGAGGTTGTTGTGAAGATGAAATGAGAAAATATTTGTAAAGTGCTAGCATAGTGCCTGGAATATAGTAGGTGCTCAATAAATGCTTGTTTCCTTTTTTCCTTCCTAGTCTATGCTCTCCATATGTGAAACCAAAGGGGTTATTTTGATTTGAGTAAACCTAGAATAGGCTTAGCATACCCAAGGGAGGGAAGCTGAATACATCAACATCTTTGGATTTTGGGACTGAAGAGGCAAATACATTTTGTGTACAGACATACACACCTCCCTGAATTTTCTTAGCATATCAGTAAATCCTGAAAAGGCAGCTAGGTGCTGCAGTGGAAGGGGTGCTGGGCCTGAAGTCAGGAAGACTCATCTACCGAGTTAAAATCTGGCCTCAGACACTTACTAGCTGTGTGACCCTGGGTGAGTCACTTGACCCTGCTAGTTATCTGTAAAATGAGTTAGAGAAGGAAATGGCAACCCACTCCAGTTTCTTTGCTGAAGAAACCCCAAACGGGGGTTTTCTAGACCCCCAAGAGTCAGACATGACTGAAACAGCTGAACAACAACAAATGCCTAAAGCAAATCTCATGCTTCCCCATTTCCTCAGTCATTTCAATCAAGGTCATTTCTTCACAAAGAAAGCCAGCAGAGAGAACTAGTTAGTCTCATAGGTTCCCAAAGTGGATGATACCACCCTCATGGGGAGCCCTGGAACTATCCAGGGTGGGGGTAGTAGCTTTGGGTACAACTGGTGGGCATTGAATAAAACAAGGGGGTGGTAGAAGCACAAGAAAAGAAGAGAAGAAAATTTTGAAAAACCGTATGTTTCATCTGTTGTGTGACAGAGTTAAAGTCGTAGTGATTATATCATTTTTCAAATAAACACACAACACGCAAGTTATAACTTATCAGTGGTCAAGTCCGATGACAAGGTCTTAACAAGCAAGTTTTGGCAGGTGAGCCTGTAAGTCTTGCATGCATCAGCAGGAATATGTGAGTGTAATGACTTGTTTACAATACAATACTATATGGTTACATGATGCAATATTGTGTTATTAAAATTTCACTGCAGGCATAAACCCCATAAATTCACAATAAATTATTAAATTGAAGTTGCATCATTTCAAAAAAATTATATTTTTTGAAATGATGCAGATTAAAAAAAACATTAAAGAAAGTGGATTTCCAGGGGGGCACTGAGTAATTTTTATTTTTTTTAAAGGGGGCAGTAGGCCAAATAAGTTTGGGAACCTCTGCTCTACATGTTTCTGGCTGGGAAAAGGGTGAAAATGATGCTTTCTGTCACCCTAACCTTGTACTTCTAATGTTAAAATAGTATTTTAGGCAAGAAAACATAAAATTATTTAATATTATTATCGCTAATAATAATAGCTAGCTGTTATATGGCAAAGTGCTTTACAAATGTAATTTCATTTTACTTTCATAACAATCCTAGGAGGTAAGTGCTTTATTATTATCCCCATTTTACATGAAGAAATGGAAGCAGAGAGAGGTTAAGTGACTTGGCCAGGGTCACGTAGTTAATAATTTTCCGAAGTCAAACTTGAACTCTGGAATTCCTGACTCCAAGTAATAATAGAAATAATAATAATAGCTGGTATTTATAGAGTATTTTAAAGTTTGCAAAGCACTTTATATACCATATCTGATTTGATCTGATTTCAAAACAAGCAAGTGAGGTAAATACTGCTACAGGTATTGTCGTTCAGATTTTATAGATGCCTAGTATAGGCTAGAAACACCTGAAGGATATATCACAATGCTGATGTCCCATACCACAACTAGGTTTAGATCAACTCCACTTTGGAAAAATTCATTTCATTGATTCATTTTCACATATTTATTAAAATATTAGTGACCTGATTTGAATATTCACACATCGTATTGGACATCTGAAGATTGCTTACAAAACATAATCTTCCATAAAAATATAATCCACAAAAATATTTTCAGATATCCCCTTCTAGGTAAGCAAGAAATGTTCTTTTGATTAGATGAAGTTCTTGAGAACTTTTCTACTTCTAAAAAATTATTTGTGGCAAGAATACCATTTTTACACAAAGACACATGAAACACATACACTCCCTTTCTCCTTATGCACAACCCATAGCGATCTTGGCAGCTTTGCATTGCTCAGGCTTTTAGCTATAGCCCCACCACTTTCCTAAAACAGTGCAAAGGCCAAACCATGAAGGATTTTTAATGTCAATTTCTCTGTCTGCCTCTTGGCCTTTTCTACAACCATGCTTAGCACAGTAGACATTTCCACAGCTCCCTCAATCTTTACCAAGAAAGAAGAGGAGTATGGGGAATAGAACAGTTACAGAGATATGACTACAGGCTCTGGTTAATGCGGTTGGGCAAAAGTATACTCCTATATCTGACGACAGTGGTCTCGATCTATCTAACATTAGTGGTGGTTCTCAGGGAGTCCACAAGACTGCTTTGTCCTTTTTCCTCCTCAGTCTGAATTTCCACACTAACTACAGAGAAGCTCTGTCCCTTATCTCTGAAGAACAGAGGCCTAATTAGAACTTAACTATACAAATAAACCCTGGAGAAGCCTAGACTACTGCTAGGATGGTCCTATAACGGCAGTAATAGCAACTCTAGGAAAGACCGGTGTGAATTAACATGTAAGGCAAATGGTTGATTGTGTGCTAGGATAAACTACCCATGCTTCGGGGATAATGCTTTCTCTAAAGTAGCTTGATAAACTTTTTCCTCTAAATTCATGTAGAGGTCATGTGCCCATGAATGTACAACACAAAATTCCTGTCTTAGCCATAGAGTTGAGTTCCTTAACTCTGATGACAGGACATATTCAAGGTTAAGGATTGTGCAAATAACTCCTCTCAATTATAATTTCCCATTTTAAATTACTATTGTACCAATATCAGGGAATGTTTAGATGACATAAATAGCATATTATCTACAAATTATTGCTATTTTGGCCACAGAATCCATCATGTCTTTATTTTTTTCAACAATGAATTTACCTTTCTAATTATATTTGGTTTAGGCTTTTATTAAAATTAGTTTGGACCCCATGAGCTATCAACCAATGACTAGGGAAAAAGCATCAGTAGAGTGTGCTGCTATTGGGAAACTGCCAAACATGGGGTTAAAACAGTACCAAGTTTACTCCACAAACTAAAAACTACCACATACTTATACATTCACATACATGTTACATACTTATGAATATGTACACATGCATGTATACAGACACTTTTAGAAACCGATGAGGAAGTATTATTTACCATAGGACGATGCCATCTCCAACAGCAGTAAAGAGGTCATCTGTGTTTGGATCCATAGGGAGGACGTGCTTACAATCAGGATCATTTTCCAGGGCTTTATTTACCCAGTTAACAAAGGCATATTTTTCTTCCTCTGAAAGTCAATGGTTACATTTATCCATTTGCAAAATCATACTCCAATATAAACAACAAAGTTCACTCTGGTCTCAGAATGTCAGAGAGAAACAAACCTTGTAAGTTCATCTAGTCCATCCCCCTGCTACCTTCCAAAACCTTCAGTGCCTTTTGTAAACAGCCATAGTATCTGTGTTTACCCAAAGTCACAAAACGCTCTGAAAATAGACTTGAAGGCAGACAGAGATATTCAATAAGAGCATTTAGTGGGAGGAAATAAATATTGCTTCTGGCACAGAAGGAATATGGTCTAATGCTTATAGGATGAACCTTAGGGGCTCTGCTTCTAGCCTTCTTGAGTGTTATGTGGTTATGGGTAAATCACTCAAATTCTCTGTGCTTCTTTCTAATCATTCCCAAAATAGGCTAATTCATGGGGGATTTTGAGGTAAAATGGGTATATGTAATCTTTCTCTTCTGTTTGTAGGCATTATGAATTTACCTGAATAGGAATGCTGCGTCCCAACACTGGACTGTTCTGAGGTACCACCAATAGCACAAATTCCTTCTTTCTTATTAATGGCTTTTCTGAAGGTCTTGGCAACTTCTGTGCTTTTTAACCCATGAAACACCTGTGAAAACAGTAGGCCTTTAGAGAAGTTCAAGGCTTAACCAGGAAACTTTGGAAAAAGAGGAGAACATTGCCACAGCATGAGAACCACATTTGTTCTAGCCACATGCTAAAAACCCTCCACTAAAGCCCTGTTCTGATGGCTCATGGTGGTACAAAGTGACCCTGGGTTCTTGAAGGCACTGCCAAGTGGAGCAGGACTTTGTAGGTTCTATCAAACTGGAAAGGTTCAACTGTGAGCCTAGTGAAGGATTCCATCATTCAAAGATCACTCTAGCCAAGTGCAGAAAGGCTCATCACCAGATCAGGTATCACACTTCTGAACTTCTTTTACCATAACAGGCTATGAAGACTGACTACTAAGGTGTAGAGGAATCCTTGATCAAGGAAGTCCTGCACTAATGAACTAGTAGACCCTTGAGATATCAGAGCATTAAAAGCTCTATTCTGAAAATGTCATTCCACATCTTTTATTTTCATACTCACTGAGATAAACTCATCAAAGCTGATCCGGCCATCATGGTTTAGATCTCCAGTAGCCATCAGGTTCTCGGTGATTTCCCTTATTCTGTACCCAGGTAAGGGCAAGCAAGCTGCCTTGAACAAGTCATTCAGTTCATTGCAGCTGATGTACCCATTGCCATCTGTATCTGTAAATAATAAATAACAAACATATTGGTGGTTGTAGTGGTAGCCCATTATCATTACCAAGCACTTTACATAAGTTACCTCACTGAGCCTCACAATGAACCTATGAAAGGTGGTTAGGCAGTTATTACATCCCCCATTGACATGCCCCAAATTCCACAGATAAAAAGTGGGAAAACTGGCAATCAATCCTGGGCATTCTGATACCAAATTTGGAGCTCTTTCCACTTTACCGTGCTGTCTCACATCATGCTGCCTTCCCAACGTGCAATGGCCATTAAACCAAGTATACTGGGTGTGTCAGATAGGATGCATGGGAAGGTAATGGAGACAATGAGCCCAGGATCTGAGGCTGCCCCCATAAAAAGGCCGGAAGCTCCACAAAACACTGCAGCTATCACTCAAAGAGTATATCATACTATCACTCAGAAGGTACTGTGCTAGACCCTTCTGGGAGACGAGGGAACAACAGGTCCTAGCTCCAGGGTGAGGAAGCTGAAACTCTAAGAGTCAGAGGTGGGGATTCTGGCAGAAGGGATCTAGAACTAAGAAGAAAATCAACCAAAGTGATTAAAAAGTGAAATGGGATACAAAATGATTGTTATTAGGAAGAAGAGAGAAATGGGAAAAGGGAATGGATGTCAGTAATACAAAGTCAGGAGAAATAACAACAACAAAACTAAGTAAGGGCTGAAAGAACCAAGAGTTGGGAGATTTCCCAGGTTGGAAATGGATAGAGGGAAGAGGAAGGATGTGAGGTGAGGCAGAGGAAGATGGACTTTAAATGTAATCTCTTCTTGGGAACTGGCACCTTCAGCCACTTCTAACCAGTCCCACTGATTTTTTTCTGAATTCTTCTACTGTGCCCATATTTCATCATTTTGATGAAGCTGTGCTAAGGTAATTGAGTAAAGAGAATTATTAAGCAAATATTAGACCTCAAAATATCTTTCATACCAATGTACTCACCAACTTTGGAGAAAGCTTCTCTGAGTTCTGCCATTTCTTCATCAGATACTGAACTTCTGGCCATTTTTACTGTTTTGAATAATCAATCTACAAAAATAAGCAAAAAACCATAGATGTAATATATGTATATGTATGTATATACATATACACATATATACATACTACATATGACATTGCAAAATATAAAAATATACCACATATGTATCAAAGGATATATCTGATAACTTATATAGCATCATGTTCCACCTTTACCTTCACACTGAAAGCTTTCAGATTTTCAAAGGCAATTGGCTCAACAATGGAAACCCCCATCACATGGCTGGAATAAGAGTTTAATTACACTTGACACCTCCCTTGCCCAACCTATATACTATTAAGCTTAACTGAAGGGAGGAGGAACAGAATGGTTAAAAGGCAAGGATATTATTTCTGGCATCTTTTAATTCTCTTATTCTATCTACAAATTATACTCTCATTTTCACCCTGCAGCATCACAACTGATGCTAAATGTTATCAATGACAATACCAGAAAGGGAACAGTGAAAGTGTTGCCACATATAGGCAGCAATTTTATCATTTTGTTTTACTATTACCCAGATATGATACAACATAAAAAGAAAATAAAGAAATGTTGTTATAACCTCAGAATTTCCATATCCAGACTTAGGTTTGCTTATTTTTAAATAATTATTTTAGATGCTTAATATGGGATCGTTGTCTATAAACTATTATAGATTTTGCTTCATTACCATGTAATATATATGTGCATGTATTATATTTAGACACACTGTTCTGTTTTCCAAAGTCAATTAAGTTAAAACTGTGAGTTCATGATGCATACTTATCCATAATAACCTATTTGTTTTGATATATCCCAAGTATATCACTCAGATTTGATCACCTAATAAGTAATCTCTATATATTTTCCTTTTAAATATAATGATTCTGTAACTTCAAAAGTTTTGAAACCTCTGTTCTATATGACAGACATTAATTTAACAAATACATATTAAGCAACTTCTGCAAGGCACAAAGAGATAAAAAGAACAAATGCAGTTCCTGTCCAAAAATGTATTATAATAAAGGATATAAGGCATGTAAATACATTTAATACAAGACAATATGTGGAAAGTGAATTCTTGTTAGGCTTGTGTCCAATTAGCATTTTTCTTTAAGTCTTTGTTTGTAGCTATTTTCACATTGTTATCTTCTTCTGAGTTTATGTCTTGGTCTTCCATGCCACTGTAACAGTGGGTTATAGTCAAGTTCTTTTATTTGTTGTTTGCTCATTTTCCAGGCTATTTCTTGACTTTCAACTTTATATTAAAGTTGGGTTCTGCTCACCTGGGGATAGGGAGGCACTGTCCCAAGCTTCAGGCTTTTTCATTCTGCTGTTTTTAGAGCTAGTTCTGGAGGTCTGCAAGTTTTTGGTGCTTCCAAGATGGTAGGTGAGGTACAGTCACTGCTCTCCTGGTTTGCACTCTGGTCTTTACCCAGGAAGGGCCCCTGTAGCCGCAAACACTAGCACTCCTCTTGTCCTTGGAATTGTAACCAGGTCCCTTGTTCCCCTGCCATTGTAAAAACTAGTTCTCCTCTTGGCCCTGGAAGTGTGACTAGGGTCCCTGGTCCCTTGTGACTGACCACTAGCACTCCTCTCTGCCCTGAAACTGTGGCCCAGAACTGCATATGGGCAATAGTTACCAATCAGCACCAGCTGTACCCAGTACCAGGAGAGAGTCCCCTGTGATCTCTTTCCGAGCAGGTATCTGGCCCTCATACCATCTGCGGGCTGCGAGCTCCTGAAGCTGCTACTGCTGCTGTGGCTGCTGTTGTTGCCTTGTGTGTGGGTGCTCCAGACAGGCCTCCTCAGGGTCACAGACCTTTTCTGCAGACTTCCTCAGTTTTCTTAGGCTGGAAAAATGTCTCACCCTGACCTTTTGTGTGCTCTGCTGCTCCAAAGTTTGACTTGAGGTGTTAAAGTTATTTAGAGGGGAATGTTGTAAGAGTTCATTCAGGTGGGTTACCTCCTTAAATCCACCATCCTGGGAGGCCTTCGAGCATTACTTCTCCAAATTTTCCAATTTTTATTAAGGGTCATGTCATCCTTCTAGTCATCTAGGTTTAAAATCTCAGTTGCCCTTAACTCTTATCTCTCCCTCATGCATAATAGCCAAGGAGTTGCCAAGTATTATTGATTCTAACTCCATAATATCTCTGGTATCCATTCCCTTTTGTCCATTGGAATAACCACTACTTTATCATCACCGGGCTAGTACAATAGCCAGCTAATTGGTCTCCCTAATTCCCAGTCTCTTCCTTCTCCAGTCCATTTTTCATCCATGCAAAAACCATCCTCCTAAAAAGACAGGCCTCATGTCACTCCCCTATTTAAAAATCTTTAGGGGTTCTACAAACTCCTCAAGCTGGCACTTAAAGCCCTCTACAATCTGGACTCTGCTTACCTTTTCAGACTCATTTCATATTTCTCCCCTTGACATTTGATAGTCTAGTCAAACAAGCTTATTAGCTGTTCCCTGAACTCCACATAGCATTTTCCATTTCTACCACTTTACATGGGTTATGTCTGGAAGGCAGTCTCTTCTCACCTCCAAACCTTAGAATGACTCACTTTCTTCAAGAGTTAACTCAACAAGATCAAATCATGTAACAAGAAGGAATATGAACATAAGAAACCCATCAATTTCAGGGACATAAAGAAAAGAAAGGGGAAATGAGGAGAAATCAGTTTAAGGGAAGAGTAAGTAATTTCATGCAAGCTGAGGTTAAGAATATTATTCCACCTTGATGGGATCCAAACAAAAACACATTATCTTGGGAGAGCAGCTTCTAACCAGCAGGATGAGAAATGAATCATAGAATGTCATAATTGGCAGGGACCACAGAGATCATTTAGTTCAAAACCATCGCACTCTACTTCATTTTACAGACAAGGAAACTGAGGCCAAGGAGGCTTGCCTACGTTCCAGGTCTGAAGGAAATGCTAGACCAGGGTTTATAAATGGACCTACTGCTGAGGGAAGCAGGGTAAGAATTGAGTTTACCATTAAATGAGCCATTACGCTTCATAAAAGAGAAAGGCATCTCTCATCTAAATAAACTGAATGTGCCAATGACATAGTTTTCCAGAAGCAGAGAAGCAGGAAGTGGAAGTAATTAGATTGAATATCTTTAGCTGAGGTCATCTCAGAGAAATGCATCAGTAGAGCTAGCAGCAAACATTAGGCACTATACATAGCATCATCATTGTGTTTACCTGGAAAAGTGGGTTCTATGAAATTCACCCTCATTTAAAGGTACAGGAAATGCCAATGTCATTAAGACCAAAAAGGTTAGCCCATGAGGTTATCAGTGTATGTGCTGCTAGCACTGCAGGTTAGTAACAAAATATGGGAAGAAATTCAAAAGAATAGCAAAGAGGGTTCAAGTCATTTGGAGCACCGAAGGAGGAGCTGATGAGACAGGTCCCCTTTGAATCAATGTAGTATCTTCAGCCGTGGTCTGTTGCTCCTGCACTGTCTCTCCACTTTTAAGAAACTTCTAGTCATGTTCTGGCCAGGAGCCATTTTTAAGATCTGTAGCAAATTAGTAGGGAAGTTTGGAACCAAACTTCTGAAATGCTGCCCACAGGATAAATTCTAAGGGCAAAAAGCTTGAATCACTTACGTAAGTCAGGTTTGACTATATTTATGTGCAGATTTCATTTTATTAAGCTGTAACATTCTAAGACATTTAGCCACAGGGTATACATACCAACTTTTTAAGATTCTACAATTTTAAAAAGAGTATTTAGAAATATTAGTAACACAAAAATAGCAAAGAGTAGTAAAGTTTATAC
Organism: Trichosurus vulpecula; assembly: GCF_011100635.1. Taxonomy (NCBI): domain Eukaryota; kingdom Metazoa; phylum Chordata; class Mammalia; order Diprotodontia; family Phalangeridae; genus Trichosurus; species Trichosurus vulpecula. The sequence continues at coordinate 102,842,036 of NC_050574.1, read as the reverse complement.
ATATATTTCATAGCTCTAGGAGTCTATAATTCTATAACTCATTAGCCTAAATTAATAGGTTTTGAGGCTAAAGATCAACAAATTTGGGATCAATAGGAGAATATAAGTTTTAAGAAATAGGGCATACAAGAAAGATACCTGATGTTTTTAGTTCCCTAAAGTCTGAAATTGTTAATTGTTTTAAGGAGTTCTTAACAGTTATGGAAAAGAGGAAGAGAAATGTCATGAGATAATTATAAAAGTCATTAGTTGGTCTATTATCAGATGGTATATTTCTCTCACAATGTGGCTCAGAGGCCAAAGGAGTACTCTGCACAAATTTCAACTTCTTACACAAATTCAGCGGGAATTCAGGAGGAAATTACTCAACTTCATTTAAAAAACATGTAATATATAACAACATTAATGTATCTAGAGTAACTAAAGAGAGTGACTACAAGAAAATTCACCATTACAAAAGACATGATTTTAGTGGTCAAGTTAAGTTAATGAGTATTTATTAAGTACCTACTATGTGCCAGGCACTATGCTAAAAGTTGAGGATACAAAGAAAGACAAAATAATTAAAAAAAAAACAGTTCCTGCTCTCAAGGAGTTCACAGTCTAATGGGAGAGAGTATGTAAACAACTGTGTACAAAGATTTATACAAGTAAATGGTAGATAATCACAGAGGGAAGGTGCTAACATTAAGGAGAACCAGGAAAGGTGAGATTTTAGCTGGGACTTGCAGGGAGACAAGGAAGTCAGGAGATGGAGGTAGAGAATTCCAGGCATAGGGGACAGCCCATGGAGAGATGTCTTGTGGAAAAAAGAGTATGGAGGCCATTGTCAATGGATCATAGAGTATGTGGATGGTAGTAAAGTGTAAGAAGTAAAGTGTAAAGTGTAAGAAGACTGCATAAGTTGATGGTGTCCATGGGGAGGGCCATGAAAGGCTTTGAATTTTAAAAAGATTTTATATTTGATACTGATGGTTCTGGGGAGCCATTGAAGTGTATTGAGTGGAGGGGTAACATGGTCAGATGGTTTTAGAAAGATCAATTTGACAGCTGAGTGGAGGATGGACTGGAGTGGGGAGAGACTTGAGGCAGGGAGACCAATCAGCTGGTTACTGAAGTAGTCCAGGCGTAAGGTGCTTGCACCAGTATGGTGACAATGTCAAAGGAGAGAAGGGAACATATACAAGAGATGTTGCAAAGGTAAAATCAACAAGCTTTGGCAATTGATTGCATTTTGGGGATAAAAAAGAGGGAAGAGTTGAGGATAACACTTTGATTTTGATCCTGGGTGAACGGGAGATAGCAACAGGCGAGTTTGGAAGAGGGGAGGGTTTGGGAAAGAAACATAGTGAGTTCAGTGGTGTGAGTACTTTTTCCACTAAAACAGATTCCAAGTCCTCTATCCCATAGTAGATGGGTTCATGAATTATTATGACCCCCTCAAAATCATTCAATGTTCAACATTATATTCAGTGATAAATTTCTACACACTTTACTAGAATGATCTTTAGATACAAAACTCCTTACATAAAGTGCTCACAAACTTTAAAGCACTACAGAACGATGATTTACGTGAATTCTCATACTGTTTTGATATCTTAATTAGTTTTGTTAAACTTTTTGGTTTTTTTTTCTCCTTTTTATTCTCTGTTCTAAGGGATAACTCTCAAGAGTGGATGAGGGGAAGGATACATTGGAGAATGTAGGTGATACAAAAACAAAATCTGTCAATAAAGTTAATTAAAAAAATAAATACCCACCTTGAAGATGAACCCAGTGAGACTGGAATGACACTGAATATCAGAGGTGATGGGTGAACATGCCCCATCCAATCCTGGCTGAGCACTCCTTCCCCAAAGGGATCAGTATAGACTTGGGGCTCACCCAGTGTGGGTCCTAATGTGTCCCAGATTGACTGGGCTGCCTGGGATAAGGCATGTATACAGGAAACAAGAGCGATAGTAAGTGGGCCAGCACACCTCTGTTCCATTTAGAATGGAAAAAAAAATCACCAGCAGAGTGTGGGATCTGATAGCCTTTTCTGTTACCACACACTTGTTTGGGAAATACCAATCTAGTCCACTCCCTGCTTCCAGGCACTCAAACTGTCCCAGAAAGAGAGCTCTCTACCATTTTATTAAAATTTTCTAAATAAGGAAATGTTACATCCTCCCTTGGTAATATATCCCAGTGTATCACATCCCTAGCGTGTAACCTAAATTCTTTCCAATACAACTAAAACTTACCTTCTCTTGTGCTTTTCTGAGTGGAACAATAGAATCTGTTCTCTGTAATTCAAACAAAAATCCATCATATACCTGAATATTTTCACTGTTTCCCACTCTTTCTTGGTTAAATAAATTCAGTTTGTTTAGCCCCTCTTCATTTGCTATTTCTTTGTTTTTTTCTATTAAAAAACTGCCTAGCCCAACCCACCTTTGTCATCTCCAAGAGTGGAGCACGCCTGAGTCTCTGCACTTTCTCTTGAATGTCAAAGAAACCCCTTCACCTGGAAGGTTACTTCACCCTGGACCTCTTACAGTGCAAGTACGTTGCCCCTGAAACCCCTTCCCCTGATTGACTGATGCCTCCTAGAACCTCAATTTTAAGGAAACCACTCGGGCCTGCCGTTTATCATTTCCTCTTCTGGCTTTGTCTATGATGTGTTAGTTAATCAGTACCTTTCCTCCTTTTTTCCCACCCATCAGTTTCCTTTTATATGTTTTCTTCCCCCATTAAATTATAAGTTCCTTGAGGGACAGGACTCTCTTTTTCATACTTGTATTCCTAGAACTTAGCACAGTGCATGGCACACAGTAAGTGCTCCATAAATGCCTGTTGACTTGACCATTCTAGACTTGTCATCAAGTACTTTTAAAGGCAATTATTAATAGACATTAAAACTAAACTGTTTTCTAAAAAAAGGAATGAAAATTTGATTATAAAATTATTACCTCATAGTTCCTCCATATTCTAGGGTTGCACACAGGCAGAATGTGCACCACAAGTATTTAACCATGTGATACGGGTGGATTGGGGTGGAGGAGAGGAGATGCAATCATTGAAGCATGCAAAGATAAATCAAGTAGCCATGTAGAAACTAGGATTCATATCTGGGGGCATATATATATATATATATTTTCTATGTTCATCCTTCCTGAATTATGAGTAATAGGGCCCTATGGTGTCTGGTTTCTACCAATAACAACTTTGAAAAGCTCACTGAAATCTTGGAGCAGACTTAAAATTCTCTTAGCTCTTGTTAAATTGAAGTTAAACCTTAACACTTCTCTATTTTATAAAGTTCAATTCTTTGACAAACATAAGGCACTATGGGGAAAGGGTGCCAAAGCTGACAGCTAACATTTATATGGTGCCTACTATGTGCCAAGCACTAAGCTTAAGCCCTTTGCAAATATTATCTCAATTGATCCTCACAACAACCCTGGGAGGTAGGTGCTGTTATTCAAAATTATTACATGTCTGAGGCTGGATTTGAACTCAGGTCTTCCTGACCCCAGGCATGCTGTGGACAGGGAGGAGGGCCAACAGGATTGCCAAGAAACAGCTACGACTTGTACATAAATGGATATAATACAAGTCAGAGTATAATAAGGATAAGGGAGTGACCCAAATAAAGTACTATAAGGAAGTATGAAGAGGAAAGATCAGAGAAGGCTTTCATGGAGGAGGTGGCAATTCATCTCCATGCCCTACACAGGGACCTCTTCATCTGGTAATATCACGTCAGCCTTGGAACTCACAGGTCATCAGTACTCTCTGCTTCTGAAGCTCCTCTAATTGGAGGGCTGAGAGGAGAGCTTCTCACAGAACCTCCATTTAAGGAGAGCTCTCAGGGTAGCCATCCTCTGATTCTCAGTTTCCTTTTGTGTCTTGTCCTCACTCATTAGATTGCAAACTCCTTGAAGGCAAGAACAATCTTTCTTTTTTTTTCTGTCTCTCATTCACTGAGCACAATACCTGGCACTTAGTAGGCGCTTAATAAATGTTTATTGACTGAGCTGAGCTGGGACTTGAACGTAGAGAAAGGTTTTCAACAGATAGAAATGAGGAGTCAGTCCGTGTCAAGTATGGAAGATGGTCTGTACAGAGGCATATGAGGGCAGGATAGCTGACACAGGGGAACAGCTAAGCAAGTGAGCGTAGAGGAAGAGGAATAAATGAGGTTGGAAAGGCAGCTAGACTGCAGAGGGGTTAAATGCCAGCCTAGCCAACACTTCAAGCTCCCTCTATGCAATTCATCCTTTTGCCAATATATAAAAGATTTTTCATTTTCACCCCACTCCTGCCCCCACAGAAGAAGGGAAAAACACCTGTAACAGGAAGACCAGTTTACGAGGAATGATTGCTTTGGTGATTTGGTCTAAGAAGGATGGTGCAAATGCCCTCAGGTGAGACATGTACTGCAATCAAACCCCAGGGCTGCTTACCCTCACCTTTGGCAGCCCTATGATCTAATTGAGGTCAGAAGAAGAAGCCACTCTGATGCCTTTTAGATGTTATTTCAAGATCTGTCCCCTTCAGCGCTCAGAACGGTGATGTCAACCAAAAGGGTTGTAGTGGGGGAGCTAAGCCCAACTGTGGAAACGGGGAGGGGTAGTGGAGGGCGAGCGAGACTAAAAATAGTGTGACTCTGCAGAGCATACAGGATGAGCTAGACCACACGGCAGGCTTTTACGGGGGCTGCCTCCAGGAAACCACTCCACGCGGAGGGGAGACTGATACCTGCTTTTGCACAACTCGAGCAGCTCCTACACAGCCCACGCTGCCTATTCTTAGGTACAACACTTTCAAGCTCGATCTCAAGCTCTAGCGACATCTCCCTGAGGACTGTCCTCCTCCATGCCCCTCATCAAGTTGAAAAGCATTTATTAAGAACCTACTATGTGCTAGGCACTGTGCTGCATTGTCCACTATCATTGATCCAAATGCTGTGTGAGAAAGTGTATGAAAGAGGGATTCTGATTATTAGAGGCACAGATTTAGAGTTGCAAGGGAGCTTAAAGTTCATTTAGTCTGCTCCTCCCATTTTACAGATAAGGAATCTGAAGGTCAGAGAAACATAGTGAGCTGCCTAAAATCATACATATAATGAGAGGTGGGGCCAGAATTCAAACCCAAGACATGCACCTCCAAATCCAGCATTCTCTCCACTGAGAGATTTTTCTTCTTGGCACAGGAAAACTTGCTGCAAATTGCATCTGTCAGCACCTGCCTGAGGAATGCCAAGCTAATGCTCAGGCTCTGAGGGCCAGAACCAGCAGACCATGAAGAGAAGTCATCAAGAACAGGAGGAGCTCAAGAGCAGCTCTTCCTTTCTGGGCCTTGATTGATGCCTCTGTTGAGCCTTCACCCTCCATAGCTCCAGAGCCCTCCGCTGGCATGATGGAGAAAATCATAAGGAGAGATGAAAAGTTTCAGTCCTTGAGTTCAGATTATAAGCTGAGAAGGCAGCCAGGTCTGCAACCTTCCAATCATCCTAGACCCCTCACTTTCTCTCACCCCAGGATGTCCAGTCCATTCCCAAATCTTGTCACCTCTATGTCCACATCTTCCCCAATTACTTAAAAAGCTTTACCTTAGTTCAGGCCCTCATCATCTCTACACATTACTAGCACAAGGGCCTCCTAAGTGGTACCCCTGCTTCAAGTCTCTCCCCTCTTTCATATATTCAAAATTTTATTGTTTAATTTCACATCAAAATTGCCCCCTAGTTGCCAAAGTGATTTTCTTAAAGTACAAGTCAGACGAGAAGCTCCGTATAATTTTTATCTTTTCATCTTTATTGACGCCTTCTTTATCCTAACAGGGTGGGGAAACACATAGCTAGAAAACAGCTAATGCAAAATAAGGCCCAGAGGTTCTAGTGGACCACAAACTCAGTATGAGCCAGCAGTGTGATGAAGCAGTCTAGGCACTAGGTGACATAGTGGATAAAGAGTTGGATTAGGAGTCAAGAAGACTTGAATTCAAATTTGACCTCAGACACTTAATATCTCTGTGATCCTGGGCAACTATCATAACCCCTTTTTGCCTAGTTTTACTTGTCTGTAAAATGGGGATAATAATAGCACCTACTGCCTAGGATCATTGTGAGAATGAGATATTTGTAAAGTGTGAAAATTTGCAAAGTGCCTTGCAAATTGTAAAGTGCTATATAAATGTTAACTTATTGTTATTGGTAGTAATCTTCATCATCATCGTTGTCAACATCATCAAAAAAGTACTTTAATCTTAAGCTTCATTAATAAAACTCTAATACACAAAGTAGGGGTTCTTGGCCTTTTTTGTGTCAGATCCTTTTGGCAATATCATATTGGTGCAGCCTATGGAAACCTTGAAGCATTTTGTTTTAATTCATAATTAAAGAAAGTGCTAAATTTCAGTTAGAGGTTAGTAAAAATGAAGGTGTAATATTTTTCTCGTTCAAATTCATGGATGCCCTGAAATCTAATTTTACACACACACACACACACACACACACACGTATATATATATATATGTGCGTATGTGTATATATATGTATGTGTGTACATATACATGTATATATATATATACATATATATGTGTGTGTGTATATATATATGACCTAGGTTAAGAATCTCTGGTTCAAAGGGAGAGAGGCGATGGGCCTGCCATGGTCTGAATACATCTGTAGTACTGAGTCCAGTTCTAGGCAATATATTTTAGAAGGGACATTGACAAGCTAGAGAAATGTCTAGAAGAGGATAACCAGCATAGTGAGGTGGCTGAAAATATGGGAAGACTGGATGAAAGAACTGGGGACGACTAACTTTGAAAAGAGAAGGCTGAGGATCAGAGAGGAGAGGAAGAGGTTGAAGTTACACGTGATAAAAGTCTTCGAATGTCTGAAGTTATCAGATTCAAGAGGACATAGATTTGTTTTACTTGGCCCTGCAAAACTAGGGAAGAGTTACAATGGACTTTGGGTCAATATAAGGAAAAACTTCCTAATAATTAAGAATTAGCCACAAATGGAACAGGAAACAAGTTTCCATTCATTGAAGATCTTCAAACAGAGGTTGGATAACCCCTTGTCAGAGATGTTATAGATAGGACTTGGGATCATGAAGACGGGTTCAAATCCAATCTCAGGATGTTTACTAGCTGTGTGATGCTGAGCCGGTCACAACCTCTCTGGGCCTCAGTTTGCTCATCTGTAAAATGAGAGGGTTGGACTCAATGGCCCTTAAGGTCCCCAGTAGCTCTAAATTTATGTTACCATATAGATTTATAATTTGGTTAGGGATGTGAGGTCCATTCTAACTCAAACTCTCTGATTCTATATAGAAATAGAAAAATGACATCCATCCCTATTGGATTTTGCATCAGAAAGAATAGTTTTAGAGATGCTTATTTCCATTTTTTCTTTATTTTTTAAGTTTATAATTTTTATTTTCCAAATAACTCATTTTTTTAATTAATCTGTCTCTCCCACTAAAAAATCATTAACATATATCTACATAGTCCAGCAAAACAAATTCCCATATTAGCCACAGGCAAAAATTTATGTCTTTTTTCTGTATTTTAGGTTCATCATCTCTCTGTCAGGAAGGGGATGGCATGTTTCAGCTTCATTTAGTTGGACTCATTTATCATTGTGGAGATAAGCATTCTAAAGTCTTTCAAAGTTGTTTTTCTCTATAATGCTGCTATTGTTTTATAAATTCCTTTCCTGGTTTTGCTCATTTCACTTTGTATCAGTTCAAAAAGATCTTCCCAGTATCCTCTAAAATTGTCCATGTCATCATTTGTTCTGGCACAGCAATATTCCATTATATTTATGTACCCCAATTTGCTTAGCCATTCCCCAATAGAAGAGCCTCTTGGTTTCGTATTTGGGGCAGCCATATAAAGAGTTATTATATTTCTGTACATATAGATCCCTCTCCAATTTGATTTCTTTAGGGTACAGGCCTAACAGTGATATAGCTGGATCAAAGGGTATGTACAATTTGTTGATATCATGGGCATAGTGGCAAATTGCTTTTCAGAACAGCTGGACAAATTCACAATGCCATCAACAATGCACTTGCTTATGTAACCTGTTTTCCCACTGTCCTTCTACCGATGTCATTTTCTTCTTTTGTCATCTTTGCCAGTCCGATAAGTGTAAAGTGGAACCCTAAAGTTACTTTAATTTACATTTCTCTAATTATTAATGATTAAAAACATTTTTATATGATTGCTGATAATTCAGATTTCTTCTGTCCTTTCACCATTTATCTTTTGAGGAATTTATCTTATAAATTTGACTCAGTTAATTATACATCTTGAAAATGAAACCTTTATAGAGAATTTTTTACAAAGATTTTTCCCTACTTGTCTTCCTCCTAATTTTACTGCATTAGATTTGCCTGTGGAAAATCTTTTTAATTGCACAATCAAAATTGTCCATTTTATCTTGTGTGTCCTCTATTGTTTGCTTTGTCATGAAGTCTTTACCTATTCATTAATCTGAAATTCTTCTGTGCTCCTCTAACTGCTTTGTGATGTGACTCTGTATATTTAGGTCACCAATACAACTACTGTAAATGTTTCCTACTACTCCTCTCCACTGATAAATTTTCACTGGAATCACCTGCTTTCTATTTTTGTTTGCATTTATACAGATGTGTCATTCCTCTTTGAGGTGAATTTAATTCCATAAAGTGGGGAGAAAGCTGTATTATGAATCCCCACTTTAGAGATGATAAATTAAGTCACTGAGAAATGAAATGTTTTCCTCAACATCCCAAAATGAGTTTGAGGCAAATCCAGGAAGATAAGTAAAACCTTCTCTCTCTTGCACTGAAGTTAAAAAGTGAAGAATGTGGAAGCCATTTAACATTTAAGGAGAAATGAAAACACCTTTGGCATAAGGTTAGGTACAAAGGAGCTTTTTAAAGAAAAACTGGTACAATTATTTCCATCTTGTGAGTGAATAAATAACGCCCCAATACCAGAGTAGTATAAATGCAAATTCTTTTGCAAAGGGAAACCATAAGGGGGTTTTCTTTCCTTTCTCCCCATACACCATTTCAATATCCTTAAAATATTCCTCATCACATATCCTTGGGATCTAGTTCCTTTCATGTATTTCTATGCATTTTGGAGGCTGTATGAACAGTAGCTAAATCTATGAAAGAACCTAACCATCCTATTTCACAATCTAGTAGGCCAAGATAAATGCTATTTTGTGTACCTGCAAGCCTCATATGAATAATAATGTTCACAGCCTTACTTAAGAAATTATTCTGTGTGTGTGTGTGTGTATATATATATATATATATATATATATATATATATATATATATAAACAACCTATATCAGATTGCTTGCCCTCTTGGGGAGGAGGAAAGGAGAAAAATGTGGAACTCAAAATCTTACAATAATGAATGTTGGAAACTATCTTTACATGTAATTGAAAAAAAATACTATTTAGAAAAAAAGAAAAGAAAAACTATGCTGACAATATGGTCAAACTCTAGGGGAACTACTATCATTGTGACTCATGAAATGATGCCTTGACTCAAATAGGAACTGCCTGACGGCCAAGCCTAGGTGCTCAGGGGAAACTCGCATTTTATGGTTCCCCCATAAATAATAGTAGTTACACCCTAGTTTTAGCTTTGCTTTTCCCTCATCTTAGCTCCTTGTTTTATAGCCCTTTTTTAGAGTTGCTAGAGGTCTAATTTCTAAGAGAACTCTAAAAGGTAGCAGCAGCAATTAGGACCCAACCACTTCCCTATTTTTTGACCTATTTTCTGTGGAATGGTTATGGGAACCTGGCCTAATGTACCCTAAGCCCCAAATGTGGAAAGTACCTTGCAACAGCTGAGGAAATGGAGCCAGACTCTGTAAGTGTGTAGAAATTCTGAGGGAAAGAACACTAAACTGGTAGTGAGGTCATCAATCTTGTCCAGCAACCTCAAAAGATAAGTAAATGAAAAATCCAAGATGCTAGATTTATAAAATGGGACTGCTTCATAGAGTGAGGTTCAACTGAGATAATATATCCAAATTGCTTTGCAAATTTTACAACAATATGTAAGTGCTAGCTCTCATTAGCTATTACTCTTGGTACTCAGAAAGAAGGGATACTAGTTCTGCTGGTCCTTTCGGGAGTTACTACAGTTCTCTCCTACCTGGTAATTTCCTGTATATTTGTCACATCTGAAGTTTGAATTTGAAAAACACCCAAAAATGAACAATCTTTTTACATGTAAACAGTCACTGAAATTTTAAATTTAATTTGCTCATTATTTGACCTCATTATCAACTGATGTTTTAACACACTCATACCTCAAGAATCAAAATGAGAGGCTACACTTTGAAGCTGTAGAATTTGTGCCAATATGATGCATTTCACTTTTGACTTTTAGCCCCTGTATCACATTCCCTCTTTCAGAGCTGTTAGAGACCTCTTGGAGACATGACTCAGGGAGTCATAGCTTGGTTGGCTGATATTTACTGTCAATTGGGTGTATTACTGAATTAAGTGACAAAGTTTCAAGTAACTTAATGCTTGCATAACTTTCTCTTAAAAGATTCTGCACCAAGAAATTCCCAGGCAATTTTTTCAGAACTGCTATACAGACTAGTATGTCCCTAAAGTAGTCTGGGAATCTCTTGGAAAGTCAGACCAGTAAAAATTAAAGAACACACCGGAATAAACGCTGATGAGGATCCTAGGTTGAAAAGACTGTTCAGATGCTGTTAAAAAGCATTTAGTCCATGGGGCTACTATGCTTTTCAAAGCAAACTCAACAGGCCTGGATTTTACCTTTTGGAATTTGTAACATAAAATAAATTACAGCCACAAAGCCAAACATTATAAAAGAACAATCAATTAAACAAAGGTTTATTTAGTCCTTTTTGTAAGTGGAGTGTGTGCTAGGAGTTGAGAACAATGCTGAAGTTTAGAGAAGGTATCACCCTGGACCTCATCAAGCTTATAGTCTAGTAAGGGAATATGAGCTATAATATATAATTGCACATGAAGTACACAGTAAACCCTTCCTCCCTCAGCTCAAAACCCACTAGAGGATTTTAATCAAAGGGGTGATATGACCATGTGAACTGGTACAATGGTGAGCCTAGTGGCTATGAGGAGAGATAGGAGCAAGGATTGAGTGGAGATGGGAAGAAACGCTAAAAAGTTGTAACAGTATATCAGGTGGAGTAGCAAGGACATGCTACCCTGGCGGGGTATGGTTCTTTGTTTGTTGTTTGCTTGTTTTAAAGCATAAGTGAGAACAGAGAGGTGGGGACAGAATGTAGAAGACTTTGTGACTGATTGCACATGACAGCTGTAGGAGAAGGAAGAGCCTCAAGATTTTGAAGTGTCCAACATGGTAAAAAGCAAGGTCACTCACAGAAACAGTGAAGTAGGAAGGAGGAGCAAATCTTGGAGTCAAGATAATGCACTAGGAAATGAAAGAAACTCTGACAAAATAAAAAGCTTCACTAATAGTTATATTAAATATGTACCAAAGCAAGTGATTCTGGATCGATAAGGAAGGGAAAAAAAGGCTGCCACATCATTTCCCAGAGGTTTTGATAGTCTTTGGGGAAGAGGTGATAACAGGAGAGGAATAACAGAAGTCTGGAGACACTCTAATGACAAAGAAAAGAAGAGTGACAGTCCATTGAGAGATGGGGAAATTTAAAGAGGGCATTTCCAAAATATTTAGTAAGTGCTGTCATCAGCAGTGAAACTTCAACATGCATTTTTTTTTTAAAGAAAGGAGAGTTGTTTAACAATGCAAACTTGTTTCCCATCTGCACTCTACTTAAATTCATTTTGCTTGTCCTATGTAGGTAACATAGCTTCCTTCAATAGGAAAATCATCCTATGCTCATCTTTCTCAGTACCAAGAGACTTTTTTTTTCTACCAAGTTCTGGTGTCAGCAATGTGGACCAACAGAGAGGTATAAATGGTAGAAAAGACAGGAAGGCTTAAGGATAGCAATGATGTCATTTGAACCCCAAATCTGTCTGAGGAATGACAAGTAGGTGAATCATATGTAAATTTTATGCAAGTATGATTGTGGCCCTTCTCATTTAAGGCACTTGGAAATAGATCACAGGAAAATCCTATCAGAGATGACTTGATTAGGGGATCAAGTGATAGGCACCTTGAGTACAAAGCATTGTAATTTTCCACTCTTCTCTCCGGCATGCAAATAGAAGACAGGGAAAGGCAAGTTCTCAGTGAGATTGCAGATCACATGCATAATTCATTTGTCTACCGAATTTAGTATCTTTATGTTGTCCACACAGAAACGTTTTTCTTTTTCTCTTTAGCCCGGCCAGACAAGAACAGGAAGAAAATAGCGAGAGAAACCCTGTAGCTTGTGCTGGACTAAAAAAGAAGAATCAATGCTACCACCACAAAACTGTGGCTTTGCTAGTTCCTCAATTTAACATTTCAGCCCTTCCTTCCGGGAGAAAAAACAACTGAAGTTCTTTAAAGAACCATCCTCTTTTTAACTAGTCAGTGTGACTTCATAGCAGTACTGCTCAAATCTTCAGCAAAATAATGCAAAAGATTGGCAGTAATAATCCTAACTTCATTGGTTCTTCCATTCGCACTTAAAACACATCCTTTGAAATTTTCAAGATACCTACACTAACTTAACCAATAATGGAGATGATAATTAAAAGTACATTAATGACTCTTCTCAGCAATACAAAGCTCAAAGACAGCTCCGAAGGACTCATGATGGAAAAAGCTATGCACATCCTGAGAAAGAATTATGGAGTCTGAATGCAGATTGAGGCAAACTATTTGCTCTCTTTTTTTCTTCTTTTTCCTTCTTTTCTGGTTTCATTTCTTCTTTCTCACAATTCATTCCATTGGTTATAATTCTTCTTTACAACTTGACTATTGTGTAAATAAGTTTAATGTGAAGGTATGTGTAGAACCTATATCAGATTACATGCTGTCATGGAGGGGCAGAGAGGAGTGGGAGGGGGAGAAAATTTGGAACTAAAAAACTTGTGGAACTGTGTTGTAAAATAAAAATAAAAAAGTACATTAATGGCCATAAGTATAAAATTGCTTGTTTTTCTCATAGCTCCTCTGTGCCCAGATCTCACAAATGCGATTCCCACAACTAAAATCATTCTAAATGTGAGTCACTAAAGTATCTCTTTCAAAGAGAAAGCCCACTGAGGATGAGCTCTATATATGGCCTAGTATGTTAACATCAATTTTAGATTTGCCAATCAACACTGAATACTTAACAAATAACTGATCACAGGATCACAGGTTTACAACTGGAAAGGGCCTTGGAGTTCTAGAGATGATGATGATAAAGAATAAATATTATACCTGAATAAAATTTGCACATGATTATACACTTGTAAGTATGGAGTTAAAATTACATGAATCGGTGCTCTCATTTGACATTTCTTGATTTCTGTCTTTTCTACCATTTATACCCATCTAATCACTGTCAGCCTGGAGACCAAAAGTAATTATACTAATGTTTCTTGGGAAAACAATAATGCTTAATTTGTGCTCAACTCAAGAGCACATATCAGCACTATGGCTGTGCTGACTTTTTTGCCTAAGGAGAGCATCTTGAAATTTGATTAATAAAGGACTTGCCCCAACCAGAGAAATGAATAAAGTAAGAGGGCAAATGTGCTCAATTTTGTACAGAGAGGGAGAATGGTGTTTTGAGTGGACTTTGAAGGAAAAGAAATTTGGATCCAACTTAGACCTACAATGCTGAAGAAGTCACCTTTTTTTAAAGACTGGCTCTCCCTACATCACTTAGGCTAGAAATGCAGGTGCTACTCATGGGTCTAATGCCACTATTGATGAGCACAAAAGCTCAGACCTGATCTGTTTCTGACCTGGTTGGCTCTTCTCAGACAACCCCTCATTCCCCACCATGCCCAGGGACTCACCAGGTTAATATCAGACTTAGCACAGACACCCAATTGGCATAGGCTACTGAAGTTCAGAACTCCTGAGTCCAAAAAAACCCCAGCCTCAGCCTCTGCAATTGTTGGGGGTATAGAAGAGTACCAGCAACTAGTGCCCCAAAATTGGGGAGGCTGAGGATATAGGCAAATACTGCTAAACTCAACACACTTCACTTTTTTGAGACTCAATTTCCTCATTTGTATAACAAGGATAATAATAGTCCTACTACTATTTCACAGGACTGTTGTGAGGAAAACTGCTTCATAAACCTTAAAATGCTGTAATAAGAGTGCAAATTCTTTTTTAGGTGAAGCTGATGCTGAGGACTCATCAGAGGGCCTTCACGTTAAATTGCTGTTGCTATAAAAGTGATGAATTTATACCACGCAAGCTAGACCAGGGGTAGAGAATGAACTATGACTGACTGACGTGTTACATAATCTTCCACAGACAGCAAAATATCAACATGGTCATGGGACTGGACAAACTGGGACCTTGAGGCTCATCTAGTCCAACCACCTCATTTCACTGAAGCCCAGAGAAATGATAATTTGCCCAGAGTAACAGAGGGAATAAATAGTCAGGCTGGGAGTCAAACTCAGGTCCTTTGATTCCAAATCCAGCCCCCTTTTCAACTTCATCATCATGACACAAATGACAAGGTACCTACAAGGCAAAAGTCACGTAAGAGTGTAATAGTTTAATTAACCAACATAAAACTAGAAAATTCTTTTTAACTACGGGCATGTGCTAAATATATTTGTCTCATGTTCTTACTCTTACCATAATACATTTTGTCCAACTTTATATTGGATATCACTCTAAGGAAGTACAACAGCCACTAGGTTAATAGACTCTACAGATGCCAGCACGCCCAATTGCTAATTAAAGTTAAAAGGAATAACACAATGGCAGAAAATTAACCCAAGGGCTTTCTCCCTACCCCAGGACCCCTGAATCCAGGAAACAGACACAAAGGAAGATGAAAAAGCAATCTCGAGAAAGATTCTGTGGCTGAGGGGCGAAGAATACACACCTGCTTCTCATCTGCCTCCTATATTATCTTCTATGCTGGAGCAATTACAGAATTGCTGAGAAGAGGAACATAATCCCTACTATTGACCTACCAAAAATAATGGAGACAGCAAAGTGTTTGAAAGGAAGCTGTATCAGAAGAGAGCTAAGGAAGGGAGCAGAGAAATCCCACCTATGAAGCAGGGGGACTAAGAAGTCAGAGTTGGGACAGAGGAGGCTTTCTGAGATCACTAAGTGAGGAGTTCCCACAGTTTTCAATTATAATTCACAACATTTTTACTTCTCATTTCAATATATCTAAGACTTC
Organism: Trichosurus vulpecula; assembly: GCF_011100635.1. Taxonomy (NCBI): domain Eukaryota; kingdom Metazoa; phylum Chordata; class Mammalia; order Diprotodontia; family Phalangeridae; genus Trichosurus; species Trichosurus vulpecula. The sequence goes on along the minus strand of NC_050574.1, from coordinate 102,826,730 downwards.
ATGGGTATGGGAAGTCCTACTAAGCATTGCTGGTTTAACCTCAGTGAAACCCATTCCTACCTTAACACTCAATGTCAGGAGTGGCTGACATCAAGAAAATGAATCACCCAATGGCCGCTCTTCTTCTACAAACTGCCTTGATAAACTTGGCAATCCCATTATTCAAGGAAAGATGTCACCAGGCCTATACACAAAGCCTTTCCAGTTTGGTAGGGTCTGCCAGAACTTACATCCTGTTGACTTAGCCTTCAAAAATCCAGGGTTCCTCCACCCCACAAGAATGGTAAGGGGGCAGGGTAGAGAAGGAAGAGGAATGCTACTGGATTGATTTTATCTTTTCCCATGAGCTGAAAAGAATTGAACACCATCATATGTTTGACTTGAGAAATATAGTCCAGAGGGAAAAAAAATTAAAATACATGGAACTGTTCACATCTACTGATATTATTTAGCTAAAGAGCTTTGTGGCTCCCAATTATCTGTTTTTGATTTAGACTTATGAGAGATATTAGAATCCAGAATTTATTGAAATAGACAAGAAAAATGGCTATCAATTGGTTTGCCCAACCAAGAATCAATGGAAGCATGCTAAGTGATAAGGGAGCATCAGCCTAAGGTTTTTGCTGTGAATATTCCAGCTCAGAGAGAAAAAAGTCCAAAATTATTATTATTGGATTACTTAAGAGTTAATTAAATATGTTCATCTGTCCTCTGCTTTGGCAACAGTAAACCAGGGATGGATAAGAAGCCTTGCTTCAGTCTAGCAAGCACAGGTCAATGAGTTATTGCAAAGTGGCTATTAGTAGGATGGAAAGGCTCGGACCAAAAATGTGAGATAGGTTTTCATCATAAATTAAAAAAAAACCAGAAGATTAAAAAGAAAAAAACCATAAATGCAAATATTACCTGTAGCTGTTTTCATTTCAAGTTATCAAAGTCATGTTCACAGTATATTTTAAGAAAAAATGAAAGAACAGATGTGAAAGTACTTTGAAAAAAGTGAAAATAAAAAGAGTCCATATGCAAAGTCCTCCTGCTGTTATTTTAATTTCTGTGGACTCCAGCTCCACAGAAACCATTGTAGATGCTCAACGAATATTAAATTATTCAATGAGTACCTCCACCAGAGAGAAAAAAATGCCTCAATGGTGATACATTTTATAAATGTGGTATAAAGTACCTCAATATATGTGTATATACATGCATACATATATATATATATGCACACACACACATATATACATGTACATTCATGTGTATATGTAAAGAGTCTCAATTTCATCATTGTGTGGGATCTATCATCTTATGTCATTATAAGACCAAAAAGGTTTCTCCATTAATCTCAGATTTAATTTCTCAAGCCACTCCCTGCTGCCAAAACCTTCAAGTCCCCCTAGTCTGGAACAAGACTTTTTTTTTTTTTGCAGGTGGGAAGGCAGGGCAATTGGAGTTAAGTGACTTGCCCAAGGTCACACAGCTAGTAAATATGTCAAGTGTCTGAGGCCGAACTTGAACTCAGGTCCTCCTGACTCCAGGGCCAGTGCTCTTCTCACTGCGCCACCTAAGTGCCCCAGAACAAGACTTTTTAAACTAACAGGAGAATAGGTATGGTCCAAAAGGTATCACCTTTCCTTTTTTCTCATTCTGTTCAAGTGAATGAACAAGTATAGTTGAATCTAACTTTACTGTTAAAACTTGCCTAATTGTCCTACTCACACAAAATCACTTTGAGGTATGGGCCTTATTTTGAAAGCAATTTGACAAAAAATCACTGTCAAGATTATTGATGATGGTTGAAACCACAGCACATATTTTAAAGAAGGGGAATTGGAATTAAACTCTTGATCAAGAACAACATTCTTAGGACGCTCCTAAAGGGGCTTCTAAATTTCTCAGTCATGCTGAAAACTGATGTGGACTACTAAGATCCTACTTACTCATGGCGTTGTACCACAAAAAAAAATCATAAATGTGTTATGGTCCATGCCCTCAAGGAAACCCAGAAGAATCACAATAACACCCATTGAAGCTGAAATAGAATAAATCCTAATTCAGGTCCCTGAACATACAAGGTCTGTCCCTTTCAAAACCAAAACTTTATTTTACCCCATATAATTTTGTTTCTTCCTTGCATTTAACTTTCTTCCCTCCCTCTGCCTTTTTTTCCCTGTGCATTGGTAAAGTAAGAACATTGCACTGAAAAGGCATAGTTGAATGAGCACTTAACAGGAGTAGAAAGACCCAGGTAGTCTTCCTTCTGACACTAACCGTGGGGCCCTAGAGAAGTGTGTGGGCCTCAAAATCATCTGTAAAACTGAAAGGGTTTTGGATGGGAAAAACAATTCATCTTTATTTCCACTAACCTCAAAATAACATTTAGCATTCCTTTCAATTATCTTAAAACATGACTTTGAGAAGGGCTTTCATTGGCTTCCCCAGATTGCCAAAGTGATCCACAACACACAAAAAGGTGATGAACCTGTGGCCTACAGGATACGTTCAGGGAAAATGGGCTGATCAAGGCTGATGGGATCAGGAGAAGCCATGGTGGCAACAGATGGGCCTTGTAAGTTGGGCTGAACCTCACCTAGTGAAGGTAACCCGACAGTGAGCAGTTCATGGAGAGATTAGTAAGACCCTCTATGGGTGCTTCTTTCAGGCTTTCACCGTTTTGGTATCAGTTGCTTTCCTTGCTGTCTTGCACAAATCTTAGTCGCTTTGTATCTTGAGACTTTCTTGAGTCTCTCTCTTTAAGAAATCTTGTTAAGGCTGATATTTTCACATCATTGGGTGATCCAAGTCAACAAAGGCTTTACACGTTATCTAATTTGAAATAAGACACCAACTGTCAAGTTATCATCTTAGCACATTCTGAGATATATAAACCCAGTCCTAACCTCTCTGCTGAATTCCAGTTTCCCACGACCAACCGCCTTTTAGACATCTTGAACTAGATGTCTTCACAGGTATCTCAAACCTATCTTGTCCAAAACAGAAATCATTATCTTTCTCCCAAAACTCTTCCTTCTTCTGAACTTCCGTATTACTGAAGGAAACACCAATCTCTCAGTCACACAAGGGCCAAACCCCGATACCATCCTTCACTTCTCATTCACATTCACTCTAAATATCCAATCTATTGCCTAATCTTGTCATTTCTACCTTCGAAATATCTCTTGTATGTGTCTCCTTTTCTCCCCTCACAGAGACAACACCCTGGTTGCAGACCCTTATTGCCTCACACCCAGGCTATTGCAATAAACTTCTGGTTAGTTTCTCAGCCTCAAGTCTCTCCTAACTCTACTCCCACCCCCCACTCAGTTTGCCAAAGTGGTTTTCTTAAAGTTCAGGTCTGATCTAGTCACTCCTCCAACCCAAAGAACTCTAGTAGCTGGCTATTACCTCCAGGATCAAACATAAAATCTTTTGTTTGGTATTTAAAACTCTTTACAACCTGGTCCCTTTCTACCTTTGAAGTCTTCTTACACTTCACCCCTTTCTTTGATTGACTGGCACTCAGCTTCCTTCTGTTCCTCACACAGAACACACTACCTCCTAAACTGGTACCTTTTTACTGACCATCCTCATGCCTAGAATGTTCTCCTTTCTCATCTTGGCCCCTCAGCTTCTTTCAAGACTAAGTTCAAATCCACCTCCTGTAGGAGGCCCTTCCTAGCTCCCCTGTCCCCATAAACACACTCACACACACACACACACACACACACACACACACACACACACAAATACCCACTCCCTTCTAGTGCCTTCCCTTTGAGATTTCCTCCCGTTTACACTTTGTATATTTATATATCTCAGATGTAGTTATTTTATATTGTCTCCCCCATTAGAATTCTAGCTCCTCCAGGCCAAGTGATTGTTTTTTGTTTTTTTATTTACTTTCTTTGTATTGCTAGCATTTAGCATAGCAGCTGGCCCATTGTGAACTTTTAGAAAATTCTTCTTGACTGACTGAATGGAAGAACACGCCAAAAGTCAGACGAGCTAGACAAAGACTACAGGGGGATTAGGAAGAGGGAGCGTCTGAGCCGCTGATTAAGGGCAGATAACAGGGGAATCTTGTCCCTTAGACTGAGGATGACAGTTGAAGAGGTTTTGTGGAAGAAGGCCAATGGCTAGAAACCTCCAAGTGGGCAGAAGGCCAGAGAGAGTATAGAAAGCAGTCCAGAAGGGTCAGTAGAGCTGAATGGGACGGGAGTACAAACGTGATTCCGTTTAAGAATGTAGATATTTAGTTGGTCAGGCAGATTAACTTTTGATACATTAATAGAGATGAGAAGTGGGGATCAGTAAGTTCTAAGGTCTCCTTCTAGCTTCACATTTGTATGATTCGACAAGTTATTGACATTAATGACCCTAATTACTCCTTTACATACTACTGTACTTCATGCTCATTAACATTTTTCCTATGAAATATGACAAAGCACGTTATGTTTTCCTGAAGTTGTCATTTCTGGGCTTTATTACAGCCAATACTTTCCAGACTTTCTCCTACCTTTGCTAATAATATTCAAACATTTCTTGGAGACTTGCAAAACACAGTCTGATAATCACATTCTAGAATGTTCTCAGAATTTCTCCGGAAACTCTTTTTGTACTAGATTCCATGTCTTTACTTTATAGCTAATTCTATTTAAATTCACCTCCCTGGTCTTCCCAACAAGCTGACTGGCTTAATGAAAATCAACTCTGAAATCCATGGATTCTGTTCTTATTCATTGGCACCCTCAAAGAAGTATCCTTTGTAGCTCAGAGCTTCTTCCCCTAATTTAGTCTGACTTTTCATGTATATGTGGTACAGAATGGCTTAAAACTCACAGAGAAAGCAGAGAAATTAAGGAACACACACTGCTCTTACTTCTAAAGGAGATTAAAGGGGAAAAAGAAGACACTTCTGGCCATACATAGGTATCAAATGTATCCATTAATAATTCTAGTTTAAACCAAATGCCTCAAATAACCACAATCACAGTCAGTAACACGATTCAAGATATTCCCATGTGAAAAAGTTAATTTCTTAGAAAAAGTCAGAACTTTTAGAAGTTAAAATTAAACCATCCTGTTAGTCCAATATATACCACAATCTAAGCAATCAATATGCATTTATCTTTAAAACATTTTAGCATCAATAAAGCCCAGTCGATAGTCTCTCCGAGTAATGGAAATACATGGAGATACAAGACAGAAAGAAAACAAGATTTTTCCAAAAAAAAAATTCATTTCAGTCTTGCTCTAGACAATTCAAGTGGTACCCCCACCCACCTACCCTCCTCCAAAACCATTTGCACCAGCACTGACAGCCATCCTGGGCCGTTACACGTTTACCACAAATTTCCTGTGCAGTTAAACTGCTGTATTGCTTGCCCAGGACGCTGTCCCTAGCAATCACAGGTGCCATCTTTATCATCTTACCACCACATCGGCCCACCCACCCAGCTAAGCAAACAAACCACCCTTAGAAGAAGAGTGAATTCATTGGCACCAGCATCACAGACATGAACGAATGACTTGAAGAATGAAAAATTACCTTGTGTAAAAAAAAAAGTTGTAGACAGTAGAGCTGGCGTTGAATTACAGACCCTTCCTTTCTGATCTGGAGAACTACTCTGTCTGTCAACCTACTGTATGTGGTCTAAAGGCAGGAAGTGAGTTGGGTGACAAATCATCATCCAGAAAAGAAATAGATTTTGTCTTTATAAGGACATTTTACTTACTTTTTTTTTCACATCACCCTCCCCTACCACAATCACCTGACAGGGCAGGTCACACTGAAATGTAGAAGTCCCTTACCACTTCCTCTTCATACGCATTTTTCTCTCTCCTTCCCTCTCTTTCCTCCTCTAAAGATTGCTTCTAGTGGGCACACAGCTACTTGCGCCTTTCTTGATAGCAAAGCCCATTTTTACCATGCTGTTCTGTGTTTTTTGTTCTAACCATAGCTCTGGGGGCATTGGTTCCTTAGTACTTACAACAAAGACAAACAAATCATTAAATTTTTAATAAAACAACCAAAGCAATCACTTGAAGCTTGCTGACAGGGATTACTTTGGACCAGCTTGGCCTTAACGGCCCCTCCCACCCACCTCAGGAGCAATCTACTGATTCTCTGGCTGTGACTTAAGCCCAAACTGGACACCGTAAGGGGAAGGTTAGTTACGGCTGTAAACAGACTTCCACCGAAGCCTGTGGCATTATATACTCATTTCTTTTATTTATAGGGCTACCATAGCCCTCACCTCTAAGGAGCTCATTTAACCCAAAACAAGACTTAAATTATTTAGAAGTTTCTTATAAAGATTAGCATTAGGTAACCAAGACAGCTATCACAGCTAAACTGGTAGCTACATTCCTTCACACAGATCAGAAACAAGCAGAAGGAAAAAAAGAAACAAAAAACTTCTTTTTTTTTTGCAAAATTACAATTAAAAAAAATTAATGTTTATCACACATAATGCCTCAGGAGTCTCTCTTGGAGGCAGAAAACTGTATGTTATATCTATGTACAATGCAATGCAACATATGAAATTTCATATGAATGAAGTATGAGCTTCTATTTATATAAAAAAAGATAATTAAAATTAATCTAATAAATTCGATTCACTGCATTGCAGACCAAAACAAAAAAGAAGGAGGTACTCAGACTAGTCAAATGAAGAGTTATTGGTTCACCGATATGAGCCATTCCAGAAGGGACTTAACATGGGGGTGACTTTTTCTTCCGGTCCACTTGAGAAGGCTGAGTTTGTATTACAGGGCTACATTTTCTTCAGTATCTGGTATTCCCAGAAGTACCTTACATTGGGTAGGCATTTCAGAAGGCAAAAAATTCTTTAAACTACCAGAAAACCAGTGAGGAGATTCTGTTGAATTTCACATAATTAGAGAAATTGAGGGTTGGAAGGAACCTAAGTCTAATCCAACCCGAAAGGAGTACCTCCACTATAACATGCCTGGCAAGTGATGATCCAGCCTCTGCCGGCAGACCTCAAAAAGGAGATCCCACCAACTCTCAAGGAAACCCATTCCACTTTGGTAGAGCTCTAAATGTTAGGAAGTCTCTTCTCACAATTTGCCTTTCTGCACCTTTCACCCTCTGCTCCTACTTCTGCACTTTGGAGCCAAATAGTAAGGTATAATTCTGCACCACCCTGTGTGCCTCCCTGCCCCCACCATGACAGCCTTTCTAATACTTGAAAACAATGATCATGTTGCTCCCGTGCCTTCTCTTTTCCAGGGTAAACATTCCCAGTTCTTTCAACCAATCCTCGTATGATGTGGATGCAAGGCCCTTTGGTTCCTTTGAACACTCTCCATCTTGTCAATTTCCTCCTCAAACTGTTGGTGCCCAGAACTAAACACAACACTCCACATGAGGTCTGATGAGGACAGAGTACAATGGGACGACTGGTCACCCTCAACCTCTTCCACAAGAAAAGACGAAGGACAAATGTGGGACTATCTCCCCCCTACTCCTGGAAGCTATGGCTCTCTTAATTTAGCCTACAACCAAGTTAGCTTTTTTGACTACTGACTTATGTTGAACATGCAGTCCACTAAAACCATCCGCTCTTTTTCAGGCAGCTAGGTAGCATAATGGATACTGGACTCAGAGTCAAGAAAATCTGAGTTCAAATCCTGCCTCAGACACTTATTAGTTGTGTGGCACTGGACAATTCATTTAACCTCTTTGAGCTTCAGTTTTTTCATCTGTAAAGTGGGGATAATAATATTACCTTACAGATTTGTTTTGGGGATTAAACGAGACATTTATAATGTGCTTCGCAAATCCCTGAAGTTCTATGTAAATACTATCATTATTATCATCCATATTTTTCCCATCTTGCACTTGGGAAATTGATTTTTTTTGTAACCAAATATAAGATTTTACAATAAGTGTATCTTATTAGATTCAGTCCATTGCCCTAACAGGGGTTCCTAACCTGGAGTTCTCGCACTTATTTTAAACTATTTTGATAATTACATTTCAGTATAGTTGGTTTCCTTTGTAGTCCTATTAACTAACTTTATTTCATGCATTTAAAAACACTATTCTGAAAAGAGGTCCATAGGCTACACCAGACCAAAGTCCAGGACACAAAAAAGGGTTAAGAATCTTGTTGAGATTCTTCTGCATTGTGACTGCATTCTATGTGAGCTATCTATCCCAGCTCTGTGTCATCTGCAAATAAGATGAGTATGCCTTCTATGTCTTATCCAAATCACTGGTAATCATGTTAAACAGTACAAGGCTTAATCCAAATCCCTGGGGTGGTTTACTGACATCTTGACATTAAAGCATTAACGACAACTTTGTGAATCCAGCCAGCCAGCTACTTCTGAACCATCGAACTGTCTATTCCATACCTCTCTAATCACCTTCAGGAGAATACTACAAGATACTTTACCAAAAGCTTTGCTAAAAATAGAGGCAGACTACATCCACTGCATTCCACTTATTTATTAATTTAGCAATCCTGCCAAAAATGGAATTGAGGTCAATCTGGCATGACCCGCTCTCGATGGAGTCATGGTAGCTCTTTGTAATCATCTCTTCCCCTTCTAGATGTTTACCAACCATGTCTTTAATTCTAGAATATTCCCCAGAATCAAAGTCATGCTCACTGGCCCACAGTTTGCAGACTCTATTCTCTTCTCCCTTTTTTTCTTCCAAATCAAGAGAAGATCCTCCAGGCTTCTTGTACCTCTCCTGTTTTTCTATGGTCTTTCGAATATCACTGACAGACTCCCCGAAATCATATATGTCAATTCTTCCAGAACCCAACATTGCAGTTCATCTGGGACAGGTAACCTGAATTTATCAAGGGCAGCTTAGTGTTCCCTTACTGTCTCCTTGCTTATCTTGGGTATCAACTCCCTATTAGTCATTTGTTGACAAATTGTAGAATTTGTTTCGCTGAACTCATGCCTCACACCTACCTCACTAAACAAACTACACAGTAGTATATGACTTGTTCAGCATATTCAAAGATGACTGGATTGATTTTTTCTGCATTTGTTTTTTTTTTTAATTCTGGACTTAACAAACACCAAATAAAAATGAGCTTTTCCATATACAAAATTGAATAGAAAAAGAGGATTGTACGTGAAGCTTTTAAATTAATATTTAGTGTATGCCATAAATTATTAACTAGGAAACTCTAGCAGTAATGTACTAAATGGTGGCCTACTGACCTAAAGAGTTAGTGCTTTGGGGCTATTGTGGATCTGAGCACATAGCCCTAAATAGCCTTAGTCTGATTCTGTACTTTTGTGGATTCAATAATGATGGAGAGTCCACTACAGTTTCTTGTAAAGAGAAAGAAGGTATATTTCGTACTATAAGAGCAGAATTCTGCATCTACTTGTGTCTGCATATCTAAGATCTGGGTGCAGAAGCACAGAAAATATAAATAAAGATTTTAGCAGTCAATATGCATTTATTAAGTGACTACTATATGCCCGACACTGTGCTAAACACTGGTAAAACAAAGGAAGACAGCACAATCACGGCTTTCAAGGAGCTCAGGAGGTCTAGTGGGGAAAATTAACAACTATGTGCCAACAAAATATACATAGGATACACTGGAGAAAATCAGCAGAGGAAAGTCATGAATAATAAGGGTGATCATAGAAAATCAGATTTTAGCTAGGACTTGAAGGAAGCCAGGGAAGCCAGCAAGCAGAGATGAGGAGGGAGAGAATTCAGCATTACTCTCAGAAACCTGCCAGTCTTTCTCACCTGCAACACCTTTAGAACCCACTACACGAGAGCTTGTTGCTCAGTAGATAGAGCTTTGGGTGGGGAGTCAGGAAGATCTAAGTTCAAATGTGACCTCAGACACTTATTAGCTATGTGACCCTAGCAAGTCACTTAGCCTCTGTTTGCCTTGATCCACTACAGATGGAAATATAAAAACTACTCCAGAATCTTTGCCAAGAAGACCCCATAAACAGTATGGTCTGTGGGGTGACAAAGGGTCAGACATGACTGAACAACAACAAAAACAGAGCCTGCCTTCTCCGTCCCTGCTGCGGCACAGAATGGCCACTGGAGTAAGTTATGAACTGCCAAAGACTTCACTTGCAAATTCAATCTAATTTCAAAGAAGCTAGAACCTGTATGACATTGTACAAGTCACTTAACTTCTCAGCTTTGATCATTTCTCTGTTTGCATTTAGTCCTCACAGAACTAAAAGAACTTTTAAAAGTCCCTTTCCAGCTCTAAATCTGTAATCTTATGATGTCTTCCGTGCTGTCTGGCAATACTTTTTGTATATAGTAGACAGAGTTCTGGCATCAGTCAGGGAGACCTGGTCTACCTGGGCATACCACAATCTCTCAGGCCCCACGCAATTCTTTGAGACTAATTGCAAAGAGAGTGTCAAGCTGACACACAATGCAAACTGCATTGATAGAGGGAATTTCTCAATCTGGGGGCTCCCTATATCTCTGAAATCACAGATCCAGATCTTATCCCTAGGCTAACTCCCTAGAACCATGGTAGTGCCCCCGTGCCCCGCCCCAGAAAGACTCCAAGGAGTGTGTGATGACCTCATAGACAGTGAGAAGATGGGTCCTAACATGAGGATCATTTCCAACATGATCACATCTACCCTTCTTCCATCATGACCCAACATTCCTCTACCCGATTCCCTATTTAGTGCCATACCAACTCTTAGTCTTCCCCTTTCTTCATGGATCAGTCTCCAGGAGAAGTTATAACCTAACCACACATAGGCTCCCACCACACCAACAATGCCACAAGTGCCATTGTAGGGATCTTCCCCATCCCCAAACATCCACTACCACCTCTTCCTTTCATTTTGGGTGACAGAGTGAGTTACACAGGATAAACTGGCATGGATGGGCTATGATCTGTTTTGTTCCTCCAAACCTACCCCACTTCTGAACTTCTAGTGAGGGCACCTCCATCCTTCATCACTTAGGTTCACAACCTCAGTATTATCTTCAGCTCCTTATAACTCAGCCCACATATACAAGAAGTTGCCATATTTGGTCATTTCTACCACTCTAACACTTTCAGATCTGATATCTTCCCTCCACTCACAGAGCTACCACCCCACAGCAGGCCTTCATCCCATCTCACTGCACTATTACAATGGTGTCACAACTCTGCCTATTCCCAGGTCTCTCCATGGTCTCTCCCCACTCCAGTCCAACCTCCAAACACCTACCAAAATAATGATCCTAAAGCATAGGAAACCATGCTGCCTCTCATCCCCAAACCCCATGCAATAAACTCCAAATAACTCCCTAATTGACTCAAGGACCAAATATCAACTTCTCTGCCTGGCATTTAAAGCCCCTCATGATAGGAGCCCAAATTACTTTTCTGGACTGGTTACACATTACTCCCTTTCCTGTACTCTACAGCCAAACTGGCCCGTCTTCTGGCTGTTCCTCACTCTCATGCTAAAACAACTAAATTACCCAAACATAAATAGAGAATTAAGAAACTATAACATCAATTAAACTGAACCACATAAGGAAAGAGGAATGCATTTATATTGAAAACTTTCTGCTGAATTGAAATCAGAGATAGTTACATTTGGCTTATTTTTGCCTCATAAATATGATGAATATCTAAGGTCACTATTAAAAAATTATTTGGTTATTTTTCAACAAAATATATAAAAAGAGCTATAAAAAGAGAAATTATCTTCCTTGGCTAGTAATATCAATCAAGTTATCTGAATAATTAATTACTAACAAATAATCATAACTTATAGGTCTATCCCATCCCCCAGGACATATGAATTTTTAAAAATGAAGCATATTTAAAAACACAGCCCTTCCTGAAAGTTGTTAATAATAATTTGGTGAGAACAAACAAGTTTTTGTATTATTAATAATTAAAGTGAAAATATTGTCTTACCATCATCATCTTTTCTATGTTATATGTTTTATGATATATATATTAATACAGTAGTGCATTTATATAATGTATTAATCAACATAATATATTGGGGGTACATGATTAAAAATTTTTAGTGATCTGGGTGATCAATCAAAAAAGTTTAGATACCCCCACCCTGGAACCCTCTGTAGAAGCTGTTCCAAACCTCCTCACTAATAATCTCCTAGTTCAGGGGTAGGGAACCTGCAGCCTCAAGGCCACATGTGGCCCTGTAGGTCCTCAAATGTAGCCCTTTGACTGAATCCAAACTGCACGGTAGCCTTGAGGCTGCAGGTTCCCTACTCCTGTTCTTGTTCCCATCTCACCTCTGGCAGAGACTGAGAAGATCCAGGCTCTCAGGTTTAAGTTTTGCTGTCTATGCTTTCCTTTCTGCCTTCAAAATGTCTGTTCTCTCAACCTGCTTTCCAGTCCCAAAAGAACAGGTATGCCCCTCTTCTTTTCCAAGGCTTGACTTTGGAAACCTTTGACCATCATACCTATGCTTTCACTTCTATCCCTACCCATTCTCTCAGGCACCTTCTTTTGAGGATTCCCTCACTTTCCTACAATGTTATTACCTTCTCACTTTCCCTTTCCAATGGCTCCTTTTCCGTGTATATCCCCCAAATCTCCTATTAATTAAAAAAAAAAAGAACTTCCATTAAACATTCTTGCTTCTGTCACTCAATTTCTTTTTCCTTTCAAGGACATACTCTGCTTCTCAAATGAGTAACTTGTCCTGCCTACATTTACTTACCACCCACAAAGCCTTCCGCTAACTGCCTTATAATCCTGTTTCATTGCTCAAATTGAAACCATGCTTGAAGGCCACTATTGATTACTGACCTCATAAACTTTATCTACTGCTGCTAGTGTGAAAAATTTGGTGACATTTTTTGGTCTCAGACATCCTATATATTCTCCACTTTTTTTTTCCCTGAGCCTAAAGACTTAGCCCAGGGCAGCTAGGTGGCACAGTGAATAGAGTGCCTGCTCCTGGCCTGGAGTCAGGAAGCTTCATCTTCTCTGAGTTCAAATCTGGCCTCAGACATTTCCTAGCTGGTGGACTCTGGACAAGTTACTGCACCCTATTTGCCTCAATTTCCTCATCTGTAAGATGAGCTGGCCAAGGAAATAGCAAAGCACTCTTGTGTCTTTGCCGAGAAAACCCCAAATGGAGCCATGAAGAGTCAAACATGACTGAAAACAACTGAACTGAAAAGGCTTAGCCCACCTGCACTTCCACCATTCACTTTTCACCTATGCTCTTCTATTTCTTTCTCCTACAATGAAACATTTATTTACATTAATATGTATTTAATTTAGGCTTTCTAAGGGTTTTTCTGCTGATGACTATGAACAAATGGGCAGATATGTAAATCAAGTTATGAAACTTCTTAAAGCCTAATAATAATATGGAACCCAACTATGTGGTGTAGTATAAAGAGCACTGGACCCCAAGAAGACTTGAGTTCAAATACAACCTCCAACACTTACTACTGTGTGAATCTGGAAAATTCATTTAGCCTCCAACCACCTCAGTTTCTGCATCTGTAAAATGGGGATGATAGTAGCAACTACCCCCAGAGTTGCTGTGAGGAGAAAAAGATGTAATATTTGTAAAGCACTTAGCAAACCTTAAATGGCTATATGAATGCTATTTTAAAAAATTATTCATGGGCATATGAATGTCATAAAGCCTCTTCTTTTTTAAATCATCTTCTTTGACTGACTCATATTTCCTGTTCTTGTCCTGATAGTCAGCTTCCTTGTGAGGGAACCCTAGGTACAAGAAAGGAAAAGTTTTTAATAAACACTGACTTCTTATCCTAAAAATAAGAAACCTAAAGTCTAGACATAGATTTGTTTGATTGCCACAGCTTAGAGGGAACACAGCTTCCATTCCTATTTGTCTTCATTCCTGTTGTCCTGTTTATGTAGGACTAAGAAACTCAAGGCTCTCAAGCCCAAGGCAGATGAGTCTACACTGCATCTGGTTCCTGCTGTGGATTCCCAGGTATTCCTAGAATCTGATTCCTGTAGGGGGACTGACATCATCCTTCCTGGCCCCCAGATGTCTATCCTTCCCCGCCGTAGCCACACTTGCATTCCTGGGTCCTTTCCCAGGTGCCCGGACTGATAGAGGCACTATTTTCCCTTGCTCCTCAAAGATTTCTCCTCTGGCCTTCAGCCTAACCTGTGCTATCTTCATATTGTCCACTTATCTTCTTTGAAGTGCCAAGCCCTCAGGAAACCCTACCTTTTCCCCCTGATCATCTCTTTTTCCAATTAAATTTGCCTTAATTATATTCACTAACCTGTTACTGCAGCTGGTTCTACTCTTAAAGGTAGCTAGCTGTTATCCCATTTGATCCTCCCAACAACCTTGAGAGGTAGGTGCTATTATTATCTTGATTTTACCAATGAAGAAACTGAGGCTGACAGAGTTAAATGACTTGCCCAGGGTCATGTGAGTTCCCTCTAGTGCCTCTAAGGTCCTTTCTAGCTGTAAATCTAAGATCCCACAATTTATAAACTCAACCTACTTCCCCAAGCTCTCTTTGATGATTCACTTTGATATCTTCTTCCAGACTGACCCTTGGAGAAATAAACCCCTTGCTACCCATGGACTGCTTCAAAAGCTTTCTACATCTTTATTAATTTTGTGCAGTGGACAGAGCCCTAACTCTGGACTCAGAGGACCTGGGTTCAAATCCTGTTTCTGCCTCTTTAGAATGTATGCAACCATGGGTTAGTCATTTAATTTCCTTAGTTCTCAGTTTCCTCACCTGTAAAATGAGAAGGTTCTGTTAGATGGCCTCTGAGGTTCCATCTAGCTCTACATCTATGAGCCTTCTTTATATCAGTTTCCGAGGGAGATGTGACTCTGTATCCCCATTTCCTTCTGTGTCCTCTGTAATCAATCCCTCTCTTCTTGTCATTTTCACTCTCTTCTTATCTACTGGCATCCTCCTCACTACTTAGAGCCTAACTTTCATGTGTGTCCTTTTTAAAAACAACCCTTTGCTTGACTACCATTATCTTATACTTCTCTTCCATCTCACAGCCAAACTCATTGTCGTCTACACTCAATGACTCTTCTTTTTCATCATCCATTCATTTCTCGAGCCTTAGCCATATAGCTTCTGACCCCAACATACCACTAAAGCTGTTTTCATAGAGTTACGCAATGATCTCTTAATTTGCACACCTGAAAGCCTTTTCACAGTCCTCCTTGACTCTTCTGCTATTTTTTAACACATTGTTGACCATCCTTTTCTTTCATGGTTCCTCTTTTCTTTTCCTTGACATTCATGATACTGCTCTTTCCTAGTACTCCTCCTGCCTACCTACTCCTTATCAAGTCTTCCTTGATGGATCATCATTTATCTCCTGTTCCCAAAGCATGAATAGTTCTGCCCTTGGCCTGCTTTCCTTCCCTCTCTTTCTTGACCTCATCTGCTCCCAGGACTTCAATTATCTTTACAGAGATGATTTCTGAACCTATACATCCTGTTCTAATCTGTATCCTTAATTATAGGTCTGCATTTCTAATTGCTCTCTAAACATCTGTACTTGCTCATCTTTTAGGCATCCCAAACTGAATATATCTCAAATAAAATTCATTATTTTCTCTCCCTTCTCCACAACCCCACAAAACCCTTACAATCCTTCAAAGTGTCCTACTGGTAGTGAAGGTGACTACCATTCTTAAAGCCATCCAGACTCATAACCTCAGTCACCCCTGACTCTTCCTTCGCTTTCACTCCCCATTTCTAGGCAGTTGCCAAGTCCTTTCAAGTCTCCTTCCACTTCCATTGCATCAGTCCCCTTCTCTTGTTTCACTCAGGCACTACTACCTTCATTCTTCAGGTTCTCATCATGTCTCCTTTATTACAGTCTCTTCATTGGTCTCCCTCCCTCAAGGCCTCCCTTCTTCAGACCATCCTCCACGCTACTCTCTAAGGCCCAGATCTGACAACATCAGACCCCTTCTTCAAAAACCTTTGGTGGCTCTCCATTATCTCTAGGATAAATTTTGTATTTATTTAGCCTTATGTTCCCTTTAATCTGGATCCTACTTACCTTTCCAATCTTATTTCAAATTACTCTACATTCTGGCCAAACTGGACAAGTAACTATTTCCTGAATGCAACATTCCATCTCTGATTTCTATGCATATAAACTGTCCCCCATGTCTGGAGTTCTTGTCCTCTTCACCTCCACCTTTCGGAATTTTTCTCTTTAAGGTTCACTTCGAGAGCTGTCTCCTTATTGAAGAGTGCCCCAATTCCCCTTGCTAGTTCTCTCTCTTGCCTCAAAATTGTATGGATTGAACCTGTGATTTCATTAGTATGGCAATTTCTGGTGAAGTACAGTGGCCATTCTCAAATAAAAGTACTATTCTCCCTCAGCTATTTACCTGTTGTATTCCTTTTGTTTTTGTGTCCTCCAGCACTCAGCATAGTGTCTTATACATAGTAGGTCCTTACTAAATGTTCATTTAATTGAATCCTATTAGGATATTAGGATAATAAATGATAAACATAAAGCTCAAAGGAATTTTAGCCCATGGTAGAATAGATATTTCCCACTTATATCTAGACTATTGGTATTGTGTGGTAGTTCAGTCTTAAAGTCAGGAAACCCTGGATTTAAGTCCTGCTTCTGGCACATAGTGTGTGACTATGGATAAATCATTCAATTTCTTAGTGCCCCCATGAAACTTTCTAAGGCTATATGCATTGATGGAGAGAATGTCCACACTAGAAGTTTCCTATAACCAATGAAATCACAAGTCTAGTCTCTTCTGTCTTCCAATCCACTCTTCCCAAAACACAGCTAGATCCCCACAATATACATACATACATATACGTACGTATATGCACACACACATACACATATATGTATGTATGTGGATATATACACATATACACACACACACATATATATATACATACATACATATATATATATATATATATATATATATATATATATATATATATATATATATATATACACAGAGGGGGGGGGGGAGAGAGAGAGAGAGAAAGAGAGTTGTTGTTGAGTCATTTTAGTTGTGTCTGACTCCTCATGACCCCACTTGGGATTTTCTTGACAAGATACTAGAGTGGTTTTCCATTTCCTTGTCCAGTTCATTTCATAGATGAGGAAACTAAGTTAAACAGGGTTAAGTGACTTGTGCAGGGTCACACAGCTTCTTCGTGTCTAAAGTCAGATTTGAACTCAGGAAAATAAGTCTTCCTGACTCCAGGTCTGGCACTCTATCCACTGAGCCACCTAGATGTGGACAGATAGATAGACAGATGGAGAAAGAGATATGTATGTATATATGTAGATATGTACATATCTACATATATATATATATATATACACACAAGCTTTTTAAAGCAGTGTGTGTGTATGTATGTGAGAGTGAGAGTGTGTGTGTGTACACACAGAAACATCTTAAGACTTCAGGGAGCCTCCCCAGTAATTTCAGTATTTACTGATTTCTCTCTTCCCGGAACTCAGGCTATTTGTTTTCCCCACCCATCACATGGCAGTTAATGATCCTGGGACATCTTTTGTATTGTTATCCCTCTTTATAACCCTTTGCACCAATGTGGTCTTTAAAACAAAGGGGGCTGAAAAGAATGTACATAAAAACCATTAAATGCCAACTGTGTACAAGGTACCCAACAAAGAGTCTAGAACTTCAGAACTGCCTCTGTTTTTCTAAACACGGACTTTGTTGTCTGACTATCTTGTTGTTTTAATTTCCCTCTGTTATTCATTGTCTTTTGACTACTTTATAAGAGTAGGAACCATGACTAAAGCTGCTTTGCATTGTCCCACATTACATAGAGGAAAAACTACTTACAGTGCTTCAGTGAATGAGTTGATTGAGTTTTTAAACACTGAAGCATTTCAATAAGTAAAATAAGAATTTAAAATAAAATCAGAAGGTAAAAAATAATTTTTAAAAGTTCTTAAGACGCACTTCAAAATCACTCACTGCACATAACTGGGATATGAGGAGAATCTATATACATAGCTTAAATAATCCTGATGGTACAGAAGATGATTTGATATCCATTTAAATTGATTTTACTTAATATTTCGGAAGCTCTGGCCATTCGTTAAGCCTATAATTTGTTGAGCAGTTGTTGATCTTCATTGGTAAAGGGAGCTTCCTCACTGGAAGTTACCTATACAAATAAAATAACAGATCATATTTAAAACAAATGAAAAAACCCACAAGAACCTCCCTTTACTCCCTGTTTCTGCCAATGATAAGAGTAAGACAAATTAGTCTGCTACTGAAGTCATAAATGAAAGGACACTGCCAACATCTGAGTGTTTTCATTTAACACACGAAAATTATATCTAGATAACTTTCCTCATCATCCCGAAGCAGAATGGAGTTATAACTGTTAAAGACAGAATGATTTGAGGACTAGAGAAGGTCCTCATCATTCTGCAGCCTTGGCACTCACATTTTATCAGTACTTTCTGTCCCTCTGATTGGACGCTGATTAGAGCTAGACTATTTTTGGACTTCTTTATCGTGTTTCTGCTATCCTATAAGCTCCCTGAGGACAGGAACTGTCTTTGTTTTTAATTTGTATTTGCATCTCTAGTGCTTAGCGCAGTGCCTAGCACATAGTAGATGATTAATAAATATTTATTGACTATTACCTATTAAATCAGGTATGGAATGAAATTAACATTGCTTTCAAAGCTCTTCTGGAAATGTAATATTGGCTCGAGATTTCTATTAGTTCTACTGCTTGGACCATTTCACAAAGGTGCCTGTCACCAAGAGAAATAATAATAACACAATAATAATAGCTAGCATTTACATAATGCTTTAAGATTTGCAAAGCGCTTTATATACGTTATCTCATTTGATACGCATGACAACCCCGTGAGATGTGTGCAATAGTTATTCCCATTTTATAGAGGCGGAAACTGAGTCTGAGAGCATATTAAGTGACTTGCCCAGTGTCACAGAGCTAGGAACTGAAACAGGATTTGAATTCAGGTCTTCCTCTACTCCAAGGCCAGTACTCTTTCCACTACGCTACCTAGCTGCCAGCAATGCTAAAAAAAAAAAATGAAAATAAGCCTAAAGAAAGCAAGAGTAGTTTTAAAAATTGTGGTGGAGTAAAACAGCAAAGCTAATATAAGAGGCTATGAGGGCAGGTAAGGAAATAGACCCAAGCGATGCCTGCTATGAAGAGAATCCCGCCATTCATCCTTCCTGTGAGAAAACTCAAATTGTTTACAACACACCTACTGAGGTTAAGCCTTCACTTTCACTGCTCATCTGCTGTCCTGAAATAAAAAATGTGCTTTGATTGAGTTACCCATCAATGGATTGACCTAGATGATAGCAAAGGCCCCATCAGTTCTAAGAGTCCATGGCCCTATGTACCTACATTCTGGAACAAAAGAATTTTCACTAGAGTCTTTATTTGGCAAGGCCAGCTCCGCTGACCTTATTTTATGCATCTTTGTCTATATGTGTTAGTTAGAAGATGTGGCACAGTCTTGTGGAAAGAACCCTGGATCAGGAGCCGGAGGACCTGGATCCAAAACCTGGCTTTGCTATACTTCGTCCTTGGGTGTGACCTTGGGTAGGTCACTTTGCTTCTCGGGGTCTCAGTTTCCTCACCTGTAGAATGAGTGGCTTGGACTAGGTGGCACCTAATGTTGTGTCAAGCTCTAACCCTATGATTTTTTTTATTCTATTGAATGCTTATGCCCACAGCATTTGACTAGATGTGAAGAGATCTTAAATAATAGACAGACAATGGGAAGTTCTGAGGGATATAAAATCAATGTTTTGAGGGTAAATGATCTGGCGGCAGTGTACAGGATGGACTGGAAAGAGGGAGAGAACAAAGATGGAGATACATGTTTAGAGGCAAATACACCTCTCTGCAGACATGGGAGTTCCTTGGGTGTGAAACCTCTGCTCTACAGTCAATAGCATAAGTCATTATGTACCCACTTCAAAGATTAGAAAACTGAATTTCAGAGGTTAAATGTAACTTGCCCAATCTCACATAGCTAATGTGGATTCGAACTCAGATTTCTTGCAGCTTCAAGTCCAGTGGTCTTTCTGACTAAGATTTGGAGCCTGAGTGACTGAGAGAATGGCGACAGAAAACACTGTCAGAGATAGACCTGAGGAGAAAAAACTTGCTTCTCAGATGTTATATTCCAAAGGGTAACAACCACAGCTTTGTGTAAATACCACATTAGTCCACTGAGAGGAAGTTTTTGGTTTTTTCAAAATTCAAAAAAGAAAACAAAACTTTCCCAGAACTTCCTTAGTGAAATTGTCCAGTGAAGAGGTTAGCATCTATGCAACTTCTGTCAAGTTTGCCTGATATACTGTATCTGCAATGTTTAATTTACTGGCAACAAATAGATAATCAAAGCACTGGCAGCTACCAGGAACAACTGTTGTTGTTAAACTAACTCTGACACAAATTACTGCATGAACCTAAACAAAACTCCTGTCCTTCTGAGTGCCTCAGTTACCCTTTACGCAAAATATACGTTAAAGTGCTGAATATCTTTTTTTAGGAAGAATAGTTAAAAAAAAAACCTAGCAATCATTTTGCAAACTACAGAGATGTTAAGTAATCATTGCTCATTGAGTAATGTAAAAAGGTAAAAATGGAGCAAAGAAAGCGGTTGGAGAAAGGGATGTATGTAGTAATACACTGATTAGAATAGAAACCAAATGAATAGTCAGGAGGATTTCCATACTGAATGTACTATAGCCCTGACACAGAAGGATTGCCTAAATTTTAAATTTCCCCTGTAACAATCAATGTAAGCCATATATTTAATTTTTTTAGTCCTGTTCAAAATCCTGCTTTGATGCTTTGTCATGGAGTGGTGCTAACCCCAGATTTTCTTTTTTCTTTTTAAATTTATTTTTTATTTTTAGTTTACAATACTCACTTCCACAAGTTTTTGAGTTCCAAATTTTCTCCCTCTTCCTCTCCTCCCCCCTTACCCCCCAAGACGGCATGTAATCTGATATAGGTTCTACATATACCTTCACATTAAACTTATTTTCACAATAGTTAAGTTGTAAAGAAGAATTATAACCAATGGAATGAACCATGAGAAAGAAGAAACAAAATCAAAAAAGAAGAAAAAAGATAGCAAATAGTTTGCCTCAATCTGCGGTCAGACTCCATAATTCTTTCTCTGGATGTGGATAGATTTTTCCATCATGGGTCTTTTGGAGCTGTCTTAGAACCTTGTATTGCTGAGAAGAGCCAAGTTTATCAAAGTCCGTCATCACAGATACTGTGTGTTTGTAATCGTGTATGATGTTCTCCTGGTTCTGCTTCCCTCACTCAGCATGAGATCTTGTAAGTCTTTCCAAGTTATTATGAAGTCTGTCTGCTCCTCATTTCTTATAGCACAACAGTATTCCATTACATTCACATACCACAAGTGGTTTAGCCATTCCCCAATTGATGGGCATCCCGTTGATTTCCAATTCTTGGCCACCACAAAGAGAGCTGCTATATATATTTTTGTACATATGAGTCATTTTCCCACTTGTATGATATCTTTGGGATACAGCCCTAGAAGTCTAAACCCAGATTTTCAAAGGCTATGCCAGTCAAGCACTGGCAGATTCTACCACTGTGTAAAAGCTTTGAGCATGGTTCCAGCAATGGAGCAAGTCAGCTTTCTGAGAACAAGACTGGCAACTTATAGAAAGATTCATCATAGGAGGCTGGTCACCTCGTAGGGAATATGTAGGCCATAGAAACCCAAGAAAAATACAAAATGGCCTTATGGCCACAGTGATGGTGACAGCATGGCAGAAATGGGGACAGGAGGTGGTAAGAATCATAGTTTTTAGGGTATCTATAAATTCTCACTTTGCTTTTAGTACTCTAAATGTGAGATCTTGTAAAATAGGCATCATACTTGTTCTGCCATAATCAAAACCAGAAGAAAAGCAGAAATTGCAAAATGGTGGGATGGCTCCCAGGGTCACTTTGGAGAGGTAAATAAAGTGACAGAGTTCACTTTATCATGCACTCAAAAATGACAAGAAGTTGCCACTAAGGCCTCTCTGACTTTCTTCAAATCCCAACTAGAAATCCTACCTTCAAAAGGAAGTTTGTTTTGATCCCCCCTTAATTCCAGTGCCTTCAATCTGTTATTTCCTGCTTATCTTGTTTATAAATAATTGTTTGCATGTTGTCTCTCCCACTAGACTGTGGGCTCCTTGAGAGAAAAGGCTGTCTTTTACCTCTCTTTTTATCCCCAGTGCTTAGCACAGTGCTTGGTACACAGCATGTGCTTAATAATGTAGACTGACTTTTGTTATCTATTTCTTTGATTTTTCAGAATTTCCGTTTTGGTATTCAATTGAGTTTTTTGTGTGTTTTTCTAGCTTTTTTTTAGTTGGATGCATAATTCATCAGTCTGTTCTTTCTCTCATTTGTCAAAGTATTAAGAGATATAAATTTTCTTCTGACAACTTTCACTGTATCCCAAGAGTAGTTTCTAGTTATTATAATTTTCTTTGATGAAATTGTGGTTTCTATGATTTGGTCTTTGACCCAGAAATTCTTTAGGATTAAGTTTTAATCTCCAACTAATTTCTAATTCATTTTTCAATGGCCATTACTGAATATAATTTTATTGCATTGTAGTAAGAAAAGGATGTGTTTAATATTTTTGCTTCTCTATATTTGCGCTGTTAGATTTTTATGCCCCAAAACATGGTCAAATTTTGTAAAGATACCACACTTTGCTAAGAAATACACATGTCTCTTTCAGTTCTCATTCAGTAATTGTCAGAGACCTATCATATCTAAGTTTTCTAACATTCTGTTCAGGTCCTTAACTTATTTCTTGTTTATTATTTTTATTAGCTTTGCTGAGGTCCGAAAGGAAGTCCATTTGAGTTTCCAACTACTGTAGTTTTACAATTTTTCATTATAACACATTTAACTTTTATACATTTAGACATTTCAACCTATATTTGTTAAATATTGATATTGTAATTGTTTTTGGTGCCTTTAAGCATTATGTAGTTTCTTTATTTATAACTCTTAATCAAGTCTATTTTTGCTGCTGTCTTGCCTGAGATCATGATTACCAACCTTGCTATTTAAGTTCAGTTGAAGTATAATAGATTTTGCTATAGTCCCTAATTGTAGCTTTCTGTGAAACTTTGTTTCAAGAATGTTTCTTATAAACACTATTATTTGTTGGATTCAGCTTTCTAATCCATTTTATTATGTTCTTCCATTTTGAGGGTGAATTTATCCCATTCACATTCATAGTTATGATGATTGTGTATTTTCTTCCATCCTAATCTCATATTTTTCCTCACTTTGCTCTGCCCCATCCCCCACTTTACAAAGAAGAGGGTGGTGAGAGAGAAGGATTGTCAGCATTAATGATATATGCTTGATGCAATCTGTTTCCATTCCCCTGCCCTTCTTTTCTTTCCCTCACACTGATGCCAATCACAGGTTCTTATCCTTTTTTTTCTTTCCTTTTAATATCCCCTTCACAATCTACCTCAGAGGTTGAAGTTTTACCTTCTTGACTAATCTCCCAGAATCTCCTTGTCTCCCTCTCCCACTTCCTGTTTCCCTGTTGAGTTGAATTTATTTTTACACCAAAATGTGTGTTTCAGCACATATGTGTTTCTTAATCGATTCAGATGAAAATGAGGCTCAAGTAATGGTGACTCTTTTTACATTGTCCTCCAAGTCTGTATCATAATTTTCTTACATACCCAGATTTCATGAGATAGTTAAGTTTCCCCCCCCCCTTTTTCTCTCTTTCCTCTCTATTGTATTCTCTTTGTCTCCCCATTCATTATTCTTTTTTCATAGCATAGGAAAACTAACCCTGGGTCCTCTGTCTTATTAACTCCTTCTATGATCCTTGGTAACATTAGGGTTCTGAAGAGATATTTTTTTTCTCATCTCCCTATTTGAATGTAAATACTTCATCCTTGAGCAGTTCCTTCTAATCACTCAAGCACATTTACCTTCTTAGGGCACTTGGTTGCATAGTGGATCGAATGCTGGGCCTGGCATCGGGAAGATTAATTTTCCTGAGTTCAAATTCAGGCTCGGACACCTACTAGCTGTGTGACTCCAGGCAAGTCACTTAACTCAGTTTCCTCATCTGTAAAATGAACTAGAGGAAATGGCAAACCACTCCTATATCTTTACTAAGAAAACCCCAAATGGGGTTACTAAGAGTCAGACACAACTAAAATGACCAAACAACAATAAATTTACCTTTCATTTTCCTTTTGATTCCTCAAAGTTTCTATACAACTTTGGTTTTTTTGTTAGGAATACTTGAAAGTCCCCTATTTCATTAGAGGTCCATTTTTTCCCTCAAAGGCTTATTTTTCCAATATAAGTGATTATAAGCATTTATCTTTTAACTTTTGGAACATTATATTCCAAAACCTCTTGGCCTATATCATGGTATGTGTTCTGACTTTGATTTCTCTTTCCATATTACTGCTTAGAAGTGTTGTGTTCTTTTTGTTTGATCTGAAAGCTCTCTATTTTGGCCTTGGGAGTTTCCAATTTGGAGTTTCAGGCAATGATTCTTTCTGTTTTCACTTTGCCCTCTGTTTCTAACAGGTGTGGACATTTTCATGCGTGAAAATTCATTCATTTCATTCTTGCAATATGGTATTCAAGCTCTTTTTTTGTTCATAGCTTTCAGGTAGTCCAATGAATTTTAGCTTTTTTTCTCTTTACCATGTTTTCCCAGTCAATTGATATGAAATGCTTTATATTTTCTTCTTTTTTTTTTCATTTCTTTTTATTATTTCTTGGCGTCCCATGGAGCTACTAAGTACTGTTTCATACACTCTTATTTTGACTGTTTCTTACTTGGTTAAGGATTTGTTATTAATTTTCCTGGTAAATCTTTCCTCTAGAGTTCTAATTTCTTTTTCTTTCCTCAAAAGCTCACATTTAAATTACATCATTTTAAAAATTCTTGCTTCATTTATTCTAGAAATTCTAGTTGGTCTTGTGGCCAAACTGTGTATTTGTTTGAGACTTGGCTTATAGTTGTTAAGAGATATTATTTTCTTCAGAGTTTATATGTTGGGTTACCTGGATTCATAATCTTCAATATCAGTGGATTTTTCTTCCTTTATCTATTTTTCCAACATTACTTCCTGAATAGGGATTTTGTGTCAGGGTTAGGCTATGTATATCTATAGAAGGAATGTCTGGGCCTTGTCTAGTCCTAATCTATATTATATGGTGTCCTGCCATTGCCTTCTCTTGCCATTGAGTACTGTGTTCTTTAAGAATATCAAGGGCAGCTCAGGACAATAAAGTGCAAACTTTCAGCACCTTATGTGGTCTAATCTAGGGCTCAGTCTGATTGCTGCCCTCCCAATCTGAATTTTGCAGGCTCTCAATCTTAGTTTTGATCTAGGAAATACAACTATAGGCTTTTCCTTGGTTAGAGATCCAGTAGACAGCTGTGGGCTCTAGCTCCTCTTAGATATCTGGAAGGCTCTTAAGGTTCAGAGCAACATAACTGCCGGCCTTTCTCACTTAAACTTTCTCTCCTGGTTACTTAGCTTCTGCCTCCATAGGTTGAAGCCATGGCCCTCCTCTGAGGTCAGAACAACAAAAGCATAAACTCATCCCTAGCCCACATGCTCTACCCCAATACATAGCTGTAGTCTCCAGTACTGCTTCAGGAGGAATAATAATTCTGTAGGTTTGTCCCTGCCCAGACCACCCTACTTACTAAACAGTAGCAACTGCAGGCTCCTATCTGTCTACAGGATAGAAGGCTTCTTCCTGGACCTTCCTGGCAGGACCTCCTACCTAAAGCTCCTAGGCCTCAGGATATCTTCTAAATCTGACTTTCTCTCTTTGCTGATTTGGGCTGGAAAATTAATTCACTGTGGTTTCTTTTTGGATTTCCTGATCACCACTGCATCTGGCGTTCTCCACAATTTTGGTGTAGTAATTGTAGAAGAACACTGGGCACTAATGCTGCCTCTTACTCTTCTACCTTTGCTGGCCCTCCTAATGTTTTATAACAAAATTTTTCACCATCAAGGACAATAGAGCCACCACACTTGGCCTCCAATATCATACAATAAAAATAATTTATTTTATCTTTTGTAAAAATATCTCTAGACAATTTATTATTACCATTATTATTATGTTTCCTTAAAAATTCATCTCCTACTCATAGCTGTGAAAGGTATATGTTTCACTTTTAATTTTTAATGATATGATCTTTAATAATCAGTTCACATATCAATTTTTAGTTAATTATGGAATATTGTGAAAGATGTTTGTCCAAACATAATTTATTCTAGATTATTTCACAGAAGTATCTGCCAAAAAGAAAGCTCTTTCCTAGGTTTTGTTTTTTGAGAGTATTGAATGCTTCCTTATTGAGTTCAATTATTTCTGATTCTTCCTTGTCTAGTTTGTTCTATTGATCTAGTTTTCTGGTTTGTTTGTTTTTTTTAAACAAGTACCAAATGGTTTTGAGTATTGTGACTTTAAAACATAGTTTCAAGTCTTAAAGTGCCAGTCTCCTTTCATTCCTACTTTGGGACCCTTTATTCTAATTTTAAAAATATTGAACAAATTTAATTGATAAAATTACCTAGTCAGTGTATTCAACATTCTGTACCTTTGGTCTCCCACTTTGTGGTATAATGGAAAGAGTCTTGGAAGCATAAGACCTGTATTCAAATGACACCTTTCATGAGGGCTACCTGTAGGTGCTCGGAAAAGTCCCTGAAATCTCATTGAGTTTTGTTTTCTTCAATTGTAAAAATGAGAGCAGTTGGAGTAGAGGTCTTTGAGGCTCCTTCTAGATACAGATCTATTATCCTAGGGACATATGTCGCATCATCAATTCTCTAGGAATAAAATTGGTCCTTGAAACTTATTTGAGTTGATTGAGCCATATATTTTCAAGGGACTGTGCAGGAATTTCACAAGGGAATTATGTGGGACCTGATATGCTATTTATGTATTTTTGTTTTCATTGTGAAGGCAGCTGGTGGCACAATGGATAGAAAGCTGGGCCTGGAATTCAGAAGACCTGAGTTTTCAAATCCAACCTCAGACACTTACCTGTGTGCCCCTAGGCAAGTTATTTAGCCTCTGTTCTCGATTTCTTCAACTGTAAAATGGGGATAATATCACCTACCTTGCAATTTTGCTGTGAGGACCAAATGAGTTATTTGTAAAAAGCACTTAGCACAGTGACTAGCACATAGCACATGCGATATAAATGCCTACTGCCTTCCCTTTTCCTCCTTCCATTAATGGACAATGGGAATGGGGGGTGGGGAACAGCATTCCCTGAAATAATTTCACATAAATGGGGGAAACAACCACATGGAAACAAAACCCCCAAACAATAAAAACCCAGAGTAATTAATGCAATATTTTCTCACCAGAAATGTAAGTATTGCAACTGAGTTATTTAATACACAAACTGACAAAAATAAGCATAAAACAGAGGTATCTGTGTATTTGATGATATGCTGATAAATACAAAAATTGTTAAGGACAAAACAACAGATATTTATTAAGTGCTTATTCTATACCAGGCTCTGTGCTAAAAGTTGGGGATGCAAAGGAAGGCAAAAAGTGTCCCTGTTCTCAAGGAGTTCACATTCTAATGGGGAAGACAGCATGACAATAACTGGTATATACAAAATATATACAGAGAAGATGCAATGCAACCTCAGAGGGAAAGGCACTCATAGCTCAAGGGAGCAGGATAAGCCTACTGAAAAAAAGCAGGATTTGAGCTGAGTCTTGAAGAAAGCCAAGGAAACTCAGAGCTAGAAGGGAGGGGACAGAGAATTCCAGGGTTGGAAAGCAGCCTGTACAAAGGCCCAGGGAGGAGAGATGGAATATCTGTGTTGGAGGCTCTGCAAGTAGGCCAGAGTAACTGGATCGCAGAGTACGTGTAAGACAGTAAGAAGGCTAGAAAGGTAGAAGCAAAATTAAGAAGAAAAAACACCCTGTTTTTCATTTTTTTTTACCTGCAGTACGATAAAAATCAATTTTTAAAAATCCATGTTTCCAAAGTGTAAACAAAAATCAGCCATAAAATGTCATCTAAATGTGTGACATCTAAAAGGTTTTAATGTATCTGTAGGGCTTTGCCCCAGTTTTTCCTCAGGTAAAATGAGACAATTCTGGTCTTCTTGAGTTTCCTTTCCTTAATTTCTTTATTTCCTTTAGTTAAAACGTGATTCTAAACCTTCTTCCACATATTTCAACAGGTGCTTACGTTTCCTATGCATCTCAGACTGAAAATCCTAAATAAGGATTGACCTCATTTTGTGAATTACAAATCTCATACTTTAAAATGTTTCACTTTATAAAGCAGAATTCCCCCAGAATTAAAACAGATAATAAGAGGGGAAATTTAAGGCAATTAGATGCATAAATACAGTAAGAGCAGACAGCAAGCTCAGGTCTCCTCTATTCTAAAAACAGGCCAAAACCTTCTCTCATTCCCTTGGAATTTCCATCCCATCTCTCTCACTCTGTTCACTGCCCAACTTCTCCAAAGAATAATCTGCACTTGCTATCTCCATTGCCTTATCACCTATTAACTATAAAGACCTTCCGGTCTAGCTTCCACCTTTATCTCCTTTACCTCTTTATAAAACTGACCTCCTGCTGATCAAATTCAACATCATTTTTTTTTTCAGTAGGCATCTTCCTTGAACTTTTTGCAACACTAGACAGATGATAAATGGACGGATGGATGGACAGATAATTTATTGTTACTGTTCATTTGTTCGACTGTGTGCAATTCTTCATGACCCCATTTGGGGTTTTATTGGCAAAGATACCGGAAGGGTTTGCCTTTTCCTTCTCCAGCTCATTTTACAGATGAAGAAACTGAGGCAAATAAGGATTAAGTAATTTGCTTGGGGTCACCCAGTAAGTGTCTGAGTTTGGATTTGAATTCATATCTTTCTAACTCCAATCCTGGTGTTCTATCCACTGCACCACCTAACTAAGATTGATAAATGGATAGAAAAAGATAGATAGAAAACAGATAAAGATGTAAAGAGAGGCAGAAAGAGAGAGACAGACAGCTAGATGGAAGGAGATAGATGAAGATAGACAGATAAAGACAGATTGAGGGACAGATAAAAAATAGACAGACAGACAGACAGATAGATAGACAGATAGATAGGTCTTAATATGGGCCAGGTACTGTGCTATGCTCTGTGGACACAAATAAAAGGTCCTATTTTCAAGGAACTTATATTCTAATAGAGTATGACAAACATAAAGGGAGTTGGAAGGGGAAGGAAGCAATGCACCTATACAAGGCATTACACATGGTTCACCACCCCAGAATTCTTGATACCTATTCCTTCCTTAACTTCTGCAACACTACAATCTCCTAGTTCTCCTTCTACTTCTCTGACTACTCCTCTGAGACAGTGTGATATAACAGAAAGAAAATTGTACTTTGAATCAGAAACATCTGGTTTTGAATTCCACATGTGATACTTATTAGCTGTTTGAGGCAAGTCATTTAACTTCTCCAACCTTCATTTCTTCATTTGTAATACAGGAATAATGATACTTGTACCACTTCCCTCCCTGGGTTACTGTGAAGATCAAATAAGATAATGTACGTAAATGTATGTATGGTGGGTGTTGGAGATACAAAAACACACAAGTCTCTCTTTACAGATCATCACCTCTATTAGGGGTTCTCTCAAAAGTACAGTCAGACAGTGTCCCAGATTTGTATCACAAAACCTATTGTAGGACACCTAGGTTGCCAGTGGGCATTTTGGGTGATCAGTTTCAGAATACAAATATAGGGACATTATTCAATATTAAGAGGAACATGAGGGAAAACTGAAGTAAAATCAATGAAAATTTCCATTTTAGAGAGAATGGCAGGGCATTGCAAGAGAATGCTAATTGCTTGTGGGTCGACAATCACTAGTGGAGGAAGAGCATTTTTGGCACAGGAACAGAAGTATAGTGAGAATGATGACCTTCAGTTACACCAGCTTCAGGGCTACTGGCATGAGAAACTAGGAAAAAGGAAAATGGATTAGATGATGACCAGGAGTATCATGGGAGTCTTCTATAGAGAAACCTCCATCAATCAGAGTTTGACCTCTGGGGAAAGTGGAACAAAAGCAAAAGGGACTAGATGAGGACCCGGAATATCACTGGAGGCTGCTATGGAATACCACCTGTCAATCAATATTATGAATTTTGCTCCCATCCATATCCCCATTGTAAAGAGACCTCTTTTTTATAATCAATTGATATCATCATTTACAATGGTAACATAAAAACACACCATCATCTCCAATCCCTTCAACTACATGTTTGAAAAAAAAATAAGTCTTGGAAAAGGGTTGGGGGATAGTGCTGGGATAGATGACTGCATTAAGGAGGCAGATTTTTGTGGCTAAGAGGGCAGGATATGCTTGATTCAAAACTAGCTAGACTTTTAAAAGAAGGTAGTAGGTCCGATGATCATCAATTCTTACAAAGAGTTTGAATTAAGAAGATAACCATTTTGTTCTCAACCCCTATAGGAATCAGAGGAACAAGCAATAGTGATGTGAAACAGAGTTAAAGGAATTGTTTACAGGGTTCTCTAAAGAGGGATCTGACCAGATGCAAAGCAATAGGAAGGATTTAGGAAAGCAAAAACAGAACTTGAAGCATTTTGGTCTCTGCAAGGTCAGGTGGAAATTGACTCTCTTAGACTTGAAGTTGAGGCCAAGCCACATCACATTTCAATCTCTACCTTCCCAACCCATCCCCTCACTCCCAGCCCACCCTTCTTTCTGTAAGAGCAAAGCTGCCATATCTTTCACTGCCAAGGCCAATACATACAATCTCACTCTTTCCATTTTCACCTTATTTGCATCCTTATTTAGGGGATTATCATGAGCCTGTGTCAAGCCTAGGGGGTTCTCTGAAGAGGTAATGATTTAGAATCAAATTCAACCCATGTCACAGCAATAGGTCTCTCTCTGGCTAATGCAGAAATGTGTTGTTTTGTTCTAAAGTTGGGGTTTTTTTCTTCCCTACCTCCCCCACCCAAAAAAAGTGGGTACAAAGAAGGAAAATGGATTTTTAAAAATTGAAAGTTAATTGAAAAATAAATTTTAATTTAAAAAAGGAATGTGTCACTGTTCTTAGGGTTATTATTTCAAACTTTCCTTTCAATTTATATAAGTGATTGGTAGAAATACATGTTTATTGAGCTAGATAGGTACACCAATGTACCCATGATTTCATCGGTATAGAGAACTCCTTGGTGAGAAAACTTCTTCTTTTTCAAGTTGGTACCTTCTCTGAAACTTAAGAGTCTTAAGAGACTTGCCTGGAGAAATGAGAGGTCAAACAGTTCGTGTGTCAGAGGTGGAACTGGAGCCCGGTCTTAGATCTAAGGCCAGTTTTCTATCCACTACTCTACATTGCTTCTCATATTGAGCCAAATTTCTCTATACAGGGCAAGGCAAGGAAACAAACACTTATTAAGTACTTACTATATACCAGAAACTGTGCAAGCGCTAAGGATCCAAATATAAGCAAGAAGGACAGTTCTTCCCCTCAAGGAATTTGCAATCAATGGGGGAATACAATACACAAAAGGGAAACAGAAAGGGGGTGGGTGGGTGTGGGGTTGTGGTGTTGAAGTCCAGAAAGTCACTAGTGCAACCAGGAGAGGAATGAAAGTTGACCAGCCTGGGCCCCTCCCAAAATGGCGACCCTGGGAAGAACTCACCAACGGGAGAAGGAGATTAGCATTGCAGAGGGATGTTACAAGGGTGAGAAGGACGCAGGGAGTGATAGATGTTCCAGGAGAGCTATGGCATGGTATTGAAGTTTGGAAAGTCAAAAGCACACACACAAGTGTTTTTGCCCCCCCTTTTTTTTGGACTAGACTTGTGATTTCAATGATACAAGGAACTGGCTACCATGGAAATTTGTTTTGCTTTGTTGTAAAGGTTTGGTTTTTTTCTCCTTCCCTCTCCTCTCACCTCCCCACTCCCCCAAAATAAGAATGGGTGTGAGGAAGAAAAAATTAAATTTTTAAATTGAAAGTTAATTGAAAAATAAAGTTCAACTTTTAAAAAAATACATCCCTATGTTAGGGTTATTATTTTAAATTTTTCTTATTTCAGAAAGTTGCCTAGATAGCACCAAAAAGATGATGTAAGCATTTCTTTCTCTGTGTTTGGAAAAGCATTCTGATGTCAAGATATACATTTTTTTCTTTTCCATATGGACAAGTATTTGCTAATAAAATACTTGTTTCATCAAGAAACTGCACCTGAATTCCTCAAGAGCCAATGTAATCAATCCAACTATTAAATACCTACTCTGTACAAGCCACTGTGATAGTTGTTGGGGCTGCAGAGACAAAACAGCAGGATCCCTGCCCTCAAGAAGCTTACATTCTACTGTCATGTTTAATATGAAGAATCTGTACTTGGTCCTAAAAGACAACAGGGAAACACTGAAAATTCTTGAGCATGGGAGTGTACATAGTCAGATCAGTGTTTTAGGAAGATTATTTTAGCAACTGTATAGAAAACAGAATGGAAGGAGGAGAGGTTGGAAGCAAGGAAACTAATTACCAGACTCCTGCAATAGTCCAGACAAGAGATGATGAGGGCCTACACAAAGATGGCAATCATGTGAGTGGCAAAAAGGGGGATCCATGAAGTAGAAGCAGAATTAGTAGGGGATCCACGAAGTAGAATTAACGAGACTTGGCAGTTGACTGGATGTGGGTGGAGATATAAAGTAAGGCATCAAGGATGACTCCAAGATTGTGAACCAGGTTGCCTGAAAAAATAATGGTCCCCTTATCAGAATTGTAAAGTGTGGAAGAAGGCATTTAGGAAGAAAGAGGATGATCTTGACCACTCTGAGTTTGAGACTGATAACAAATACAAGTGTGGATGTTGAGCAGGTAGCTGACGAGGCCAGAGAAAATCAAGCGCAAGATCAGGGCTTGATACAGTTTATGGATTTGGGAATTCTGCATATAAATAATTGAACCTATGAGAGTTGATCAAATCACTGAGGAAAGATGTTGAGAGAGAAGAAAAGGTCCAGGACAGAGCCTTAGGGGACACCCATGAGGCTGGAACATGCACGATGACGATCCGGTAAAGAAGGCTGGAAAGGAGTAAGACAGGAAAGAACAGAGTCAGGAGAGACTGATTTGCATCACAAAATCTGAGGAAAGGAAAGAGTGTTGGGGGCAGAGGAGTTAGGAGAAACTTAAGAGATACCAAGGCTAAGAGATATCAAAAGCAGAGGGGAATAAGCATTTATTAAGCACCTACTATGTGCCAGGCACTGTTAAGTGCTTTACGAATATCTCATTTTATCTTGACCACTCTGGGACCTGAGTGCTATTATTATCCCCATTTACAGATGAAGAAACCGAGGCAGAGAGACATTAAGTGATTTTCCAAGGTCATATAGCTAGTAAGTTATCTAAGCCCAAATTTGAATTCAGGTCTTCCTGACTCCAGATCCAGGGATCTACCCACCTGTACCTCTTAGCTGCTTCAAGGAATTATAAGGACTGAGAAAAGGCCATTGGATTTAGCAATCAAGAAGTCATCAGCCACCTTGGAGAGAGCAGTTTTGGTGAAGTGGTGGGGTAGGAAACCAGACTGCAAGTTGAGAAATGAGTGGAAGGTGAGGAAGTTAAAACACAGTCCTCTTCTAACTGACTGTAAGAGGGCAGCAAGATAGAGGACGATGGCTCATGTAGCTCTCTAAAGCAAAGACTTCATTTAAAAATGGAAACCTGTAAAGTCATGCCAGTAAAATTAAATTTGCTCTTCTGTCGGTTAAGGTGATAGATGATAAAAAAATTCATTCCTCATTGCAAATTCAAGTTACCCAAGAACTCTTATAGAATTTGAAGGGCTGCCTAAAGAGGCCCTTCTCTCCAAGGAAAAAATGTACAAACAGAACAAGTGCATTTAAAATAAGCTTTCTCAAATTCCAGATTTGTAAACCATCAATGCAAAATTTGAGCTGTGTGCTTAAGTGCAACCAATGGCAAAGATAATGCATACAATTGGAAACCGTGAAAAAATTTACATGTGTAACTCTTTGCATCTACTTTTGCATCTGTGATATTTGATGTCTGACTTTTAGCCACAGAGAAAAATTCTTGGCTACAAAATACTGTATTTGCCTGTAAATAACCACACCCATGCTTTTAGAGTGGCAAAGTGGTATAAGACTTGCCTGGTTCTCTAATTCACTTTGCCTATGCCTTTTCTATTAGTGTAAATACCAGAGTTCACATGTTTTATTACTGGCTCTTTCTTGAATTTTGTTTATTGTAAAATTCTGGGTAGCTCTTATGCTATTCTTCTAACTAGTTTGGTAAATATACACTGATACTTTTCTTCCTTCCCTTTTCTTTTTCAATTTTAAATACCTTTCATTAGATTTGCAAGACTCTGGACACATACATTTCCTTTTTATTGATGCATTTTGTCCTTATGTCATAATTATTTTGGGAGAAGATTTGGGAGAGGATCCTCCTCTACACCCATGTTGAAACTTTGTAACAGAAAAACAGCAAAGCAAAAAGTCCTGATACAATGATCACATTTGGCAATGTATACAACGATCTGCCCTTATATTCTCCAACCTCTCTGCCATGATGTGGTAAATATGTTTCATTATCTGTTTTCAGGGACCATATTTGGTTTCTCAGTCACTCCGTTTGGATCTCTTTTAGTGATCTTTTCATTTACACTGGTATAGTCATGGTATACACTATTCTTTTCAGTTTTGCTCCTTTCACTCTGCATCAGTTCATTCAAATCTTCCCATGTTTCTCTAGTAACAGATGGAAATGGCCAATAAAATTCCAGTCCTTAGATCATGTGAAACACTTGCCTGCAGCAATCCAAGTGGATTACTGGTGAGGCTGCTTCCAGGTGTACATCATGGAGAAGAGGTTCTTTCCCACCTCTATTCAGAATAGGGAAGGTAAGGTATAAAGTGTTTCTTGTATTCTGCTGCATCATGATGAAAAGCTTCCTAATAGTCAGCTAAGTTAGAACTGAGTATGCATGCAAATGGCTAAAACAAATGAAATCTCTTTTCACTTAACCTAGACAGGTGGGTAAGGGGGTCCCCAACCAAGCAGCTCATAGCACTTCTTGTTTGCAGCAATCCAACTGTATTCCTGGTGAGCCTGCTTCCAGAAATATATCATGGAGGAGTGCTGTGAGCTGCTAGGTCGGGGACCCCCTTGACCACCTGGTCTTTATGTGGCTGTATATGAATTCTTTTCCATCTTTATATCTATTCTCTCCTGAGAATAGGTGAATGAGTATTGGAGACAGACTAGATCAAGTTGTGACCTTGTGAGCCTTGAAAAGTTAAAAAAAGCTAGACCAGAGGTCTAGCAATAGGAATCTAGAGCAAAGTCTGTAAGTAGCTACTGAAGCCAAATCTAGTGAGGAACCAGCCCTGTGAAGAAACCTGTTGACTCATCCCAACAACAAACTGACCCAACTCCTAAGACATCAGCCCCTAGATGAAAAGACTGGTCCATCAGCTATGCTAGACTCAAAAGTGAACATGGTGGAAGGAATGTTCGTAGAAAACACTTAAGTATGAACTCACTTTCCCCAGGGACCAAGATGGTAGAGTAGAATGTGTTCTCTACATAGGTTTTTGTACTTCAGTTCTTACTGTATATTCTCAGTAAATATCCCTTTGTAAAAGCTAATTGATGTCAATTAATTGATATTAAAGAGAGAACAGCTAGTCTATTGATACTGGTGAGATATTACCTGGCATTTCATATGGGGGGGGAGGGGAGAGGAATGACACACTGGATGAGGGCCCAAATACAACGGTACTTAGAAAATATCCCCAGCCCCTCAGGG
This sequence comes from Trichosurus vulpecula, assembly GCF_011100635.1. Classification (NCBI taxonomy): domain Eukaryota; kingdom Metazoa; phylum Chordata; class Mammalia; order Diprotodontia; family Phalangeridae; genus Trichosurus; species Trichosurus vulpecula. The sequence goes on along the minus strand of NC_050574.1, from coordinate 102,790,790 downwards.
TTACTCCTAGGACCATGAGGGAAGTTGTAGTAACTGAGATCTAAGAACCCAACCTGGCAATTCAAGTACAGGTTGAGAGAGTGGGTTTAATGCCTATGTACTACATTCTGAATTCCTTATAATCATCATATCTTTCTGCACAATTATGTTTCATTGCATTTATATACCACTGTTGTTTAAATTAGTCCCCAGTTAACGGGTACCCACTCTGTTTCCAGTTCTTTGCTACCACAAAAAAGTGTTGCAAATATTTTCCTATATATTGGACCTTTGTTTCTGTCATTGACTTCTTGGGCAAATACTCTGTTATTGTTGTGTCTGACTCTTCATGACCACATATGGGGTTTTATTGGCAAAGATACTGGAGTAGTTGGCCATTTCCTTCCCCAGTGGATTAAGGCAAACCGAGGTGAAGTGACTCCCTCAGGGTCACACAGCTAGTGAATGTCTGAGGCCGGATTTGAACTCAGGTCTTCCTGGATTCAGGCCCAGTATTCTATCCACCGAACCACCTAGCTGCCTCCAACACTTTCTTACCAGTCCATTTTTGTTACATACCATCCCTGGTCACGAACTTTTTATTCTTCTAGTTTAAGCTGTAAGACAAATTGTCAAATCCTCTCCTCAAACACCATTTTCTTAACCAGCTACTCACTTCCCTAACTTGTCTTTCTTTTTCTAAGTCCTTGCCTTCAATTGACAAAAGTGATGAAAATGCTATTTGCATGCTAAGGGCTTGGTTCTTGCCCAGGACTCTCTAATTTTAGCAATACTTTCTAGACTCATTCTAGCACTGTTATTTCTGTCCATGTGCAATACCAGAAGTGGATGGTAGTGATCAGATTGGACATGCCTTGAAAGATTCTCTATCACAATTTAGATATATACCTTGTGAAGATAGCAGACTTCTTTACTGTTATTATCAGGTCAATAAAAAGCCTGCCTTACTATTCCTCATCAGGGAATCACCAACCACCACTATTCATATTTTCTTCTTTTGACCCTTGCTAGATCATCTCTCACTTAAGGAGACGTATCGTTATTCCCTGAATAACGCTTTTCCTCTTCAGAAGGCCTAGCTTCCTCTTCTTTAGTAAAAGCTCATATCTGTTGCTTAGTTCCAAGTGCTCAGTAGCACTTTTCTCTTTTTTTTCCTCTTTAGTATTATATTCTTTCACCTTCCAACCCCCTGACACTGTACTTATTGTTCTTTTGGTTCTCCTCTCTTCATTTTGCTTCAGTTCAGGCAAGTCTGCTCATATTCTGAACTTCTGGACATGGGTCAGAATTCTCTCTTGCCTTTTCAGACCCATTTCTTATTGAAGCTATTCTTCCAAAGGAAAAGCATTCTTCCAGCTCTTTTACCTTTTCCTCCAGGAGAGGAGGCTATCCGGCACTTTGAGCAGGATTAACAATTACTTGGTTGTGGTGGGTAGATAAACATAAACATCATGAAGTCTATGCAGGTCACACTATAAAATTCATCATGCTCTTCATACTCCCTGAAAGCAAGATTCTAACTACTTGGTTGTTTTATCAAGTAGCACTTTGGCCAACTCCCCTGGAAGATTCTTTTCATCTCCTTAGCACTTTGAAATTTATACTTAATTTCCTTCCCAACTTCCTCCTCTTTTTCCTCCTCCTCCTCCTCCAGCTCCAGGTCGTCATCTTCTTCCTCTTCCTCTTCTTCTTCTTCTTCTTCTCCTTCTTCTTCTTCCCCTCCTTCTCTTCGTTCTCCTGTATCTCCTAAGGAGATTTCCAAACTTTCTCTTCACTCAAGTCTTCCACCCTCTCAGTTGAGGACCCCATCCTTCACCGAGAAAACAGAAGCCATTTACCTTAAGTTCTCCCTTCTCTCATACTCCATTTCTCAGAACTCCTTGATATCACTCATCCCTTCTCTCTTCCTTTATTGTAATTTTTGATGAAATCATTTTACACATCAACATCAACTACTGCTCTTATACCTTTGATCTCATCCCCTTTTAGCTCCTATAGCAGACTGTCTCCACAATCAGGCCTCCTTTCTCTCTAATCTTTCTTTCTCTCCCTATCTATTTGTTCATTCCCCATTGTCTATGAGTATGTAAAAGAAACCTAATCTGTAAAAAAAAAATCCTCATTTAGCCCTCTCTTGAGGAACCGTCCTTTATCTCTCCTGCCTTCCACAGATCCACTCTTGGGGAAAGAAAAGTTGGCTCTCATTGCTTCTACTTCCTCTTTTGCATCTTGATCCCTCACAATCTGACTTCTGCGCTATCACTCATCTGAAATTCTTTCCAAAGTTACCAATAATTGCTTAATTGCCAAATACAATGGCCTTTTCTCAACTTTCATCATTATTGACTTTAGTGCAATATTTGAAATTATTTACAACCCTCTCCCCCTAGACATACTTTCCTTTCTGAGTTTTCATGACACTTTTGTTTTGGGTTTTGTTTTGTTTTGTTTTGTTTTTGGTTCTCCTCCTACTTATCTGAGCACTCCTCAGTCTTCTTTCCTATATCTTCATCCATGTGAGGATTGAGTCCTACGTCACTAACAGCCTATTGCCATGTTGAACTCAATGTCCCATAGGCAACTCAAACTCATTATGTCCAAAGCAGAATTCATTATCTTTCCCTCAAAATCTACTCATCTTTCCAAACTTCCCTATTTCTGTCAATGGCAACAAAATACTTTCCACTACTTTGGTTCGGAATTCCCATCATCTTCGCCTCCTCACTCTACATAATTAATTATCAAGTTTTGTCAATTCTGCATTGCTCAGCATCTCTTGAATTGGTCCTCTGCTTTCCACTCAAAGTTCTGCCACTCTGGTTCAGGACCTTATCTCCTCTCACCTCTACGTATCCTAATTAGTCTCCTCAAACCAAGTCTTTCCCCCTCTTCCATCCATTCTCCACATAGCTGCCAAAGTATTAGTCCAAAAAGCACAGGATGGACCACACAACTCTTCTGATCCACAACTACCTTGGGTATAATGAACTATAGCATATGTAGTGGAAAGAGCAATGGACTAGAAGTGAGGAGACCCGAGTTCTCACGTAAGTTGTACTACCAGCCAGCTTTAGGACTTGGAGCAAATCAAGTAATCTGATGGAGACTGTTTTTTCTATTAGATGAGGGAGGTTGGAGTTGGTGATATTTAACATTCTGATCAGAACGAAATCCTACGATCCAATTTATTTATAGCTGCCATTTCATTTTCTCAACCCCTTTGCCACAATGGATTTGATATCTCTTAGCCTAACCCACATAGGAGGATCTGCCATGCATCATTTTATCCCAAGACTTTCCATCTTTATTCTCTTATTCTCCAGGCCAGCTGCCTCCTGGAATTCATTTATTCATTCGCTCATTCAGAAAACATTTAAAAAGTAGGTGCTACATGCACCGTACCATGCTGGGCCCTACAGGAGATGCCAAGATAAATAAAATGTGGTGTTCAGTTTCAAGGAGTTTATATTCGAGAGAGAGAGACGAGATGAGATGAGATGTGTACACAAACATCATATTAGAATATGACAGGTGCCTATAACAAAGTATTATTACATTATATATGTTATTACATACAATATATAATTTTATTATATTAAATATTATACTGTTATATACTATATATAATAGTATTACATTATCTGTAGTATTATGCTACAGATAATACAATATGCAACAGATAACACAATAGTATATAATACACTAAAATATACAGTATATAATATAGTTGTATATAATATATTAATATATAATTATTATATTATCTTAATAATTGATATATTAATATATGATACAATACATACAATATACAGTAGCATATAATACAATAGCATATAATATACTATAATATATCATAATAGTATATAATAGCATTATGCCACAGATAATATAATACCACAGATATTACTATACTACCTGTAGTATACATGCTACAGGTAATATAACATTATTGTTATGGTAATTATATATATAATCCAATATTATTATTAATATTATATTCCTAAAGACAAGAGAAATCAATTTAAGCTAGGAAAATCAAGGAATTTTCATGGAAGAAACGGTATTTAAACTAGAAATTACCTTCAGAATCAAATGCAAGCTCTTCTTTGGGGCATTTAGAGGCCTGGGCCATCTAGTTCTCACCAACCTTTCTGACTCCATACTGGCCTTCACACACTCTGATTCAGTCTAATTGGCCTCATTGCTGTTCCTCACACACAATATTCCATTTGCTATCTCTGTGTCTTTACTCAGCCTGTCCCCCAGACCTAAAATGACCTTTCTCTTCATCTCAGCCTTTAGAATCCCCGGTTCCCTTCAAAGTTCAGCCTAAATGATACATTCTACCTGACGCCTTTCCTCATCTTCCTACTTGTTAGTACTTTCCTTCCTACTGAAATTATCTCACGTATCCATATATTTTGTCTCTACATGTATATGTATATATATGTGTATATATATATATGTGTGTGTACATATATTCGTGTATGTGTGTATATATGTATATATGTGTGTGTATATATGTGTATATATGTGTGTGTACATATATATGTGTGTGTATGTGTGTGTATATATATGTGTATATATGTATATGTGTGTGTATATGTATATATATGTGTGTGTATATATATGTATATATGTGTATGTATGTGTGTATATATGTGTGTGTGTGTGTATATGTGTGTGTATGTGTATATATATATATACATCTGGGTTCCTGTTTCCTTGGATAAAATGTGAGCTCTTTGAGAGCTGGGACGTTTTCATTTTTTTGTCTTTTTATTTCCAGCAACTAGCACAGGTCCTGATAAAATTAGACATTTGTTTAATAAATGTCTGTTTATTCACTGACAGAAAAACATTCTTCTAGCCCAAAGATGTCAAACACCCAGCTGCAACACTGTCGGCCTGAACCAGTTTAAAATGTAATTGGGAAATATTTGCCAAAATAAATAAAAATACAGTTGTTGTTTAGTCATGTCAGTTATGTCTTACCCTCTGTGACCCCATTTGGGGTTTTCTTAGCAGAAATACTGTAGTGGTTTGTTGCCATTTCCTTCTCTAGCTCATTTTACAGATGAGGAAGCTGAGGCAAACAGGGTTAAGTGATTTTCCCAGGGTCACACAGCTAGTAAATAGCTAAGGCCAGATTTGAACTCAGGTCTTCCTGACTCCATGGCTGACACTCTATCCACTGTGCCACCTAGCTGCCCCAACATAGAGTAAAACATAGATAACATTGCATTTTAAAGCTAGGTTATTATGTGGCTCACAGGGATCCTTACATACAGATTAGTGGCCCCTGTTTCTACGAATTTGACAAAACTGCTCTATGGAGAGACCTTTCACCATCGAGGGAGAAGAAACTTCATTCTTTGCACAAATAGCTGTTATTAGCTCTAGCACAGACACATACACAGCACACATAATTTCTCTTCCCCTTCATACCTGGGAAATCAAAGACCTCAATCTATGTTGTCCTTATGGCTATCATTTCAGGAGAGACCCTAGACATAAGCCATAAGTGCTGTTCTAGGGTGGGGTCATAATGATCCAGAAAGAGAGGGAGAAGCCTGGCCTTACCCTCACACTGTGGGTGGGGTTGGCCCCTTCACTCAGGAAGCAAGTACAGAACCTGAGTGCCTTAAGGGAACAGAGGAGACTGAGCCACAGATCACATATACATAATTTCTCATTGCCCCCAGGCAACTCTCTAAGACTCTAAATTGCCCAACAGGTGGCAACTCTTATCTGCATTGTTAGAGGGAATTTCCTTATTGAGAATTCCCCATACTTAAAAAATCACAGGTCTGGTTAAAAAAAAAAAACCAACATGGCAATTATTTGTGTAGATGCCATTTCTTCCCTATTTTAAGGTCCTGAAAAGATAACTTTTATCATGTCTATCCTTGTATTCCCACGGTCTTGATGTAGCAGGTGCTTAATAAAAATATGCTGAATTTAATTAATTCTATGAGATATTCAATTATTAAATGTTAGCTCCAATACCAAAAAAGTGTGAATATACATCCATCTCTACTAGTTTTATAAGCTTTTTTTTTTGCTTTAAGGTCACCAGCTTATATAAAAGTAGGAATATTTACATGTAATTTATTAATCTAAGGAGACATAATAGGAAAAAGCATTCTAAGAATCACTGGAAACTATCTCCTGAAGACTTCAGCTCAACGTACTCCCACAGCCCCAAAGGCCAAGAGGACGATCATCATCAGAAACAGCATGACAAGCAAAATAGGAAATATTCTACTCTTAAATGAAGAGAAGACATGCTCTTATAGGAAATATCCTGCTCTTAAATGGAGATGGGATATAGGGGCACCTTTAATGTTTTATGTAGTTCTAGTCCCCAAAACTCAGGAACAACATAGAAAAGGTGGGGAAGGCCCAGAAAAGGGTGACTATAAGGCAAACTGAGAGGCTGCTATTATATTACATGTATGGTACATTATACCATCCCAAGCACTTTTGCATATATTATCTACTTCATTAGGTTCTATGAAGAATCTTCAGAATTACAGAATCTGTGTGTTGGCAGGAAACCCAGCGGCCATGGAGTCCAATCTGTAACTGAACAAGAATCCCTTTGACCACATACCTGACAGGTGAGTCATCTAGTCTTCCCATCACGAAAACACTTAGAAACATGTGTACTTTTGAAAGTCATTTTTAAAAATACTTCTGATGACTAATTGTTAGGGAGATTACCCTTACATCAAGTCAAAAATTTCCTCTTTGAACCCTCCAACCACTGTTTCTAGTTTTGCCTTCAGGAAACAAGTAAAACAAATCTGATCCCTCTTCCAGGTGACTGCCCTTCATATACTCAATACACCTATCCCAACCCACTCCACCCCCCCCAACCCTGTCCAAAACTCGCCACATTTTCTCTTCTCTAGGCTAAATATTCCTAGTTTCTCCAACCAATCACCACATGGCACCACCATGACTGCCTTCCTCTGTCTAAGCTCCAGCTTATCAATGTCAGTGCTAAAAAGTGGTGCATAAAATCGAACACAGGGCTCCATAGGGGGTCTGATGAAAGGGCAAGTCACCTTTCCAGTCCAGCACATTATGCCTTCTCTTGGAGACACAGAGCTGACCAATAACCAAGGAGTAAACTGGGGCCTCAAGAGATGATATGATTTGCTCAGCATCTAAGTAAACACTCTACTCAAGAGAGATAAGTGACTTGGTCAAGGTTAAACAGAACAGGCAGTGCATAGCTTTGACTACAATCTAGGTTTCCTACTTATAGTCCTGTATTTTTACCACTAATTAGGAGGGTGGGAGGGAATGGAGTGTAGGAAGACAACTATGAATTTTCCATCTATAAGAAAAAGCAAGGGCACCTAGGTGGCACAGAGGATGGAGCACTAGCCCAGGAGCCAAGAGGACCTAAGTTCAAATATGACCTCGAGAACTTACTAGACCCTGCCCCAACTGTCTCCAAATTTTTTTAAAAATAAAAAGAGGAAAGCTGAAGGAGAAATCTGACCTGAATTTATAAAATTTTGAAAGCTGGACTTAGGGTACAATATGAACTTTATAAAATCTCAAAGTAGAGAGTTTTCATTCAAGCAGTGATTTTAAAAGTTAGTAGTTGTATAAATAAAAGGATCTATTATTTATAAAAGAACAGAATGGAATAGTAGTAGCATGAGCACATTTGTAGTTACGTGGCTTTGGGCTCAATTGCTGATTCTGTTACTTAGTAGCTATGTGATCTTGGGCAAATGACTTACCTACCCCTAAGTTTCAGTTTCCACAACTATCTTGGCTTTTAAAGTCCTTTATATCCTGTCTTCTTCCCACCTTTCCAGTGTTCTCATACTTGACTACGCTGAGTGTGCTCTTTGATCCTGCTACACTAACCTACAATGCTGTCTCACACAAGATATCCAATAGCCTGACCGTACGCATTTATACTTGCTGTCCCCAATGCCAGGAATGCTCTCTCCTCACCTCGGCCTCCTGGCTTCCCTGCCTTCTTTCCAGCCTCCCCTAAAATCCCACCTTCTGTAATAAGCCTTTCCTTTCCTGCCCCCACTGCTAGGGCCTTTCCTCTGAGATCATCTCTAATTTGTCCTGTATGTAGCTGGTTTGTACATAATTGTCTCCCTGTTGTAGCCTCCATTAGACTGAGTACCTTAAAAGGCCAGGACTATTTTTGTCTGACTTTGTATCCACAACACTTAGCATAATGTCTGGCACACAGTAGGCGGTAATAAGGGCTGACTTACTATTCCAAATTCCTACTTTACAGATTTGTTGTAATGGTCAAATGAGAATAATCATAAAATGCTTTGTAAATTATTCAGTAATAATAAACATGACCTATTCCACATTAGGTTCTATTTTTACAAAACTTATCCTAAAAGGTGGTGGGTGTTGTTCGGTCATTTCAGTCATGGCTGACTCTTTGTGACCCCGTGGGGTTTTCTTGGCAAAGATACTGGAGTGTTTTGACACATTTTCATCTCCAGCTCATTTTACAGATGAGGAAATTGCCCAGGGTCACACAGCTAGTAAGACTCTGATGCCAAATGTGAACTCAGGAAGATGAGTCTTCCTGACTTCAGGCCCAGAGCTCTATCCCTGCACCACCTAGATGCCCAGTATCAGAGTATACTGTTGTTATTCTTTGTCCCTTTTTTCCGAAGAGAACCAGTGACATTGCAAGGTGATGTTTAGACCTCGACTTGGATTTAAGTGAGGCTGAGTTGCACCAAGTCATCAGTAAGGATATGTGAATAATAGCACACGAAAGTGCTGCTACAAAGGCCTTTTAAGATCTTTTAAAGATATACATGAAGCAAATCAAAAGGTCCAGAGAGACCTATAAACTGGTGTATTTGAAGTACAAGTGTGATTTTTAGGTAATATGGAACAGGGGTGTGAGAGCTGATGGTCAAATTTTCAGTAAGAACATTTATGCCTTGGAAATAGGCAAAAGCTACACGTTAGGACTTGATTTATTGTTTTGTTGGTTTCTAGATTTAAGAGAGAAAATATTTATAATGTAGATTAAATGTAATAATGTTGATTATTAATAACAACGTAGAATACTTTTAATTAATTAAATTGATAATAATGTAGATTAAACTTAAAAGTTAGCCTTGTGCATACATTTTCTCCCCACCCACCTTTACTCCAAGAGGCAGTTATTAAACATTTATCAGCATAGCCCTGATATAGAGACACTGCCTGTAGGCAGTGAAGCCAGAAGATCATTTGTTTTCGGGTTCTTCCCCACTAAAGCTTCCCATCTCCAAACAATAAGCATTTACTAAATGTTTACTAAGTGAATGGTTTATAGCCACTAAAATCCACACTTGCACAGTCCATTTCGAGGGCATTTGAAACATTTTTGATCAATCAGATCACAAGATCATGAAATTCAGTTAGAAGAGACAGTATAAGTCATATAGTTCAATGCCTTCATTTTAGAAACAAGGAAACAGAAACCTAGAGAGGTGAAGAGACTTTCCTCGTGTTATACTGTAGGATGCAGTACTCAGGTCCTTGGCCCCAAATCCAATGCTCGTTTCATTAGATGATACTGCCTCTTATGTTTAAATGTGACAGAACAACCACCTCTTTTTGATGTGATTTCCCCAGCCCCATCCCCTATGAAGTAACGTATAAATGAGTGAAATACATTTTTTATTATTTTATTAAGAGAGAAGTTCCCCCACGATCATATCTACCTATGCAGACTACTTGAAAGTGGTACCAAAATACTTGGGTTGCCACAGGATGCAATAACCACCAGTGGGTGAATCAAGTTCGCTATCCTATGTTATAAGGAGACTGACTGCTACAGAGACCAGATCAGGTTTATTTTAGGGTCCCAGGCTGTATCACTACAATCTGTGACTTATCTTTTTTTTCCTACATTATATTCACTGGTGTCATTTTTATCTGAAATATAAAGTGTTTCACTTCAGAAATGCCTTGGCATTAATGATGGAGTAGGTAAGGTGATATTTTTCTTTTTCAGAAGTGGGATCATCTGGGCAAAATGATTCTTCAAGTTAAATAATTAGAAAAAATATTATTTTAAGACTTCGGGGAACAGATGGAAAAATTCCAGTTTAAGATTGAGTGGGTACAATTGTTGGTTAAGACAGGAGATGGCTGGTGCTTTGTTTGATACAGGGCCCTGGTGAATGAGGGTGCAGGGATGAGAGTACATTCCTGTGCCTTTATTATCCTATGTACAGAAAAGCAGTCCCTGTCCTACAAATAGGTGAGGGAATATTTCAGTAAGCAGAAGAGGCCCTCACAGCAGTCAGCACAGATGAGGGACAAAAGCCACACCCCTCTTTCCCTGGAGTATATATCAGTTCACAGGAAGGAGGAATGACCCAGATTTAGAGCTGGAGAGGACCTTAGGCATCACCTAATCCAACATCTTTGTTCAGGGGAAGAAACTGAGACCCAGAAGAGTATAACATCTTGCCCAATGTCATACAGGTAATAAGTGTCAGAGCTGGGATTTGAACACAGGTCTCAACTCCCAATCCAATATTCTTTTCACCACACTAAGGAGGAACAGAAGGCTTGGCAAGGCAGAAGTAGAGTAGAGAAGGAACATCTCATACTAACGAGATGGGGGAAAAGTGCCTGCCTCATCCCTTAGCACTTCAGGAAAAGGAATCCCCAATGAAATAGAGGGGGAATTCCCATACTAGAACTAATCACTATACCTCCTATGCTTTTTCAATCCCTAATACTAAAGTTTATGAAAATAAAATGTCATCAAAATACATCCTCTTTATTAATAGAGGCATTACTGTAATTATGGTGGGCTGGCACATCCGGGAGACACATTTCTTCCTCAGAGGTTTGGAAATTATCTGTTCCTATTTACTCTGCAGAGCAACAAAGTCTTACTTATGGGCTCAAGAGTCTCCAACGTGCTTTGAGCAGCCCAATCTAAAGAATATTTCATTAATACTTTTTTCTTAGAAGAAGTACTTTCTAAATATTTCAGGTGTTTTATGAGGCCAGTACAGAAAGCAAACATAAAACTTTGGAGTACTCATTCTTCATAAGCTTCAAACTCTAGGTCAAAAATATAAAGGGTAACCTCAGGCCCCATGGACCAAGAAGATTGCTTAGAACCCAAGAAGATTAGACTAGGAGTCAAAAGACCTGGATTCCAGTTCTGACCCTTAAACTGAATGGTTATGTGACCTTGGGCAGTTCACTTGACCTAGAATATTAAGAGCAAGGAAAGTCCAGTAAGCAGATGTGGGGTAACTTTTCTCACCTGAAAGTTGGGGGTAATAATTAATCCCTGCCTACCTGTTGAGGTAAGCCATAAAATCACAGATAGACTGCTGGAAGTGTCCTAAGAGACTATCTAACGAATCCAACCCTCTCATTTTACAAATGAAAATTTGAATCCTAGAGAGGTCCAACACCATGTGTGGAAAAATGTAAAATGCTTAAAATTGTTCTATAGAACACATTCTGATTCACTGAAAAAGCTCAAGGATTACTGCTCTTATATAACTTTTGTCCTTAAGCTGTTCAAAGGGACCCACATTATAATCCTTTAGCCCTTTGTTAGGATGTGAAGAAACCAGCTTGTTCAGAGGAAAGTGAGAACAAGGAGGCTTTTAACTATAGGCTACTAGTTGAAATTCAGGCTAGGTAAGTGTGCTCAAAGTAGCACTGGCCAACTCACGTGAGGAGTTCATTATATTACTGAACCTTTTTCAGACTATTAATATCATGAGATTAGCAGAATTTCGAATTGGAAGTGACCTTACCAAACATTCTAATTAATTCTTTTATTTTACAAATAAAGAAACAGTGACCCAGACAGTCTAAGTAATCTGCTCAAGGTCACAAAGTCAAAATTCAAACTCAGGTCCTCTGGCTTCCAATCCAGCACTTGCTGTTTCCCCAACATTACAGTAGCACAGAGCAGTGTCAGAGTTGGTGACTACATATAGGCTGCTGGGCTGCAGTGAAACATATGATTAATATTAGTTTACATAATCTTTCCTCTCATCTTTAAATATCATGATATTATGTATACTGGCAGCTAGGTGGTGTAGATAATAGAGTGCTAGACTCAGAATCAGAAAGACCTGAATCTGAATCCTGCTTCAGACACTTACGAGTGAGTGAATCATTTAACCGAGTGAGTCATTTAACCATATCTGCCTCAGTTTCCCATCTATAAAATGATCAGGCTGGACTTGATGACCTCTTTCTTGACACAATTAGATTATCGTATCCACTAAATGAATGCTAGAAAACAGGAGACATGATCATATATTTCTTAATTTACTTTTTTCATAATATCCTTAATGGGGGAAGAATTATAAATCTTAGGGAAAAAAATTAACCATTCTTGTAAACTTGCTAAACAAAGTCTAGTGAGACAATAGATTAATTTGAGCTAAGAGGGCAAAACTTCATGCACCAAACTTTAGGGTAATGAAGTTATTTAATTTTTCTTATTGAAAGATTGTAATAATCACAGATAATATAAACTGACACTGACTTCTCCCTAATAAAAGATAGAAAAGGAAAACAGACTTCTATTACATTACGGTCAATTTTGTTAATGCTTTTTCTTCATATAAATTTAATGACATCCCTGCATCACTGACAACCTTACAAGATGCACTTACCATTCTGCTTGTGTATAATAATTTTATTTAATTAGTGCATGGGTGTCCAACTATCTGGATGTACTCTGTTCATTTGCATTTGTATTTTCACTGTAAGGAAAGGGACTCTAGACCGAGAGACAGGGATCTGTTGTTCAGTTGTTTTGGTCACGTTTGACTCTTTATGAGTCCAACTGGGGTTTACTTGGCAAAGATACTGGAGTAGTTTGTCATTTCCTTCTCCAGTTCATTTTACAGATGAGGAAACTGAGGTAAACAGGGTCAAGTGACTTGCCCAGGGTGACATAACTAGGAATTGTCTGAGGCCAGATTTGAACTCAGGAAGATGAGTCTTCCGGCTTCAGGCTTGACACTCTAGCTATCGTACTAACTGCCCCTAGAAACAGAAAACTTGGGTTTTATTCCAGGCTCTACTACTAACGGAATGTCTTTAGGCAAGATATTTCCAAAGACTCTTGGAACCTCAGTTTCCAGATCTGCAAAATAAATATGCCTCACATTCAAAAGGGCTTTCAAAATTAGAAAACACTTCCATTACAACAATGCTGTGAAGTAAACGGTGTATTATTATATCTACTATTTAAGGATGAGGAAATACCAACTCAAAGAAGTAAAATTACTCACCCAGGGTCACTCAGTGCAAAAGCTAGCTAGGGTCCCTACATCATGCTGCCTTCTATGAGAATTAAACTAGATATTCACTCAGGGCCCTCTAACCCTCCAATCTTAGGATTCTCTCTGTCTTAGATGGATTGATAAAGTATGTACCATAGAGTTATAATTACAAAGGGAACTACTAACCAGTGTTTTCGATGCTGCTGACATTTAATCAGGCAAAATCATCACTGATGAGCATTTTCATAGGATGCAAATAAATGACAGTTTTTTCAAGTGTGGTAATGGAAAAAACACTAGAAAGATGTGAGTTTGGATATCGTCTCTAACATCTCGTATCTATGTAATCATTGGGCAAGTCACCCAACCATATCCCTAAAATGGAGGTAACACCTCTAATACCTACCTCAAAGAGTTCTGAAGATAAATTGAATATTATGTCACATACTTTGTAAGCCTTAAAGTCCATTATAAGTATCAATTCTTATTATTAATATCAGTAAGCACTTATGTAGTTCTAATCTTATGCCAAATCAAAAGTTTTTGATAACCCCTTATAATAGCTAATCTTTCCTTAGACCTATAGTTAAGAAATATTTCTTAAAACAAATAACAGACTTTCCCTCCATTCATCACTGGGAAAAAGACTGGTTTCTTTTAAATGTCTAATCTGAGTATTCTCTGCCAGAGTGCCTTATGTTTTCTTTGAAAGGTACCCTATGAACTCATCTCAAACAAAGCGAAAAGAAATATTAATCATCTTTAAAGTAAAAGAACATTGTCAAGTCTCTTCCAGTGGGAAAAGAAATTGTTACCTTTATAGTAGGGCAATGAAAAAAACTCAGAAAAGCATCTACTTAAAATAATACTTTATTAAAATACATTTAAGACAACAAAGTCATCTCGGTGAGCTGATGGAGAATCAAAATAAAGAACAGGTATAAATGCTGAAATCTAGGCCACAAAAAGCTTTCACAACAACCAGCAGACAGTGACAAAATAATTCTCCTGATATGTACCTGGTTGTATATAAGGAAAAATGAAAGTCTTGTATGATAATTACATCAGTGTAAGTAAAATGAAGAATTAACACATTACCAACAAGTAGAACGAGGCCAACAAAGCCTAGTCCCTTCTCAAAAGCTGCCAATGTTCTAAAGACGCAGATGTCTGCCTCACCTCTTCACTTTACATAAAACAATTATTTTTTAAAAACTTTGAAAGTATAAAATAATCACAAAAGCACAAAGCACTTCAGCAAATTCTAGAAAAGTTGGGATGTTAGCTAATATCAATCCGTCTGAAAAATTTCTGTCTCTTATAAAGAGAGTACAAGGAGAGTTGTGAAGATTTCTAGTACTGATGACTTACATTATTCTCATGTAGCCATCAGGGTACCCTTAGCAAATCAGAGGTTCTCCATACATTCCTCATACATTAGTTAAAATCAATAACTATATGTATGAGGTGATGGAGTTGCTTTTTGTATAAAGCTTTTATCTCATTTCAGTGACACATAAAAGTTCACGATGTGTATAACCTTGGAGCTCATGACTGTCAGGATCTTTTTAATACAATCTGCTAATACATATTGTGGCTTTGTTTGACGATCTGCCTCATGGATATGCCCAACAGTAAGTACCACTTACAGAACAAATCAGTCAGCTAACTATATGCTCTATTCCCTTTAAATTGGAAGGAATGAAATAAGCATTTAGTAAATGCCTACTATGTGTCAGGCACTATGCTAAGCGCTTCACAAATATCTCATCTGATCCTCACAACAGCCCTAAGAGGTAGATACTTTTATTCTCATTTTATAGAAGAAGAAGTTGATCCAGACAGGAGTTAAGTGACTTGCCCAAGGTCACACAGCTAGTTAAGTGTCTGAGGTCAAATTTGAATTCTGAACCAGCCCGGAACACCTCTCTGCCTAGGTGAAGAGAGAATCTACGTTGTTGTAAAAAACAAACAAAAAAACCCCATACATTAAAAGAACTGGAAATGGAAAGTCTTGTCAATCTAACCAATATCTGATCATTCCAAATGTACCAGAAGTTTGCATACTATTTACATAGATATTAGTATATGCTTTGTATTTTGTTCTGATACAGGTATATCTAGGAGGCTACCGCTATAGTTTCTCTCCATTCTCAAAATGTGTAACAGGACAAAATACTCACAAGTGGAAAACACATAAAAGTTACTATATCAATAGTACAAAATGGGTATTTTATCCGCCAAGAAAAATACCCAGAAAGGAGGGATCCACTGGGTGACAAAGCATTTCTTAGTCATACCAAAAGCATCACTTTCATTTCCATACTGCTATACACTCTTAATGGAATTTACTGGGCAAGCATTGGGCGAACTGAAAACTATAAAAGTTTTCAGAATAAAATATATTTTCAAAGACACTGAAACCCTGAAAACCCAGGATTTTGGTCCACATTTTGCCATGATTTAAAAAATCTGTTTAAACAGGCATGTTTCCTCTCCTACCTCTCTCCTCCTGGCAAAAATTTATTTATAAATGAGCTAATCGGGGAAAGGCTATTTCGAGTTTACACTTGAGATTTCCTGCCATTTCCCCAACATCCGATCTTATAAACAATCTCTAGGGCAAAACCTAACAATCAGATTGGAGTCTTATCTGTCTTTGTGATTAAGCGACCGGAGGAAGAGAGCACAGAGGGAAAGTCAGACGGCCAAGGTTTTGGATGACTGCCTATGGAGAATGCAACTAACCTTCAGAGAAGGAAGCTGATTTATACTTTAACCCTCAAAAGAAGGAACACTTGAAAAGCATTTTTCTTGGACCAGCCACAGAAATAAAGTAAATTATCATTAAAGAAATTATCCTTTTAGAAATGGGAAAGTTATCTTTATGGAAATAGGGAAGTCATCTTCATTAATCAGGTATGTAAGACCTTCCATTAAGCCTGTTTATATGTTTTCAAGAAGTCACCGGAAGTCTTGTTCAGTAAAGAAACACCTTCTTTTATAGGAAAGTACCTAATCTTTCAGCACCTGTTAACTAAACTTATTGCACCTTCATTTCTTAGAAGACTAAGGTAACTTGTAATTTTCCATCTTCCCTACAACCCGAATAGGGAGTTTACACATCTATGTATTACTTCCTTTTTTTTTCCAGTGGGGATTGAATTTTTTTTTTTTCAACCTTCCCCTTTCCCAATCTCGAAAAGACACGTAGTCCAGCAAGCACATGCACTGGTGTGTACACACACATACATACACACACACACACACACACACACCCTCTCTACCCAGAAACCTCCAGCAAACAACTTGACAAGAAAGACTCCGAGGGCACCAACATACTTTGCATAACAAACGTATGGAATGAGACAGACGAAACTGGTTCCTAACTCACATTTGCGGGGTTCACCCTCCGTCCCTCTATTCCTACAGATGAAACTGTATCCTGGCATTTTTTAAAGCAAAAAAAAAAACACCCCAGAATCAGATGCATTTAAAACACAACCGAGGCAGAGAAGTGGGTAGCATCGCAAGCACATTGCACAAAACCTCCCAGTCCGGGGAGAAGCCTGCAGAGCGAACCTAGAGAAAACACGGGGAAATGCGACACGAGAACTAAGCTTGGTTACCGAACAAGAAGCGTCACAATAAGAGGTAGAATGGTGTTCACCAGGGTTCTGTAAAGCAGCTGCATGTGGCACTAGCGTCTTCTCCTGTCCCTACCGCCTGCAGCCGCCCCCGTAGCCCCATGCAGTGGAGGAGGAGGGTGAAGGGGCCCCCGTGCGCGCTCTGCTCTCCGCACCTCGGCGGCGGCGGCAGCAGCAGCCGCAGAGCTGCCAGCGCGCTCCGTTCCTCCTCTCCCGGGAACGCGCCTCCTCCTCCCTGCCCACTCCTGCGAGCACGGAGCTCAGCCCTGCCTTGCCTTGCCCAGCCCTGCCCAGCCCAGCCCAGCCCAGCCTGCTCCCTCCTCTCGGCTTTCCTGGCAGGGCTCTCGCGGACGCCCATGCGTCTTGCCTTGAAGGTGCACGCGCTGCAGCTGTAGGTGAGGACGGGGCTCCCCCTGTTGCCAAGGGCCGGTCTCTAAGGACGCAGGAGTCTAACCTTATGGGTGGATCAGGTAGTCGTTGAGGCGGAGAAACTGGGACCAGAGCTTGGAGGGAAAGGGATTTTGAGCTGGCGTGGATGGTTTCCTGAAGGAAGGAGTACTGACTACTTTGTTTGGAAGCATCAGGGGAGAGTGCGGAGAGTAACCCAATGGCAGTGACTCATTCAACTGTGGTAGTTCTTGGGGGAGGTGAGCCTTGCCTTCCTTTCCTTTCCCTTACCCCCACCCCCACCCCACCCCCTTCTTCCCTCCTCTTCCTTCCCTTGTCCCTCTCCCAACTACTCTTTGCTCAAAAGAAACTCCTAAAACAAAACCAAAACAAGAAACAGGCCACTGTTATTCTCCTCATTAACACTACCTCTGGTTAATACTTATACATTAGCCTAGTTTGGAGACCATCCTGAATTTTCTAATGGTACCAGTATTTCTCAAGGTCTTCACAGGTTCTACCTACTGGAAAAACGTTCCATTGTGTTTTTGCCAATACCTAAGTAGGTGATGAATTCTTTGGTGATGACCGCCCATGAAGCCAATTAAAAAAAAGAAAGAAAAATGTCAACAGAGTTGGCAGTCCCCCTCCACTTCCACGTTGTAGTGGATTGGTGGGGTAGAAGAAAAGTAGATAGAAGATTCCAGGAATTATACTTTTCATGACCTATTAACATTACCTTAACTTTATTCTACATATGACATACAGCTGATACTGGGGAAAAAGCAGGGAATGTTTCCCCGCTCTTAACACACTACCTGGCACATAGTAAGCCATTAATAAATGCTTATTGGCTGATTGTCTAGGATACCCTTCCAGATCTAGATTTATGATCCTATTAGCGTGGTTGTCTAATGACCAAAAACTTGACAGACTAGTAGAAAAAAATAAGCCACACTAGAACTGATAGTGTCACTAAGGGAAATCTGAAGATGAAAAGAAATGGTAGATTTTCCTTGGAGTGAGAGTGGGGTTAGAAGAGTTGGTTTAATATCCCCCAAAGGCAGTAAAACATATATCAAGGAACCCTGAGTCTTCCCATCTTTCAGTGGTCTGGAAGCAAAATGACCACTATGAAGAATCTTGCAGCTCCTGCAAGAGCAGAAGTCAAGAAGTTCTGTGAGGAACCTGACAAGATCCAATCGATCAACAAGCATTTATCAAACACATACAAAGTGCCAGGCACTGCGCTACAAAGACAAAAATGCAATCCCTGCCCTCAAGGGAGGCATACATATAATTAATACAAAATTAAAGTAATACGAAGTAAAAACAAAGTACTTTGGAGGGTGGCACTATCAATTGGGTGGGGGGGGGAGTCATGAGGAAAGAAGGAGATGGCACTTAAGCCAGGCTTTGAAGGAAGCTAGGGATTTGAAGAATCAATGGTGAAGAGGGAATATATTCCAGATATGGAAGCCAGCCTGTGTTTAGGCACAGAAGGGAAATGGAATGTCACATGTAAGGATAAGTCAACAGGTCAGTTTTGACTAGAATATTAAATACCTGAATGAGGCTGAAGTCTGGAAAGGTAAGCTATAGTCTGTGAAGGACTTTATATACCAAACCGAGGAGTTTGTATTTTATCCTAGAGGCAATAGAGAGGCTTTGGAGTTTCTTGAGCAGAAGAGGGACAGGATCATAGGTCTCAAGCTCAAGGGATCTCAGAGGTCATCTAGTCCTGCCCTTTTATTTTACATTTAGTTGAGTAAACAGGCACTAGGAAGTTAAATACTTTGTCTGAGATCATACTAGGAGTCAGGCAGGATTTGAACCCAGATCCTCTGATGCCAGAGCCTGTGTTCTTTCCATATGATCAGCCTTGTGCTTTAAGAATAACACTCTTGGCAACCTTGTGAAGTATGGAACAGAATAGGAAGACCATTTATGAAGGCTGTATAGGATTGCAATGTTGTTGTTCAGTCATTTCAGACTCTTAATGACCCCCTTTGGGGTTTTCTTGGCAAAGACAGTGGAATGGTTTGTCATTTCCTTTTCTAGGTCATTTTACAAATGAGGAAACTGAGGCAAACAGGGTTAAGTGACTTGCCCAGGGTCACACAGCAGTAAGTGTCTGAGGCCAAATTTGAACTCAAGTCCTCCTGATTCCAGGGCCAGCACTCTATCCACTGTGCCACCCAGCTGCCTACTTCTTCCTGGTTATTTAGTTTAAAGATTCGAATAAAATGAAACACTTGTGGTCTAACTAATAGTTAAAGAGATTTACCTAAGTAAATCATCGCAAGGGAGTGATATTCAAAAAAGATATACAGTGAGGACATCAGAATAGATTGAGTTGAGCACAGCTTTCCAGTCTCCAGGTTTCCTTCCCATCGTGTTCCTAAGGAGGAGTTCCTCTTGGCTTTTTGTACCTAGGTGAGGGGGAAGAGATTTCAATGGCCTGAGCCAATTTATAGTTTTAATACCTTTTAAGGAAAAAAGGCCAGTTCGCATAGGGGGATTGTAGAGTGGGGTGGGGTAGGGTGGGCAGAAGGACTGGACTTTGATGTAGAAAAGTGGGAAATAGTAAGAGACAAAAATATTTAGCTTAATTATCCCCATTTCCCATAAAAGTTTGACCAAAATAAAAGTCACTCTAAGGAGAAAGCCAAAAATAACCTAAAACCCACCTGAGGGAGCAAACCAAGATCTCCTTGCCAATTTCCCAAATTTTAGATTTAATGTCATTTTCTAGCTTTTAAAATATAACTACTTTGGGGTTAGAAGATAATGCTTCTGTTATTTCATCTCCTCACCAACTCAAGCTGTACTAGGCAGTAAGGATTTCTGTTTTGGGAAGAAAGTTCATTCAATGTTAGAAAAAGTATCATACAAATTTTACTAATCCTGTAAAGTTATTCATATTTTTTCTAAAATATTTTTAAGGTCTTATTTTTTTCATGTAAAGAAATTGTACTTTCTATGTACTTAGGACATTTATATACTTAATTTTGTTATTCCAGAGAAACAATGTAAGATGTAGATTTGAACAACTGCCCTGGTATTGCAGTTGGAACATTTCAGAACGTCATTAACTAGGAGTGGTAAGAACAGAAATCAATTTTAAATAAAATGCTTACACTACCAAAACTCCTTCGAAGACCTTTGCCTCCAAAGACCCACAACAAACCACTTCACTTAAAGAAAGGAAAAATTGAGTCAGGTATGTAATATTAATCATAGAACCCCTCAGTCTCTATAGTTTGGACTTTAAGATAAGCAGTAATGACAAAGACACACTATACAACTGAATTTTATAGAATAAAATAAATAAAGACTTGCCTGACACCCAATCGGTTTCCAACTTACATCTCCAAATTTCTCTATCATCCCCAATCCAGCACAGTCTTCCCCCTAAACAAGCTGGTGTATTGTATCTCCTCATATTCTGCACATGTGCATGATTCTATACATGTACATATTCATTCCTTTATGCCAATGTTTACACCATTTGCCCTTCCTATGTTGCTCACCCACTCAGCCTTGCCTGAGAGTCTGATTTCTGTGAAGCTTCCCCCAACACATCTAGCAAATTTATCTTTCTAAAGCATGTTTAATCACATCATCCCTTTTTCCATTCCCAGCTTTATGGAACCTAGATAGAAAAGGAAATTTAGGCATCATCAAGTCTGACTTCCTCCCACCACAAATAAGGAAACTTACAGAAAGGTTGGCTTAATGATGGTGTCTTGTCTCCCCAACTGGATAAGTCTCTTAAGCACAGGGAATATTATATCTCTTTCTCTCTTCATTTCCTAGTGAAATCAAGTCAGTAAGCATTTATTAAGCACCTACTATGTGCCAGGCACTGCACCAGTTTCTGGGGATACAAAGAAAGACAAAAAATAGATTACTCTCAAGGAGCTCACAGTCTAGTGGAGGAGAGACAACATGCAAACAACTATATACAAATAATAGGTATCTACATAGATATCTATAATAAAGACATATAGATATTCAAATAGTTAGATTGATTCTGTGTCTTTTTAATTGATCCTATCTACAGTTAATTGATTTGTCCTGTAACTACCTAACTCGTGATTTTTTGTCTCTGAACTTAATTCAGAAATTTAACTAGCCTGTAATGAGTTAAGTTTAGAAATTTTGTTTTCCTGTTCATCATTATTCTATTCTTGTGTCAAGGAAATCTGTTGTCCTTGAAGGATGCAGGTGAATACCGGGGCTTCTGGTCTAGTATCTTTACAAACTGAGCTATCCTTCAAAAATGTCTGGTTTGTCCACCAAACATGTCTGATTGGCTGTGTCCATCCTTGCAGATGCAGCTGGACTCAAACAATGAATATTTCTTGGTCACAGGTGGGAAGGAGGAGGTTGTTGCTAGCCTTCATTTCCAATTTCTACCCAATCAAATTTTCTTCCATCTATAATGCTGGCCTTCTCATTTTCTGTACTCCCCCAAACTAACTGGGTCTTAGCTTTGCTGAGGAAACTGAGATCCTATTTGCTGATAAATTCATGCTTTACTAATAAATTGATTGTGCTCAGTACTTTGTACCCCAGTCTACGTTTTTTAACTATTACAATATCTGTATATCCATATTGACATCTATCACTTGTATATAGTTGTTTGCGTGTTGTATACATGTGTTCATGTGTATAGATATCTATGTATCTATGTAAGGTATTTCACAATATTTAAAGCACTATAAAATGCCAGCTATTATTGTTACTACTACTATTGTTATTATTATTCATAGAAGTAAGAGGAAGGAAATAGAACAAGTGTAGTCCTCTCATTTGAAGAGAGCCTGATGGTGAATGAAATGATGCCCAACGGAAGGGTCATGCTAGGCTAGTTTTTTTTTTCTTTCTAAAGGCACAGAAGCCAGCTCAGGGTCAAGAAGCAACATGTTATAAGGTGTACAAGAGGATATGTTTGAGATTAGAGCCTAAAGATCTTGAAATCCTTTCTCCTGACATCTAGTGTGCAAGTCAGAATTTTCCTGTGCCCGGTGTTCTCATCACTATTACAGGATAAGATAGCAGCATGGTCACTGATTCCCAAGGCTCCCATCATTTCCGTTTATCAATCAGTTCCTCTTTACTGGTGAGACTCTAGACCAAAATACCAGTTCTCCAATTGCTTTTCCTCCATTCTAAAATCCAAAACTATAAATAAGGGAAATAAAGGATATATGTGATACTTTGGTTTTAATAGATGTCTGACTTTGATCCAAATAGTTGAAATCCTTCATTACAACCTTGTCTTTCCAGGCAGCTAGGTGGTGCAGTGAGTAGTGCACCGGCCCTGTAGTCAGGAGGACCTGAGTTCAAATCCAGGCTCAGACACTTGACACACTTACCGGCTGTGTGATCTTGGGCAAGTCACTTAACCTCAATTGCCCTGCCTTCCCCCCTCAAAAAAAAACAAACACAAAACTATGGCTTTCCTCTGTGCCAACCTACTTACCACCACACAATATATAGAGTGTCTCAAAATTTTAGTGCCATTTTAAGCTATTTGGAATATCCTGTATATTAAATCTCAGGTTACTACTTCCTGATACACCTAAGCACTATTCCACCTCCATAAAATAGCTGGAGAAGGGGAAGACATCTTTCTAAGTAAAGAAAGCATATGTTTCTATCTTCTCCTTTCAGCCCCATAGTGTCCTAAGTGCCTAGCATTGGGGATACTCAGCGACATCCTAGACACAACCCTTAGAAGGCAGCCTGTCATCTGGATAAGTCACGTACCTGCACAAAGCTGTCTCTGAACCTCTCATCGGAGAGTCAATGACTACTAGAATGTATCTTTTTTTCTTGGGAAAGTAATACATTTCTTTGCATCTTCTGGCAGTTTGGGATTCTCTTTTTAATTATATGGAGAAAGAGAGTTGGTTGCATTTCAGAGAGTATTTGCTCAGGGGCACTTCCCTTTTTTTGTGTGATGGACTCCCTTTGGCGATTGGGTAAAACCTAAGGACATCTTATCAGAATAATATTTTTAAATGCATACAATAAAACACACAGGATTACCAAAGAAATTAATTATATCGAAAGAGAGTTATCAATTTTTTTTGAACACTACACAGATACCAAGTTAAGAACCCCTGGGCTCTTAAATACATTCTTTGTGATGAGTCTCAAAAACATGTATAGCCTTGGTAGTTTAGCATATCTTTTATCAGTCTTCTTTAGTGTCATTTTTCTACTCTCTAACCTCTTAACCCTGGTTTAGACTCTTCCTTTACCACTTTGGCAATTTTCTTCTTTGTTTTCCTGTTGGGACGTTTCTTTCAGTCTATAAAGAAACACCCTATAAAGGAAAGTTCTCTCTGCCATGTTGGCAAATAGAGAAGTATTCATCCAATTTCTTCCCTAGGAAGGAGACCAACTTCTATTTAGTATGCAGGGAATACTTGATTGCTTTAGGCAGAAATAGAAACAAGGCACAATCTGTTTCCCTCCCTCTCTCCATACATGACAAATCTGACGTCATCAGCACTTTGTGACTACCCTGTAGTCTTCACTGCTAACTGGCCTACCAAACTATCAGTTTGCTTCATGCAGGGACCTATAGTGGAGGCTCCTAAACTAAAACTATGCTCTCCCTTATTATCTCCAGAGTCCTTGGGTGCTTAGTGATCAGTGACTGGTAATCTCCTATAAGACCTTAATGCAAATAGCAACTTTAATCCACAACTCTTTATCAAGATAGTTTCAAAGAAGAATTTATAACTCCCTGTTTCCAACCCTTCTGCTTCTCTTCCTTTGTTCTCCTCTTTCTATCCCACTGTTGCATACTTACTGCTTTTCACTTATGGACTTGAAGAAAATATAGGCTTTGGATTGGTGGAGAGGAAAAGGGGAACATTTCAGGCAAAGTAAATAGTATGAAATGTGTAGGCAAGAATGAGAATTTTTCTACGTAGTTATCAGTAAAAAGAATGACCCGACTAAAACAGGGGATTTCATGTTGTGAAGTAATAGGAAATGAATCGATAGGTAAGGTAGGACCAGCTATAGGACAACACTACACTAAGTGGGCTCAGTTTGATAGGCAACAAGGAGCTACGGTCAATCCTCAACTTTCACAGGGGTAATATTGCCAGAAAACAAAGCAAAAGTAAAAAATAGGAATGTTTATATATTGAACCTATGGGAAATAGGGGGCTAGATTCCTGCAACCACCAAAAACTGTAATCTTTAGCTAGAGATTACAAAAAAATACTTTTCTGTATATAAGTATTTATAACAAAATGTTAATTCTGATAATATATACGTTTCCTAACACAATAATCATGAAATAACATATAAAATGCAGTAAACAAAATAAAATTTGTAACATGCAAAACATTTTCCCTTGCTAGTAATTCCCTAGAATTCTGTGACCTTTTGTGCTAACATCTCAATTAAAAAAATTGATTCCAGACAATATTCATGTGTCATAACACATGAAATCTATTGTACCATAAATACTATATAGCAAATAAAATTCTTAAAACTAAAATGTTTTTAAACTTACATCTTACCTTCCACTGTGTCAGATGGCAGTGTGAGGGCATTGTATTGTCTACTGTATTGCTGTAAACCTCTTTACCTTGGCCACCCTGTGAAAACCTAGGGAGAGGAGGTTGCTTGGACTTTAGTCACTGCCATCAGAAGACACCAAAGTCCCAACATCACCTCCAATACTCTGTGCCTCATGGCTGGTGGATGGAGTTGGAGATGCACCAGCTTGAAATAAACAATCAGGGAAGTCAGCTTTGTGAGCTTTTTGAGATCCTCAAGGGTCTCTATGGGAGCAGAGCAAAAGCAAATTGACATTTAACCTCGAGGCTGTGATCTATGATGGGATCAGTGAAGCACCTAGTAAGATACCAGGAGCTCCACAAACTTGTGCATCAGGCCTCATTTTTCTTTTCTTTACTGTGCATAGCTGCAAATGTGCATGTAGCCAACATGAAAATAAAAATGAGGTTACTAATAAAATCACACAAATGCCTGAAGCTGTGAAAGTTAAACATGCAAATGTTGAGGATTGATTATATTTACAGTTTTAAATGGAAGAGTGACATGATCAAAACAGTATAGAAAAGAAATGATTTTGGTTGCCATTTTTAGGCTGTCCTAGGATGGAGGAAAAAAAGATGAGAGGTTATTTTACAGGAAGCTCTTTTATAATTTTAAGATTAAGGTGATGAGTGTCACAGACTAGGATGTTGTCGATAGAAATAAAGAGAAAGGGACAAGACCAAGTAATGGTTATAAGAAAGACTGATAGGATTTTGTGACTGATTAATTGTGAGGAAGCAAGAAACAGATACCATTGAAAATGACATCCAAGATTTGGAGTCATCTTAATGGAACTGTGAGAATGATGGTACCATGAACAGAATGGAGATTTAGAAAAGAAAAATAGTTTTGAAGAGGAAAGATGTTGCATTTTAGACATACTGGAGTTTTTTAATCGTGAAATATTTACTTGGGATTGAGAGGAAATGGCAGAACCTCAAATTGGAAGTATGCTGAAGGCAATTAGACCTATGGAGCTAGAGCTTGGTCAAAATATCAGGGCTAGAATTGTTGAGTTGAAAATTAATAACATGGAAGATGATAGATGAAGCTATAGATGTCCTACCCCCTCTTCTTCACTAGTTCAAGTCCTATCCTCCTTTTTATATCCAAATCAAGTTTTCCATCCTTCATAAAACCTTCCTTAATAGTTTACAGTAAATTTCTCATTGCTTTGACTTTTTGGCCTTGCCTATTTATAATATTCATTTGCCACTTCATCGTTGACTGTCCTATGACATCTCTTCTGTTTTTATCTTAAGTCATTATTTAATTCATGTTTTTCTCCCTAAACTTTCATATGTGTTTGTGTTTATATACATATGTGTGTATGTCTATTGAGTAGGTTCATCAAGGGAAAGGGTCTATTTGTTATACTAAGTAAGTACAATAATTTCATGACTGAATAAAATCTGAATATACGTTATATTAACTCAGGGATCATTGTATTTTATTGACCAAAAATATTGATTAATAAACAAAATCTCAATATTTTTCTCCTTTTCCTTCTCCTCCCCACCCTGTAATTTAGCTATCACCAGTGAAGTATCCAAGCAACAAGATTTTTTTAAACCCTATCCCAGGAAACTTATTCCAACTGAAATAGAGAAGAATATTATTCCTGGAAAATTTCCAAAGAGGAGAAGGCAATCCCGAGTCCACATCAAAAACCTCCTTCTTAAATGGCATGTAAAAAGATACAGGGATGCTTCATCAAAGATGTTTTTACAGAAATATCCAAAGTTTTATGTGTTATTTCCAAAAATGAAAGATAATTATGCTAGTCCTTTCTATTTGTCAGCTTACAATTCTATAAAAGAAGAAATTATTTCAGGAAAGTCAAGTCTGCAATGTAAATTGAGAAACTACTTTTTGGATGGTGCTTTAGAAAAAGATTCAACCACATCTTCTGAGACCTCAACACCTACAAGTTCCCAATTAGGACAGTCATCCAGCTCCATAAAACCTGACCTTGAGCATGTAACTACACCAGACTCAACATATATGCCTCTTATATGCTCCTCTAGATCTGTGGATGAAAGTCAAACTGTGTCTAAGAAAGTGAAAACAGATTGGTATGACAGACTGAAAATCACTTATGACACGATGTCAAAACAAAATTTTTCATTTGATGAACTATCAGCAGCTTTACCAAGAAAGCCTTATAGACAATGTGTGTTAGGTAATATTCATCTATTCCTAACTGATGGATAATTTTTAGCTTCTTCAAAAATTTCATGAATTTTTCTGTAAGCTCTATGACCTTACTTTTCCAAGGAAATATTCCTTGCTTGTGATAATTTACGAGAAGGATGGGACCACCAATACGAAGTATATGAACTGTCCCCAAGTTCCCAAGCCCCCACCAAAAAACAAACACAATTCTTTCTTTTTTTTCTCCTAGAAACTTCTAAAACCGAAGAGGGAAAAGTAGTCTGCAAAGAATCCTCACCAACAGAAAAAATAATTGATTTTCCAGGTAAATTATTTCTGTATACATTTCTCATGAGACAAGGTAAGAAAAACTAACTGCCCAAGGAGTGGAGAAGATCACAATTTTCATACTTTTCTAGGGCACAGAAATATTTTTCCTTGGATATATGTTTTCTTTGGTGTTAAATAGCATGTACCATTAAACATAGAACTATGTGCAACATCTTGGTATTTGTATTTTAATTTCCACTTAAACTTGAACTGATAAATGTAATTAATAACTGAGCATTAGCTCTTCCTTAGATATTAGTACTTGTATTTAATGTTTAATCAATTCAATTAATCAAGTAACAAGCATTTATTAAGCACCTGCTGCGTGCCAGACACTGTATTAGGTGCTAGGAATTGTAGTAATCATAATAATAACAGTAGCAATAACTAGCATTTATGGAGTATGTTAAGGTTTGCAAAGCACTTTACATATGTCATCTAATTTAATACTTAGAACAACCCTCTGAGCTAGGTCTTATTGTTATTATAATCCTCATTTTGTAGGAAGAGGTTGTGACTTGCCCAGAATTACACAACTAGTAATGAGGGAGGATTTGAACTTGAGTTTTTCTGATTCTGTGCCCAGGATCCTATCCATTAGGGCAAAACCAAAACAGTCCTGCTCACAGGACATTTATATTCTAGTGGGTGAGATAAAATGTAAGCAAGTATATATAGAATGAGTAAAAAAAAATACAAAGTAGTTTAGAAATAAACAAAAGTAGAAACTGAGGGAATCAGAAAAGATTTCATGTAGGAAGTTAAATCTTAAAGGAATGAAACGATGCTATGCTTCAGAGATGAGGAGAGACAGCATTCCAGGCAGTGGGGACAGCCATTGCCAAGACCCAGAGCTAGAGTATCATGTGTAAGGAATAGCATGGATAGCTTGGCAGACTAGAGAATTTGGGAAGGGGAGTAAGATAATACATTGGGAAAAGGTAGGTTGTGGCCAGGATGTGAATGACTCTAAATGCCAACCAGAGGAACTTAATCTTTTTTCTTAGTGGCAATATGAGCAGCTGGAGTTTATTAAGTAGAAAAGGCACATGGTCAGACCTATGCTTAAGGCATATCATTTTTGCAGCTACAAGGAGGGTAGATTGTAGTAGGGAGAGATGTGAGACAGGAAGACCAGTTAGGAGGTCATTATAATAGTTTAATGAGACGTTATGAGGTTCTAAACTGAGGTGATGCCTTCTCAGTAGTGAGAAGACAGATGTGAAAAATGCTCCGGAGACAGAAATCACAAAATTTGGCAACTGATTGGATTTGTGGGGTGAAGAAGACTGCGGAATTGAGAATAACACTGTGAAGTGGCAGATCTGGGAGACTGGAAAGATAATGGTACCCTCAACAGAAATATGGAAGTTCAGAAGAGAGGAAAGTTGGGGGTGGCGAGTGGTAAAGAGTTCTGTTATATCTAATGTCTGCTTTACCTGCTGCCTATGAACACATCCATGATTAGCCCATCTTTAAAAAGTCCTTTATTGGCCCATCTCCAAAGGCTATCCAGTAAATATCATCCTCTATCTCTTCTCCCTTATGTGGCTAAACAACTTGAGAAGGATATGTATAGTCGAAACCTCTGCTTTTCCACTCATTCTCTTCCAAACTGTCTTTAGTTTGGCATCTGACCTCATCATTCAACTGGAAATGCTCTCTAAAGTTACCAGTGTTCTTTTAATTGTTGAATTTGTTGGCATTTTCCCAATCCTCACCCTTTTAGACCTCTCTACAATCTTTGACACTGTTGATAACCCTCTTTTTCTAGATATTCTCTCTTCCCTTGGTTTTCATGACACTGTTCTTTCCTATTTGTCTTGACCACACTTTTTCAGTATCTTTTGTTGAACCTTCCTCCAACTTAAGGCCACTAATTGTGGGTATCATCCATGGGTCTGTCCTAGGCCCTTTTCTTGTCTCACTCTATATAATCTTGCTTGGTGATCTCATCAAGTTCCATGGGTTCAATTATTTTCTCTATGCAGGTGATTCTCAGATCTGTTTATCCAGCCCTAACTCTCTTCTGAGCTCTAGACTCACATCACCAGTTGCCAACTGGACATCTCCAACTGGATGTCCCATAGACATATCAAACTCAGCGTGTCCAAAACTAAATTCATCATCATCCCCCACTCCTCTCTTCTGTTACTGCTGTGAACACAAATACCCTCCCAATCACCCTGGCTCACAATCTCCATGTCAGCTTTGTTTCCTCAATTACACAGAGTAAATAAGCATTTATTGAGTGCCTACTACATACCAAGCACTGTACAAGAAAGGCAAAAGTCCTTGCTGTCAAGGAGCTTACAGTCTAATGGAAGAAACAATATGAAAACAACTGTGTACCTACAAGAAATCTACAGGGTATCTGTTGGAGGTCATCAGTAAAGAGAAAGGAACTGCATTCAACGAGATCAGGAAAGGCCTCTCATAGAAGGTTAGATTTTAACTAGAACACTCTTACCCCCCTCTAATCTGTTGCCAAGTCCTGTCATTTCTTTCTCCATTTCATCTCTCATATACATAACTTCTCTTCACTCACATACCTGACACTCTGGTACAGGCCTATTAGACATCTTGAACTGGATGTCTTGTAGACATTTTAAATTCAACATGTACAAAACTGAACTCATCATCTTTCCCCTAAACCTTTTCCCCACCCTCCAAACTTCCCTATTACTGTCCAAGGCATTACCATCCTCCTTGTCCCCCTCATGGGGTACAGGCTCTGGAAATGCCCCTGAACTCTCCTTGAACTTTCCCATTTGGTCAAGTCTCTGGCATTTTCCGGAGACATCGCAGTAATCCTCTCAACTGGCTTTTCATTGTCTCCTACAACCAATTCTCTGTTACCCTTAACCTCCCCTCCATTCTCGGTTGCATAGCAGCCCCCACCTCCCCATCCCAACTTGCCACCCTATCTGGACCTCATTCTCCCTTGGCCACGTGATCTGGGTCCTTGCCATTCCCAGCCCTTCTCTGTTACCTCTCAGTCACCCCAGCCTACTGGTCTTTCCCATCCAGATCCTCCCTAGACCCCTTCTCCCAGTTACCCCAGACCATTTGGCCACTCCTAGATCCCTCCCACAGCTTTTCTGTATATAAGATCCATCTTGGCCTTCATTAAATTGCTCAGATTCAATCTGGCCTGCTTGTTGGTACAAGTGACACAAATGCTCAGATTGCTTAAGAGTCTAGCCAATACCCAGATTTCTTAAGAGTCTAGCAAATATGGCAGATTCTAAAAAGAATCATGCCCACTTTGGACAGTGTTTTAATAAATCCTGGTTTTTGGCTGAAAAAAGGCTTGGGTCAAATTCATTCGGTCAAGACCTGTGTGTCACTATTTCAGGGTCCCAGCACCCTAAACCTCAACACCCTAAGCTTATTACTTAGGTTTTGTCTTTTATTCCTCATTATCTCTCACTCTCTCCATCCAATCTTTTCCCAAGGTATGTCAATTTCCTTTGCAATATCTCTTGTATATACCACCATGACATCCCACCCCACCACCTCTATTCCTGTGAACACCCTGGTATAGGCCCTCGTTTTGTCATTCCTGAACTATGGCAACAGTTTGCTGGTTGGTGGCCTGCCACAAGAATGTCCATTCTCCACTCAACCATGAGGATGATTTTCCTTAAGCATAAGTTCAACCATTTCTCTCCTCTACTCAGTAAACTTTAGAAGCTCTTTATTACCTCCAGGATCAAATATAATATCCTTTGGAAATCAAAGCCCTTCATAACCTAGTCTCCGCTACCTTGCTAGTGTTCTGATACCTTTCCCTCCCGCCATACTGTGTGATTCAGTTACATCGACCCCTTTGCTTCTCCTCTTCAAGCAAGGCATTCCATCTCTTAGCTCCTGACATTTTCATGCATGGAGGGCTCTCCTCCTTCATTTTTACCTCCTGGCTTCCCTGGCTTCCTTCAAGTCCCTGCTAAAATTTCATCTTTTACGGGAAGCCTTTCCCAATCTTAAATTATGATGTCTCCCATCCATTGATTATTTTTCATTTATCTTGTCTAGGCATCTTGTTTGTACATAATTGTTTGCATGCTGTCACCTCCATTAAGTTGTGAGCTCCTCAAGGTTAGGAACTGTCTTTTGCCTTTCTTTGTATCCTCAGTGCTAAGCACTGTGCCTAGCATGTGTATTGACTAACTGTCTGACTGCCTGGTGAATAGGATAGAAAGGGGTTGGCGGGTAGAGTGAGTGGAAGCTTTAAGTATTTCAGTTCTCTGATGTTATTCCATAAAGTTTTTACTTTGTGCAGTGTTTCTCTCTTTTTACCTTATTTATTCAGCTTCAATTACTGTAGATTTGTCACATTTTTCTGTTTTGAGGTTATTTTTGGTAGGAGGAATTATGCTGAAAGCAACTATTAAGTCATTACACCAATTACTTGATTCCTCCTTTAGGTTCTCAGTTTTCTTACCATAGAATTTAATTTTTTTTCCCATTTCCCCTCTGTTACTTGTGAATTGACATTGTTCATTTTTAAATTTTGGTAATTTGATTATCCTTCTTTTTAAAAAATTAAGTTAGTTTATGAGTCTTCAATTGTATTAGGTTTTACAAAAATAAAAAAAATATAGCCCTTGGCTTTGTTGACCATTTCTAGTCTTTCTTTTCAACCTAATTTTTCTTATTTTGATTTTTATTTTTTTTAAATTGCATGCTCAGTTAATTCTCTACTTTTCTGTTTTGTTAGTATATGTGTACCAAGTTCATTTTTTACATAGAACTGTTTTATTTGCCTGTCACAAATTTTGGCATAGCATCTCACTGTTAGCATTCCTCCTCACATAGCTATTGTTTCTATGATTTGTTAATTCTTCAGGATATTATTCCTTAGTGCCTTTTTAGGTTTGTATCTTTTTTTTTCCATCTCCTCTTTTAATTACTAGCTTTCTTTTTGTATTTCCTTTAAAGAAAATATTCAAATTTTCTCCCCTGTTTAAATTTGTGTAGATAATAGTCTTCTGTAGGAGTCTTAGCAAAGTTGATGGCTAAAAGGTAAAAGACATTGAAAGGTAAAAGGAGAGGGACTTTCAGAGGCAAAAGCAACTTTACCTTCGAAAGAGTCTGTTTTGAATAATTCAGTTACATATGAAGAGTCCAAGTGAGAAAATTAACTTGGTCCAGGATATAGATCGTTTTGTTACTTTTGTCTCCAGCCGTTCATCTGTAGAGTGAAAGCAACAGTAGAATTGAAAAAAGAGTCAACTTTAAAATGGGAAAAATGGGTTTAGTCCTAAATACTGGGGTGGGGGGCAGGGGAAGGAGTGCAGAGCCAAGACAGCAGCATGAAAACAGGGACTCACTTGAACTCTCCCTCAAATCCCTCCAAACACCTGTAAAAAATGACTCTATACAAATTCTAGAGCTATAGAACCCATGAAATGACAGAATGAAACAATTCTCCAGCCCAAGACAACCTGAACGCTCGCTAGGAAGGGTCTATTATACCGTGCTGGCAGCAGAGCACAGCCCAGCTTGGGCCCCACCATAAGAGACCAGGCCGGAGTAGACCAGGCAGAGCAGGCCTCAGGGCCCTGAAGCACTGGAAGCTGTGGCAGTTTCCAGACTTCTCAACCCACAAACGCCAAAGACAACAATAGCAGATCAGTGGGAAAATTGCTGGACCTGGGTGAGAGAAGTGCCAGTCTGGCCCCAGGCCCCAGGTGGTGGAGGTGGCTGCAGCAGCAGCAGTAGCAACAGTAGCAGCAGCAGCTGCTTCCGGAGATCCAGGCCCAGAGATGGTGGGGGGAATCAAGCGGCTGACCAGAGTGGGACTGCAGGGATCTCTTTGCTGGCACTTTGCTGGATCTGGGTCGCAATATTGGTTGACTGTTCTTGGAGGAGGAGGAGTGCTGGTGTGGCAGAGCTTGTGGTGGCTGTGGATAGGGAGTCCTCCTGGTAGTTACATGGCAGAAAGCAGTGCCTCCACTCACAGACCAGAGCACAGGCCAGGAGAAGAGTATCATACTACCTCAGAATAGAAGTAGCCCTAAAAACAGCAGCACAAAAATCCCTGAAGTTTGGGACAGAGCACTCTCTACTCTAGAAGCAGTCATACCCTGACCAAAAGGTCAGAAGTCAAGTAATTGGCTGGAAAAAATGAGCAGACATAATAAAAGGACTCAGACTATAGAATCTTACTTTGGTGACAAAGAAGAGCAAAACATACAGCCAGAAGAAGTTAACAAAGCCAAAGATCCTACATCAAAAGCCTCCAAGAAAAATATGAATTAGTCTCAGGCCATGGAAGAGCTCAAAAAGGATTTGGAAAATCAGTTAAGAGAAGTAGAGGAAAGATGGGGAAGAGAAATGAGAGTGATACAAGAAAATCATGAAAAACAAGTCAATAGCTTGCTAAAGGAGACCCCCCAAAAATACTGGAGAAAATAACATCTTAAAAAATAGACTAATCCAAATGGTAAAAGAGCTCCAAAAAGCCAATGAGGAGAACAATGCCTTGAAAGGCAGAATTAGCCAAATGGAAAAGGAGGTCCAAAAGACCACTGAAGAAAATACTACCTTAAAAATTATATTGGAGCAAGTGGAAGCTAGTGACTTGATGAGAAATCAAGAAATTATAAAACAGAACCAAAAGAATAAAAAATGGAAGACAATGTAAAATATCTCATTGGAAAAAACCCATGACCTGAAGAATAGATCCAGGAGAGATAATTCAAAAATCATTGGACTACCTGAAAGCCACGATCAGAAAAAGAGCCTAGACATCATCTTTTAAGAAATTATCAAGGAAAACTGCCCTGATATTCTAGAACCAGAGGGTAAAATAGAAACAGGAAGAATTCACTGATCTCCTCTTGAAAAAGATCCGCAAAATAAAACTCCTAGGAATATTGTAGCCAAATTCCAGAGTTCCCAAGTCAAGAAGAAAATATTGCAAGCATCCATAAAGAAACAATTTGAGTATTGTGGAAACACAATCAGGATTACACAAGATCTAGTAGCTTCTACATTAACAGATCGTAGGGTTTGGAATATGATATTCTGGAGGTCAAAGGAGCTAGGATTAAAACCAAGAATCACCTACCCAGCAAAACTGAGTATAATACTTCAGGGCAAAATATGGATTTTTCAATGAAATAGAGGACTTCCAAGCATTCTCAATGACAAGACCAGAGCTGAATAGAAAATTTGATTTTCAAATACAAGAATCAAGAGAGGCATGAAAAGGCAGACAAGAAAGAGAAATCATGAGGGACTTACTAAAGTTGAACTGTTTTGTTTACATTCCTACATGGAAAGATGATATTTGTAACTCATGAGACCTTTCTCAGTATTAGGGTAGTTGAAGGGAATACATACATACATACATACACACACACATACACACACACACACACACACACAGAAGGCACAGGGTGAGTTGAATATGAAGGGATGATATCTAAAAAAATTAAGGGATGAGAGAGGAATATATTGGGAGAAGGAAAAGAGGAGATAGAGAATGGGGTAAATTATCTCACATAAAAGTGGCAAGAAAAAGATGTTATAATGGGAGGGAAGAGGGGGTAGGTGAAAGGGAATGAGTGAACCTTGCTCCCATTGGATTTGGAGTAAGGAGGGAATAACATACACACTCAGTTGGGTATCTTACCATACAGGAAAGTAGGGGGGAAGGGGATAAGAGAAGGATGATAGAAGGGAGGGCAGATTGGGGGAGGAGGTAGTCAAAAGCAAACACTTTTGAAAAGGGACAGGGTCAAAGGAGAAAATTGAATAAAGGGGAACAGGATCGGATGGAGGGAAATGCAGTTAGTCTTTCACAACATGATTATTACGGAAGTGTTTTGCATAATGATACATGTATAACCTATATTGAATTGCTTTCCTTCTCAAGGAGGGTGGGTGGGGAGGGAAGAATGGAGAGAATTTGAAACTCAAAGTTCTGAAAACAAATGTTAAAAAAATTGTTTTTATATGCAACTGGGAAATAAGGTATACAGGCAACAGGGTATAGAAATCTATCTTGCCCTACAAGAAAGTAAGGGGAAGGGAGATAAGGTGGCAGGGGGGAGTGGGGTGACAGAAGGGAGGGAAGAGTGGGGAAAGGGGCAATCAGAATATATGCCATTTTGGGGTGGGAGGGTGGGTAGAGATGGGGAGAAAATTTGTAACTCAAAATTTCGTGGAAATGAATGTTGAAAACTAAAATAAATTAAAAAATAAAAAACCCTAAATATTGTGACCTCAGCTAAATGAACAGTTGAGGTGAACCCTATGCAGTGCTCCCTGGCTCATCTTTTAACTTTTACTCAATATGATATAGCACTTAAATTTCTAATAACGCCAATATGTTTTTCTTTTTAGACTTCTCTGTAGAAGTGACAGCATCTGAGGAGGAACTCATTGTGCTCGGTGAAGGTTATTGTAGAGATTCACTGCAATCTTCAGATGATCCAAAAATAAACCTTGCCAGAATAGCTGTCCTGAGATGTCATCAACATGGAAGAAATGCACTTAGTTTTAAGGTACAATATTTTTCAGTGATTATATTCATTAGCATTTTTTTTCTTTAGCCTTTCAAACTTAAATCATTTGAGATGATACTTTACTATTGCAAATGAAATTTCCTTTGGGTGTGCATTGAGATTTTGGTGGACTAATTGTATTACATAAAAATATTGCTCACAAATGTATCCATAAACCTACCTGCTTGGTTTAATACACAGGTGGGAGCTTGAAGCTCAGTTCTGCACATACAATAATTACTTAATAAATATTTGGTGATTTCATTTGAAGTAATTTTAACGAACTTTCCATCATCCCATGTGTTGGGGTAATAGAGTGTTCTTGCTTAGGTGACATTCAGGAGTTGGAAGCCATCTGTGAGGCACAGTTGATAGACCTCTGCCTTCCCTAGCCCTCAGTTCTCAGATCAGCTTGATCTTGGATACCTCTGTCATTGCCACCATTATTGAAGCCTCTTTTCTCCAATGTTGTTAGCAACACAGGCCACACATTGGCCTCCATTCTCTCCATTCTTCCCTCCCCACCCACCCTCCTTGAGAAGGCAAGCAATTCAATATAGGTTATACATGTATCATCATTCACACACAGTGAAGATGCTCTTGGAGATTTTACGCTTACTCGGTTTGGGGAAGAGGTGGTAAACTAGGTCCGCAGTGCCTGTTTCCATTTATCAAACTGGTCTGTCTTTTGTGAGGCTTGTAGTGTAACATAAGAGAATACAGGAATAAATGACTAAGTAAGATTGTAAAGTTTGTAGCAACTTAACAATGGAAGACTTGTTTCTGTCTCACTTCTGAAACATGAAACATGTTTTGTTGAGCATTTTTATAGTCTTTCTTTTTAACCAAGTTTCTCTAACTTTCATATCTTTTAGGAATTAATTTATTGATTTTCATTAAAAAAAAACTCCATGCTCAGTTAATTCTCTGCTTTTCTGTTTTGTTAGTATATGGGTACTATCTCATTTTCCTTTATGATGTAGCATGTGGTCCTCACTGCTGAACCTCTGGAGAATAACAGCTCACATTTAAGATTTACCAAGATATTTTCTTGTCACAAACATGTAAGAAAAATATTACAAATAGCATAATATTCATTTTCCGGGTGAAAGGACTGAGGTCTGCCCATAGCTACATCAGAATGTCAAAACTCAGGTCTTCTGAGTGATTTTGCCACTCACTGTTCCATGGTGCCACTAGCTTGGGTAACATGTCTGTATTTCCCAGATGTTTGTTTACAGGCCATAGTTAGACCCTCAGGCTGCTTCAGCGCTAGGAAACAGAGCACATAAAAAGTATATCTCTTAGCACAACATTTTTTAATCTGTCTTCTTTCCACTCAAGTGATCTCCATAGTTGAAGGTCACTCCCATCACATCTCACCTGTGTTGTAAGGAAAATTCTCCATTTGGGCCTTCACCGTAAGTAATGAGGCAAAACTCAGGAAAAAGAGAATTAAAAAGAGTTTGTCATATGTCAAGGTAGCAAAACGCTGACAGGCTGATCACTAAAGATTGATGATGGCTTCAAAGCAGGGCCAGCTGTTATTGGGAACACAATTTGAATAGGTCCATCTCACTGAAAGAAGTGAAGCATCTCAGTTCCTCTGTAAAACAGCAAGAAACATATCAATTTGTAGATAGGGGTACATACTTCACAGGTAGGATATAGGACAAAGAGCGGGTAATGCACAAAACTGCAGACTTGGTGTCACCTTCCCCAGCAGAGCCTTCCCTAACAAATGATTGACAAGCAGGGCTGGGAACAATGGGTCACTGAGTCAACATAACTTTCAATCATTCCCCATATATATTAACCATATATATGGAAAAGATTGAACAGTAAAACAAAACATATATGGTTCAGCACCACATTCAGTCATATATTCCACCTTTATCCTCAGCTGTTTCATTCCAATCTCTGCTGTTCATTGTGCCAAATTAGTGGCTGTAAGCAAGGAGACTTAAACTCACAACAGGAAACAAGTGTCGCAAATCATAATCCCATGTTTCCATCAATCTCATAAGTATTGAATGAGCTTAGATACAGAGTCATAAACTCATGTATCCTCCCAAGAAGAAGAGCCTTGTTAAATAGGCCCTGTATGTAAACTGAGGCATGTAACAGATCAAGCCACTTAGAGAACACACCTCATACTCATTTCAGAGGGGAGATGTACATATCAGCAAAGTCACCAAGAAAACTCAGTAAACATGAATACCAGGAAACAAAAGACCAAATTAATACAATAATGATCATCAATATCAAATAACAGCAATCTTTCTTATAACCTGATAACCCTCTCCTCAAGTTCAGTTAATCAGAACATTTCATTTTGAATCTCAGATGTCCTATGTAGTTGTTTGGTCCGTGGAAATATCTTCCCCTAGACTTTCCGGGATAGGCCTCCTGCTCAGACAGCTCTGGTGTGGTCTGTTTCCAGTAGGTTTTCTTCTCTGGCTCCAAATCAGCTGTGGCAGAATCCCAGGTAATTCTGTGAAAATCTTTTGCAAAACACAGTCCAATTCTCACAGCCATACATTGCTACTGGAAAAACTATAGCTTTGACTGTACAGCCTTCTTTTGGCAAGGTGATATCTCTGCTTTTTAGTATGCTGTCCAGATTTGCCATAGCCTTGCAAGGAGCAAAAATCTTTTGATTTCATAGCTTCAGTCTTTGTCTTCAGTGATCTTTGAGCCCAAGAATATAAAATTTGACCCCACTTGCATTTCTTCTTTCTCTATTTGCCAGGAAGTGATAGTGCCAGTTGCCATGATCTTAGTTTTCTTTTTTTAAACTTAAAAAAAAGCTTTTACACACCTCTATTTCACCCTCATCAAGAGGCTTCTTAATTCTTCTTTACTTTCTTCCATTAAAGTGGTATCATCTGTATATCTGTGATTATTGATATTTCTCCTGGCAACTTTAATTCTAGCTTTTGATTCATCTAGTCTGGCATTTCACATGATGTACTCTGCATATAAGTAAATAAGGTGAAAAAATACAGCCTTGTCATATTCCTTTTCCAATCTTAAACCAATCAGTTATTCCATTTCAGTTCTAACTATTGCTTCTTGGCCCCCATACAGGTTCCTCAGGAGAAAAGAAAGATGATTTGGTACTCCCATTTCTTTGATGACTTCCCACATTTTGTTGTGATCCACACAAGCAAAGGCTTTAGTGTAGCCAATAAAGCAGAAGTGGATGTTTTTCTGGAACTTCCTTGTTTTCTCCATAATTCAGCAAATGTTGGCAATTTGGTCTCTAGTTCCTCTGCCTCTTTGAGAACCAGCCTGCTCTTCTGGTAATTCTTGGTTCACATGTTGCTGAAGCCTTGTTTGCAGAATCTTAAGCTTAACCTTGCTGGCATGTGAAATGAGTGTAATTGTTTGATATTTTGCACATTCTTTGACATTGCCCTTCTTTGGGATTGGAAGGTATACTGATCTTTTCCAATACAGGGGCCACTGCTGAATTTTTCAAATTTGCTGGCACATTGAGTGTGGCACTTTAACAGCATCATCTTTTAGGGTTTTAAATAGCTTAGTTGGAATTCCATGACCTCTACTAGACTTATTGTTAACAATACTTCCTAAGGTCCACTTGATTCTGTTCTCCAGGATGTCTGGCTCTAGCTCAGTAACCACATTATTATGCCTTGGTATTGTTAAGATCTTTCTTATATAGTTCTTTTGTGTATTCTTGTCACCTTTTCGTAATCTCTTATGCTCCTTTTAAGTCCCTACCATTTTTGTCTTTTATCATTCACATTTTTGTGTGAAACATTCCTTTCATATCTCTAATTTTCTTGAAGAGATCTCTTGTCTTTTCTATTCCATTGTTTTCTTCTATTTCCTTGCATTGCTCATGTAAGAAAATCTTCTTATCTCTCCTTGCTCTTCTCTGGAACTCTGCATTCAGTTGAATGTGTCTTTCTCTTTCTCCTTTACCTTTCACTTTCCTTCTTTCCTTGTCTATTTAAAAAGTCTCATCAGATAGTCTTTTTTCTTTCTTGCTCTTCTTTTTCTTTGGAATGTCTTTTTTGTTGCT
The DNA here is from genome assembly GCF_011100635.1 of Trichosurus vulpecula. Lineage (NCBI taxonomy): Eukaryota > Metazoa > Chordata > Mammalia > Diprotodontia > Phalangeridae > Trichosurus > Trichosurus vulpecula. The sequence continues at coordinate 102,750,814 of NC_050574.1, read as the reverse complement.
GCCTCTTGTAGTTCTGTCCATAGTTCTTCAGGCACTTTACCTATATGATCTAATCCCTTAAATCTATTTCTCACTTCCACTTCATATTCATAAGAGATATTATTTAGGTCATATTTATATGGTCTGATGGTTTTCTCTACTTTCTTCAGTATAAGTCTGAATTTTGTAATAATAAGCTTATGATCTGAGCCGCAGTCAGCTCTAGGTCTTCTTTCAACTGGCTGTATAGAGTTTCTTTACCTTTGGCCACAAAATATGTAATCAGTCTGATTATTTTGATTAGTCTCATTATTTTGATATTGACTATTTGGTGATGTCCATGTGCAGAGTTGCCTTTGAGTTGTTGAAAAAGGATATTTGCTATGACCAGTGAGTTATCTTAACCAAACTCTATTAGTTTCTGCCCTGCTTTATTTGTACTTCATGTCCAAACATGCCATTGGAATTACTATTCCAATTATGTATTGATTTCTTGCTTTGGCATTCCAATCCCCTATGATGAATGGGACATCTTTTTTTTTTTTAAATGTTATTCCTAGAAGATGCTATAAGTAAGGTGATGTAGGTGTTTACAGAACTAATCAACTCTGGCCTCTGGCATCAGTGGTTTGAGCAAAGATTTCTATTACAGTGATGTTGAATAGTTTGCCTTGGATTTGAACAGACATCATTCTGTCATTTCGAGGTTATACTTCAGTACTGCTTTTCTCACCCTTTTATTGACTACGAGGGCTATTCCATTTATTCTAAGGGATTTTTGCCCACAGTAGTATATATAATGATCACCTGAATTAAATCCATCCATTCCTGTCCATTTAAGTTCACTGATACCTGAGATGTTGATGTGTAATCTTTTTATCTCCTGTTTGACCCTGTCCAGCTTACCTTGGTTCATAGATCTTACATTCCAGGTTCCTATGCAATATTGATATTTGCAGCATTGGACTTTGTTTTTGTCACCAGACATTTCTGCAGCTGAACTGTCTTTTGGGCTTGGCCCAGCTGCTTCATTAATACTTCATTAGCAGTTGTCCTCTGCTTTTCCCCAGTAGCATGTTGGACACGTGTCCTGAGGGGTTCATCTCCTGGTGTTATGACTTTTGTCATTTTAATACTGCCCATGGGGTTTTCTTGACAAAGATACTAGAGTGCTTTGCCATTTCCTTCTCCAGTGGATCACCTTTTGTCAGAACTCTCCACTCTCACCTGTCCATCTTAGGTGATGCTGCATGGTATAGTTCATAGTTTGCTTGACTATGCAAGCCCTTCTACCACAACAAGGCAATGATGGTTAACGTGCTATAAGTAACTCTCTGTTGGACCGGTTTGCAGATGTACACATATCATTTTAAGGACATATAAAAAGTTGATTCTAAACATGTAATAATGGTGATCCTGCTTGGTTCTAATGTGATTTTTCTCTTGAAGTGTCTATGAAACTTAATGTAAAGTGCTATGCCAATATTATATTAATTTAACATTGGTTTAACTTGTCACCATTTCAACAGATTTTAAAGAATTAAATGATTTTTTAAAAAGGTACCTGACTGACCTAAAGTGATTTTATAGCTATTTAAGAATTGTAGTATGTGAATAAACTTTTAAGTTATGTATTTGTGGAGGAAAAGACATAAAGATGGATTTAAAAAGTGAGGAAAAAAAAGGCAGACTAATATATGGTATAATTATTGATAACTTTTTGTTTTCAATGCCTTCTAGGGTTTCTTTATTGAAAATTGCCCAAATTTAAGCATTTTGACTCATCAACTGGTATATCTTAACTTAGCCTTCAATAGTTTAACTATCTTTCCTCCAGAGGTGAGTCCATTTCCAGTTATAATTAGTATTATAATCTATTATTTAATATTGTTGTTAGTATTCTATTGTTAATCAGTATCACAAGTGGGAAAAATATTCATTATAGCATCCTTATTATCTATATTTGCTGTGGAAGGGAATTCATAATAAGGTAGCTTATAGCTTGGATTCAATCCCAAATTGTTTAATTACTTATGTACCAAAAAATATGGTGGCCCAGTGACACAGACTCTGAAGATAGGGTTATAGTTAGATTTTAGTGCATATTATGATTTAATAATGCCATACAGTGACTTACATTATAGTTCCAACACCAAAATAAAGATTAAGAAAACACATAACAATTAGAGACCAGCGATGAAACAAAGGATGCCATGTAACTTTAGCTAATTTACATTAATATAAGCTGGAACAAAATGTTCCTCCTTAGGAAATAATATTGATAGCCAAATACAGTATAAATTCTTTGGAGACAATGCTCCTTTAAAGTTATGTTATGTTAAATAGGTAATCTAGTCAAGTAAAAGGGATGATTCCATTTATATCTTTTTTTCTTGAATTTATTCAAGGAAGAAATAGCATTGATGGAGCAAATATGCATCGTGCCTTTATTTTTGTCAAATTCAGCATGTCCAAAATGAGACCCATTATCTCTTTTCTTAGATCAGATCCTTCACTTTACTTCTTCTTTCCCCTCAAGGAGAGTTGTTACATCCTTCCAGTCCCTTAGATTCACAGCCTTGTGATCATTCTCAACATCCCACTCTTTGACCCAATCATTTGCAAAATCTTGTTGATTCTACTTACAAATCTTTCATATTCATCCCCTTATCTACATGGCTACCACCCTCATTCAGGTGCTTACTCAGTCTCACCTACACTATTTCAGTAACCTCCTAACTGGTCTCCCTACTTCTATATTGAGTTTGACAAAATCATGATATAACATGGTGAGATTTATCTGACATAAAAAAAAAACAACTTCTCTGTATTCTGTCATCCAGAAAACTAGCCCCTCCCCACCAAAAAAAAAAATCTTCTGAAAGTAGTTCGAACATGTGAACAAAAATAAAGAAGTTTCAAAGAGGAGCAGGATAATGAGTTCCATTTTGAAAATATTGATTTTGATGTGCCAATTGGATATCCAAGAAGAGATATACAGCAGGTGGTTGTTGATACATGCGTGGAATTCAGAAGAGAAAGCTGGTCTGTATTAAGGTCCAGGACAGTTCCTGGAATCACATTGGTAGAGATAGTAATTTAACTTCTGGGAGCTAGCTACAGAGATAGAAGGTAAGAGAGAAGAGATAAAAGGATCCTAGGGAACACCCACAACAATAGACAGAAAATGGATAATGATCTAGCACAAGGCACTAAGGAGGAGCGGTCAGAGTAGAAGGAGAAGAACCAGGAGAGAGCAGTGTTGCAGAAACCAAGGGAGAAGTGTCCAGGTGAGGGGATGATCAGCAGTGTCAAAAAGCTGCAGAAGAATGAAGGAGGATAAGGACTTAGAAAAGGCTGCTGGATTTATCAGGTAAAAGTTGGTGAACGTGGGATAGGCAGTTTCACAAGAGTGCTGGGTCCAGAAGCCCGACTAGAGGGGATTGAGAAGTTAGTAGGGTGGTGAGGAAGTAATAGCATTGAATGTAAATGGTTCTTTATAGGAGTTTGGCGGTTAAAAGGAGGAGAAATATAGGAAAATAGATTGAGGGGATGTCAGAGTCAATGAGTTTTGTAAAGCAGGGGAAAACCTGAGCATATTTACAGGCAACAAAGAACGAACCAGTAAATAAGGGGAGATTAGAGATGAGAGAGAAAGAAGGAATGATCAAAATGGACAAGCTTCTGAAAGAGACAGAGGGGCATGGGATTGAGACCATAGGTAGAAGGACTGATTCCATGGAGAAGGGCCACCTCTTCCTCATTGACAAGAAGTCTAGAGGAGAAGAGAAGGCTCAGGACTGACATGATGAACGTAAAAGATCATCATGGGGAAAGGGAATTAGGCTTGTTCTGGTTCCTCTGAGGTTCAGAACTAGGGAGCAAATAGGTGGGAGGGAGGAGTTAAATTGTCCCCCTCACTGAAATTATATGTCATTGCTATTTCTCTTTCCTCTTATTGAAATTTTACTGATCCTTTGGGGCCCAGCTCAATGACCACCTCCTTTATAGTTAACATATGTATGTAAAGCTTTACAATTTACAAAATACTACATATATTACATCATTTGATCTTCACAAACATCCTTGTGAAATAGGTGCTCTTACTTTCATTCCCTTTTTATAGATGAGGAAGGTAAGGCTGAGAAAGATTGAATAATTTTCCCAGAGTCACACAACTAATAAGTATCTGAAGCAGGATTCAAATTCATATCTTCGTAATCAAAGTCCAACACCCTATCCACTGCACCACTCTTCACAACTCCTCCAAATACCCCTCAGATGGATATAATCTCTTCCTCTTAATTCCCCTTAGTACTCTTTTTGGATTTTTCTCTAGCAAATTAAATTCTACCTTATAATATACTTATTTTATTTCCCCTCATTAGATTGCCAGGTTCTTAAAGTAGATCTTACTCATCTTTGTATTCCCAAGATACACAGTAGAATGGCTAATAGATTGTAGTCGCTCAATTAATATCCATTTATTATGTGAATGAGCAAACCCGATTTATCCAATGTTCTCTAGACCAGAGAGGGACCCCTAAACTGGGGTGCCTGGCCCAATTTCACAGGCTGTAATCCTGTTATCTGGGCACTGTTGATAAGCTTTAAATTGAGAACACTATATAGTAAGAAAAGTAAAAAAAAAATGCATGATTTGTCAGAGTCAGAAATATACTGGAAAAGGATTTATTTTAAATTTCAACTTTTTTATGTTGAAAGAATTCCACAGTTCTGTTGTAAAATGAGTGTGCTCTATGAACTGTGATGCTTTTTAAAAATATATTTGCAATGTTTAATGAAGATATAATACTAAATCTACTTCATTGTACTGATCCTGCTTATTCAAGAACCATTAATTCAGAAGGTAAAAAGTAAAGAATAAATCACTTGTATTCTAACTATTTCCTTATCTTTTTTTCTGTTCTGTAGGTGTTAGTTTTAGTTAACTTACAAGTCCTGATCATGAGAAACAATCCCATCAAAGAGATCTCTTCTGATATTGATGCATTAAAGAGCCTTACAATATTCGTCATTTCCTATAATTTGTTAACTTCTCTTCCAGTTGGGTAAGGTGACAAATTTAAAGTAACTAGATACACAAGAATAATTTTTGGTTCATTCTGCTGCCTTACATACAGTAGGCATTTAATAAAACACTCAATGAATGAATGAATGTGTGGCTGATTTGAGAATAGAACATTCTTTGAATGACTCCTATGTCATTCAGGAAATGGATAATGATCTATCACAGGACACTAAGGAGGAGTGGTCAGAGTAGAAGGAGGAGAATCAGGAGAGATCAGTGTCACAGAAACCAAGGGAGAAGTATGCAGTTGAGGGGATGATCCATAGAATCAGAAAGCTGTATCAGACCCAGCTTGGTGCAGTGGGAAGAGCAGTAGTTTTGGAGTTAGAGATCTGGGGCCCAAATCCAGCCTTTAACTCATTAAATGCGTGGCCTTGATCTAGTCTTCTACCATCTCCAGGCCTAAATTTCCTCGTCTGTGAAAATGATTCTATGATGTAGTCCTCTATGACCTAGTTATCTGTTCTGCTTCGTAATACACTATATACAATCTATTGACTGCATATACTGCAATTAATTAAGGCTAGGAAATGCACATGAAGACATCTACTTTCTTGGTGCCGATTGAGTAAGTCATGTGGGGGAATTGCAATTCATTTTTATGTCAAAACTTAAGCAATCTATGACTTGATTCATGTGATACCAGACACTCCATCCCCAGATGCAGATCACAATGCACAGAGCACTGGACCTGGAGTCCTAAGTTCAAATCCTGCCTCAGATGCTTATCAGCTGTATGATTAGACAAGTCATTTAACAGCCTTTGTCTGAGTTTCCTCATTTGTAAAATAGAGATTGTAATTGCACATACCTCCCCAGGTTGTTATGAGGATCACATGAGATGATATTTGTAAAGCCTAAAGCACTCTTGAGTACTACCTAGCTATGTGACCTCTTAAATACATTATCTTGTGACTAAAGAATTCATCAGCCAGACATCACTTTGGTGATGTATATAACCTAGGCTGATCCTCACATAGCAGACATACCATCACTGGACTCACGCTCAAAGTCTTTCCAGCTTCATGGAATCCGCCGGTGCTTTTAAAAATCTAGGGTCACTTGAATGTTAAATCTTTAAAACTTTGTGGTGAAGAAGTTCTTAAACCCAGTTATAAAAACTGGTTATAAGGATTGCTTACATAAGCTAACATGGATAGAGTGTTTTGCACATCTTAAAGTGTCATATAAATAATAGATATTATTATTTCAGTCTCTGAGATGAGCGTCACCAATTTCTACTACTTTGTGGTATCATCACACTGTCAGGCTCTGCTTTTGCTTTTGTGGTTCTAAAATTTTAGTTACAAACTTATACAGGATTGACTGGCCCCAGGAAAAATTATATCTTCAAAACCTAAATGAGCCCATGGGTCCCCAGACCACTTCTTTGCCCCCTATCTGTCAACCACCTTCTCATCTTTGCAAGGCCTCCACCCCCGCGGTCTCTTCCTCTAATTGGTGAATTCCTCCAAAACCTCAATTTGAGGAATTATATCCATCAATCAAGTATATATGTTTTGGACAATCAACGAGCCGAGTCCTGACTCGACTGCACAATAATAGGTCCCTGCCTAAGCACATTTTAATGCCTATTTTGGGGGCCTTTTGGTTGAAAGTAATGGAAATAGTAACTGTTTCTCTTTTGGCCAGCAACCCTGAGGGTCTTCCCCTCCCAGTTTGATTTTTTTTTGTAATTAAAGGGGCCATCCTTTGATTTACTTTTTAAAGAGGGCTATTCACTGACTGGGCATTACCTCACTAAAAGTGAGAACCTGAAAAGGCGTTAGCCTAAAAGGGTCTCCCATTGCATCCTGAGCCATTTCCAGTGGTCTTGAAGAATATCTGGCCCCTGGAACCAAATGGCTCTGGAGGAGAAAGTGAGGCCAGTGACCTTGCACAGCGCCCCACCCCCCCGTCCCCACCAAAATCAAATTGTGTCATCATCTCCCTGATGTCACGGTCCTCTTCAAGAACGAAGGACAAACACAACAACGACAAAAACAGCACAGCAACGATATGGAAACTTTAGCAATAAATTTGCAGCATGGAATTATTTGAGGATAGCATACCAAAATTCTGTCTGTGAAAGACCATTAGGAAACCATTAGTTGTTAATGTGAGCAATATAAAATCCTCATGGACCCTAAAAGAAGGGAATGAGAATGTAAGGCTGCCACTTTAAGTCTTTGACAAGCAGACTAACTGAAAGTAGTGGGCTCTATAATGTGGAATACCAGCAGTAAATGGCCCTGGGAAAATTGAGATTCTGTGTGATAATACTTGTATATATAGATCCAGATGTGATTGAATGTATTCTATATCATGTATTTCTATATACATTCTATATAATGTATTCTATATTCTACATAATGTATATATGTATTCTATATGATGTATAATCTATATGTATTCTATGTAATGTAGTCTCATCTTAAGTGAGATATGTTCTCCTGTTAGGATAATTGTGATGTTTGGTCCTCTATAAGAAAATCAGGCCTTAATGGAAAGACACTTTATGTTTGGTATTAAAGCAATGTTTGTTGTTGTTCGGTTGTTTCAGTCATGTCTGCCTCTTCATGACCCCATTTGGAATTTTCTTGTCAAAGATACTAGAGTGGTTTACCATTTTCTCCAACTCATTTTACAGATGAGAAAATTGAGGTAAACAGGTTAAGTGACCTGCCCAAGTCACACAGGTAGTTAAGTGTCCGAGGTCATATTTGAACTCAGGTCTTCCTGACTGCAGGCCCATTACTTTATCCACTGAGCCATCTAGCTGCCTGGGCAACATGTTTAGAAACTGCAAAAGTAAGTTTTGTTAAAGGTATGATTGGATCAAAATTACTCTATTGGTCTCAAATGCAATCAGTACAGAATGCCAAACCTAGGAAAATGAATGACGTGATTTTCCATGTAAGATAATTTGGAAATATATTCAACTGACTTGATGTTATCTGGCTGGTAAGAAGTTTTGTTTCATGTTTTAAATACATGCTATCTTGTATGTTATTAATGTTTCTAAGTATTTTTTCTGATATTGTAAAATTTGTGAAGCCAGAGTATCAGAAATGCTATTAGCAAAGTAACTTCTCTTCAATCCAGATTGTTAGATTATGAATTGAACTGTTAAAGGAATGTGGTCAAAATGTCTGAAAAATGTTAAATATTTTATGGAATATATTTTGCATTTTAAAGCAAATAGATAATAATAATAATAACAACTTACTGTTGGGAGAAAAAGTAGCAAAGTCTTCTAAGTTATCATTGTCTGTGAAGTTTCTTGGGACTTTGTATTTGAGAAGGATCATAAGATCTTATCAGCCCTCCTGACCTTGTATTGTAATATTCTAACGTACTGAAATTTGAGAAACTAGAAACTTTCTTAAAAGTTTACTTAAAGTGAAGAGTGAGTTTCACCTGCCTGTTGGCAGGCAAGTGTGTCACACACTGTTGGGAAGTACGTGCATGTAATGACTTGTTTACAGTACGATACTATATGGTTACATGATGCAATATGGTATCATCAAAATTTCAATGATGGAGAAGCCCCCCAAATTATTAAATTTAAGATATGTCATTTAAAAAAATTATATTTTTGTGGAGAGATTTTTTGGATGTGTTGGGCATGAGATGCATGTTGATTGATCGTGTCTGGAACTCAAGAGAAAGGTTGTGCTTGGATCTATAGATTTAGGAGCCTTATGTAGAGAGATAATCATTGACTCAGAGGGTCTGATGAAATCAGCTGTAAAGAGGGTACAGAAGAAGATTACAGAAGGCAGAAGCCTAGAGGACACCCAATCATATTGAGTGGGAGATGGCAGGCCATACAACCTAGGTAGGAGGGGCAGCAGGAAGAAAGTAGTAGGGGGAAAGGGAGAGATTCTGTATGTGGAAGGAAACTGTGTCAAAAGTGGTAGAGAAGCAAGGAAAGACCAAGTGTGAGAAAAAGCCATAAGATTTGACAGTTAAAAGATTGTTGAGGATTTCCATGGAGGAAATTTAAAAAAAAATAGGAATCAAAAGGGCTTACCATTTCATGACAAAGTATATCCTAAAGTGGTCCTCATCAAAACTCTTTCGTCATGGTTAAAAAAGAAGAGTAAAGTAAAAGTAAAAAGCAAAGTAGATGGGGGAAATAGAATGCATAACCAAGACTTGAGGTTATAGGGAAGGGGCCAATCCACATTTGTAGAGTAAGGTCTTCACTGGTAGCTCCCTATACTAATTAAGTCACAGGTCTGGTATAAAAATGGCTTTGGATGCAATTTCAAATACATTGTCTTATTTGGGCCTCACAAGAGTTCTTTGATGTGGACAAGATAGATATCATTATGTCCATTTTATAGATGATGAAACTGAGGCTTAAAGAATTGCAGTAACTTTGTCAAGTTTGAATAGCTATGAACTGCCAGAAAATTTTATTGTTTTTGAAATGACACAATGTTTTAAGCCATTAAACGGTTAAAGAAAGTAGAACTCCAGGGGGGCGCTGAGTAATTTTTTTTTTGAAAAGTGGGTGGTAGGCCAAATAAGTTTGGGAATCTCTGATCTAATTCTTTTGGGATCAGTTGGGGATAATTTCCTCAAAAGGAGGGACTAAGACAAAGATGTAAAAGTTTTCTAAATAAACGGAATAATAAATGTCGAGAAAGCAACAGGGTCAGACTCTTTGCCCTAAAAACTAGAATATAGGTAATATATAATATACACACATACATATATGCATGCATGCATGTATATAGTATGTATGCATGCATGTATGTATGTGTATGTCCGTGTGTACACATATATTTGTGTGTATAGTGTGTGTGCATGTATGTGTTTGTGTGTGCATGCTTGCACGTATATAAGTCACACAGGCAGTATGTGTCACAGGCAGAACTTGAACTGAGGTCTTCCTGACTTTGAGGCCAGCTGTCTAGCTACTATACATTGCTGCCTCTCTTTAGAAAAGAACAATTTCTATAACTTCTCTGCATTCAGTGAAATTCCTAATATTCTTTTAATTCTCAGTAAGTGATCTCCGCATAATTATTTTTATAGCATGCTTGTTTTCTCTCTTTTTAAGGTTATTTTCATTGTCTAAACTTGAGTCCCTAGATGTCTCCCACAATGAAATTACATCTATTCCAAATGAAATCAAGAATCTCAGGTATTTAAAAAGCAGTAAATATACCTAAAAATCATGTATTTTAAACATGTTTAGTCTCAAAGATAGAATTGTTCTTTTGGGGAGACTTTAATATACTATATTTTAAGTAGTAATTTAATAACAAGTAAAGATGGAATCTATAAAGTATTAATTCAGGAAGAATGTAAATTGTGATTTCTCTGTGGTATAGTAATCAATCAGTAAACATTTATGAAGTGCCTACTACGTGCCATGCACTGTGCTAGGATAAAAAGAAAACAAAATTTTCCAAAACTGTTTGAAAAAGAATCTTAGTGACTGCCTAACAATATTGAGTTACCTTTATCAATATTTAAATACTAATAACAGGAACTTATTTCAAAGGACACAACCTTGAGATAGAGGAACCTAAGAATAACAGGCTGTAAGTGAGAAAGCCAGAATACATAACAGAGCACACTTGATCTTAATGTACCTTTTTTTTTAAAAAAAACTGCTTGGTGTCTAATGCATAAAGCTAAATTGGGCTAGTCTGATTTGATTTTTACATTTTCTTGATGCTTAATTGTCCCAGATGCTTTTCTGTCTGTTTCCAACTCTAGTCAGAAAAAAGCAGTTTTGTACACAAGAGAATCGAGATAAGTGAGGTGTTTTTTTTTTTAAAGAAAATTAGTAATGTCAATTCTCTTTTAACAAAAGGGAAAGGAATTACTATAAACAATTACTACAATATAAGCAAGTATATTAAGAAAGGACCTTTATGCTGATGAGGCCAGGGATATCCTAATTTGACTGAACTTGAGAGCTTGTCCCTTAAATGTTTCAATTAGTTTTATTTTTAGAGAGACATTAAAGTGTTTTACTGGCTGAAATATAACATCAAAGCCGTGGGGTTTTGCTGCTGACAAATATCCATGAAAAAGAGCAAAGAGTATAGGCTAGATGAGTGAAGAACAATAATCTTTCCTCCACATGTGGTCCTGGCTCAAATTTATTTGCATACTAAGCCAGAAAGGATATTGAGAGTACCCTAGGTCAGAAAGTTGTTTGTGACAAGAGACTGTGATTTCTATTTTAGCCATAGAGATCAAGAAGAAATGACTTAATCTTCATGTGAGGTCACTTTGCCTAATCTTTTAAAATGGCTATAGTCATGCTGTGACTAAATAGGTGTCAAACTATACTTATTACGAAAAGGCTTTTAGTCACTACCCCATAGTGGACCGGAGGTGAGGGCTAGGAGGTCGTCCTGAAGAGATGAAACCCAAAAGCTAGTGAGATAAAGCATTGTCTAGTGAACTCCAGAAAAGCTGTAGAAAGATATTTCTAGTGGATAACGGAGGACTCCAGAAGACAGTAAGAGGTAGATGATGATTCCCAGGCCCAGACAGAAAGCAGTGATTTCACCGTTAGACATCAGGAGACCTGTGGGATTGGGCATGTGAGTTGCCCCTTCACACATGTGCTTTAACCACATATGTTCCTAACATGTATGCCCCCTTGTGAGTGCTCCTTACCTGTGCCCATTCTTCCCACTTATGGTGTATGTATTTGTGGGAAAGAGTGCCCAAATTTTGGGGGGGAAATGTTCTGTTACCATTCTTCTTACTGTGCTAACTTGTTAAATGTCTTTGTTTTGAATTAATTGTGTCCTCTGGCTGAGGATACAATATTTACTATAAAAATGTAAGCATGTAGGTGGGACCTATGGTTTTGAGTGAGTATGGATCCATGGAATATTGAATAACTCAACTGTATATGAAGAAGTCAGCCAGACAATGAATTTGCTTCTAGAACACAGATGATATTCTCACCTTTACACTTAACCACTCTTCTGCATAATATCCCAAAAGAGTATGGAAACTCTGAGTGACTAAATTTGGACTTATCTCTGTAAGGCAAGACATAGTGTCTTATTAAGGAAAGAACCATGGTGGACAACTGAACAGAAGAGTTTCATCTTCTCTCACTTCCTATCTGGAGGTGACCAACCTTAGAGCTAAGCCACTGAGAGTGTCAAGGAGGAGAGGCCTCTCCCAATCCCGGGCTAAAGGTTATTGCCCTAACAATTGCATTATCGTTTTCTTTTGGGTCTCTGTATCTGTATTTACAAAGGGGACTGCCCCCTTTGATTTGTCAATGCGACGATCAATCCTTCCCGTATTTACTTAAAGGGGTGATGGTTAAGGGGAAAAACTCAGATGAGAAAGAGAGCAAGGGAGTATTAAAAATGTAGAAACAAAAATTTGAATAAAAGAAGAGGGGGGAAATTGTAGGAAATGGGAGGAGTTTGTTTCCACAGAACTGAAGGTGTACTTCCCCCCTTCCCCCACCCCAGCTTTAGCAGAAACCAGGCCTCAGGTCGGTCAGGTGAAAGGTCAGAGGCTTGTACGCATGCTTAAACGAGCCATTTGAGGAGAGCATGACATACACAGTCAGGAGGTTGTATCTGGCCAATGAAGAGCCTGGCGGGAGATTCAAGGTGAGGGTCTATTAAAGGACTGGCATCCATCTGAGTCCTTTGTACTTTCTCCCATGCTCTGTTCAGGGGAGGTACCCATTTATTCAGGGGGAATAAATATAAATTATAATTTTTTTAAAAAAGGTTATTGCCCTAGATGAAAAGAGCATTGTAACACTCCAGCTAAAAAAAAAAAATCAAGGAACCACTAACCAAGGTAGTGATCCACAGAGATGCTGTACCCTGAAGAAAGCCCATAGCCCAAGGACCTGTCCAACCTAGCCTGGCAGCAGAAGACCCACAGCAGTATAACTTGGCCAGTCATATCTGGCCGTGGCTACTCGATGGCAGACCACCCTTTCTGACACCATCCAGGCCATCCAGCATCAGAGTGGCCTGGCTGGCCCAGGCCAATAGCTGAGGGACTTATCTGTCCCAGCCCAGAAGCTGCCAAGTTCAGTGATCAGTCATCCTGCCCAGCCCAAGCTAGCAGCATCCAAGCCCACTGAAGAGACAGCATAGCAGCTGAGACACCTTCCTGACCCGGCTCAGCAGTGAACTGACCCAGCAACTGGGACACCATCCTTTGCAGGAGGCATGTTCAGCTGAGCCACCCATCCAGCTGAGATGCTATGTCCTGTAAGGACCCAGGCTAGCTGAGCAGTGGAGCAGCTCATCCGTCACTGCCATCATGTCTAACAATGGACTTCATGAGGCTCTGGAGAAATAAGAGACATTGAGGCCCTGCAGTTTTGGAGTTGTGGCTTGCCTTGATTGTGCATACTCTGACCTCACTGATGCCATACTTTAAGTTCATACCCACTCTTGGCTTCAAAGATTCTCTTTATTTGTGGAAAAGTGTGCTCCTGGTGCTATGTAACTATTGTTTTTTCCAACCATTTTACTAAATGCTTTTGTTAAAGATTACAGTCTCTTGTCTGATTATTAAGGGAATATAAAGTAGTGGAGGTTCATTATCTGGTGTTGGGAGGATAGCCATCCGAAGGCTACCTACCTCTAGAATCCTGAGAGTAGGAGCACCTTCCCCACTAGGGACTCAAAACTGCTACTGCAACTTGGAGGGAAAGAACATCTAAGGGTGCTACTCTTAGCTGTGCTAGTCCTTGGACTTCAAACAGTTCAGTTAGGCTCAAACTGTAAGCCTTTCATATCTGATAAGACCTCCCAGAATTAGGTTTTTAGTTTACATGACTTTTGAGAAACTCAGGGCTACTTCCAACCCATGAGTATGAAATCACAGTGATACTTTATCTGAATAGTTGATAATTTACTCCTTCTATAATGCTGAACTCCATTTATTTGCTTTTTAGAGATTAGAGGTGTACAAAGGCCTGCCATGTATTAATGTACATATTTCACCTGAATTCCCACGCAAACTTTTCACATGGACTAATACTCTGATTCAGTTGCTTAGCAAGTGAAAATATAGTTCTAAGACTAATTCTGATTGCATTTTCTCATAAGAATTCCATAGTTTTTATATAATTCCAAGGAAACACCTCTGTTTATTATTTGTTGTATTTAGTGGTCATCAGATACAGTGGGAATTATTAGTAACTACGGTTCTAGGATCAGATTATAATCAGTGTTTGGCTTTAGTAGTATTAATTGCACAAATGACTTTTGATGATGGTCTTTTTCTGCAGCGCCCTTAACAATTTGAATCTTGATGGGAATGAACTGACATCTTTGCCACCTGGAATTTTGAAACTTTCCCCGGATAACTTTACTGTAGAAAATAACTTCCTGCACCCTTTGTTTTGGAAAGAGAATTCTATAAATGATGCTCAAAGCCTCAAAGATCTAGCTCTTGTGTGCTTTTCCAAGAACCAACTATGGAAATTTTATGAGGTGCTCCCAGAAGAAATTAAGCAACAACTAGTCACGTAAGCAAACTATAGAAACTTTTTACTGATGACAATTATTTTTCTGTTTTGTTCTCAAGCAGAATATTGAGCATAGTGGAAAGAACACTACATTGGTTTCTATTAGGTCATCTTCTTAGACCCACTGTACAGTGCATTTGATATAAGGCTAACTAGAAATATTCCTCTGAGTTTTCTTCTGATGCTAAAGAATCAACCAAGTGGTTTCTATACCCGCAAAGGGGAGAAAACCTTCCTAGAGCTCCATTCCTCCATTATTTCATGAATTATGACTTATTCCCTATGTAAGCTAGAAATTATTTAACCATAGCTGGCAGACATTGCACAATTACCAGTTAAAACTTTCTATTGAGCCTCTGAAGACATGGAAGAAAGTGTTGGAGTGGGTCTGTAGGAGCCATTTTTCTGTGTCTGGGAGAGTGCAAAGAAACATGTACTTCTTAGACCAGAAGAGTTGAGTAATGGATTAAACATGCATGCAGAAAGCCATCACTACTCTTTCAGAGGAATTCCCAAGCTCAGCACCACACTTTGGTAAACCCATAAAGGGTTTTTCATCCACAGCTTTCTGATGAAAGCTAATTTTTCTCTAATCAGTCAACTAAATTCTTAAATACTTAATTCTTGAGCATTTTATATGATAAGTAATATACGATTCTTTTAATTGATTGGTCTTTATCAACCTTATAAGATAGGCATGGAACCCAGTGTTCTATAGTAATGAGCCCAACTGCCTTCCGTATATCTGATCCAGGTTTCCTCCCTAGCTAACATAGTAACACTGAAAAATTTAAGTGGAAGAAGAGGATAAAGGATAGTAAGAGAAAGGAGGAAAGAAAATAATGAAGGAGTTATGAAGGAGTGCTCAGATAAGCAGTGACCAGAGATGCTCCAAGACCAGACTGTCAAGGGAGAAAGGGCAACGCAAAGACCACAACACCAGAATTTTTGCAAATGGTTGGAGGTCACTGGTAATAAAAATGAACAGAATGCATAGTAATACACAAGCAAACAGGAATGAACATCTACTAGTGATTGGCAGATTAGGCTCAGGAATGCTAGGATATAACCAATTAGAAACCAGAGGCAAAAATAAGTAAGCATCTTTAAAATGAGGGATCTGGGGCAGCTAGGTGGTGCAGTGAGTAGTGTACTGGCCCTGGAGTCAGGAGGACCCGAGTTCAAATGTGGCCTCAAACAGTTGAAACACTAGCTGTGTAACCTTGGGCAAGTCACTTAACTCCAATTGCCCTGCCTTCCCCCCTTAAAAAAATTTAAAAAAATAAAATGAGGGATCTGGGTCATATTTTTAAAGAAGTTTTTTCCAGCTGTAGATCTATGAATTTTTTTTTCTAATATGCTTATATACAAGTACAGTATAGAATGTTACTGTGATTCAGATGAAAAAAGTTTAAGGTAAGGCAAACTCTCCTTGAGACTCCCCTTCTGTGAGAGTAAACAAGGGTGTAAACTATAGTAGTACAGTATTATTTACATGTAAGGCCATTGCGTTGAATAGCAACACCTATTTGGAAGGAAAAACTGAAGGGGAAGTAACTACAGTGAACAAGGACTGTGGTTCTTACTAGTCTAGGCATCCCCTGATCTGGAGAGAACCTTGTATATAAACTCTTAGGGTTCCTAAAGGGAGAGATGCCTGCTAATACCCAGATTATGATTATTAGTAGACTTAGCCTATTGTTAAGGGCAAGGCCTCCTGGATAGTCTCAATCCTTGTTGGCACAAATGAGAGGGTTTGGAAAAACTGTTGAAACAAAAGTTGTCATCCCAACACCCAGTAATCGTCATATTCATTTAATAAATGAATGAGATTTAGCAATTTGCCTAAGCCCTGCTGGAATGATAAGACATGATAGTTTAGTATCTGTACAGAGTGCTTAAATAACATGTCCCTTTTTTATAGCAGAAATAGTAACCTTCCTTCCTGCCCCCCACCAAAATGTTAACTAAGCCATTTGGTATATTCTTTTCAGAAGATGTGTCACTTTTTTGAGTGGCACGTCATCCTAGCCCACCAAATGAGGCCCTAGGACATTCCAGGACTTCTGAATTATCAGTTAAGTTTCTGCTCATCTGCTATTACACTGGTAACAGGAAGATCACAGTTCCTGGCCCTGGAATGGCCCTGACATGAGGGAATATAAGCCAGACTTCTAAAATTGACTCGCACAGACAAGAATACCCATTAAATCTATTGACATCACAACCTGTGGATTCTCCAGAGTGCAATAAATCGGTGAAATACCAGAATCTTTAACTTTTCTTCTTTGGGAGTGAAATGAGAAAAAAATTAGTATTACTTCTAAACCTCTAACCTCTTAAACTTACTGCTTGGCTTTGACCTGGTCTATATAAGATAACACATCTCTTCTGGACCAAATCTAGGACCTAGTTAGGGACAGACAAAGTAGACACATTGAGCAGAAGTTGCAGAGGAGCTCAATAAGAAACTTTTCAGTATTCTTTTTAAAATCTTTGCAGCAAATATCTCTCCATTTTAAGGGTCTGGTATCTAATATATGTATTCATATATACGCAATACAGTATATACATCTATATATACATGTATATGTGTGTCTATATATACATACATGCATACACATATACACACACAAAATTTTAAGACCAAGAGTAATTCTGCAATGGATAAGTGGTCAAAGGATGAGGGTAAACAGTTCCCAAAAGAATTACAGATTGTTAAACTACCATGTGAAAGGTTGTTCCAAATTACAAATAAGGGGATAAATGCAAATCAAAACTATATCCCTCCTAGCGGATTGGCAAAGATGACAGAGGATGGGAGTAGTTGATCCTGGAAGGACTGAGGAAAGACAGACACATTAAACTGTATGCTGTTGATGGAGTTTCGAATTGTTCCAACCATTTTGGAAAGCAATTTATACCAAGAAAGTGACCAAGTTTTTCATACCCTTTAGTCCCAGAGATCCCACTGTTAGCATCCATACCAAGAATGCCAGAGAGAGAAAGAAAAGTCCCACATACTTCCTAATATTTATGGTAGTACTTTTTGTAATAGCAAAGAAAAAGAAGGAAGGAAGCAAGGAAGGAAGGAAAAATGAGATGGAAAGAAAGAGAGAAAGGAGAGAGAGATGATACAAATGGGAGAAAGGAAGGAAAAAAAAGCACTTATTAAGTGTCAGGCACTGTTATATACTTTATAAATATTATTCCAATTGATCTTCACACAAACCTTGGGAGGTAGTTACTATTATTACCCCTTTTTTACAGTTTAGGAAACTGAAGTAGAGGTTAAGTGACTTGCCTAGGGTCACAGAGCCAATAAGTTGGGGGCCAGATACAAACTCAGGTTTTCCTGACTACAGGCCCAGCACTGTATCTGCTGTGTCTGCTAGCTGCCACTAGGAAGTAAAGTAACTATCCACTAATTGGAGAGTGATTAAACAAATTTTAGATAAACATATTATCGTATTGTAAGAAATAGTGAATATGAAGAATACAGAGAAACATGGGAAGACTCATACAGACTGATACAAATTGAAGTAGGCAGGTAAAGATAAACACAGTGACTATAGCAATGTATATGGGAAGAACAAAATAACAAAACTGAATGCCACGTAATTATATTTTTTTCCAAATAAAGATCTCCCCTTGCCCCCACTTTCCAGCTTACTTTTTGTGTATTGTCCTCCCCCCCCATTATAGATTATAAGCTCCTTGAGGGCAGAGACTTTCTTTTTCTCATTTGTATCCTCAGTACTTAGCATAGAACCTGACACATAGTAGGCACTTAATAAATGTTTATTGAATTGAATTTCCTTTTCTTCCTCCCACTCCTCCCCACCCCCACATCCACACACTGAGAAAAACAACAGAACCACCACCTGTAGCAAACAAGTATAACCAAGTCAAAGAAATTCCAGTATTGACCACGTTGAGAAAAAAAAGTTTCAATCTGTACTCCAAATATACATCTCCTGATGAGTAGCCTATTTCATCATAAGTCTCCTGGAATTATGGTTGGTCATTGTATTGTTCAGAGTTTCCAGGACTTTGAAAGTTGATTTTCTATACAATATTGTTGTTGTTGAATGAATTGTTTTCCTGGTTCTGCTCACTCCACTTTGTATCAATTCATACAAACCTTCTCAGGTTTCTCTGAAACTATCCCCTTCATCGCTTTTTACACCATGATAGTATTGCATCGTATTCATATACCGTACCAGGTTCGGCCATTTCTCAATTGATGAGCACCTTCTCAGTCAGTTCTTCGCACCACAAATAGACATTCTATAAATAGTTTTGTGCGTAAAGGTCACTTCCCCCTTTCTTTCGTCTCTCTGGAGTATAGACACAGTAGCAATATTGCTGAATCAAAAGGTATGCACAGTTTAATAGCTTTTGGGGCCTGCTTCCAAATTGCTTTCCAGAATGTCTGGACCAGTTCATAGATCCACCAACAGTAATTAATGTACCTATTTTCCCATAGCCCCTCTAGCATTTGTGATTTTCTTTTTTTAATAACTTTGCCAATCTGATGGGTACAAGGTAGAACCTCGAAGTTGATTTAATTTGCATTTCTCTAATTACTAGTGAATTAGAGCCTCTTTTTCAAATGTCTTGATAATTCGGATTTCTCCCTTTGAAAACTACTTATTCGTGTCTTTTGACCATTTATCACTTGAGGGATGGTTCTTACTCTTATAACCTTCAATCAGTTAATATGTTTTATAAATGATATCTTTATCAGAGGAATTTGCTGCAAAGAATTTTTCCCCATTTACCTGCTTATCTTCTAATTTTAGCCACATTGGCAATCAAAATTGTTCATTTTGCCTTCTGTGATTATCTCATTCTCTTTTGGTCATGAATTCTCCCCCTCATCATAGATCTGACAGGTGATTTCTTCTTTACTCCTAATTTGTTTGTTATTTCACCCTTTGTGTCTAAGTAATATATTCATTTAGAGTTTGTCTTGATCTGTGGTATATAGAATGTTGATTTATGCCTAATTTCTGCCAACTTACTTTTCTGTTTTCCCAACTTTTTTTAAAATAATGAGTTCTTACCCCAGTGGCTAGGATCTTCGGGTTTATCAAACACTAGGTCACTGTTCTCAGTTGCTTCTTTATGTTGTGTATTTAATTTGTTCCTTTAATCAATTTCTCTCTTTTTTAACCAGCTGTGTAAGTCTGTTGACCAAGCTTGGCCTCAGAGAAGAGAGAGGGGGAGAATGTACTCCCCCTACCTTTCTTTGCAGAGGTGGGGGGTGTATGTAAGGAGGATTTTGTTATTCTTTTTAGTGTTCAATTTCTCAGGATCCATGGCCATGGCAGTGTCTAGTTTCCAGGTGTTAGATAATAACTCCCAGAATAGCCCCAAGGATCCTAGATAGTAATTTCTAGAATCATAGTGATAGGCAGTTCTACAGAGGCTGTACCATGAGATACAGGAATGACATAAGTAATATTTACTGTGCTTGTGCAGAATGACGATATTGCTAAGGTTAACCTGTGAGCTTAATGTTGGCAAGATGCCTTCTTCGTCTGTTGTCCTGTAAAGCAAGTGGGCACTGGTCAGTTAGTGAGGAATTTACGGGGAACCCATGGAGGAAACCATGGGTAATGCATAGAAGAATGCATGTACCTGCCTCAACCGGCCCCCATTGAGGCTTGGGGGGATTTAGGGGAGTGCACGCTTGTCTTGACTGACCCCATTAAGATGTAGTTGCCCCCGCTTCTTGTTAGCCCCTGTGAGAAGGGTGATTAAGGAATGCCATAGGAGCTGGTGCTCAGCAACCCTTGTGAGAAGACTAGACTAGAATAAAGCTGACTATTGACCCCTCTGAAGGTGTCTGCCTGTCTGACCAGATCAAGAGTGAACCTGTTAGAGGCTGGAGTCCAGAAAACTCCAATGCCTCCTGTGTGTTATCTGTGCAACAGGGGATGATGTATGTTGAAAATCATACACATTTTAAAATTTCTTTGATATGTTGGTTAGTTTTACTGAAGGTCTTTTTTTCCTTCTTTCTTTTTTATTCTTTGTTACAGGGTGTGGCTTTCTGGGTGGAGGAGGAATATATTTGAAAATAATTATTATGTAAAAACAGGAAGACAAATGAAAAATTGAGAGTATAAAATATTTTTTTTTGTAAATGTGCATGGCTTTAATTCCAGAAAATTCTATTCTGTATGGCATATACTTACGTATTTTGTGAAGAATTACCTACATGACAGCAAGGACTCCAGTCATGCAATAGACCTTAACAGCAGAGAGGAGTCACAAATTTCAAATGTAGGAGGGTGACATTTCAAGGACTTTTCTAAAACACATAAATTTCTTGTTTTTGTGTGTTTGCAGCTTTGAGTTCTCATTAGGATATGGAAAATCTCTTAATGTCTCCATTGAAATAAGCAAGATCACAAACTCATAGGATGATAGGAATTAGAGCTAGAAGGAACTTGTCTTTGGCATTAGTTGTCTCGCCCAGGCCATTGGTCTGATTGGATGCATGCCATTAATGATTTTGAAAGCATGAGTAGCTTTTAGTCTTAGGAAGCCAGGACAGATAAGCTGAATGCTTTTATTATGGGGAGGGAAGAGGAGAATTTTATATAAACTAATATCAAGAATAGCTTTTGATATATGAAGAACTGTTACTCTTGTGTTGACTCATGTGTATCCTCCTAGGGGGGACCTAGAAAGCTGCATTTGTGTATCCTTTTCAGAGTTTTGTGTTTAGTAAAAGGTGGGTTTTTTTTTTGGCAGGGGGTGTTGTTTTGTTTGTATCTTTTAAAAAATGCTTGCCTATTTAATTCATTCTCTCCAGATTGTGGATTTGGGTTTGAGGCCAGTTGTAGTTGACCTAAGATAGGACTTCATAGATCATCTAATCTAATCCCCTCATTTTTCAGATGAAGGAACAGACCCAGAAAAATGACCTCACTTCCCCAGGGTGACATGGGTGATTACTGTTCAGGACCCAGCCTTTGAACTACAAACCTTTCCGTTGCCTACCATTGCCTCTCGTTTTAAAACTAATCTCATAGTTAGGATAGACTATATTTGCTGGCTTGGTTTTATTTTTTTAGTTTGAAATAATATTGTAATTATAAATAATACGTAATAGCTATCACAGAGTTCTTGAAGGTTTGCAAAGCATTTTACATATGCTGTCTCATTTAATCCTCACAACAGTTCAGGGAGGTAGGTGCTATTATTATCCCCACTTTATAGGTAAGGAAACTGAGACTGAGGGAGGCCCAGAGTCATTTAGCTGGTAAGTTTCTGAGGTAGAATTTGAATTCAGCTCTTCCTGACTCCAAGTCCAGTCTTCTATCTACTGTGCCACCTATCAATAATATAGAATGCCATGGTTATTGTTATTTATGTTGCTTACATAAAACAAATGCTGCCAAAAAGTGATTTATGTCTGGCATCTAGCACAGGGACTTAGCCATCGTAGGTACTGAATAAATATTTCATTGGACTGAATTGAATCCAACATCTGTCAGTCATGCTCTGAGAGAGAGAGATGGACAGAGACTGAGAGAGACAGACAGAGACAGGGAGAGAAACAGAGACCGAGGGAGAGAGGAGACAGAGAGAGAGGAGACACACAGAGAGACAGAGACAGAGAGGAGACAGAGAGTAAGTTTGGAAATGGTACTTTAGGCACACAGAAGGCTGAACCTAGAACTAGTTCCTTATTATTGTTAGACAGTTGAGCACAGCTGAACAACTACTGAAAGCACAGCTTATCACACCAGATGTACCAAGGGAACACATACAGCTGGTTTTCTTTCCCAGACTGTAATCCCACAAAGCATAAGAATGCACACATAGGTAATACATACTATATACTACCACAACTAAATTGTTTCCCTCCTGCAAAAATCCCAACTGACCCTTCTTTTTTCTTGTGGTACAGTGGAAAGAATGGTAGCCATTGAGTGAGAGGCCCTGGGTTCGGATCTTACCTGTGATGCTTACTCTATGAGTGAGACCTTGCACAAATTCCTCACTTCCCTGGACCCCTTCTTCCTCATCAATAAAAGAAGAGGGCTGGACTCAGTGGCTCCTGAGATGCCTTCTGGTCCATGATCTGTCACCTTTGTATTCTATCCACTGATTTTGCCATGTCATAAAAGGACTGGTTGAAAGCTCAGTGCCAGTGATGGTTACCTTGCTTCTCCTATTCAAACTTGTGGACTGTATGTAGGTTCCATAAGGATAGAAATTCTCACACCTTCTCCCAGTGTCCTTAATAATGAATGTCTTCCTACATCATTGGTTGTGGTGTTGCCTTCTCCATCCTGCTAACAAAGTCTGCAACTTGTATAAAGGTGTCTTGCTGCACTTTTACTAGCAACATTGCCATTTGGTGCTTGCATCATTTTTTCTTCTGGTAAAAGCATAAAAGCAAAAAGGACTAGGAAAAGAAAAGAATATTTCAAGGGGGAAAAAGGACAGGTAGTGTCTCATTTTGCCATTTTTTTCCATCACAAGTTGTAAAAATAATTTTTTTGGAAAACTCAATTTAGTTTGGCAAATGAAGATGTTGTATGCAAAGTATCCAACACCAAAAGAAGGAACGTGTTCTTTCCTGTGATGACTTCCAGCATTAATTTCTTTCTTTTCTTCATTCCCCTAAAATCTTGTCAAATCTTCAAATCTCTCTCATTATACATAATAAATGCTTTGTAAATGCATACTGACTTGACTTCTGACTTCTCACAGCTATATCTTTGTCCAAGCCTAACCAACTCATGCCTGGACACCTGTATCAGTCTCACATTTAGCATCGTTTTAAAGTCATCTAACTTCAGATTAGCCTACATATTTAAGAAATCACCATCTTTGATCAAGAACCAGAGAGTTGTAAAGAACCAAAGAGATGACTCACTTATTATTTTCATCATGTCCCTCTCCTATAATAATTACAGTTCTATAATCTATAGTAATTACAGTTCTGTAATCTATAATAATTACAGTTCTATATTCTATAATAATTACAGTTCTATAATTTATAATAATTACAGTTTTATAATCTATAATAATTATAGCTCTATATTCTATAATTACGGTTCTATAATCTATAATAATTACAGTTCTATATTCTATTATAATTACAGTTCTGTAATCTATAATTACAGTTCTATATTCTATAATAATTAGAGTTCTATATTCTATAATAATTACAGTTCTATAATCTATAATATATAGTTCTATAATCTACAATAATTATAGTTCTATATTCTATAATACAGTCTTATAATCTATAATAATTACAGTTCTATATTCTATAATAATTATAGTTCTATAATCTATAATAATTACAGTTCATTCATATTAAAATCAAATTTCTCTAATCAATCACATGCTTTAAGACTTATCACCAGTTGGCACTAACCACTTTTCCCCCTTCTGCCCACCAAACTTCCCATATTTTCTGTTACATATCCCCTTGAAGTGCCCACTCAAACCAAGCCTACCTGTTTATCTTTGCACATTGTACCACTAGGCCTCCCTTAGGAAGGGTCAATGGCCTGAAATGTGCCATCTTTGGAGATAACAGAAAGAGATGTTAAATGAATTTTAGTAGTCATAGAACCATAGAATCACAGTTTGTAATGATACTGGTGATGCAGAAGTTGATGACTATGATGTGCTGTGTAGCTTGTATAGTGATTTTGTTTCCTAATTGTGAAATGCTTATTATGGATACCACTCATTTAGAAATTAAGTACAAACTGCTCCATGACTTCTCTCTCATAGCTGTTTTAAATTGTTATTTAATTTTAGCTAAATTTAATTTTAACTCTGTTCTCTATTCTCGTGTATGTAGGTAGTTCAGTGGATAGAGCACTGGCCTTGAATTAGGAAGACCTGAGTTCAAATCCAGACTCAGACATTTATTAGCTGTGTGACCCCGGGAAAGTCACTTAACCCCGGTCTGCCTCAGTTTCCTCAGTTATAAAATGGGGATAATAGTAATAATACCTCCCAGAGTTATCATAAGTATCAAATGAGGTAATATTTGCAAAGTACTTTGCAAACCTTAAAGCACTATATAATTGCAAGTTATTACTATTATTTCCTTTTATCTTTTGAACTACATTGTAAAATCATTGAGGCCTGGGACCATATCTTTTGTTTCTATGGTACTTAAGAGTATCCCATGTAGTAAACATTCAGTAAGTATGAAGTGGTTTACAGATTTGATTTGTCTATTTCAGCTCTAAGTTATGTGACTACTGCCAGGGCTCCTTGTACGGCAAAGGACTTCATCTCATTCGACCATTTGATGTTTTTAATACCCCACTTCTTCCCATCTTGTTCAATGTCTGCTCTCCAAGATGCTTTAAGTACACAAAGCTTGATCCAAATATCATGACTCGTTTGACCAGATGATAGTAAAGTCATGACTTCATTAAGAAAACAGAAGTTCTACTGCCCAAATTGGGAAATTTTGCAATCTTACAAGTTCTAGTAATATCTCTTAGAGAATCTAACTTTAGTGCAGTTACTGCACTTCAAAGTATGGACCTCTTAACCTGAATCTTCTCTGTAATCCAGGATTTTTACAGAAGTTTATCATTAATAGGAATCACTGGCTATTTCCGAAGGAAGAATTTGTAAGCGTCATTGGAAAATAAAGAGACAAAGACAATTTTTTTTCATTATGTGTTCTACATAATAAGAAAATGTATCATAATCTCTAACAATAAACATTTTCTGCATTTAACCTTTTTACCCATAACCTGCTTCTAAGTTAAGAAACAAGTGTGTGAAAATGTGATTCATGATCATTATAGTTTCAGGCTTCTGAATCTATGATCTCATCATTTTTAACTGTTGTGGTATAATGTCCAAAACAGAGGTGTATCCAGTACCACCTGCATAGTAAATAAACTTTATACTTCACTTTATTTTTGCTTTTGTTTTTAAAAATAATTTATTACATATGACTTTAAATGATGATAAAACCAAGCATACATTTACAGTTATTTATACTTAAATATATATATTCCAATATATAAGTCCATAATAGCTTATCTTCTCCCATTTTCTATTTGTTCCTTCATTTTTGTGTTTCTGTATAATGCATATACATTTTTCTGAGAAAGAAGTGGAAAGACTTCTGAGGATGACATCTAAACTGACAACAGCTTATGGGCATAAGAATCCTTTTGGTGGAAGTACTCTCTATGGATTCTAGAAAGATACCAAACCTTGAAGTCCATCAGAGCGCTACATTTAAAAAGAACTTCATGAGGCTAGTACCAAGGGAGAAAAGGATTTCTAATAATCAGGGTGGATAAAGCCTTTGGCCTCATGTCTTCTTTCTGTGTCCTTTACTATCAGTTTTGCTATAAGTTTGAGCTCCCTAGCTTGCCATAGGGATTTTGTATATATGTAAGGAGAGAAAGCACCCCCAGTTTGGCAGTATTGTTTTTGTAACAACTGACTTTTCCATACCTACTTATTAAATACACTTTCTAAAAATTAAAAGAAAGAAAAGAAAGAAAATCTATTACTTGCCCGAAGAAAAGATTGCCTGGTGGTGGTTGGAGACTCCTTATGGAAAGATATATAGTCTCCCCTAAGTCACTTTGACTTTTTATCAGCTGACACTTATGTTGTCTTGTAGGGTGTATAGAAGTAGCTATGTGACAGAGTGGATAGAATGTGGGACTTGGGGTAAGGAAGACCGGAGTTCAAACCTCTTCAATTCTGAGCCAAACTTATTGTCTATTTGCAGTGTCTGTCCATGATAGATATGCCAAAGAATAAATTCAGTGATCCACAAGTGCAACTCCATGTTATAATCTGAGCAATATGAGCTTTTCATCCACCTTCTGTTTCTACTATGGATAGCTAGAATGATCTCTTTAAAATGTCTATAGATCTCACTTAAGATACACACACATATGTACATGCACATATAATATGTTATAGAAATGCTTGTCTTATTCTACAAATTAAAATTAATAAAAAGTAAAAAGATATATGGTGCTTTCAGAGTTGATGGAATCAATACTATCCATGAACAGTAAGCAGACAGAAAGAATTCAAGAAAAAAGGAACCCCATTCAAGTGCACACAAGATTTAGCAGTTATATGAAAAAATGCTCTAAGTCACTGTTGATTAGAGAAATACCAATTAAAACAACTCTGAGGTATAACTTCACACCTGTCAGATTGGCTAATATGACAGAAAAGGAAAACGACAAATGTTGAAGGACATGTGGAAAAATAGGGACACTAATGTACTGTTGGTGGAGTTGTGAACTGATCCAACCATTCTGGAGATCAATTTGGAACTATGCCCAAAGGGCTATAAAACTGTACATACCCTCTGACCCAGCAATACCACTACTAGGTTTTGTATCCCAAAGAGATCAAAGGAAAAGGGCATAATATGGACAAAAATATTTATAACAGCTTTTTGGGGTGGTAAAGAATTAGAAATTGAGGGGATGCTCATCAGTTGGGGAATGGCTAAACAAGTTGTGGTATATGATTGTGGTGCAATATTATTGTGCTATAAGAAATGATAAGAAGGATGCTTTCAGAAGAACCTGGGAAGAATTACATGTATTGATGTAAAGTGAAATAAGTAGAACCAGGATCACATGGCACACTGACAGCAATATTGTATGAAGAACTGTGAATGACCTAGCTATTCTTAGCAGTACAATGACTTAAAACAATTCCAAAGGACTTATGATGAAAAATGCTATCCACCTCAAGAGAAAGAACTGGTGGTGTATGAACGCAGAAGCATACTTTTTTTCTTCATTAGTCTTAGCTTTTTGGTCAGTGTTTTCTTTTGCAATGTGACTAATATGGAAATGTTTCGTATGACCACACATGTATAATCTATATCAAATTGTTCTCCTTCTCAAGGAGGAGGGAGGGAAGGGAGAGAATTTGGAACTCAAAATTTTTAAAAATTAAAATGTTTTGTTTACATGTAACTGAGAAAAAATAAAATTAAAAGAAGAAAAATGCAGTTACTATCCACAAAAAAATGGAGAAGATGGAAAATGATATTCTAAACGGCAAATAATATTGGCTTACAATCAAGAATAATTTATTCAGAATATCCCTCAGGTGAAAAATGGAACTTTAATGAAATAGAGGATTTCTAGGAAGTCCTCATGAAAAGACTGGAACTGAGTAGAAACGTTGAAATACAAACTCAGGAGTAAAGAGAAACATGAAAGTTAAATGTGAGTGAGCAATCAGGAATAGACTGTATAAGGATGAAGTGTTTGCATTCTAATGGGAGGATGGGGTAAAGATGACACAAACATCCCCTAAGAACCATATTGTTATCAGGGCCATTGAGAGAATCGAATAAGATGGAGGGTTTGGAAGTGATTTTTGTCATATTTTGATGATCTTAAAAGAAGAAAGGAAAAGGATACACTAGGGAAGAAAAGGAATGAGGCGGGAGGGAACTTATTATCTCATAAAATCAGAGTGCAAAAGTAGAAGTCGAGGTCCAGGCATCGCTTGAAATTTTCTTTTATCTAAACTGGTGAAAGGCAGTTAGAACACACGTTTTTGGTATAGAAATATATTCTACTCAAAAGGGAAACTGGAGAGGGGGAAAGGAGTCAGAATATGAATATGAAAAGAGGAGAGGGTGCTAGGAATCACAGATTTTCCATGTCCATTCTTAAATCATTCAGGTAAAGAAAGGTAGTAGGGGGGCTTATTAAATCTGACTCTTTACATTAACAAGATATGAGGATTAAAGCTTTCTTTTGATGAGATATGGCACTGTGTTGGTTGCTTCTTAATGAAGTCCTACTTTAGGAGTCCTGCTGCATGCTGGAAGCACAGAATATTAAAGCTGGAATTATCATTGATTCCAACTGCTTCCTTTTACATGCAGGAACGTGAGGTCCAAAAAGACAAAATAATTTGTCTGTATCCTTGTTGTTCAGTCATTTCAGTTGTGTCTGAAAACCCATTTGGGGTTTTCTTGTCAAAGTTGCTGGAATCGTTTTTACAGATGAGGAAACTGAGCAAACACAGCTAAGTGACTTGCTCAGGGTGTCACGGTAACTGAGACCAAATTTCAGCTGAGGTCTTCCCCTGCACTCTATTCACTGAGCCCCCTGGCTTGTCCATGTCAACACGGTGACAAATTTGGGGATCCAACTCATGTCCTTTGACTCAGCCCAGTCCTCTTTCCACCAGACCTTGCTGATAATCACTACATTCTACCCATCCATTGTGTAAATTTGCCTGTCACCACTCTCAAGAGCTGCCCACCAGAGTTTCTTCCCCCAAGCATTAGCATAATAACTCCCTGCATCTAGCAGATCAGAAGGAGAGCAGGAGGATTCCAGGGTCACCATTTTGGAATTATTAGTAAGCCTTGATTTGGTGCAATGAGAGGTAACTTACAAATAATAATTCATAGTCCTTGCAACAACCTGGATCAGTTGTAAATAACCTTACTGTACTTTAGGAGGAAGTCCTTGGGTGTTTGATCCTGTGGCAGGAAGAGGATATTTATCACGTGTAATAAGATTTTCTCAACATGAAGACTTTGTTTAGCTTAATTCATATATTCGCTTGGAAAACTTGTGTCATCTTATTCATGAAATATAACAGGAAGGATCTGGTCCCAGTGGTGTATTATATTTGAAAGATCACATGACTTGGAGTAGAAGAACTTGGTTCATGTATTTGTTTTACTACTTGTGAGCTGTGCAACTTTGGGCAAGTTATTTAACTTCTCTGAGCATTATCAGTTTCCTCATCTGTAAAATGGAGATGATAATGAATTGGTCTGCCTACCTCAAGGGCATGTTGTGTGAGTCTATGTGATTGGAGATATGGGTTTGAAGCATTTTGTAAACATGAAACATTCTATATATATGAGTTATCATATTCATCCTATAATGTGTTTAAGGTTGTTATTGATAGCAGAATTCAGCCTGATTTTCTGATATGATTTTTCTGTGGGTTTGGGAATATACATTCTCTCTACTCCAAAGTGAAGTGGATTAAAGGTACTCAGAACTCTTTATCAGTTTAGCTTTGTCCATGTGCTTTTAATTTGGGGACAAGGTCTTAAATGTAAGAACTATCTGTGTAATTTATAGTAATGTAAAACTTGGCTCCACAAAGCAGATCAATGATCTTCTGTCTCCAAAAGGGATTGGGGCCAGACTTCAGAGGGAGGTAGGAGTCTCTATGATGTATCCACCATCTAATTGGAGAAGTTCTGCTAGGGCACAGAATTTCCTCTTAATCTCAGCTGAAAAAAATTATCCTCTTGGTCCAGAAAGCAAGAGGCTAGATGGTCTTATGACAGCATTCTGCCTAGGACATTTTTTTCCATCCTCTTGGGAGAGTGGGCAGCCTAAATGGAATTTTCCAATTTCATTTTCTCTTTCTTATGGCAACAAACCAAGAAATAATCACAAATTGATCTATAGCCTCTCCCTTGGCAAGACTCAAGAAACCTGAAATTGTCCTTGCATTCAGATTACAAGTGCATCCTTTCCCTTGGCTGTGTTTGTCATCACAGCTACGGATCCATGTCCTCCCCTCTCGTTGGGACAGAATATATGGGAGGGAGCACAGACATTTTGTATGAAAAGGAACATAATATACACATAGAAAAGGCAAAAAGGTGACATATGATTATTTAACATTTCCATGCTGATCTGATAAACAGTTCAGCGTAGGAAAATGAGAATATTTGCTTCATAAACTTCCAATGCTGTTCTTGGAACAAAACTTCAAGCTCAAAGGATATTTAGAGGTCATCTAGTCTCACCTCTACGTTGAACAGATGAGGAAACTGAGGCTGTGAGAGGTGAAGTGACTTTTCCAAGGTCACACCACTAGTCAAAGGCAGAACTGGGAATAGACTCTGGATCTTCTGACTCTTACTTACACCAATGCTATTTCCTCTACATCAGACTACCTCTCAAGGGTTCTTCTCCTAAGAGTAGGTGGCTACCTCCATGGGGTGATTTGAGGGGTTCCCAAAGAATCTGCATCCTCATCATCTTCCCCACTTAACTACCAAGATTCTTGAAATTTATGGTGGCAGAGAAAGAGCTTTGGATTTAGAGTCAGAGTAACTAGGCTCACATCCCAACTCTGTCCCTTATTTTTTGCTTGGACAAGTCACTCCACCTTTATAGGCTTCAGTGTCCCCATCTGTAAAATGAGATTGGATTGGAGAATCAGTAAGGTCCCTTCCTACTGTGATCCCATCATTGCAAATGTATTCCTTCAGCTTGATTAAGCATAGTATCCCTGTTATATTGTGAATATCCCTGTGAAGGATTATACATTAATCCACCAATGTATCAAAGCACCCATATGCTAGCTATTTTTTACCTCAGAAGCCTACAGCAAGCTCGAAGGTCAGGTGCACTGCAGCGCCAGAGTTGGAAAGAGATAATGCCAAACCATCCTGTGCTGTGCTGTATGGAGAGGTGAGACCTGAGTAAGTCACTAGGGCAGGGAGCTTTGAGCAGCCAGGTAAAGAACACTAGTTACCCGGTACAGAGGGAATGAGAATAGAAAATAGATAGATGATAGATTGATAAGTAGATACATAGATAAACAAAAATAAAAATAAGATAAAAGAGCCCCAAAGACAGATTTAACCTGCTTCACAATTCTTACAAGATGCACACCGGATGGTCTGTGGGGATAATTATAACCCAACCTTTCATTTTAAAAAGGAGGAAATTAAGCCCCAGTGAGGATCAATGACTCTGTGATGTCACACCACTGTTAGTGAGGGAGCTGGGATGAGAGCTAGGGCCTCCTTACTTTTTCCTGCTCTGGATGCTTCATTTAAAATAGAAGGGAGAAGGGATTAGAAGGTGAGAGAGAGAAGGAAGCTAATAATTTCCATTCTTCTCTCCTGACACCAAATAAAGAAATAGATTTTTCCGTAAAGAGCGAAAAAGAAGAGTTGGTCTAAGAATTGTATGTTCCTTGAAGTCAGGAAGTGTTGACCTTCTTTCTTTATATCCCCAGCAGTGCCATAGTAGGTGCTCAATAAATGCTTGTGGACTTATTTGCTGAAAAGATCAAATAGAGAGGCCCAGAGGCAATAAAGGTGACAGTACCAAGTGTTGTGTGCATGTGTGTCTATCTGTACATCGGGGGATTGGATCATACGTGTATTTAGGCTTACGGTATGAGTTGCAAATAGTGATACATAACTCCACTAGGGATCTTAAAGGGATTAAAAGGCACTGATTACTAGACCAAATGCAAACTGCCTATTTGCAAGATCTAGAAGGATATACTTCTCAGGATTTCCCTCTTTCCCCTCCACAGCAAGTCTGGGTCCAAAATTGAGGTATGTTGAAAAGAATGCTGGATTTGGAATCGGAAAAGACCTGGGTTTGAATCTGGGCTTTGCTCCAACCCAAATGTGTAACCTTAACCAAGTCATTTAAACACCCTGGGTCTCAGCTTCCTTATTTAGGAAAAGAGTGGATTAGACTAGATGACCCATAAAGTCCCCTGAGCACTAAATCTATGATCCTGTGATTGGATATGTGACTTTTCTGCAATGCTCTTTTGTGCAGCCAGCTAACTTCTTTATGCAAAAAAAGAAATTAAATTAAATGGAGACACTCCACATAATCAAAAGAAGAAAAAAAGGCATAAACCTAAATTCCCTATACCATAAGAACAGCCGGGAAAACTAGAAGGCAGAAATTGGGCTTATATCAACACCTTACACCATTTTCCATAGTAAATTCAAAATGGACCCATGACCTTAATATTAAAGGTCATTTAAAATAAAAGCAAATAGAAGAGAAGCAGATAATATGCCTGCTATAGGTAGAGAAAGCATTCTAAACTAAACTGAAAGCGGATCATATACAACAAGCTATGACTAAAAAAGAATTGTAAACTGAACTAAAGATAGAGGCAACTGAAAAAGATAAAATAGAAAATTCTAACTGCTTGAAATTGAAAAGCTTTTACACAAATATAATGACAATTTAGATATGAAGATCTTTCCCACCCATTAGGCTATGTGACCTGCTTACGTCACAAGAAGCCTAAGTCATATGTGGTGGGAGGAGCTTGCTGAGAGGAAAAGTGTGTTACAGGAAATAGAGAGCAGTTAGAGCTGAGGGAAAGAGCAGACATGTGGTGGCTGTGAGTGAGCTTGTTTGTGGCAAGGCCCCAGCAGGGAGGCGGATGGTTTTGGGATGGAGTGGGTCTCTACTGCGGGATTGTGTATTGAATTCTTTGCTGCTGTGATGGATTGGGCATATCAGTTTCAGGATCTGGCCCTCTGGTATCTGAATGTTTTTCTCTTTCTGCCTTCTATATGGAGAGTCTCTCATATTTTGCAATACAGAACTATATAGACATATTCACAATTATCATCGATGTTGTGTTTATTGCCTTGCTAATACAACAAACAAAATACATCTAGGATATATTTACAATGTTTGTTTTTGCTTTGTCTAATAGCGTCATTCGAACGCCTGGTTTTTTGGATTTCATAGATATATAATAAATTTTTTCTGCCTCCCCACTCATCATTTTGTATTCTGTGTGCATCTTTGTTTTTTGTTTTTTCAGTGCATTTCTTGTAAGCCACAGTTGTGGCATTTTATTTTCTTATCCAATTTATCACTTTTTTTTGGTTTTATTGGATTACTTAATCCACTCATACTTAAAGTTATGAGAGTTAGGCTTATACTTTTCTCCATTCATCTCTAATGTTTTTATCCCCTTTCCTCTTAAAATACAGTTCTATATCTCTTCAGCTATTTTAACTTAATCTATTTAAAGGCAACCCTATTCCTACAAGCTTTCTTCCCCTCCCCGTCAAGCCCATCATCATATAAAGATAAATATAGAGATGCCCCACCTCTTCTCTTTAACTGGAATTCCACCTTCGTGGGAATGAATACAGGTATGTTTGAGTGAGCACTCCTATAGTCTCCTATGTTCAAGAGATAATATACTAGCACTCCAGCTGTTCTGGAGAACAATTCAGAACTATGCCCAAAGGACTATATAATTATGCATACCCTTTGACTCAATGATACCACTGCTAAGTCTGTATCCCAGAGAGATCAAAAAGGGAAAGGACTTATTTGAACAAAAATATTTGTAGCAGTACTTTTTGTGATGACAAAGAATTGGAAATTGAGGGGATGTCCATCAATTAGGGAATGACAGAACAAATTATGGCATATGTTTGTGATGGAATACTATTGCGTCATAAGAAATGACAAACAGAAAGACTTAAATGAACTATTGCAAAGTGAAATGGGCAGAACCGGTAGAACATTGTACACAATACTATAATGTTGAACAACCGTAAAAGACTTAGCTGCTCTGATCCATGTTCTATACTCCATGGCAATTCCAAAGGACCCATGATGAAAAATGCTCTCCACCTTCAGAAAGAGGACTGATGAACTGTGAATGCAGATTGAAGCATATTTTTTTTTTTACTTTCAGAGAGAGAAAGAGATACTAGGTTTGGAATTATATCTATTACAATCAGATATTTGAATTATAGGGGATATGGTTCTGGGGTCTAGGATAAAAGCCATTTTCCCTTGGGGTAATTAGTGAAGGAGTGTTTCCTCCCTAGACTTGGATAGTAACAGTTTATTCTTGGCCAGCTTAATTTTTCTTACCACCATACACTTACTACAAAAAACACAATCAAACATATTTATCAAAGCAAACACTAAGCAGTAACCAGGGACGTCATACAGACAAGTTTAGGAGATAGAATACACAAGAATTTGAGGAGAGGTTGGGACTCTGAGACTTAAGAGTGGGATGAAATCTCAAATCAGCTGGGGACAGAACAATCTCACCCTATGAATTCACTTTTAGCAGTCTCTGCGGTTCCAGGCACTGAAAATTGAGGGATATGTTGGGATATCAACTTTTTCCTACATGCCTTAAGTTCTGAAGGAATCTCCTGTCTGTCAAGCAAAGTGTGTGCCTTCTTCTCTTGTTCTGTATTTCCCTCTTTCTCCACTTCCCTCTTTCAGAAGACTCTTAGTCAACCAGGAGTCTTGTTTCCTCTGTGTATTCAGTGGCCCAAGGCTGTCATTCAGTGGATCTCCAAAACACCTGGGGTTAGGGCTACATAAAGGCTCTAGGAAGAGGAAGGGGAGGATTACTAAAGACTACTAGTCTTGATTGCTAGCGTTTATGTGGTGCTTTAAAAGTATTATCTCATCCTCACAACATCCCTGAGAGGTAGGAGCTATCAACATCTTAATTTTACAGATGAGGAAACTGAGAGAAGTTAACTGACCTACCCAAGATCACACAGCTAAGAAGTGCCTAAGGCAGGGTTTGAACTCAAGTCTCAGGTTCTATCCACTGTGACACCTAACTGATGATGAAAACAAAAAAGCGTTTAAGGAGGCAATGGTAATGTTAATGGAATACGAAGATCTTCACTATCCATTAATAAGCTTATGTGACCACATGTGTTCAATTATGGATGTCTTGCCGCTTTGAACTCTGGCTTGCTTGTAGGAAGGCTTTCATACCTTTTGGTAGTAAGCTAATTAGGCACTGAGTCAAGAAGGTTGTTATGACTTCTGACTCTGAGCCTATTAGCCAAAAGTATATATATATATTCTGAGGTGAGATTTTGCTTTGGGGGCTTGCTTATGAGGAGGACCTTTTGATTCCCTGGATGGGACGGACTCTGAGTAGCTGTTTGTTAAGAGCCCACCCCCAACCCCTCCCTGCCCCATGTGCCCCGACTACTCAGATGTTGATGCTCCCTTGATCCAGTGGTGTATGTAGGTGGCTGTATTGCTTTGTTCAGACAGTTGGAGTTGTTCAGACAGTCTGTTGAATCTCTTTGCTAATTTCTCTGTTATATTTTCTACTTATCTGTAATTAAAGTAAGCCTGTAGATGCCTTTAAAAGTTGCCTTTCCCTTAGAAAACCAAATCAAAGAACCTGTGCTAGCAGGCCATCCTGGCTGTGACAGGGTGCTTCCTGTTACAGCAATAAAGGATTAAGGCTGACTTTAAATTTGTAGTTGTTTGCAATACATGCTTATGGGATATGATTTCTTCTGCTAACCCCTACACTTTATTATTTGAGTCATACTGCCTCCTTTGTTTTGACTGAGACTTATTCTAGAAAGCATTAGCTGCAAACACCTGGGATATGATTTATTAGAGGACTGCCTACA
Source organism: Trichosurus vulpecula (assembly GCF_011100635.1). NCBI lineage: Eukaryota > Metazoa > Chordata > Mammalia > Diprotodontia > Phalangeridae > Trichosurus > Trichosurus vulpecula. Next base: position 102,715,021 of record NC_050574.1, on the reverse strand, counting down.
CTCTGGAAATGGGGACAAGCAACTGATCTAGAGCTCCCTAACCTCAGTTACCCAATAAGTCCTCATGTGATGTGTGATTATCTCCACTTCCTATCTGACCTCATTATTCTGAGCTCTTGTGTTATTCTGGGGCCCCATGCACTGAGAATGTTTCATAACTGAGAGTAGTGGTTTCCAAACTTGAGGTGGTCCTGCATATCCCTCCCTCATCCTCTACCATGGCTAATTATGCCAGAAGTGCTGCAAGAGACCAAGAAAGTCAAACATAGAAGAAGCAAAGGTCCAGCACATACCAAAATATTCACAGCAGCACTTTATGTGGTAGGAAAGACTTGGAAACAAAGTAGGTGGCCTTTGATTGGAGAAACGACAAAGTGAATCATAGTCTATAAATATAATGGATTATTATTCTGCTATAAAAATAAATTTGAGGGATTCAAAGAAACATGAAAAGACTCTGTACTAATGGAGATCAAAATAATAAGAACCAAGAGAAGAATATACACAATGAGTAAAACACTGTAGAGGGAATCACTAAAAGAAAGTTAAACTGTGAAAAACAGTGAAATTCTTTGTTGTTGTTTTTCAGCCATGTCTGACTCTTCGTGACTCTATTTGGGGTTTCATTGGCAAAGAGACTGTAGGGGTTTGCCATTTCCTTCTCCATTTTATTTTATAAATGAGGAAACAGGGTTCAGTGACTTGCCCAGAGTTACACAGCTACTAAGTGTCTGCGGCTGGATTTGAACTCCTTTACTCCAGGCCTGAAGCTCCGTCCATGGTGCCACCTCATTGCCAAAATTCTCAGAAAACAGATAATGTTTTTCTGAGATAATGAAATATGCCTTTCCCATAACAGCAGACGGCGAGGATCTAACAGGAGAGAAAATTGTATGCGTTGTGAGATGCAGACACTATGTTGAATCTTTTTGTTTGTTTTTGTCAAAAGAGAGGAGTCAGTCAAGAAAGAGGGTGGGAAATGAATGAACAATAGCACCAATAAAACGTATTTATTTGTTTTCAAATGAAGGAGTTTGACCTTGACAATCTCCAAGCTTTTTTGTAGCTCTAGAATCTATGATCATATGATTGTTAGCCAGTCTGACTTAGAAACAGAGCCATAAATCATCAGTAATTGGGCAATAAAAGGAAGATCATCAAAATGATGGTAAACAATCAGATACTGTGGCGGATGAAAGGTGAAGTGACTGATGAAACAAAGGTTCAAGCCTCCAAACATATTGATTTATTAAGCAATGCATGCCAATTGCATAGCAAATCAGTTCCAGGCTTTCCTCAGCATTGGCATTGGACCCCGAATACAGGGGGAGGCAGTCTTTTATGCATTAAAAAAACAATCAAATAAGAACAATTACTTAAAAGAAAACAACTAACAAGGTGCAAATCAGTATACAAGATTAGGTAATCTGATTTCTAATTGGAGGAAAGGTTAGGGGCTTTCCAAGTTGGGAGGAGGAGAGCAAACAAGTATAATTCCCTGAAACAGAAAAAGAGGTGTCCTACTCCCCCCCCAAGTGTCTGTAAGTAATCAAAAGAATATGGAAATAATAACTGATTGATCAGTGCAGGGTCAGTTGTCAGACAAGAGATATGGGTTTATTGAGATGTATAATCATGAGAAAACGTGCATCAATCTGCAGATCTGACCAGGCTTCTGATCAATATAATCTAGGTCCTTGGTTAAAGGGCTCTAAGCAGCAGGGAGAGTGGTCCAGCTTCCCCGCCATGCAGGGATAGATTCAAACAGTACAATGAAGTCCTCTCACAATTCCCATAATTGAATAAAGTTTTCTCACAAGACAGAAATTGGATTAGCTCATAACTGAATATAAAGGGAACTGAGTTAACTCCAGAATTGAGTTACAAGATGGAGTATGGTTCATTTGATTCCTACAAATGACTATTCACTGTCCTACACCCCTTAATTCCCTCAATACTAAAGACAAAGACTAAAAATAAAAGGAAATGGGGTAGCTAGGTGGTGCAGTGAGTAGAGCACTGGCCCTGGTGTCAGGAGGACCTGAGTTCAAATCCAGCCTCAGACACTTGACACACTTGCCAGCTGTGTGACCTTGGGCGAGTCACTTAACTTCAATTGCCCCTGCCTTGCACCCTGTTTAAAAAAAAAAGGAAAACAGAGAAGTAGCTGATTCTGTTTTGTTCGCCTTACTGATGCCTTTGGTGTTTTGCTTTTTTTTTTTTTTTATCACAATCATTTCTTAATATCCACCATACTTTCACATGCTCCCTGGAATGTAACAAAGACAAAACAACTGAGCTAGACAATATGATTCCTGCCTTCCCCCCTTCCTTGAATTTTGTGTTGCTCCCTGTGGGAATCCACCCAAAGGCCAAGCCCCGTCTGTGTTCTCTGGAAGGCTTAAAGTCTCTGAGGGAAGCCTCCCCTGCCTGTGTGGCTATATGGAGGCTCATCAAGCAGCTGAGAGATCATGGCAGGAATTCACACAGAAGGATAATTGATCTCAGACTTGAGGGGTAGTACAGATGCAAAAAAGGACTTCTCAGGTGTTCTTCTCGGAACAAGAGCAGTGGGGTGAGCCCAGAACACCCCCAAAGAATTAGGTAAGTATTCACAATCTAACTACATCTGGAGATAATCTCACAAGTCATTCAGTCCAACCTGTACCTGGATAAGATGATTGCTAAGGTTCCTTCCAACTCTAACATTCTGTAATGATTTGTGACTTTTTCTTTTGAGTTGCCTAAATCTTTAATAATTAATAATAATAATAGCTAACATTTATGTAGCACTAATTATGTGCCAGGCACTGTGTTAAGCGCTTGACAATTATCATCTCATTTGATCCTCAGAACAACCTTGGAGGGTGAGTGCTATGATTGTCCCCATTTTACAGATAAGGAAACTGAGGCAAACAGAGGGTAAGTGACTTGCCCAGGGTCATACAGCTAGTAAGTGTCTGAGGTTGGATTTGAACTCAGGTCTTCCTGACTCCAGGTCCAGTGCTCTATACATTGTGCAACCTCACTGCCATCTTTAATTCGTAGGACCATAGATTTAGAGGTAGAAGGGAACTTCAAAGTTATGAAGACCCTGACCCCTCATTTAGCAGATGAGGAAACAGAGGCCCAGGAGAGATCAAGTGACTTGCCCAAGATCACACAGATAGAAAATGCCAGAGCTAAAAATTTGAACCCAGGTCACCTGACTCCAAAACTGCCCTCTTGCCTCTAGGCTATGCTGCCTCCTGAAATACAGAAGGGAAAGTTTCACTTGAAGGTGCCAGTGAAAGTGGGTTCCAGTTATTTGAGGCTTTCCTGCACCCACTTATTTTAGCTTAAAATACTGGAAGAAAGCGTGTTAAGAGATTTTTTTAATTGCGTGAAAGAATTCTAATTCTTAGTTAATACAAACTGAGAGTATTGCAGAAACGGGAGCATGAAAATGAATTTGACATTCGTCACTGAAAGAGCGAAACAAATAACATATTCTCTGCATTTCCCCTTATAACTTGGGTTTGAGGTGTTGCTGCGCTCGCCTCCCTTGTTCACAGATTGCTGTTGCAATGATAAGGTTGTGAAATTAGACAGGAAATGCGACAGTGACAACTAACTTGAAATATAGTCCAGATAGCATTTGTTTCCTGTAACTGAGGTGACCAACTTGTGATAGCAGAGAATACCCTCTGCAAAACTGACCCGTGAAGATCTTTCACCCCAAACAACTCTCATCAGCTCTCAGCTACAAGGCTTCCCCCATCTGGTCCACTGTCCGTTCTAAGTTCCCATAGTGATGATGCAGGGCATGCAGTCGACCTTCTATCACTTCATGGCTGTCTGGCTGCCTCTCTGTATAAGGGAAGGGTGTAAAGCAAAGAAGAAGAGGATGAGGAAATGGGTCAGTAAGTTGGGAGCTTCACTGAAAAGGGAGAGATATAGAAGGATGATGGGATATATTTTGATTTTTTCCTCTTTAATCTGGATCTCTAATATTGGAACAGGGAACTACTTCCACCAATGTAGTTTGTAACCTACAGTCTTAGAAAATTCCCTTGGGCACTGAGAGATTGTGATTTACTTACAGTCACATAGCCAATAATCGTCAGAGGAGAGATTTGAATCCAGGTCTTCCTAAGGGCTCCTCCTATGCCTTACTTAGACTGTATCACTTAGACCATATTATTAATAGAAATAGCACATCCTAAACAAGGAAGTCTCAAGACTCACTGTAGATTGAACTTATTGGGAGAAATCTCAGGATGGTGTTCAGTTCTTGCTGTCACATTTTAAAAGGCAAGTCACAAGACAAGAGAAAAGAAAAACTACCAACAGACGTGGTATTTTGATTTATTGTTGATTATTATCTGTGTTTTTGCTGATGGTATTAATGTAGTAAGTATGCATAGGCATTGTCCTGGGTCCTTATTGGTCCATTCATATAGCTATTTATACTGGCACCTGTGACCTCTCCTTATAAAGATATAAGGTCTTTATTGCCTCACTAATAAGGCCTCTGATCTGGCCTTAATTAGATGCCCCCTTGACAAAGAGTTACTTCCTTGTCTTGTTTTGGGTGCCTGTTGTGCTATTGATATCACACTAATGATGCCTGATTTATAATTGATTGATTTGGAGCTAGTTTATATACCCCTAGTCTTGGTCGTTTAAAGTAGGCACAGACCTTTAGGCGGGCAACGAGAACCAGACAGAGAAATGCGGAGAGAACAGAGGCTATCCAGAAAGCTAATTGGTTCCTCAGGATGTCTTGAGGGGACATCTATACAGACAATCTGGTGGCCCCTCAGAAGAAAAGCCCTAATGCAGGTCTAGTCACAGAGGAGACCAGAAGTAACAGCAAAGTTGTAGTATATGAAGGACTATGGGCCTCAGTTTCCTGATCTGTAAAAGGAGAGTAATGGCCTTTGGCCAGCTCTGTTTTTCTCCCCATTAAGTCCTGATAGCCATATATAAATGTACAATGAGGAAGTGTCCCGAGGACTATGGGTAAAGTAAGAATTTAACTAGGTAAAAGCAAGAAAACCAGGTTATAAAACAGGAGGGGGGGAGTCCAAAGACACGTAGCCCCAAAGTCAGGCATTCCTTGTTTTGATAACTGCTCAATTGACCACCCATTCCCCATCTCCTAATCCAACACAGCATCCAAGATTTGGGGATAAAAACAGTTTCAGGGAGGGGTCTCATTTTTCTTCTGACCTAGTAATACCCTCACCATATGCAACAGCTGCTCTTGACACCCATGATGAGTCTCTATAGAAGACAAGAAGAGGTGATGGTAACCCACTATCCTGTCTGACTACAATTGTTATCTTTCAGACCTTTCTTCCAACATCCTATCAATAATGTTCTTCATAATTGATAATTTGTTGTATGTAATGAGAGCCCATTTCTGATCTGATCCTGAACCAGAGGCCCCTCCTATCAAATTTAAGGGGGTAAACACTGATAATATACCTCCCAGCTCTTATTTGAATTTCTGAGTATTCCCCAGCCAAGTCCAAGAATAGGGGCCAACAGAAGTGGAGCAGCAGCAGGAGTGAAGGCCAATTTCCTGAACCAGCAGGGGATACCTCAAAACTTCACCCTGTGAGGACACCCAACAAACTTTCCCAACACCCATATGCATTGTACATCTAATTCTCCCTTGACTGCATATTTAGAATGGGTCTGCTGGGACCTTCGAGAAAGTCCCTAGCTTTCTTTGTCCTCTGGAGTACAGTACAGTACTTGGTATACACTTAATAAATGCTTGTTGACTTGATAACAGTGCTAAATTTCATCTACTATCCTTCAGACTAACATATTATGAACAAAACAAGAAGGGGAAAAAGAATAAGCATTTCTTAAGCACTTACTATGTGTCAAATACTGTGCTTACAAATATTATTTGAGCCTCATACAACTTTGTGAGGTAGGTGTTATTATGCCTGTTTTACAGTTGAGGAAACTGAGGCAGTGAGGTTCAGTGACTTGCCCAGGGTAACACAGCTAGGAATTGTCTGAGGCCAGATTTGAACTTAGGTCTTCCTGACTCCAGGCCCAGCTTTCTATCCACCTAGATTTACCATTCTAAGCTTTATCTCCCAGGTGTAATCACTTTCTCTCAAGAAGCCCTTTTCCTCACTACCTTAGAAGTTTCTCAGAGCTGTGATTGTGTCCTTTTATTTAATCCTGAGCCCTTTATCTATTTCATGGCAGTTTAGTAACTTTATGCAAATGTTTATTTTATTTGTGCTTTTCGAAATTACCATTCATGCAAACTAACAAACAATAGCATGCACGTGGTTCTTACTTCAATAGGATTAAATCAGCCTAATTTCCCCCTTGCAGTCCTCTGCAGATTCCACCAACAGAACAAGCTACTTTAATTACAGGGCTCTACAAAGATTCATTAGTGCTTCATTAATGAGGCATTGATCTTAGTTTATGGTTATATCTGTCAATGCAAATGTTATTAAGCTATTGCCTATCACAAAGGGATGCTGATAAACTGGTGCAGATCCAAAGGACATTGAAATGGATGTGGAAGGGAATGAGAGTCATGTGAGGTGAGGACAGTTAGCCTGAGTGAGGTAGGGACAGCTTAGTGGGAAGATGTGATAACCACGTAACTATTCGAAGGACTATCCTGGGCCTATTCTGGGTAGCTCAAGTGGGAAAAAGAATTTAAATCAATGAGGGGAGTTACGGTGAGCCTCATTTGGGTTTGATAGGGTAGGATCAGGGAGCAGCTAGGTGGCAAAGTAGATAGAACACCAGGCCTGGAGTCAGGGAGACCGGAGTTCAAATCCAGCCTCAGACACTTACTAGCTATGTGACCCTGGGCAAGTCACTTAGCCATGTTTGCCTCAGTTTCCTCATCTGTAAAATGAGCTGGAGAAGGAAATGGCAAACCATTCTAGTAACTTTGCCAAGAAAACCCAAAATAAGGTTGCAAAGAGTTGGGTATGACTGAAAAACAATTCACCAAGGGATAGGAGCTGTTATCTAAAAGGTATATGGATGGATGGTATATGGAACATGGCCTGGATGAGGAAAATCTCTCTACACAGGTAGATTAGCAACTTCTCTGCAATGTGTAGTCTTAGGAGATCGCCAAGAACCATAATAGGGCAAGTGACTTGCCCAGAGCCACATAGACAGTATTTGTTAGCAACCACATTTGAACCCAGGGCTTCCTGGCCTGCTTAGGCCTGCTTACAAATGGAATGGGCTGCCTTATGAAATAGTGAGTTCCCCAACTGGCGGTGTTTAAGGAAGGGCTGGACATCCACTGGTCAGAGATATTTCAGAGTGTACCAGATAATAAGGAAGGCAGAAGATTAGAAAGAATACAGGATAGGCAGCATGGTATGGTGGGGAAAACTCCTAGTCCTAGGAATCGAAAAACTTGGTTTCAAGGTTCATTCTGCTATTATCTGTGTGACTTTGGGCAAGTCATTTCATCTCGTCACTGGACCTCAGCTCCTTGTTGTTGTTTTTTTTAATTTATTTTTTATTTTTAGTTTACAGCACTCAGTTCCACAGGTTTTTGAGTTCCAAATTTTCTCCCCCTCCTTCCACTCCCCCCACCCCCACCTCAAGACGGTATGTAATCTGATATACGTTCTACACATACCTTCACATTAAACTTATTTACACAATGGTCAAGTTGTAAAGAAGAAGTTTAACCAATGGAATGGACCATGAGAAAGAAGAAACAAAACCAAAAAAGGAGAAAAAAAAAGAGAGAGCAAATAGTTTGCCTCAATCTGCATTCAGACTCCATAATTCCTTCTCTGGATGTAGATAGCTTTTTCCATCTTGAGTCTTTTGGAGCTGTCTTAGCACCTTGTATTGCTGAGAAGAGCTAAGTCTATAGAAGTTAGACATCACAGATACCATATATCTGTAATCATGTGTAATGTTCTGGTTCTGCTCCCTTCACTCAGCATGAGATCATATAAGTCTTTCCAAGTTGTTATGAAGTCTGTATCTTCCCCATTTCTTATAGCACAATAGTATTCCATTACCTTCATATACCACAATTTGTTTAGCCATTCCCCAATTGATGGGCATCCCCTTGCTTTCCAATTGCCATCACGGAAAAAGCTGCTATAAATATTTTTGTGCATACGCCTCGTTTTCCTCCTTGTATGATCTCTTTGGGATGCAGCCCTAGAAGTGGTATTGCTGGGTCAAAGGGTATGCACATTTTTATAGCCCTTTGGGCATAGTTCCAAATTGTTCTCCAAAATGTTCACAACTCCACTAACAATGTGACAGTGTTCCTATTTTCCCACATCTTCTCCAGCATTTATCATTTTCCTGTTTTGTCATGTTAGCCAGTCTGACAGGAGAGATGTGGTACCTGAGAGTTGTTTTGATTTTCATTCCTCTAATCAATAGTGATTTAGATCAGCTCCTCATTGTTAAATGAAAGAAAGGGACTAGATAATCTCTCCAGGGACTAGCATTCAATGATTCTAATTTCACATATGTCTGAGATTGGACTACATAGATGATCTGTAAAGTCCCTCCCAACCTTGTGGAGCTATGAAAAATAACAAAATTCTCAATGTTTGGTTGTATCACAGCAACTTCTTACCTTTTCCACTTTATTCTTTGCAAACTCTGCCATCCTTCAGATGACTTACCACTCATGTTTTTGTGTCATTCACTCTGGATTTTCCAGGATAGTCGCCATTTCAAGAAAGGAAAGTAGAATTTCACTAAGACTTTGCAAAAATAATCGCCTTTGGAAGAGCATGTACTCTGATTTGTGGTTCAGGAAACTTTCTTGCTATCTCTGTGTAATTTACCTAGTTTTCTGAAACCTTAAAGTTAGAATTTGGTAGCATAATTGGGATTTGTCAGGGTGGGAAGCAGATAATGGAAGACTGAGGAGGGAGAATTTCTTCAACTATGACCTGGATGAAGGGTGGGGGACCAGCCACATGTGGCCTTCTAGGTCCTCAAGTGAGGCCTTTTGACTAAGTCAAAAGTTTTACAGAAGTTTTACAGAACAAATCCTTTTATTAAGGGGATTTGTTCTGTGACATTTGGATTCAGTCCAATGGGCGACACCCAGGTCCCAGACAGATAAAATTTGCCTTTGGTGATGAAGATGAAATGGGTGGGATCTAAGGTTGTTGATGTTGTTCAGTCATATCTGACTCCTTGTGACCCTATTTGGGGTTTTCTTGGCAAAGATACTGGAGTGATTTGCCATTTTCTTCTCCAGCTTATTTTACAGATGAGGAAACTGAGGCAGACAGGTTCAAGTGACTTGCCCAGGGTCACACAGCAAGTAAGTGTCTGAGGCCAGACTTGAACTCAGGAAAATTAGTCTTCCTGGCTCCAGGCCTGGTGCTCTATTCACTATGCCACCTAGATTAGATTAGATTGCCTAACTCAGAAGCCTCGTCATCCTCTGAATGGCACAGGGAAAGTTCTTAACAAATGCTTTTTCATTCCTTCATCATGTGAAACAGTATTTAAGAGGCTCTAAATCTTGGCCTTCCTGACTCTTAAATACTGTCTCACGTGTTTGCACAAGCGGGCCAGATTCCATCTGAGCACCTTCGTGGAGGCAAGATGAAACATATACACAAAGATTGTGAGAAGGATCTAGGGTGGTCCTGGGGTGATGGGAGGAGGGGTTTAGGAAGGGTCTTGAGGAGGAATCTAAGGAGGATCTTGATGGGACTGGGGTGGTCAGACTCCAGGAATCAAGAGAATGGGATTACGGGTGGGAAGTAGCTGGAGGCTACCTGGAGATAACAGACCGTGTAGGGCTAGGCTAGTTTAAGGGTAACAGATTTGGGCTTAGACACTTTGATTGGATCGAGGGTGGAAACTAGCCAGACAATGGAGGGCTAGGCTAGTTAGAGTAACCTAGCTTAGAGATTTGGGGCTAGCAAATGGCCTCATCTAGTGGAAGATTCAAGGAGAGTTCAAGGGGGCTCCCAGATCCTGTACCCTATCAAGTGCAGTCATAAAAGAGTAGATTGACAGACTCCAATAGAGGCAGCTAGGTGTAGCCAGAATGGACTCAGCTTGCCTCGTTGAGCTTTCCTGGACGCTGGGGCTTGCTCTTCCGGGGCAGGACCAGAGCTTCCTGTGTGATGAGTCGTGGGGCTGGCTGAGGGGAAGTGTGTTAACGTGGTCTACGCTAGGGGGAAGGGCCAAGTCAAGAACCAATCGGCCCTGGTCGTTCAGGCGGCGCTTGATGATGTCAAAAACTCTATAAGAGGGGAGAGGACAGCTTGAAGATCCTCCTTTCCTTTTCCAGTTGGAGCCAGAGACACCTACAGCCGAAGCTGAGCTGCCGGTAGCAGAGCTGACTAGAGGCTAGTGGGTAATCTTCTTACCGTAGAGGGGAAGCATGTATACGATTTTGCCTTATACCATCTCGCTTCTCTGTGGCCTCCTGGTTACCCTTGTAAGGCGGACTTATTGGGCCTGGAAGCTTTTGATGAAAATATCAAAATGGGGACGCTGGTTTGTGGGCTTGTTATTGTGGAGTGTAAATACATGCTTTAGTTCTCCTGCCTTCTGCCTAGAGAATTCCTTATATCCTGCGGTTCCGGACCTTTTAGGCACATATGAAATCATAAATTCTGCCTTCCTAATATACTAGGTAGTTTAGCAGATAGACCTCTAGGCCTGGACTCAGGAAGACTTGAATTCAAATCAGGCCTCAAACACTTCCTAACTTTGTGACCCTGGATAAGTCACTTAACACTTCTCTGATTCAGTTTCCTTAACTGTAAAATGGGGATAATAATAGCACCTATCTCCCAGGGTTATTGTGAGTATCAAAATGAAATAATATTTTTAAGGAACTTGGCACATAGTAGGCATTATATTAAATGCTTGTTCCCTTTCCACCACCATCCCTCACTTCCCTTTCCTTCCCCCCAGTAGCAGTGAAAGTATATTGGTAACAAGTACAGATAAATACTGATGGAGCTTTGTATAAGAAATGAATTCAGGCAGTTTCACCCAGACCCAAGATACAGAGGAGAAAGTATTTAAGGAGGCAATGGGGTCATACAACAAAACAGCAGAAGGGACTGACTTAGAGATGCCAAACCTGACAATCTTTGGTTATTTATTCTACTCTGGGGAGCAGCGCGATTGGCAAGTTGTTGTTCACCCTTCATTCTCAAAGAGGACCAATGACATCATGCAGTGATGCCTTGACTTGCTTGTACATGAGATTTAAGTGAGGCAGAATTTCAAAGTCGTTAGCCTCACTCTCTCTTCTACAGTTATCAAAGTTCAGTGACAGGACGAAAGTCAAGGTGACTGGTGATGGCCCAAGATGCAGTGGATGGCCTTGGCATCTTCAATGTCTGACCAAGCTCTAAACACTCCACAGTGCCCACTTCAGCCACCTTCGCGGCCATTAGAACAAATTGTTCTCATCTGCCCATTCCACAGAGGGAAGTCTTAACGTGCCTGGGTTAGACATCCCCCTAACTCACCAGACTGTTTGTTGCCCTCGACCTGTTTTAACCCATTGGCCAAGACAGTTTTACTGGGGTGTGGCTGCTTCTTGGAGCTACAGATGAGAACTGGGTGACAAATGGACAGCAAAGGTAGGTAAGAAGCGCTGAAAAGGGTTCGGCAAGCCCTCACCCCAGAGGTGCTAGTTCTCCCTGACCACCCCATTCACCCCAAATGGCAAGTAATGGTTATCTGGTGATCCTTTGAGCTTCCCTCTGCACTTGTTCCATATGGCTGCTGACCTTCAGGAGAGGCTTTCAGACCCCTGTATTGGTATGTCGATCCATGCTTGGACCCTGTACCTGTAGACAGAGTATATCCCAAAAAAAGATCTGAGCAAACATATGAGGTATGTCTTGCATTTAACCTTTATTTGCATATCAAATCCTTGGCTACTGAACTTAATCTTCCTTCCTTGGAGAAGAAGAATTTGGTCCTGGGCAAAAGGATATAAAACCATACTAAGAAGCCTCTACAACAACTTTTCAAGGTCAAGCGGCCTGCTGTCCCAGCCCTATTTTTCCCAAAGAACTGACTGTCCAGGGGTACTACCAGTTTCCTAGAGCATATAACCTCCTCAGCCTAATAAGGCCCCTCTCTTCTCCAAGGGGACACTTTCTCAAATGAAACATATAAAAAAGAAGACATCTTCTGTTCTCTCTCAGCCTATTTATGTGGACACGTACATGAATACACACGTGCATGCACATACACACACATCTTTATAATCACAATTGCTTGAGGATTCATGAAATCACAGAATCTCAGAGTTGGGAGAGATCTCAGAAGCCATCTTGTCCAAGTCTTGCCTTAACTAAAATACCCTTGGCAATCTACTTGACAAATAATCATTCAGCACTTGCTTGAAGACCTCCAGTGAAGGGAAGCTCCCTCCCTCTGGAGAGAACCCATTACATTTTTGGATGGTTCTAAGTGTTGGGGAGTATTTCCTTATACCAAGCCTAACTTCACATGTTTACACATTCTACTCAATACTCTTTGTCCTCCCCTCCAAGACCAGTCTAAGTACATCTAAACCCAACTCCACAGAAAACCCTTCAAATACTTGAGTGCTAGTCTGTGCCTTCTTGAGGCTTCTCTTTTCCAAACTCAATATTCCCAGTTTAATTCAGCAACATCAATAATAATAATTGCACACCTACTAAATGTAAGTCGCTCTTAAGCACTGGGTATACAAAGAAAAAAATGAAACAATCCCTGCCTTCCTAGAGCTTACAGTCAACATGTACACAAGTAACTGCAAAGCATATGCAAAAGATGTGTACAAAGTACTTTGGAATTTCAAGAGAGAAGACGTACTAGGAATTAGGTGCCCTCACGTAGGAGATGGGACCTGAGCTATGCTTTGAAGAAAACTAGGAATTCAGCTACGTGGTGTGAAACCTATGACCCCCTCTTCCTAAATGAGTTAACAACCAGGTATGACAGGAGACAACATCTATTAAGACATGGACAACAATATGTATTAAACCTGGACTGTGGAAGCAGAGAGCAGAGCAATGGGTACTTCACAGGACATTGTTCTGTCAGATAGTTCCACTGCTGACTCAACTTGGTTATATTTCTAAGTCCCCATATTATCTGTGTGTGAAACCTCAAGGCAGGGACCTACCCACTTAGCAAAATTACACCCTTTTCTGAATATATAGAAGCATACAAGTTTAGCATAGTTGCATCCTCAAAGCATGTTATAGCCTTATAAGCATATTTCATGTATTTCAACCTGTGTGCAGCCCAGGTAAGCCTCTCAACCCTTCTTCATACATAGTTTTGTCTTTCTAAAATTATATAACCTGTGGCTTTGTCCACTGGTCAGCCAGCCTTAGCCAGAGCAGACCAGCCAGCTTGGTCACTGAGGCTGACTCATCAGTAGGATGGGAAAGCCTACCTGACTCTGCCCAAGGGGAGCCATGATCTGGCTTTGACAGCAGTCTTAATGGGGTGATTTGTACCCTTACTGTACAGTCTGTGGCTCTCCCTCCTCAGGAGCAAACTTCCCCATGGGGAGCAGTGACCCACCTTTGCTGACAGCATGGAGGGGTTTTCTCATACCCCTGTAACTGCAGACAGCTCTGAGCTATCTTGCCCAACATTATACCTTGTCTGTGGCGTTTACATTTACTGTTATAATAAACATGTATCATGTGTTGAGCATCACATTGAACTGGACCCAAGTTATTCACAGCACCAACACATCACATTTGACAGTGGAAATAAGGAGAGAGAGTGCACGCCAGACATAGAGGATCATTTATGCAAAGGCACAGAGGTGAAAGGAAAAATGTTGTGTATAGGAAACAACTAGCCGGCCATTTTCGCTAGTGCATGACAAAGAAATTAGTAAGAAATAAGACTGGAGAAGTAGATGGGATACAGATTATGGAAGGCTTTAAATATGGAGCTGAGGAATTTACATTTTATATAAGAAGCAATAGGAAACCATTGAAGATTTGTGAGTATGGGGGACGTGACACAGTCAAATCCGTGTTTTAGGAATTTTAATTTGGCAGCTATGTGGTAGAAGTATTGGAGAGGAAAGAAAATGAAGTCCAGAGATCATTTAGAAGGTTATGTAATAATAGCCTAAGTACAAGATGATGAGGGTGTAAAAAAGGGTGAAAGTTACGCAAAGGAAGAAAACATATGCAAGAGATTTTGTGGAAGTAAGATCGATAGGAATTGGTAATTCATGAGCTCAAGTGGGTTCGGGAAAGGGAAGATTCAAATGATTCCAAGGGTGGTGATACCCTCAACAGAAACTGAGACTTTCAGAGGAAGGATGGGTTTAGGTCACGGGGTGGGGAACCTGCCTTGAGGCCACATGTGGCCCTCTAGGTTCTCAAGTGCGGCCTTTTGAATCCAAACTTCACAGAACAAATCCCCTTCATAAAAGAATTTGTTCTGTAGAACTTGGAAGCAGTCAAAAGGCCACACCCAAGGACCTAGCTGGTCACATGTGGCCTGGAGGCTACATGGAAAGAAAGACAATGAGTTTTATTTGGCCATGTTAAGTTTGAAGTAGACTTATTTAGCAGGAAGCATTCAGGAGAGATTAGGGCTATGTACAGATTCCTTAGTCATCTGCATAGCTATGATAATTAAACCCAAAGGAGCTGATTAGTTTACCAAGTAAGAAAGTCTAGAGAGGGAAGGGGCCCAGGACAGAGACTGGGGTAGGGGGAAGGGGGACAATTCATTCAACTGATACTTAGGGCATGAACACAAGTCATTTTACCATCCTAACTATTCTCCCCTGGATACTCTCTAACTTTGGAATATCCTTCCTAAAATATAGTACCCGGACCTGAACACCAGCTCTAGATGTGTTCTGACCAGGACAGAGTATAAAGAAGATGGTCATCTCCCTAATGTTAGACAAGATGATTCTTATGATGAAGTCTAAGATTACATTAGCTTTCTTGGCTGCCGTAGGATACTGTTGACTCATTTTTAAAACTCCAGCTCGTTTTTCAAACAAACCACTATGTTAACACTCCTCTTCAATCATATACTTGTGAAGCCGTTTTTTTTTCAAACCTAGGGGTACATTCAGCCCTGATAAATTTCATCTTCTTAGATTCATTCCAGTGCTCTCCCCTGTTGAGATATTTTGGATTCCAATGTGTTAGTTATGCCTCCCAGTTTTGCATCATCTGCAAATTTGATAAGGAACATCATCTATGCCTTTATGCAACTCACTAATAAAAATGTCAGACAGCATGTGGCCTGTCAAGTCTTTATGGGGGTACTTCACTAGAGATCTCCTTCCAAACTGACACTGAACCATTAAATAAGGGAGAATTCAGTGCAGCTGAGAGCTCTCTGTATGAGTTCAGAATTTGGTAGCAAAGCCTTCCTCAAATGAGTGATTGTATGTCAACTCAGCATCCACATTAGTGGAAAAAGGGAAAAGATCCAAGTATGAGATTTAAATGTCCAAAAAATATTTACTAAAGGACATTCTACCCAGCCAATGATATTATAACATTCTGTACAGGGATGGTATGAGAGCTCCAAAGGTGGCTTCTTAGCTTTTCTTTTTTATATAGTAAAGGCTGACTGCCTAATATGTTAGAAATGGCCCCTTCTTTTGTGGGGTTTCAGGATGGTGAATGGTGGGGAGTCCGGTGTTATCTGCTGACCATGCTTCCTATATCTATGTATCGGAATCTTTGAACATAGTAATTGATTGAAGAGGATGAAAATATTAAAGAGGAATGTTCATTAAATTACTCAAGGTTGGCTAACAAGGAGAATATGGAGGACATTATTATCATCTATGAAATAATGTGCTGAGGCTTTCTGTCCCAGAAGGGTGCTTTAGCTATGGATTTTATCAAGAAAAAAATTCGAGCAGGCCTCAGTTGATTTCAGGAATGAAAGCAAAATAAAACACAACAAACAGATAAACGTAACTCCACCAATAGTCAACTCATATTTGTATGATACATGCCAAGAGATATAGGCATTTTTCCAGAGAGATCTGACTCTGAAATTATTTGTGGAATGCCAGAAGAATGAAATGGCCTTGGGCTATTCTCTCAAGCAATAAATAAAAGTCTTATAATAAAATTTATGGTTTTTCTCTTGAGATTCTATATGTAAATGCTAATTCAGATTCTATAGGAGAGGAGAAATAAATTCTCAATACATAAAGATATTAACAAGGGGATAAATGCCAAATGTATTAATATGTGCATATAAAGCATTTGCACTTGCAAAATCTATACACAAATGATAAAAAAGGATCACAGAGACCACAAGTCAAACACTGTGATATGAGTCATGGCAGCCGTGTAATGGCAGTGTAATAGCTCCTACACCTAAATTTAGCAACTCTATTTGAGCCTGACCATTTAACCAATTTTGAATTTAGCTAGTATGATGGACTGAAAAAAGTGCTGGATATGAAACCAGAGCACTGAGCTTTGAATTTTGGCATCATAATCCACCTATATAACTTTGGGTAAACTTTTTTGGTCCTTGATCTCCTCATCTGTAAAGTGGATGAGATAACGCTTTGAGTCCCTTCCAGCTCTAAATATATAATCTTACTTGCTATTATTGAGAAAATAAAAGCTATTTATTATGAGCTTCTCATCTTCCTTCTTCTTCTACCACTACCACTATGACTATGACTACCACTACCACTACCACTATACTACTACTACTGCTACTACTACTAGTACTACCACTGTTACTACTGCTATTACTACTCCTACTACCACCACCACTACTACTACTACTACCACTAGTACTACCCCTACCACCACCACCACCACCACTACTACTACTAGTACTACTCCTGTTCCTACTACCACCACCACTACTACTATTACTACTAGTACTACTATTCCTACTCCTACCACCACCACCACCACCACCACCACCACTACTACTCCTACTCCTACTCCTACTACCACCACCACCACCACCACTACTACTACTCCTACTCCAACTACTACCAACCACCACCACCACTACTACTCCTACTCCTACTACCACCACCACCACTACTACTACTCCTACTCCTACTACCACCACCACCACTACTACTACTCCTACTCCTACTATCACCACTACTACTCCTACTCCAACTACTACTACCACCACCACTACTACTACTACTCCTACTCTTACTATCACCACTACTACTACTACTCCTACTCCAACTACTACTACCACCACCACTACTACTACTACTACTACTCCTACTATCACCACTACTACTACTACTACTACTCCTACTCCAACTACTACTACCACCACCACTCCTCCTCCTCCTCCTCCTCCTACTACTACTACTCCTACTACCACCACTACTACTACTACTTCTCCTACTCCTACCACCACCACCACCACCACCACCACCACTACTACTACTACTACAACTACTACCACTACTGCTAGCATAGTACAGAAAGCATCAGACTTGGAGTTAGAAAGCCCTAAATTCAAATCAGGCACACAGCTATGTGATCCTGGGAAAATCTTTAACTTGTCTGAGCCTCAGCTTCTTTGGTTGTAAAATGGGAATGATAGTATCTACCTCACAGGGCTATTGTGTAGATCAAATGGAAAAACATATACAAAGCACATTGCAAATCTTAAAATATTATATAAAATGTTATATAAAAATTATATAAAATATTGTATAAATTCCTCTTCTGCAACTAAAATATCTTGACATCCTCCCTCATTCTTTCCCTCCTTGCTCCATCCTCAAAGAGGTAGCCCTTCTCCTTGTCAAAACCACCCTTCTATTTGGGCCCTCAATCCCATGCTCTCTAGCAGACTGTCCCCTCAGTCATTCTTTCTCTGGCTCTCTTCTTCTCTCTCTGTCTCTATCTAATATCTGCCCCATCTGATTCCTTCCCTGCTGTCTTCAAACATGCCCCAAAAGCCCATAACCTTAAAAAAAAACCCTTCACTTGCCCTTATTCTTTCAAGCTATCATCCTATATCTCTTCTCTCACAGCCAAACTCTATAAAAAGCTATCTGTACTCATTACCTCTGCTTCCTCTTCTCTTACTCACTTCTCAGCCCTTTGCAATCTGGTTTCAAACTTCATCACTTAACTGAAACTTCCGTTTCCAAAGTTACCAATGACTTCTTAATTGCTTAATCCAATGACCTCTGAGTCTTCATCCTTTTTGCCCTCTCTATAGCATTTGCCGCTGTTGACTATCCTCTTTTCTGGGATACTGTCTTCCCTAGGTTTTCATGATTTTGCTCTCCCTTGGTCCTCCTCACACCTGGCTGATCATTACTTCTCAGCCTCCTTCACTGGGCCATCATTCATGCCCCACCACAAAACCATGGGCATCACCCAAGATTCAGGCTGGAGCCTCTTATTCTCTCTCTCTCAGTGATCTCATCAGATCCCATGGGTAAAAGATTATCTTTTTGCAAGAGTGTTGGGGTTACATATGTAGCCCCATATCACGAAATATCTCTTTTACATTTTAACTAGGTGACCCATAAGCACCTTACATTCAACACGTCCAAGATACAACTCACAATTTTTCTCCCTAAATCTGTCTCTTTAAACTTTCCCTATTTCTATGAAGGACATTGTCCTCCTTCAAGCCACTCGGGTTCACAACTTCATATTCATTCCTGACTCTTCACACTCATTTATCCTCCACCCATATTCAATCAGTTGTCAAGTCTTATCAATTATACCCCCATACATCTGTCTCTTCCTTTCCACTCACATTATGACAGCTACTTAGTTCAGATTCTTATCACCTTTCCTGGACTATATCATTAACTTCCTGATTGGTCTCCCTGCCTCAAGGAGTCTCTCAGGTCCAATCCAGCCTCCACTCAGCTTGAAACTGATATTCCTTTAGCACATATCTAACTATATCACTGCCCCACTCAACAAGTTTCAGGGTCTCCCTATTGTCTCTTGGATAAAGTCCAAATGCATCAGTCTGACATTTAAAGTTCTTTATGATCTAGCTCCAATCAACCTACTAGCAATCAGCCTGGTTCAGCCAACTAATCAATAATTATTTATTAAGTGCCAATTAAATTGTGCCTTTCTTTATATTCCCAGAACCTAACGCACTGCCTGGCACATTTAAGAAGTGTTTGCTGATCGATTTTCAGCCACTGTGCTAGGTGCTAGAGATGCTAAGACAAAAATGAAACAATTCTTGACCTCAAAAAGCTTCCATTCTATCTTGTATGGTGGAAACATCATTCCATTTGGAGTTAGAGGACGTGGGTTCAATTTGCAACACCAATACTTACTGCCTGTGAAACCTCAAGCGACAGTCTCTCTAAGCCTCAGTTTCTTCATCTGTAAAATGAGGGTGTTAGACTAGAGGACTTCTCAGGTCCCTTTTAACTCTAGATTTATGAGTAGGTGAGCTTTCCAACGTTTTTTCATAATACTTCCTGTCACATGCTGCAATTCCTACCAAATTGACCTACATATTGTTCCCTATATACGATATTCCTTCCCTCATCTCTATGACTTTGCACAGATTGTTCCCCATGTCCAAAATGTACTTTAGTCCCCTCCATCTCAGAGAACACCTAGTTCCCTTAAAGGGTCAGCTCAAATGCCATCTCCTATGCATAATGCTTCCATGACCCTCCAGTTATTGGCACTACCTCCCCCACACCATATTATTTTATATTTATTTATCTATGTACTGTGGCTCCCCCTACGCACACCTCCTACCCACCCAAAGCATCTAAACTCCTCAAGGCCAGGGAATTATTTTTGGTCCTGTCTCCATTTCCCTAACACCTAGAATTAGCATTCTAACAATATTTGTTGAATTAATACTATCTAGCCCACATCTTTCCATCCGTTCCATAAGAATAGCATAAGAGACTTTGAAATGTTTTGCTACAAGATATAGGTAAACTATATCTACGGCATCATTTCATCTACCACTTTAATTACTCTGTGATGATAAGGAAATAAGATTGGTTGGGCATGACCTGTTCTTGATGAAACCATGCTAACTGCTTTTGACCATTTTTTCCTTTTCCAAGCATTCACTATCCATCCCATTTATAATATATTCTAGAATTTTGTCAGGACTCTGAGCCAAACTTGCTGGCCTTTTTGCTTAAAGACTATTTTCTTCTTAAAAAAAAAAGTGAACATTTGCCACTCTCCAATCCTGTGATCCTTCTCTTACTCTCCTGGATCTTTCAGAGACAAAGTAGCCATTTCCAACTACATCCACCAATTCTTTCAATACCATTGGATGTAGTTGGCCTAAAGCAGTTGATGAGCTCATGAAGGGTTGTTGGATGCTAAGTTCCCATTTCCCGGTTTATCTTGGCCATTGTTTTCCTATTAGTCATTATCAATCATTCTGTTCTTTCCCATCCAAAGATTATTCTTCTTAGAAGAGAAAATAGAAACAAAGTAAAGATTGAATTATTCTTCTTTCCACTGTAAGTTACCATTATCTCATTCACCCAGAGATAGGAGCAGCATCTACCAGAGTCCCCTGCCACTTAGGCTAATCCCTTCTTTAATGCTTCTCTTGTCCCCAGTATAACCCTTTTAAAGTGTTACTCTCACTTTACAGTCTCCCTGGGATTTTCCTGCCTTCTCACCTGACCTGTTGGTGAGGACAAAGTTTAGATATTTCCAGTCTTTTTCTCACCACTTCTAGCCCATTGGCATTTGAACAAAGGATGACAGGTTAGGAACAGTCTGTCTTCACGGAACAGGCTAGAGCCATTTGGCTCACAAACTCATTAAGTAAAAGATCAACATTTTGAAAGAAATTTCTCACTGGACTGAGTAACTACTGCCCCTTTATGGACAAAGATGATGTCATCCTTACAATCAAAAAGAACATCTGAGGCAGCTATAAGCACTCTGGGGAAATGATACTTTATTTGTTTAAGTCAAAGAATAATATTGGAAAGTACCCTAGAGAACATCTAGTTGAACTATCTCATTTTACAGAAGGTAAACAGAGGCTCAAAGTGTTCAAATTATTTGGCCAATACCATATAGCTAATAAGTAAGTTAAAATAAGATTAATTTTAAAAAGTCACAATGTATGCCCACCTTTTCCAGTCCTGCCATTAACTAAACAAAGCAATTTTTGTAAGAAGTTCCATGGGAGAAGGAAGTTTCGGAAAGTGTTTATTGGGGAATAGACTGTTGAAGCTAAAAAGGACCTGAGAGATCATCAAATCTAACCTTTCCATGTAACAAAAGGCCCAGAGAAGGGAAGTACCTTGCTTACGATGACAACTTAATTTGAGTGATTCATAGAGGAGATTCTTCATCCAAATAAACCTTATGTCTATTGGCACAAATCCTTTCCTTCCTTTTCTTTGGCAATGCCACTGTGATTTGAAAGCAAGGTCTGATCCAATTCTCTTTTCTTTATGATACTTGTATGTGGTTGGCACTGCTGCAGAAACATTAAAACCATCATCATTGTTATAAAAATGTGGATCCTTTCAAGTGCCATGAACTCATGCTTATGAAGTGAATGGTAGAAAGATAGGAAATTTAACTTGCACCTCTGGGAAAAAGAGATCTTTTGCAAAGTTCTGTTAGTATAAGTTTATGATGAATCTTCAGTTATGGTACAACTTTGTGTCAGAAAAATATGTAGTACGTTGTTGTTCTAGGCCAGGCCTGACTGAAGAAAGCTGGTCTGGTAGCTCAGGTTTGAGATAGGAATGAAATAAGACACTCATGGATCATTCAACATCGACAAAGCAACGCTTACTTAGCTATAGCATGAAAATGATGCTCAACAAGGCCATCCCACTTGGCTCACACAGACCCAGTCCCTTTCATCTCTATACAGAAACTCATCCAGTCAGCAAAGCAGTGTGGTGATTTATGACTAGGAGACATTGGCCCACTCTGACTCCATATGGACTGGCCTCATTTATGCCTTTAAGTGACCAGTAGGCTACTATAGCAAGCTTGGGGTTTTCCTCCTGAGCCAATCAAGTCTCAGAGACAGCTTCCTTGTCTTTCAGGGAAAGGACTAGTTTGACCTACTTTGCAGGGGATTCTGGTAGAAACTTATCCTACCACAATTGTTAATTAGGGTTTTCTATCAATCTGTGTATGTATATACACACACACCTGTCCCTTCCTATCTTTCCACTCTTAAATTTTATATGCCTCAATGTAATATACAATCCATTCATACCTGCCTTCTCCTCCACAACACTTTATGTCACAAATCCATGACTTATCACTGGCTGTCCATCATGGCCAGAATGTTCTCCATCCTCATCTCCATCTCCTACTTTCCCTGGCTTCCTTCAAGACTCAGTTCAATTCTCACCTTCTACAAAAGGCCTTTCCCAGTCCCTCCTATGGTTGATGTCTTCCCTCTTGGACTACCTCCAATGTGTCCTGTATAGATCTTGAATGTACATGATTGCTTATATACTGTCTCCTCCATCAGACTGTGAGCTCCTTGAAAGCAGGAACTGTTCTTGCACTTAGTACAGTATCTGGCACATATTAGCTACTTAATAAATGTTTGCTGACTGATGCATGCACATATATCTATCTCTGCCACCAGAGCTCTAGGACATCACATATTTTCCCTGGGATTTTCTAATCCCTAGGATTAATACTGAAGACTAAGAACTAAGTACAAAAGGTCATATTAAAAATATTAATAACCAGAATTTTATGGTTATATGTCATATATAAATATATAGGTAGGGAGGAGATAGAAAATATAAAAATAAATAACCAGAATAACCTCTGACTGTCCCTGTTGTTAATTCTCAGTTTGTCTTTTCTATAGTAAGATTATCCTTCTGAACTACCATCACTGGTATATAATTTTCAGTAATTAAACATGTCCCAAAATGGAATGGGTTGCCTAGTAAAGTAATGAACTCCCTCTCATTCAAAGCATTCAAGCATTGCTCCTAAAAGAATCAACAAATTTCTTTGATATTTGAAAATCTAATTCCTAATTTGAAATATTTTATCATCATGATGCTTCTCCTGGAGCCACTACAGGAAAAATACCCTCCTGGTCAGTGTTCTAGCATCATTTATTTGAGATAATTTGGGTATGGAGCTAAGACTAATGGATGGAAATTCTAAGGAGGCAGATGTCAAGTCAATATTAAAAAGGACTTTCCAAACCATTAGAAGTTTGTAAAAATGTAATGGGTTTTCATTCCAGCATGCCATGGAAGAGAAGATAAAATGTTGAGCTTAGGGAGACTTGGATTCAAATCCCACTTCTCAGACTTATAAGTTGTGTGACTATGGGTAACTCACTTCAATTTTCTGAACCTCATTTTCCTCATCTGAGGGGTTGAGAAGATAATCCCTATAGTACTTTCCTTGAAATAGGTTGTGAGGTTTAAGAGAGGTCATGTATGTAAAGCATTTTCCAAATTTTGAAGTCATAAATCCAGGGTGTCCCAAAAGTCTTAATACAGTTTAAAGCTATTTAAGCTATTAAAGCTTTAGAATGCACAAAGAGTTTTGGGACACCCTATGTCTGTTATCATTACTACTGTTATCATTCTTAGTGAAATAGTGAGGCCCCATGGCTAAGTGTAAGCAGGCAGAGACTGGAAATTATTTTTCCATTTTATTTCTACATGATAAATCACTTTCAAAATTTTTAGTATTAAGTCAAGTTTTACATTCTCAAAATGAGGTTGTTTTACCATATTAGCAGCAGGCTATTTAAAATATTAAATAGAGGATAAATAAGATATTAAGCACTTATAGTTTAGGCAACTCAGGTTCTAGTTCTGCCTCTAACTTGTGATCTCTCAATGTCCCCTAAGGCAGCTGTCTAGGACTTAAAAGTTACAGATAAGTTACTGTTTTGTGTTTGGTGAAGGGAGTTTCCACTCAGAAATTCCCAGCACTTGTGGAATCATAGGTGTTTGGTTTTTTTTTTCAAATTTTAAATTTATTTATTTAACATATTTAGTTTTCAACATTGATTTTTACAAGAGTTTGAATCACAAATTTTCTCCCCATTTCTACCCTCCCCCGCACTCCAAGATGGCATATATTCTGGTTGCCCTGTTCCCCAGTCAGCCCTCCCTTCTGTCACCCCACTTCCCTCCCATCCCCTTTTCCCTTACTTTCTTGTAGGGCAAGATAAATTTCTATGCCCCATTGCCTGTGTATCTTATTTTCTAGTTACATGCAAAAACTTTTTTTTTTGTTTTTGAACATCTGTTTTTAAAACTTTGAGTTCCAAATTCTCTCCCCTCTTCCCTTCCCACCCACCCACCCTAAGAAGTCAAGTAATTCAACATAGGCCACATGTGTATCATTGTGTATAACCCTTCCACAATACTCATGTTGTGAAAGACTAACTATATTTTGCTTCTTCCCAACCCATCCCCCTTTATTGAATTTTCTCCCTTGACCCTGTCCCCTTTCCAAAGTGTTTGTTTTTGATTACCTCCACCCCCATCTGTCCTCCCCTCCATCATTCCCCCCTTTTTTTATCTTCTTCCCTCTTCTTTCCTGTGGGGTAAGATACCCAATTCAGTATGTATGGTATTCCCTCCTCAGGCCAAATTTGATGAGAGCAAGATTCACTCATTCCACCTCACCTGACTTCTCTTCCCTTCCTACAGAACCACTTTTTCTTGCCACTTTTATGCAAGATAATTTACCCCATTCTATCTCTCCCTATCTCCCTCTCTCAATATATTCCTCTCTCATCCATTAATTTGATTTTATTTCTTTTAGATATCTTCCCTTCATCTTCAACTCACCCTGTGCCTGCTCTCTCTCTCTTTATATATATATATATATATACACACACACATACATATATACATACATACATATTCACATATATATATACATAAACATATATATATACATATATATACATAAACATATATATATGCATATTCCCTTCAGCTACCCTAATACTGAGGTCTCATGAGTCATATACGTCATCTTTCCATGTAGGAATGTAAACAAAACAGTTCAACTTTAGTAAGTCCCTTGAAATTTCTTTTTCTTGTTCTTTTTCGTGATTGCCTTTTCATGCTTCTCTTGATTCTTGTGTTTGAAAGTCAAATTTTCTATTCAGCTCTGGTCTTTCCATTGAGAAAGCTTGAAAGTCCTCTATTTTATTGAAAAGCCATATTTTGCCTTGGAGCATGATACTCAGTTTTGTTAGGTAGGTGATTCTAGGTTTTAATCCTAGCTCCATTGACCTCCGGAATATCGTATTCCAAGCCCTTCGATCTCTTAATGTAGAAGCTGCCGGATCTTGGATTATTCTGATTGTGTTTCCACAGTACTCAAATTGTTTCTTTCTGGCGGCTTGCAGTATTTTCTCCTTGATCTGGGAGCTCTGGAATTTGGCAACAATATTCCTAGGAGATTTCTTTTTGGGATCTATTTGAGGAGGAGATCGATGGATTCTTTCAATTTCTATTTTGCCCTGTGGCTCTAGAATATCAGGGCAGTTCTCCTTGATAATTTCTTGAAAGATGATATCTAGGCTCTTTTTTTGATCATGGCTTTCAGGTAATCCAATAATTTTCAAATTATCTCTCCTGGATCTATTCTCCAGGTCAGTGGTTTTTCCAATGAGATATTTCACATTGTCTTCCATTTTTTCATTCCTTTGGTTCTGTTTCATAATATCTTGATTTCTCATAAAGTCACTAGCTTCCACTTGCTCCAATCTAATTTTTAAGGTAATATTTTCTTCAGTGGTCTTTTGGACCTCCTTTTCCATTTGGTTAATTCTGCCTTTCAAGGCATTCTTCTCCTCATTGGCTTTTTGGAGCTCTTTTGCCATTTGAGTTAGTCTATTTTTTTAAGGTGTTGTTTTCTTCAGTGTATTTTTCAGTATTTTTTTGAGTCTCCTTTAGGAAGTTATTGACTTGTTTTTCATGGTTTTCTCGCATCCTTCTCATTTCTTTTCCCAATTTTTCCTCTACTTCTCTAACTTACTTTTCCAAATCCTTTTTGAACTCTTCCATGGCCTGAGACAAGTTCATGTTTTTCTTGGAGAATTTTGGTGTAGGCTCTCGCACTTTGTCGACTTCTTTAGGCTGTATGTTTTGGTCTTCTTTGTCACCAAAGAAAGAATCCAAAGTCTGGGACTGAATCTGGGTGTGTTTTCACTGCCTGGCCATATTCCCAACCAACTAACTTGACCCTTGAGTTTTTCAGCGGGGTATGACTGCTTGTTGACTAAAGAGTTCTATGTTCCACGTTTGGGGGAGATGCGCCAGCTCTGCCACACCAGCACTCCTCCTTCCCCAAGAACCCCCAACCCGGACTGGGCTTAGATCTTCAGCAGGCTGTGTACTCCTGCTCTGATCTGCCACCAGGCCCGAAGCAACTGCAGCTGTAGCTGCCCCACCTCTGCTGCCCCGGGGGCGGTGGCCGAACCACGAACTCCTTCTACTCCCGCAGCTTTTCCCACTAACCTTCTCTGCTGTCTTTGGTGTTTGTGGGTTGAAAAGTCTGGTAACTGCTGCAGCTCACTGATTCGGGGCACTAGGGCCCGCTCCAGCCGGCTCCTGGTCTGGTCGGTCTGCACCGCTCTCACTGGGCTCTGCTCTGCTCTACTCCCAGCTCCCAGCTCCATGTGGGATAGACCTCACCCAGAGACCATCCAGGCTGTCCTGGGCTGGAGCCCTGCTTCCCTCTGCTGTTTTGTGGGTTCTGCAGTTCTAGAATTGGTTCAGAGTCATTTTTTATAGGTTTTTGGAGGGACTCGGCAGGAAGCTCACGCTAGTCCCTGCTTTCCAGCTGCCATCTTGGCTCCGCCCCTTGGTTTTTTTTTTTAACAGAGATTATAATACTTGAATTAGCTGTGTCAAACCTGTGTCAGTATAAAGAAAGTACTCTGTAAATGTTAGAATGCTGTAAATCTGGGTTAAAATTAAGGAATATTTTCAAAAATTGAAAGGAGAGAATTTTTTGCTGACCTTTTTGGAGTCATTTTAGTGGACAGGTGGAATTCTTTCAAACACAAAACTGTTTATGAGAAATACCTTGAAATAAAGAAATAGCATGGAGCACACAATAAAGATAAGGCTCCTAAAAATTCCAGAATGCTACAGGAAGAGCCCCTTCTTCCATTCCCCATTTGTGTTCTTTGTTCCAACTGTTAATTTCTTGAAAAAACTGCTTTTATTTGATTCTTCTATTTATTCAGTCATCAGGCCTTTAGAAGGTGACACTTGAGTTGAGTCTAGGCAGAAGTGAGGTTGGACTGCATCCCAAGCATCAGGGAAAAGATATGGGAAATGGAATGCCATGAAGGAAAAGTAGTAAGAAGGCTAGATTGCCTGGCCCATAGAGTGAACAAAGCAAAAGAGTGCAAGTTGGTTGGGGCCAGGTTGTGAGGAGCTTTAAATGCAAACAGAGAAGATTGTTGTTTGCTCCTGGGGGTAGGAAGGCACTGAAGTTTGTATCCCACTGCATCCTGGGCCATCTCCACTTATCCTGATCCATATCTGGCCACTGGACCCAGATGGTCCAGAAGAGAAAGTGAGACTGGTGACTTTGCACAGCCCTCCCTCACTTAAATCCAATTCATATGTGTGTCATGACATCACCTCCCTGATGTCATGGTCCTCTTTGAGAATGAAGGACAAACAGCAAATAAGAATGACCACTTATCTTTATAGACTATCATATGGAATTCCAATATTAGGCAAGAGTAGGACCTATCCATTTCTGCTATCTTATGATTTTAAATGCTATAATAATGGGTAGAACCACTGCTCTGAGACCCAGGAGAACTGTTTACATCCTGTCTCTACTACCCTCAGTGTGACTTTAAGCAACTCATTTAACCTGGGTGCGCCTCCTTGGCTTCCTTAGCTCCTTAAAATGAGTGGGTTAAACTAAATGATCTTCTCCTTGGTCTGGCTCTTTCTAGCCTGTGTTTGAATGAGGAGGTAGGGCCTAATGCCCCAGCATGAACAGAGCCCTCAGGCCTTTATCCACCTACTACAGGCCCTAGGATGTGGCCCTGCTGTTGCTTCTGTCCCTCTTGTATCTATTCTTCTTGCTTTAGGTGAATTAGATGGGAGATGGCTATGACCTTGTGAGCCACAAAAGGTCAGACTAGCAACCCACCAGAAGGTCCAGAAATAGAGTCCATGTCGGATTTTGTGACCAATCAGGTCCCCGCAGAAGGCCGCCCTGAAGAATGACCTTCAGGTCCTGGCTCCATGATAGCTGAGACATAAACTAATCCAGCAGCCATGCCACATTTGGATGTGAATTTGGTAGGACCAATGCCATGTGAAAAATTGTGTTGTCTGAATCTTTTCTCCCCAGAGACTGAGGGGACAGCGCACCACCCAGTGTTGGGGTTGGAGGAGGGAAGGGGTAGATGTCCGTACTTCTATTCTTGCAGGTAAAAACTTAAAAAAAAATTATTTTAATCTATTAGGTCCCTTCCAGTGCTAATAGTCTGTGCTTTTGTAGTATAATGGATAGAGAGCACTATACTTAAAGTCTAGAAGACCTCAGTTCAAATCCTAAGATTTGAAAAAAAATTTGTTTGAAAAAAAAATCCTAAGTAGCTTTATGACCTTGGTCAAGTCACTTAAACTCTCTCAATTTCCTCTCGATAAAGTGAGGATAATAGCACCTACCTCAAAGGATTATTGTTAGGCTTGATTGAAGTGACAGAGTATAAAACTTCTTGCCAACCTGCTACATAAATGTTAAGTATTACTATTATTATCATGACTCAATTTCAGGCATCGTGGTATACTGGGAAAAGCACTGGATTGTTATAGGATTCGGGTTCAGAAAATCCTAGCTTAGCTATTTAGTCACTAGCTGTATGACCCTGAGCAAGTGGTCAAGGCCCTTTTGGGGCCTCATTTTCCTCATCTATAAAATGAGGAGGTAGGCCTGAATGGTTATCTAAAACTCTTGTCCAGCTCTAAATCTTGTGTTTCAATTGTGCATTGTTTTTGGTCCTTGGAAAAGAGCATCATGGCGTCTGATAAGCAATGCTGCCCCCTTGTGTAGAGATGGGATCAACACTTTAATAAAGAAAAGGGAAAGAAAAGAAAAGAAAAAAGCTGTTTTCAAACTATCTAAGCCCCTCATAACAAGAATACCACAGACACTTCTGCCTATGACACAGATACTTTCCCAAATGGAAAAAGTGCTAGATTCTCAAGTGATCAGGATCTAAAGAAGTTCAGGGATGGGACTTTGGGGGGCATATTCCAAACTGCATAGACAGGGCCTCCAACGTAAATTAACATGTCCCTTTTCATCCTTTCCTCATGACCCATCTCTATGTAGTGGGATGTGTAGAAGAGGGAGGGGAAATCTGATCCCACCCCACCACACACACACATGTATAGTTGATACAACCACAGAAAGTAAGGGGAAGATAACAGATACCAAAGTATTAGTATGTTAACCAACTGCAAAGACATCCCTTTAATTGAATTACAAAGGGAACTGGCCGTTGACTAGTGCTGTGTGTATGTCTGCAATGTCCACAGTACTAGAGAGTCAAGGAGCATCATAAGGGCACTGGACACCTTGGGTACAGGGACCATTTAAAGGAGTTAGGTGGTCTTAAATTAAAGCCCAGATAGGACTTCTGGTTCTTGAACAATTTTGCCTTAAGTTGCCCTATGCCCTTCCCTCTCTCCAGACTGAATGTGTACGTATATGTAATATATATTAGTATTATTAACATGTATTAATATTAGTGTATATGTATGTATGTGTTCCTATTTATATCCACATATTCCATGCCTAAAATTTCCATTCTCATATGTATATCCCTGTGTATTCCAGGACTTCTCATCTCTTTCCTCAGTGCCTAATATCAGAAAGGGTTTGCAGTCATGTGATCGACAAACAGGGGTGGAGAACCTGCCTGCTTGAGACCATATGTGCCCTTCTAAGTCCTCAAGTGTGGCCCTTTGACTGAATCCAAACTGCACAGAATAAATCCCCTTAATAAAAGGATTTGTTCCATAAAACTTGGCCTCAGTCAAAAAGCCACACCCAAGGACCTAGAAGGCCACATGTGGCCTTGAGGCTGCAGGTTTCACACCCCTGTAGCAAAGACATGGGATAGGACTCCCATTTGTTTACCCAAAATCCCATTTCTAAGCTTATATCTTACTCCTTTATATAAAAGGGCATTTATTTCTTAAAATTCAAAATTCTGAAAAGACATTTATTTTATTCTCACATTATTTTTGTGAAGCATGAGATAGCCATTTTCCCTATAAGATTCCTGAGTGATACGGCAAGGTCATGCCTGATACTTTTAAACCCAATCAATAAACAAAAAATAAATGCATTACATCCTATGTAATTCATGTGTCATTGACATCATTGATCCTTGGACATCATCATACAGACATAACATCTATTAAGTTCCAGCAATGCCTCAGAATTCTGTATCAAGATGGGATTAAAAAAATAGGTTGTATAGTTAATACATAAGGGACTATAAGATCCCCAAATAGGATCTGCACCCCCAGCATTAGGATAGCGTTCAGACAGTGTCAATCTGATTAGGTCAACAAGAATTCAACCTAAGATGAATAATATTGTCCATCTGGGGAAATCTTCACAAGAAATATAACACCCCGGTAAATGATTTGTAAATTGGTTGAAAAGGAAATTAATCAACAAATATTTGTCAAGTGCCTACTATGTTCCAGGCATGGAGAATACAAATGCAAAAATGAAGTTGTCTTGAGCCTCACCACTGAAGCTCAGGTGTCTCTGAAAACTTAACAAATAGTTTAGGATGGCTTTCTAAAAGTCTGATCAGGAAGACACCGATCTAAAATTTAGTGGATATAATTAGCTGTATAGAATTGTGACAGGTCTGTTACAAGGTAATAATAGAAATATCATTAAAAATATCTAATTTCCTTTGCTTGGGTTCTATATTCACTGAACAACCTAAGAAAACCTGCCTAACAGAAAGTAGCCTATGTAGTAGCCCTGGCAAAATTCTCTAGGGAGTTATAGCTTCATTATTTATTAATAAAAGTATTTTGTATGAAAAGAGAGAGGGTGCCATAGTAGAAAGAGAATTGGTCTTGTAGTTAAGAAGACCCAGATTCAAGCCCTGCATCTGACACGTACTACCTGTGTGTTCTTCAGCAACTCACTAACCTTTGAATGTCTCCAGCATTCCCTAAAACTAAACTGCAAGAACCACTAATCTGCACCGGTAGAGCGAGTTTTCTCCCAGGGAGTTCTTTCACTAATGAAATCCCAAGAATAGACAAAAAAAATTCTGCCATGCTGATTTATCAATAAGATTCTTTGCTGGTAAGCCACATTACTAGTGTGGTTGGTATCAATTTATTCTTAAAAACCTGATGCATCCTCAAATAAAATAAAGATTCTGACCTTATAAAGTTGAGAGCCAGAAATTCCATTCATGATAACCTACTCAGATTCAGAAACTTGATGAGGTAAGGCCAGATTTGAAAGAGTCTATCCATCTAAACAGCAATAGTCTCTTAGTTCAATATCATTTTCTAAGACTGATTCCAAGGCAGACATTTTAAGTAATTAACATAATGAAAAGGTCACTTGTGGACTGAGTCTTTGTTCTGAGGAGGGTGAAGTATAGACTAGAGCAGAGGTATCAACTTCCTATGAACCAGGTTAAAATGTAATTGGAAAATGCTTAACAAAATAAATAAAAATACAATACAGCATAGATAATGTGAAATTGTGGTTTTCAAAGTCAATAAAAGTGTGCAGGGATATGTTTCTGTTTGGATTTGACACCACTATACAAATGCATTTCCCACAAAGTTGGGCATAAACTCTGGCCTTGTGACAGCTGTGTTCTGACACTTTGCTAAAAGTCACGAACAATCAAGGGTTCCTTGTTTATATCCCTTGCACATGGTGCAATGTGAGGCTTGCTCCTTTTTTTCCCCAGGTATTATGGAAGATTGGGATCAAGCTTTAGGAAACTTTCTTCCACTGTTCAATTCCGGCTTTGGGGAGGGTGGGCACTAAAAGATTATAGCAGCATAGGTCTAGAACAGAGGTTCTTAACTTGTTTGTGTGTCCTGGACACCTTTGGCAATCTGATGAAACCTATGGAACCTTTCTCAGAATAATGTTTTAAATAATTGGAAGGAATACCACAGCTTGTTCAGCCATTCCCCATTTGAGAAATGGTCAAAGAATATGAACATGCAGTTTTTGGAGGAAGAAATTAAAACTATCTATAGGCATATGAAAAAATGCTCTAAATCACTACTGATTAGAGAAATGCAAATCAAAACAACTCTTAGATACCACATCTCTCCTGTCAGATTGGCTAAAATAACAAAACAGGAAAATGATAAATGCTGGAGAGGATGTGGGAAAATCGGAACATTGTTACATTGCTGGTGGAGTTGTGAGCTGATCCAGCCATTTTGGAGAGTAATTTGGAACTATGCCCAAAGGGCTATAAAAATGTTCATACCCTTTGACCCAGCAATACCACTTCTAGGGTTGTATCACAAAGAAATCACACAAGCGGGAAAAGGACCCATATGTACAAAAATATTTATAGCAGCTCTTTTTGTGGTAGCTAAGAATTGGAAATCAAAGGGATGCCCATCAGTTGGGGAATGGCTGAACAAGCTGTGGTATATGAAGGTAGTGGAATACTATTGTGCCATAAGAAATGGGGATGATAAGGACTTCATAACAACCTGGAAAAACCTACATGACATAATGCTGAGTGAGTGGAGCAGAGCCGGGAGAGCATTATACACAACAACAGATATATGGAATCTATGAGGACCAACCCTGACAGACTTTGTTCTTCTCAGCAACACAAGGTACAAAGACAACTCCAAAGGATTCATGATGGAGAATGCTATCTACATCCAGAGAAAGAACTATGAAGTATGAATGCAGATTGAGGCACACTTCATGCTCACCTTTTTCCCCCCTTTTTTTCTTCTCTTTTGTTTTTGTTTTTGGGTTGTTGTTGTTGTTTTTTTTTTGGTTCTGTTTCTTCTTTCTCATGATTCATTCCATTGGTCATAATTCTTCTCCACAACTTGACTAGTGTATAAATTAATTCAATGCGAAGTTATACGTGGTAGTTATATGAGATTCCATGCCATCTTGGGGAGGGAGGGGTGAGGGAGGGGAGAAAATCTGGAACTCAAAATTATGTAGAACCGTGTGTTGTAAACTAAAAATAAAAATAAAAAAATAAAATAAAAAAATAAGTAAAAAAAAAAAAGAAATACACTCAAAAAAAAATTTCACTTAGAGGTTACAAAGGTGGTTTTCCCATAAAGTTCACCATGGATTCCCTAATATCTATCCAGGGACTCCTTGTGTTTGTGGACCCCAGATTAAGAACTGATGATTAAGAGGTAGATGAGACCTCATTTTACAGATGAGGAAAGCTGAGGCCAAAGGAGGTTAAGTAACTTGAAAGTCACATAGGTAGAAAGTGTCAGGTAGAATTAGAACATACATCCTCAGATTCCAGGGACCGTGCACTTTCCACAGTAATGTACCTCCTCCACATGGACATCATCATATTCCATATTCAAACAATTGTTTTTGAAGAGGACCACGGTATCAGGGAAATGATGACATGACTTGCAGTTGACTTTGATTTGAGTGAGGGAGGGCTGTGCAAGGTCAGCAGCCTCACTTTCTCCTCCAGATCCATTTGGATCCAGTGGCCTGATATTCATCAGCATGACTGGAGCTGGCTGTTAGATAAATAACACGCAGGAGGCACTGGAGGCTTCTGACTCCAGCCTCTAACATATTCACTCTTGTTCTGGTCAGATAGGAAAGACAGCTTCAAAGGGGTTAATAATAAGCTTTCTAGTCTAGTCTTCTCTAACACAGTATTGCTGAAAAGGGAAGCACTACAAACTCCTACAGCATTCCCTAATCACCCTTCTTGCAGGAGCCTGCAAGAAGGGGAGACAACTACTCCTACATCTCAATGGGGTCAATCGAGACAGGTACAACTTGTGCATTCAACCCTAAAGGGTTCCCCTAAATCCTTTCAAGCCTCAATGGGGGCCAGCTGAAGCAAACACATATTTCCTCCTCCCAAGCTTTGATGGCACACAGCATTCCAGCTTGTGCATTCAACTATAAAGTTTCCCCAACTCACTGACCAATGCCCACCTGTTTTTACAGGGCATCAGACAAAGAAGGCATATTGCCAGCAATAGCCTCACAAGTTTACATCACCTCATCCCTACATCTCACTGTGCAGTTGCAGTGGATGTTTACAATCTCAGCACATGTTTATATTATTTATCATTATATAATGCACAAGCGTCGTGGAGATGTTTTGAACCATGAGTCTGGGAACTCATATCTAATACCTGGGAAACATTGTTATGGCCACAGAAACTGAGGTTGTTATGGTCATGGATCCTAGGAAACTGAACTCTAAGAAATAATAACAAAAATCCACTTTACACACATTAAAATTGACCTTACTTACACTAAAATTCACCTTACTGACAATAACCCAGGATGCAATGGGCGACTCTGGCCCTTTTAGGCTAAGGCCTTTTCAGGTACTCGTTCAGAGTGAGGCAATGCCCATCCAGTGAATAGGTCTCTTTAAAAAGTGAATCAAGGGATGGCCCTTTTAATCAGAAAAAGAATCAAGCTGGGAGGGGAAGAATTCAAACAATACCGGTTAGCCAAGGAATGGGATTTTTCTTTTTCTCCAAGCTATTCCCAGCAAGTCTTCTTCTCAATATAATGGGGGGAAAGGGATTGGCCAACAAGGCCAAGTTTGGCCAAGTCCTTAGAATATATTTGACTTTGCCCTTCCCTCATGGGTTATACAAAACATGCACAGATATTCTGCCTGGCCCCAGTCCAATATGTGTAACTTTAGAAGCCATGTGTGACCACAGGAGTTGGTGGTATGATGGCAATTGACTCTAGAGATAGAACAAATGATTCACCAGACCTGAACTTGAATACAAAGGGAAAAACTTGAAACCTCACTCTCTTTTCCTTCCTAGCTGCAAATGAGGGAAACCTGCTATGAGCTTCCAGGTGGGAGAGAAGGTCCCGTCTCCCACATGGCTGTTATGTGGCCATAAACACTTGGTATCTCGCCTTTGCATTCACTATTTCTTAATCTCAAGTGAATAAATATGCTGAGAATAGGCTGCCCATCTTGTTGGATGAATTCAAGAGATCCATCAGAGCCACCCAGAGGCCTATCAGCAATCAGGGTTAGCAGCAGAGTCCACCAGAGGATAGTAGTAGTGGCTACCAGAGTGGTAGAGGGCAACACCTGAGGAGGGCTTGCAGATGGATGTGAGAAGACCCGAGGATCCCGGTGATTTCAGGGTGTCATGGTGACATGACATAGAGAAGTTCCAGATATAGACCGTTTAAAGTCATAGATCCTCAGAACCCAAGAGATGAAGGGAGAAAAGGACTTCCAGGTCCAAGAGCTTTGGCCACATGATATCTCCATTCATTTTCATTGTAGTTTAAGTTTGAACTCATTCTCCCTAAGAATCATGTGTGTGTAAGGGGAGAGTGCTTCACTCGAAATGGAGAGGATTGTTCTTGCTGTACTCTCTTAATAGATCCTTTTTGTAAAAGCTAATGGATTTTAAGTGGTTAGTTGATAACAGGAAAGACATTAATGGAGACTCAGGAGCTATGGTACTTCAGGATGAATCTCTTCAGGGTTACTCCTAGAATCTGGAGTGAACAAATAGTCAGCTGCCCCCTGGGGACCCCAAACTTGGCCTGTGTGAGTTGAGATAATGAGCCCAGGGGGGTTGTGATACCAGTAAAGGAGAAATCTTTCCAAAGTCAGAGAGATGCTCACTTGCCATGAAAAATAAACTTAGAAATCCTGAAAATGATGCAAGCAACATCTACAAAAGGCAATGTTGTGGAAGAAACTTGGGGGTCAGAAGACCTGGGTTCTAGTCCTGTCTCTACCATGCATGAGCCATATGGCCTTGGGCAATCTGTCTCTGAGCTTCAGTTTCCTCATCTGTAAAATGGGTATAGCACCACCTGCTAGTCTGGTTCCCAGGGCTATTGTGAAGATTAAATGAAGAGAGAAAATGTGAAATCATTTTGGAAAATAGAAAGTGCAGATGTAAGACATTATTAGCCCCACTAAGGTTGCTGTCAGCACTTAGCTAGCTGAGTCAGTGTCAGCAGCTTTCCTTTGGCAAGAGCCAATACGTCCCTTCTAGCCTGGTCATATTGTCTTACTGGCTGCTGGCTGACCTTCTTACCACAATATTCCAGGCTTCAGCAAGTAGTCAGGACCTTTTGTCTCAGCCGGAGCAGCTTCCCTGCTGATTAATGCCATCTCAACAACAGCTTCGTCAGAGGAAGGGGGAGAGGCAAAGATTCAGAAGCTGCTTTCAGAAAGGTTCATTGATTGCTGGAAGACCTAGTCTTCTCCCCTTCAGAACTTTTGCTGTCTTTATTTATATTTGGTTATAAAAGAAAAAAAAAAACAAAAAAAGGTTGTTTCTGAAATTATCTAGGCTAGAGGCTCTGTGTCAGTGAAACAGAGTAGGCCAGGGCAACACGTGGAGCCCAGAAAGCTTATCTTCCCTGGTCCCTTTTCTTCTTCCCTTTTCAGTGCTCTCTCCTTGCCCTCCCTCCCCTCAAGCACACATTCTGGTGTTCTCATGCATACTTCTCTTTCATAATAGATTTTTCTGCCAACCTAAGTGTAACTGTCTACTCTGGCCCCAACTTCCTGAAGATCAGGTAGGTTATTACATTTTTCACTCTTCCTCCAGGATTCTCCAGTACCCTTAAGGGAATCTGGGGGTCTAGCCTATAAATGGCTCTAGCCCCCATGATGGTATTCCCTCAATTGTAGGAATCAGTTCCTTGCATCCCTGTTCCATTTAGCCACTTAGAATCAGATTAGCTTTTACCCAGAAATATTTATTTCCAAAGATTTAATCACAAATATACAAACTTACTCCTCCAATATATGGGAGACATAATCCGTCTATTCCTTTGCACGACCTCTGGGGAGGAGAAAGGGATTGAGTTCATAGCTTAGCTCAGTTCTCAAAGAGCAGAGTCCCAGTGCCAAATCCAAAACCCATCTTGAGCTCAAGTCCCAAGTACCCTGGCTTCTCAGGGCTCCCACGCCCTACCTGTAATCCTGGCTCCAAGGTCTCCATGGTTCAAAGTCCACCTGAAACTGAGGAGAACAAACAACACAAAACAGAGATAGGCCCATTTCTCAGAACTGAAGTAAAAGAGGGGCAGGGAAAGGAAAGTAGTTCACCAGTTCAGTTCATAGCATCCTCACTGTCAGTGAACTCAGATCTTCACCTTCCAGACTGAACTGATAAGAAAGCTGTAGAAAGAAAGAAAGCACAGATAGGTGGTACAATGAATAGAGTACTGGGCCTGGAGTCAGGAAGACCTGAGTTCAGATCTGGCCTCTGAAACTTACTAGCTGTGCGACCCTGGGAAAGTCACTTAACCCTGTTTGCCCTTGCTTCCTGATCTGTACAATGAGCTGGAGAAGGAAATGACAAACCATTCCAGCATCTTTGCCAAGAAAATTCCAGATCAAGTCACAAAGAGTAGGAGACAACTGGGATAATTGAACAACAACAAAATCTAATCTAATCTTGTTCCAAAGGCTCCTCAAGGGCACCTCCATGTTAGGTGAACAGGGCATACCCAGACATGCCTGGCTTACATAAGAGTAATTGAATGAGTAGCCTTAGAAGGCAATAAGCTCTATGTCACTGGAAATCTTCAAAACAATCTTCGGTTCTGAAGTTCAGTGATTAGGTAATTGAAACCTATTCATACTGAGGTGTGATGGAGAGACCCAAGAGTTAGTTTCTCTGATTTCCTTTCCCAGTAAAAACAAATTTTCATTAGAATGTTAAGGTAATATGTTCAGAACCATGTTTTAGGAATATCAGGTTGGTAGTTATACAGAAGATGGATTAGAGAGGGGAAAGATGAGGTTGTTGCAATAGTCCACCAACGACAGAATGTGGGCCTGAATTAGAGAGGTCATGTGATATAAATAAAGAGAAGAGGACAAATTTGAGAGTTATGGAGGTAGACCTGACCTTTGTTGGCAACTGATTGAATAGGTGTAAGATGGGTATTACATAAGGTAAAATAGAGATTCTAAAGCAAGGAGGCAAACTTCATCTCGTAGAGATCACTGATACTCAGTCAGATAAGGACCATGGGTGGGTGTGGGGGGGGGGTGCAGAGCCAAGATGGTGGCTGGAAAGCAGAGACTTGCATAAGCTCCCACTCAGGTCCCTCCAAACACCTATAAAAAATGGCTCTGAACAAATTCTAGAAGTGCAGAACCCAAAAAATAACAGAGGGAAGCAGGGCTCCAGCCCAGGACAGCTTTGATGGTCACTGGGTAAGGTCTATCTCACAGACCTGGGAGCAGAGCAGAGCAGAGTCCAGCGTGGGCTATGTCCAGACCAACCAGACTGGGAGCTGGGCAGAACAGGCCCTAGCACCCTGAATCAGTGAGCTGTGGCAGTTACCAGACTTCTCAACCCACCAACACCAAAGACAACAGAGAAGGTTAGTGGGAAAAACTGTGGGGAACAGAGTGAAAGGAGTTCGAGCTTTGGCCACCACCCCGGAGGCAGCGGAGAACGTGCAGTCACAGAACTACAGTTGCAGTTGCTTCTGGCCCCAGGCCCACCTGGTGAGAGGAATTAAGTGGCTGATCTGAGCAGGAGTGCAGAGCCAGCTTAGATCTGAGTCTGGTCAGGGTTGGTAGTTCTTGGGGGAGGAGTAGCACTGCTGTGGCAGAGCTTGCTGTGTAGCTCTGAAAACAACAGTGCAGCCCCTCAAGCTTGGGACAAAGTACTCTATACTCTACAAACAGTCATACCCTGACGAAAAACTCAAGGGTCAAGTAAGTTGGCTGGGAACACGGCCAGGCAGCAAAAACAGACTCAGATTCAGACTCAGACTTTGGAATCTTTCTTTGGTGACAAAGAAGACCAAAGCGTACAGCCAGAAGACATCAACAAAGTCAAAGAGCCTACATCAAAAGCCTCCAAGAAAAACATGAACTGGTCTCAGGCCATGGAAGAGCTGAAAAAGGATTTGGAAAAGCAAGTTAGAGAAGTAGAGGAAAAATTGGGAAGAGAAACGAGAGTGATGCGAGAAAACCATGAAGAACAAGTCAATGACTGGCTAAAGGAGACCCAAAAAAATACTGAAGAAAATAACACCTTAAAAATAGACTAACTCAAATGACAAAAGAGCTCCAAAAAGCCAATGAGAAGAAGAATGCCTTGAAAGGCAGAATTAGCCAAATGGAAAAGGAGGTCCAAAAGACCACTGAAGAAAATATTACCTTAAAAATTAGATTGGAGCAAGTAGAAGCTAGTGACTTTATGAGAAATCAAGATATTATAAAACAGAACCAAAGGAATGAAAAAATGGAAGACAATGTGAAATATCTCATTGGAAAAACCACTGACCTGGAGAATAGATCCAGGAGAGATAATTTAAAAATTATTGGACTACCTGAAAGCCATGATCAAAAAAAGGGCCTAGATATCATCTTTCAAGAAATTATCAAGGAGAACTGCCCTGATATTCTAGAACCAGAGGGTAAAATAGAAATCGAAAGAATCCACCGATCGCCTCCTGAAAAAGATCCCGAAAAGAAAACTCCCAGATAAGGACCATGATGAGATAAGGATGCCACGATGAGAATATGGTTCCAGAATGATTTCCTTGATTCAAAAGAAACACCATAGGTAAAGAGGATAGAGGGGCAAGTAGTATATCAAGAAGATAATGCTGCTTTCCTCCCAAGGTAAGTGCCAAAAGTGAAGAAGGAAGTGGTTGATCTTGGAAGACAGAAGCCAAGTCAAAAGCTTTGGGAAAAAGAAGGCATTATGGAAGGTTACATAAAGAAGACAATCCAAACTCTTCCACCTTCTAGTGACCCAAGACCCTCAGCTTTAAGGGCATCCAAGATATCCTAAGAAAAGTGCCCTTTGGAGAAACAAGAGTGAACACTACACTACTGTTAAGTTTCCCTTGACCACTGAGTTTGCTATGAAAATGATAGAAAACAGCAACATGCTTGGTATCCATAGTGGATATCAAAAACCAACAAACAAAATCAATCAGGCTGTAAGAAGCTGTTAGGACATCAATGTGACCATTGTCTACATACTGCTCTGATCTGATCTGATGGAGGGAAGACCTACGTCCCACTTGCCCTGGACCATGATACTTTGGATTTGCCAGCTATATCCAACTAGCCTGTTAAATTTACAATAAAAAGTTTTCCAGGAAAAAAAAGATATGCTCATGGGAAGAAATCCAGGACCCAGAGAGGAAAACCATAGTGGAGAGCATTCAGTTGAAGTTCAGGAGAAGCTGAGTAGAAGTGACTGTTGCTGGATTATGTTATTGATCACCTAGATAGAAAGAAGCAATAGAAGAACTCAAAAAAGAACTCACAAGCATAGTTGGAGGCACTGATGAAGACATCAATTATTGGGACATTTTTATGAGTGTTCTCTCTTTCTCTTTTTTCTTTCTTTCTCTCTGTTTCTGTCTCTCTCTCTCTCTTCCCTCCACCATAAGCAGAGTAACTAATACGTTTTTAGACTTGCTTTAATTATAATTTCATCTCACAGAAGGTGGAAGAATCAACAGAGGAACCATAACTCTGGAATATGTTCTCAAAAAAATTGTTATTACAAATATGATCCTCAAGGAGTAGAAATGGTAAGAATTTTGGAGGGAAGCGATCATTCCATCTTAGGGATGGTAATAAAAGAGAGGAAACCTGGACATAATGTAACATACACTATAGATTTTATGAGGAGGGTTGGGAGGGTTGAAAGGATAAGAAGGATCCTCTGCCCCAAAATTCTATGGAAAAATTGGCCTAGGAAAGATTGGAATCTCCCCTCGAAGGAAATGCTGAAGACAAAAAGAGAATCCGTTCTGATGCAGAAGGAAAAGGGGTTGTCAGACCTCTGTGAGCTGATCCAGAATGAAGTGAGCAGAGTTAGGAAAGAATTTATACAATGATGATACATTACAAAGAAAGGCAACTTTGAAAGATATTAGAACTTTG
Organism: Trichosurus vulpecula; assembly: GCF_011100635.1. NCBI lineage: Eukaryota > Metazoa > Chordata > Mammalia > Diprotodontia > Phalangeridae > Trichosurus > Trichosurus vulpecula. The sequence continues at coordinate 102,673,897 of NC_050574.1, read as the reverse complement.
ATGAATGTTATGACACCATGACTCCAGGAGACTGATGATGAAGCACACCCACCACCTCCCATCAGAGATGGATTTAAAATGCAGAATCAGACATACGTTATTGGACATGACCAATGTGGGAATTTGTTTGGTCTGTACTATGCACATTTGTTTTGTTGGTTTTCTTTTTCATTTTCATTCACTTAGGGGAAAAGTGGGAAGGGAGAGATAATAAATGCCAGTAAAAAATTAAATTAAAAAATTTACTTCAAAGCTTAGCTCAAGTGCTACCATCTATATGAAACCTTTCCCACTCTCCCTACCCAGTACTGCCTCTCCCACTTAAATCACCTTGAAATAATTTCTTATACATGTGTCCTTCATCCCCCCTCAAAAGACTATAAGATCCTTGAGGGCAGGGTCTATTTCATTTCTGTCTTTGTATACTCAGTATCTGGTACATAGCAGATATTTAATAAATACTTATTGATTGATAAATTAATCAATATGAATGACAACCTATGCCGACTTAAGAAAACATAGTCAGAACAAAAAAAATAGAAACTGAAGGAACATGAGACAATATAGCACCTACTTCTTCATAGAGATTGAGGACTATAGGTGTGGACCATTACATAAAAGGTCAGGCTCTTTTGATGTGTTGGTTGGTTTTACTAAACTGTTTCATTACTTTTTGTATTTTTTCTTATAAAAGATGGCTCTTTGGGAGGGAGAGAGTTAGGGTTATACTGGAAAATATAGATGATGTAAAAACTATATATATATACATATAGTATATATACACATGTACATGTACATGTGTACATACATATGTACATGTATATGCATATAAATAGATTGTTTTAAAAAAAACATGCTCAGAGCGTAGAAACAAGGAAAGGTGCCAGAAGATAAATACAGAGGTATGGTATGTGTTCTTCTATCAGAAGAACAAACGCTTAGGATGAGCTGATGCTGGTGAGGAACACTAAGGACATCAAAAAGAGGTGGTTTTTTAATGTTACAACAGAAAAAAGAGAAGGATCAAAGAAAGGGTAGAACCACTGCTGAGAATAGAAAGGGTGATGATAACAGTAGAGAAAATACAGAATTATTCAATTCTCATTTTGCTTCTATTTTCTTTCCAATCAAAATAATCTTTAGACTAGAAAAAAACAAATAATATTTAATAGGGAATTGAAATTCAAGACAAATACAGATATGAGAACATTCAGTTGCCTTTACCAAGTTCAAGTCCTTAGGCCTAAATGAACTACCAAATAGGAAAGGTTTCAAAGATGGATCTAGTGTTTGACTACCTGTCAGCTGTCCAAAGACCAATGCAACTTAAAATTCAGAGAAGCTATAAGCATGTTAGCCTTAGGTGATGGCTTTTTTAGTCAGAGTGGTTCTCAAAGACCATTTTACTAAGGTATGGAGAGATTGTAATCTGCATGAAGAAATCACTCGCAATGACAGAATGTGATTATCTATACCACCTAAAGCTTTTCAAGAGCTTCTCTCAAAAGACAGGGCATGGAATTTAAATCATTCATTCAAGAGTCTTTTGAGTCCTTCCTATGTGTTCTGCATTATGCTAGGTACCGGGACAGAGACAAAATAAACAGAAGTTGCCAACTCTTCTTACTGTCCTTGAGAAGCTCTTGAATTAGTTGAAAGGGCAGAGTACATCATATGACCTTGCATATTTTCTTCTCAATTTTGATTGGAAATTTTTTCTCCTAAGATTATGTTTCTACCTACTTTCTTTTTTCTTTTTTTGATGTTCTACGCAGTGGTCAGCAGGGACTTTCCAGGGCTATAAAGCATGAATCAGTTTCACAGTCTGAGACAGAGATAAGAATAGAGCAGTTTTTCTTAATTTTTTTTTTAAATGTAACTGAATTCTTCCATGAGGAAACACTTTTCACAGATAAAGCTAAATATGTTTCATTTTTGCCAGGGCAGACAAAGGGTTAAATGAAAGAAGAGCTACATCAGCAGCCCCCAACAGCTCGCCACTGGCTAAGGGGAGAAAGTGAGTCATCTCTCATTCTTCTGTATTCTCCTCCCTTTCCCTCCACCCCAGTAATCCTTCCAGACCAATATGACTACCCAGCCTCCCACTTCCTTCTTAGCTTTCAGTCCCACATCCTTAAGACTGATGGAAGCCACAGACTGCCATCATTGAACAGTTTGGCCAGAAGCTTTTATACAGCTATGCTCAAAGATGAAGCTAAGGACCAGAAGATGGAATTAGAATCGTTAGGGAAGTATTTTTTTTTTCAAATTTCCATGGATAGATAGATTTGTAGATAGATCGAGCATTTATTAAACATTTACTACTTGCCAGGCAATGTGCTAAGTACTGTGGATACAAACACAATCAAGACAATCTCTGCTTAAATCCTAATGGGATATGGCAATACATAAAGGGAAAATTAGAGTGGGGGGGAAGGGTATCCACCAAAAGGAATGTTGAGATAACCAGGAAATGGTGTGAAGGCCTGAGCAGTCTAGATAATGCAAAAACTCACTTATGGGAAAAGGAGGACCCAGAGGCAGAGTACAAGGTTCTGATGGGGAGAAGGTAGAGAAGGTCATCTGAGTAAAGAAAGCATGGTAAGGAGATAGCCAGGATGTAGCATGGAGGTCTGAGAACTAGAAAGATAAGACAAAAGTCTAGCTTTACAGTTGCAACTGTTATAGAGTAGCCCTGGTTGTTTGATTCAACTCACTAGCAGGTGAGTTGCTTTATAAGACACCTACATTGTTCAAAGTCCTAAGTTGGTATGGCAAGCCCTGCCCTCAAGGTGCTTATAGCTTCATAAGAGGGATACTCCAGCAATAACTCCACAAATAAATACAATCAATGCAAGATAGACTTTGATAGAAACAGAAGAGAGAGAGCTAGACAAAGTTCTTTGGGAAAATCTAAGGAGAAACAAATTGCTGCAGCATTCAGTGAAGGCTTCCTGGAAGAGGTGGTATCTGACTAGGGCCTTGTAGAAAGAGAAGAATTTCAGAAGGCAGAGCTGAAGAGGGAGAATGCCCCAGGCATGGGGACTGGCCCAAGCAAATACAAAGAGGAAGGAAAATGCAGGTTGAGTCTGGTTTGGGAGTCTGGTTTGACTAGAACATAGAGAACATGAATAATTGTTTTTCTTGACAATGTCGTCATATAAATTGTTCTCTTGGTTCTGCTTATTTCTCTCTACATCCATTTAGACCAGTGCTGTCAAACTCACATAGAAACAAGGCCATTATCCGTACATAAGGATCCCAATGGGCCACATATTGACTTAGTTTTAAAATGTAATATTATCTATGGTATTCATTTATTTTGTTAAATATTTCCCAGTTACATTTTAATCTGGTTCCTGATGTGGGTCATGCGTTTGACTCTGGTTTAGACCACTCAAGATACCCTGAAATTACCTCTTTTGTCATTTCTCACACTGCAATAATACCCCATTACTTTGGTATAAAACAATCTGTTCAGCTATTCCCCAATTAATGGGCACCTCCTTACATTCAGGTCTTTTCTTCTCTCTCTCTCTCTGTCTCTCTGTCTCTCTCTGTCTCTCTCTCTGTCTCTCTCTGTCTCTCTCTCTCTCTCTGTCTCTCTCTCTCTTTCTCTCTGTCTCTCTCTCTGTTTCTCCCCACCCCCACCCCCCCACCCCTTTTCCTTTTAGTCCTCCCTTCAGGATCTGGAAATTTGATAATTTGATTTGCTTTCAACAATTCTCTTCCTGGGTAGCTAGGTGGTACAGTGGATAGAGTACTGAGCCTGCAGTCAGGTCAGGAAGACTCATCTTCTGGAGTTCAAATCTGGCTTCAGACACTTACTACCTGTGTGACTCTGAACAAGTCACTTAGCCCTGTTTGCCACAGTTTCCCATCTGTAAAATGAGCTGGGGAAGGAAATGGCAAACTGCTCCAGTATCTCTGCCAAGAAAATTCCAAATGGGGTCACAAAGAGCTGGACACAACTGAAAAACAACTGAACAAACAACTGTAGACTTCTCTTCCTAGTATCACGCCCCCCTTCTTAACATTATTGTTCTCCCACTTGTTTCCCTTTTGTGTTTGATACATTTCTACACCAAACTCTCCTTTGTCCAGTTCACACACTGATGCCCGGTGACTCCCCACCCACATTCTTCCATGTTCGTATAGTATTTTTCTCACCACAATTATGAGAAATAGAAACTTCTGCCCACTTCTTCCCTTTTACATCAGTGTGCTCATTTTGTTTGTCCTTATCTTTTCCCACCTCCCCCACCCCAGCACCCCTCCTCACAACAACCACTACTTGTTTTCCTTATGTAATTCTCGAAGCTGTTCAGGTTCTGAAGGGACAAATTTCTTCTCTCTCCCATTAGTATATTACCATTATCCCATAAAGCCCCATTCAAATTGCTCAAATAAATTTACCTTTCTAGTTTTCTCTTCAGTCTTGTGCTTGCATTTCAAAGTTCCTACTTAGCTCTTGTCTTTTAATCAGAAATGCTTGAAAGTCCTCTAATCCATTAAAGATTTATTTTCCCTCTTCTAAGATTAAAATTAGCTTTGCAAGGTAAGCACCCAAACTGATAGATGCTACTCCCCAGCACTTCCAAGGCCTCAATGTGTTATTCCAATCCCTGTGGGGCTCCCTTACTGCTTCTAAACAAGCTACAGTCTCTGTCACCATTGTCACTGGTCACACTTGGAAGTTAGACTTGCTTGCCTGTGCTGGAATTATCTTTGCTGGTTGTCACCTTTTCTTTTGTCTGTAGGCTTTTGGATACTTTTTGTGCATTTCTGGGGTAGAAGAAGTCACTTATTCACTATAGTTTCTCAATTGCCTTTCTTGATAATTATTCTATCTTGTGCAAATTTCAGGGTTTTTGGAGTAGGTGGTCAGGCAGGGAGCTGAGCCACCTGCATATTGTCAAACAGCCATCTTGGCCAGAAGTAGGAGATTAATCTCAGAGGGAAAAGGACTAGTGTCTGGGAGGATGGGGAAAGGCCTCCCAAAGAAGATGAAATTTGAGTTAAGTCCTAAAGAAAATGGAGTGCTCTGTTCAAGGAACAGTAAATAGATCAATATAGCTTATCAATATATACTTGTTAAGTAGGGTTTTGTTTTTCCTTTTTAATAGGGGGGGGATGGGGGTAAGAATAGAAAAGTGAAAGAAGAAGGAGGAAGAGCAAGAAGAGGGGAAGGAGAAGGAGGAGGAGGAGGACCAGAAGTAGTAGTAGTAGGAGGAGGAGCAAAAGGAGAAAGAAAAGGAGAGGACAAGGAGGAGGAAGATAGAGAAAGAGGGAGAAGACAAGGAGAAGGAGGAGAAGTTATTAAAACATTTTTAAATGTACAGAAAAGAACAGAATGGAAATCAGATTACAGACAAGCAAGACAGCTTTGAAAGTTATGTGTTCCTTGTGTTTGTCCTTTGTGTTACATTATATTTAAAAAAGAAAAGCAAGCTGCATACAATAGAAATTTACAGTTTCACAAACATTCCTCTTTTGCTTTTCTGCTAAACACCTATTTTATTTTATTTGGTGTTTATTAAGTCCAGAATAAAAACTAAATAAATTTTAAAAAAGAGAAAACAAATGTAAAGGACCAGTATCTACTATTCCTTTATTTCTGTTTAGAATGGAACAGAATTAATAGAGCCAAATGATTTATAGTTAACACAGCAAATTGTCCAAAGGATGAATTCTTATTCATTTGTTAATTATTTTTGTTTATAATAGCTAATATTTCTTCTTTTAATGATTTTCCTTGTTCATAATCAAATATAGCAATAGTTTATATAATGAGCTATATCATTTTATTTTACAAAAAAGAAAAGAAAAGGAAGAATGGAAAGAAGGGAGGAGAGTAGGCTGGGGCCAGGTTGTAAATGACTTTGAAGGTAATTTGGTGGTGCAGTGGATAGAATCCTGGACCTGGAGTCAAGAGAGGTCTGAGTTCAAATCCAGCCTCTGACCTATATCAGCTGTCATTTAACCGTCAGTCTCAGTTTCCTCATCTATAAAATAGATAACAATAGCACCCATGTCCCATGTTTGTTGTGAGGAGAAGATGAGGTAATATTTATAAAGAGCTTTGTAAACCTTAAAGCACTATCATAATGTTGGCTAGTATTATTTATGGTAATTAGACAAGTTTATATTTTATCCTAAAGACAAGAAGACACCCAGGAGATAACTGAGTAGGGGAGAGATATGACCATCAGACCTGTACTGAAAGAAAATCATTTTGGCAGCTGGGTGGAGTATATATTGGAGTGGAAAGATACTTGAGGCAGGGATACCAAATAAGAGGGTAATGTAATATTCTAGGTGAGAGGAGATGAGGAAATGAACTGAGGTGGTGTTTGTGAGTAGAGAGAGGGGTCAGATGTGAGAGATGCCATGGAGTTAGAAACAGCAGTATGTGGTAACTGATTAGTTATGTGTGGTATATTGGAAGAAGGATTGAGAACAATGCCAAGGTTATGAATCTTACACCTCAGAGACTAGAAGAATGGTGGTTCCCTTGACATAAATGGGACAGTAAAGCGCTATGTTTAGAGGGGAAAAAATAATGAGTTCCATTTTGGACATCTTGAGATCGAGCTGTCTCTAGACCATCTAGTTTGAAATGTCCAGTAAGCTAGACTGAAGCACAGGAGCAAAATGGGGCCTGGATATGTAGGTGTGGAAATGAATTATATAGAGGTTTCAAGTAGTCATATCATAATTTGGTGCCAGTTATAAATGCATGGCAATGAGGATCTCTATTAGGTCAGTGGCAGTGGGAATAGAGAGGGGTTGGATGTGGGATTATGACAACTCTGTGTTTTTGTTCTATGAAATTATGTTATGATGAGTGAGTTTCAAAACCAAATGGTGGTAGCGTTGGAAAAGGAAGGGAAACTGGCACCAGAAGAATAATTCAAAATCTCAGAGCTCTAGCACTATGGTAGCTACCCCAGACAGGGAGGGTGACTAGCTTTCTTATCTCTGAATCAGAACAGAACCTGGCACATCACTTGAACTCAGCCAGCCTCAACACACTGCCCCTTGCTCTCCCTGCTAAGACAAGAACAGAAATTAGAGTGAGGACTATTGGACTTCAGACTACTGTGTAACCAGGTTCTATTGAAAATAACACAAACTAAGTTTGGAAGCGATACTCCTTGCCCTCAAGGAGCTTAGAATCTCTAACCGCTATTAAGCAATAAAGTCAACATCCTTATAAAACTGCTTGGCTCTTCCATAAAGGAAAAACATTTGAAGGTACCTCTATTTAGAAAACCTACTCCCCACTAATTTTAAGGGCACATGTCTCAGATAATTTATTTCCCCATTCTACTCTACATTCTCATTTGATTACCTCAAACCAGCTTCCTCACAGACTTGTGAGTCAGATTTTCATAGCCAGGCAGAACACAGGAACTGAAACATTTAATTACCTGATAGTTCCTTGGAACCTGAGTTTCCCCTCAGTCTTCCCATAATTGGGACCACAATGAAATGAGATCTTTTTTTGGTCAGGTTGAGTTTGAGATGTCTCCAGGATATCCAGTTTAGAAAGTCCAATAGGCAACTGATGAATCTGGACTGGAACTTAGGAGAGAAACTGAGCTATTTATAGAGGTGGGAGTCCTCTGCAAAGGGGCAGATGATGGTGATGTGATGATGAAGCCTGAGGTTTTTTCCCATAACTGGAACCATGACGTGATTTCTCATAACGTAGGAGTTAGAGTTGAGGCTCAGAAAAATGAGGACCCATTACTGAGAACTTTACTGTCATTCAATAAGTCCTCCCAGAGCTACAGATGGGATTCTACCTGCACCAGACTAGCCACAGTAGGGAAGAAAAGAGTTCTGATACGGTATTGCTATGGGTGGCAAGGGTCCCCAGAGGTAATTAGGGCCATCGCCCACTTAAAACATGGGAGTGTCATGTGGCTTGAAAGGAGGCAGAATAGACATCTCTAGTCTCTTCTCCCCCCCACTCTTGTCCAAAAGTAGGCTTTATTTCCTGCCAGAAGTTGGAGCCACTCAGAGAGAGAGAGAGAGAGAGAGAGAGAGAGAGAGAGAGAGAGAGAGAGAGAGAAAGAGAAGAGAGAGAGGAGGGAGGGGGAGAGAGAGAGAGAGAGAGAAGAGAGAGAGGAGGGAGGGGGAGAGAGAGAGAGAGGAGGGAGGGAGAGAGAGAGAGAGACAGAGAGAGAGAGAGACAGAGAGAGAGAGAGAGAGAGTGAGAGAGAGAGAGACAGAGAGAGAGAGAGAGAGAGGGAGAGAGCGAGAGAGAGAGAGAGAGAACCAGGCTAGAATTATATCTATCTGCTCCCTTAAATATTATTAAGTCTAGGGGATATGATTTTCAGTTTCAACTTAACTTCTGATCACTGTTTCATTATTGGGGGAAGGAGAACACAAGCTTTATATGCAAGGCTTTACTTCCTTCCTTCCAAATACCATTTCTGCAATGAACACAATAAGAGGTAGCAAAGAAACCCATTTATCCAAGTCAATAAAAAAAATACAAACTGAAGGAACTCTCCTGTAATGAGTGAGATAATTCAGTTCAACCAAGAGAGTCCTAGTCTCACCCAAAGGAAAGGTTAAGTCTAGTATAGCAAGCTTGGGATATAGAGACATAACGGAACTTGCCAGCTCCTCTCATATGGACTTCTCAGAGCCTCTTTCTTCATCCTCAAGTGGGGTTGGCATCATCCATCTTTTCTCTCAAAGCTGGAAGCCATTAGGGCCCAAAGTCCAGAGACTCAAAGCAAAACTTGAAGAGAACTGAAGGGCTCTTCTTTCTTGACAACTACATTCTGCCCTTCACACAGGTACAGAAGAGAATTCCATAGCAATGGGCTTTGGGATTGAGCTTACACATGATATATGGAAAGAGATTATCATTTCTCACAGGAGAAGAGATACTATTTTTGGAATAAGACCCAGAAAACTGGCTCTGAAATATTTTTTCAACACAGTTAGTGGTTCTCTGTCAACTGTACACCGTCTTCGGAGGACATAGTGAAGGAATGAATAGTATACAACGGCAACCTGTGCATGAATAGCATATATCACATTTTTTTTCTCTTCGTCTAACTATTTAGCTGTCAGTCTTTTGTCTATGTAGCTACGTATGTATACAGGAAAGATTGCTGCAGAGGGTAGGACTTTAGCTGAGACCTGAAGGAAGCCAGAGAAGCTAAGAGGCAGAAATGAGGAGGGAGAGAATTCCAGCCACATGGGACAGCCAGTGAAAATATCTGGAGTCAGGATATGGAGTGTGATTTTGAGGAACAGCAAGGACAGTGTTATTGGATCCTAGAGTATGGGGTGGGGAGAAAGGTATGAAAAAATGGAAAAGTAGGAAGGGACCAGGTAATAAGTAGATTTAAAAGTCCAACAGGACCTTATTCATGGAGGTAATAGGGAGCCCTTGAAGTTTATTGAATGGAGGAGTTTATTGAGATGGTCAGATCTGGACTTTTTTTGGGGGGGGGGAGTAAAGTGTCTGAGGCCGGATTTGAATTCAGGCCCTCCTGACTCCAGGGCCGATGTTCTACTCACTGCACCACCTAGCTGCCCCCCAGATCTGGATTTTAAGAAGACAATTTGACAGCTGGGTGGAGGAAGGACTGGAGTGGGGAGAGACTTGAAGGTGGGAGAACAATCAGACCAATCAGAAGGCTACTGCAATACTCTAGGCATGAGATGATGAAAGCCTGCACTAGGGTAGTGGTAGTGTCAGAGAAGAGAAAGGGGCACTGTATACAACAGAGGTTGCAAAAGTAAAATCACTAAGACTTAGCAACAGATTAGTATGGAGGGGTGAGAGAGAATGAGGAATTGAGAACGACACTGAGTTGTGAGAGTAGGTGACTGGGAAGATTGTGGTGCTTTTGACAGTAATACGGAAGTTAGGAAGAGGGAAGTGTTGGCAGTTGGGAAGGGGAAGATGGTGAGTTCAGCTTTGGACTTGTTGGCTTAAGATGTCTACAAGACATTTAGTTCGAGATGTATAATATACAGTTGGAGATGTGGGACTGAATGTCAGCAGAGAGGTTAGCACTAGGTAACTAGTTTTGAGAATTATCCGCACAGAGATGTTTGAAACCATGGAAGCTGATGAGATCACCAAGTGAAATATAATAGAAGAATAAGAGGGCTAAGATAAAGCCTTGGAAGACCTTTGAAGTTCAGATCAGAGAAAACTTCATGGAAAAAGATGATATCCAAGCTAAGCTTTAAAAGAAGAAGATTTCAGGAGGGAGGTATATGGGTGAGATTCATTCCAGACATGTAGAGCATTGAATACAAATACACAGATGTTACAGAGGGTCCTGAGGATAGTCCACTTTGGTTGGAGAAATGTAACATGAAGAAAGGTTGACAGGCTATCTTTGTTGTTGCTGCATCTCCCTACTAGACTATAATTTGAGTTCAGAGACTCTCTTATCTCCATCCTTGTGACTATCACGATATGGTGGACACAGTAGGTACTTAATAAACATTTTTGTTTCTTTATATACATGCTCTAAAACATTTTTAAAAACATCAGTACCGCCCCAACCATACAGCAAATCTTGGATACCATTTCTACTGAAGGAGGTTAAAAAAAGTCTATGGATAGATGTCAGAGATTCTAAATTGGATGGGAAAAAAACTGCATCTTCATTTTCAGTAACCTTTGGTTTCTCTTTGTAATCCTATGTATTGTATTTTATTCATTTAAAATCATAGGCTTCACCAGACTGACAAAGGCATCCATGACACACACACACAAAATGGTTAAGAACCCAGCTAAGGAGACATGAAAACCCATTAGGAAGATATTCTAATAGCCCTGGTTAAAGGTAATGAGGGCTTGAACCCTCAATGGGTACCATAAGGACATAAAATTTATGATTACCTCAGAATGCTGTTCAATGACTCAAATGAGATGACTTGCATCAAAGAGTGAGATTTATAAAATAGGGTCCATATTTATAGCAATTCTGCACTCAGAAGGGTAGTTGTGAGATAGCTCACACTTATGTCCCCTATTAGAGAGCAAAACTCCTTAACAATTGGGGATGGGGCCCCCAGCTCTGGGCTACCCACTGAGTCCTCAAGCTGCAATCAAAGGGATACCCAACAGCATAACGACAGGGTCAACCACAAATGTTTATGAGAAACCAACAAATGTATGAAACATAAATTTAAGAAAAACCCAAACGGCAATAAGACTGGGGCAAGGTAGGGTCTGCCCATGTTCCTCTCTTGCCTGGCTTGTTTCTATCTACAGTTACATGTACCCCAGCTTGCCCAATGAGAAGGAGGTCATCTCTGATGGTCTTACAAAAGGAAACTGCAAATGTGGCAGGTAGTAGCTGCTAGCCCTTGGTGTTGCTGCCCTAGGGCAACCAATACCTCTCTCTTCTCTTCTTGAGACCCCCAGATCTGCTGCCACAATATCCAAGTGCTTATCTCCAGTTGGTTTACTGTCTTCACAAACTGGTCAGAGCTACAACCCCGAGGGGTTTTGTGGCCAGGCAGCCCCCTTTTCAGGGGTTTTATATATGTAAAGCCCTTTGACAAACTATAAGGCCACATTAAAATTTCATATATATGTAATCTGAGGTCAAAGCCATTTGTATAAGACTCTGTTCATTGGTGGCCATTGATTACTAAATTCTCCATTAAAATGCAAGATCATTGCAAGAAAGCTTTATATATTTACACACACACACACACACACACACACACACACTCTTTGTCCTTGCATCCCCAGTGCAGTTCCTGGTACATAGTAAATGTTTCATAAATACTTGGGATTGATTAAGAATGTCTCCTGATGAAATCATTAATCAAGAGAGAAAGGCAGAAAGTCAGTGGCTAGCTATATTAGAGTAATAGCTGCTGGGAGGGGCTGACTTCTAGAAGAGAGCTAGCTCCTACTAAAGATTAGCCTGTGAAATCTATAGGCCTAAGGACCCATCTTATGCCAATCAAGCCAATCTGCTAATCAGATTAGGCTGTCACGAGACAACGATTTTGTGATAATTCAGCATCTTCCCTGTCCAGACAAGAATAGGTAAGGCTTGGGAAAACTGTTGCATACAGTGAAACCCTTGTTGCTTGGAGCTGGTTACTGCTTTTAAAGGTGCTGACCCAGTGACAGAAGTCACCTCTGCACCATATTGGGGAAGAAGATGTTAGAACCAAAAATAGAGAGGAACTGAGTCTTCCAAACTGAGTCTGTCAAAATAATTTCACAAGTGGCTCTCTTCCTCATAAATAAGGGCAGTTAATGCATCATTTTTTTCCAACTGATGCCTGCTCATCTTCATTTTTAAGTAAAACCACATACATGATCTATCAGAGATCTCAAAAAAGCAGCAGCCTTACTATTCACACGATACTTCATAAATTGGCCTTGAAATCATTATTAGTGAGGAAATACACAAACCCATGTATGCTGCCCACTCCTCTTGGATCCTGAGGCAGAAGACATGTAAAGTATTTGGGGTGGGCAGAAAGGGAGGATAGATCTATCATGTTATTTATGTAAAAATCAGTTTGGCTACTTTCTCTTTGTTCAAAGTTGTTTTAAAGAAACAATTTCTAAAAATGTGCCATCAATAGCCAACTTACTAACAGCTATAAAATCTAAACAGGTTGATAAATTGTGTGCATGTGTGTGTGTGTGTGTGTGTGTGTGTGTGTGTGTATCAAAATACATTATTCCTGAGCCTCCACCAGTGAGGAAAAGAATAGAAAGGAGCTGAAATAGGAGAAGAAATAAGGATCTCTATAATTCCTGTTCATCTGGGTTCAGTTGTTTCATTGGCATCAGTTAAGACAATTAATTTAAAAAAGAAGTCACTATGGTATGATTGAATGATCACTGGATTTTTGTGTCAGAAGACTTGAGTTCAAGTCCTAGCTATTAGACTTTGCAAACAGCAAGTATGTAATAAATGTTTGTTGAATTGAACTATCATTTAAAGGTTGTATGACCTTAAGTAACTCATTTCTCTTTTCTTAGCCTCAGTTTTCTCATCAGTAAAATAGAAATACTATTATTTGCCCAAACTACTTCATTGTTGTTGTATAGACCAAATGAGAGAATATTTGTAATATTTGTGAATAATTTGTAAATAAATATTTGTAAAGAACTTTGGTGAACCTTAAAGTACCAAATAGTCTCCCATTATATCCTTCTTGATGAATTTTCTATTTGAGAAATTCAAACAGATGCTCTGTTTCTCCCATGGATGTGGGTCAATCAACCACACATTATTATAAAGAGATTAAAGGCTATATAACACCCAGTGTCACCTAGGCAAGGTGGAAGCAGGGAGGGAAACAGTTTTGTACTTTGTGACTACTGATGATTGAAAGAATGTTAAGCCTAACTCTTCATACCTGCATAAGAGACTTACCTGAGTTGGTTCCAGACACTCACGTGCGGAGAAAAGACCTCCTCAGAGGCAGTAAAGAGAGTGAAAGACTGGAGCCCTCTGGGCTGCAAATGTGTGGAGGAGCTGGCTCCATCATGTCTCTTGACTTGCAGTACTTGCTAGAGACAGCTGAGAGAACACTGCCCCTTGGATGAGATGGGTTTATTCACTTATTCACTACATGTGACGTTCTTTTATGTAATTTGCATTAGAGAGGGGCTAAGTTGGAAAGGGTAAGCTGAGGGATCTAGATCAAGGGTCTAGATTTTGTTCTGAACTTGTCATATGTCTAAATCAGAAGTATTTGAAGAGTTGTAGATTGAGCTAGACCTCAAATGATATCCAGTTTGGTAGAACCTACCAGAGCTGGCAATCTGCTGGCTCTGAGTGAGAACCCAGAGGCATTATAATATAGTACTTGGAGTAACAGACTTGGAATCAGGAGATCTGGGACTAGAGTATACCTCTGATACTTACTAGTTCCCATGACTCCCCTTCTCCCCTTCAGCTTCATATTACACTGAAAAAAATTGAGACCATTCACCAAGAGGTCCTTCTTTTCCCCTCTTCTTCATCTCCTGTCACCCAGAAGCCTTGTACCACTATATTCTCCTTCACCAATCTCACATGAAGAAGTGGCCCTTCTCCTTGCCAGGACACATGCACAAGTGATTCCATCCTTTCATCTCAAGCAGATTGTCCCTTCTATCATCCCCACTCTCTCGCTCATCTTCAATCTTTCCCTGTCAACTAGCTGTTTTTTTACAGCCTACAAACCAGCCCATGTTGTTCCCATCCTCAAAAAACCCTAGGGATGGATGTATCCATCCATCCCCTCTTGCTTTATCTCTCACATCCCTTTTGTGGCTAAACACTCTGAGAAAGCTATATACAATCGGTGTCTCCACTTCCTTTCCTCTTACTCTCAGCTCTGCAGTATGGCTTCCTACCTCATCATTCACCTTGAGAGAAATGATTATTTCTCTCATATATTAATAACTAATTATTGAATCAGAACCAAGATTTTTACCCTTTTCTACTTCCTCATCCAAAAATCAACCAGCGTGGGAAATCTCTCTCAAAGACTTACCCAGCCAGGATGGCTGAGATCTAATTAAAGGCAGTAAAAGAAATTCTAAGTTAAGGCTATGTATTCCTGCTCATTGTGCTTGCTCAGACAGGTCTGGGAAAATGTGGATCCTTTCTTTTGTCAGATAGGTGATATGGGAATTGATGTCTCTTTGACCAAGACTTGGGTCATTCAAGGAACATACCCCAAGACCCTCATTGTAGTATAACTCACCCTCTCATTGTAATATTCATTTTCTCATTAATTGTTAACCAGAGTTGATTGCCACCCTCAGGAACACCTGCTTTTCCAAAAGCATATAAACTATGAGCCCACCTCAATGAGGGGTCTTTGGTCCAAGAGAGACAGCCAAATGACCATCCTTTTATTAATCAACATGCCAGCATTATTAACAAAATGATTAAATTACCCAGAAACTATGTCTCTCAAACTTTTTAAATGTCATAAACTGAACCTGCTCTCGCCAATGATCTCTCGATTGCCAAATCTAATGGCTTTTTCTCAAATTCTCATCCTTCTTGACCTCTCCAGAGCCTCTGACACTGTCGTGCCCTCTTCTCCTTCATGTTTTCTTCTATCGAGGCTTTTGTTACACTGCTATCCCTGTCTGAACACTTCTCAGTCTCTTTTGCTGAATCTTCATCCAGTTCATCAACACGCACTATAGGTGTCCCCTAAGGCTCTGTCCTTGGCCCTCTTCTAGTCTTCTTCCATACTATTTTGTCTTGACATCTCATCACCTCCCATGGTTTCAATTAATCACCTCAATGTAGATGTCTCTCAGCCCTATTTATCCAGCCCTAACTTATGTCCTGTTCTCTAGTCTCACATCTCCAGTTGACTATTGGCCACTTCAAATTGGATGTCCTTATAGACATCTTAAACTTAACATGTCCAAAACTGTACTCATTATCTTACCCTCCAAAATCCTCCCAACTCCTCTGTTCCTATTGAGGGCACCACCATCTTCCCAATCACCCAGGCTCGAAATCTCAGCGTCATTTTCTACTCCTCTCTCTCACACACATCCCACCTTATATCTGATCTGTCACCAAGTCCTGTTGATTTTGCTTTCATGACATTTGTCATATCTGTCCCTTCCTCTTCTCTGATTCTACCACCAACCAATGTGCTGGCCCTTATCACCTTATACCTGGACTTTTAAAATAGCCTTTTGGTTGGTCTCTTTGTCTCATTCTGTTCAAGTCTGACTTCTATTATTCTGGCTATGGCAGTTCACAGAAACTCAGTATCCCCCAGCAACTCTCTGAGCCTACATGTCAAAATCAGGAGAAAGAAGCAAGGCTATTAAGGTAAAAATGAAATAGTCCCTAATTTCAAAAAGCAAGCATTGTTCAATATTGGTTGTTTCCTATGGTGATACAATCACATATCCAGAACTCCACCCCGCCCCCCAAAAACAGAGGAAGGAGAGAGAGCCTATATCATATTTTTGAGGTTCAAATGTGATAAACTATTAAGTGATCCACTAAATTTAAAATATCATGCAAATGTCATGTATTGTCATAACCCCGGCTCAGTTCAGTGTTTGGATGAGACATCAGAATAGGACTTTATATGAATAAAATGATAAAATGAGTCCTCTGACTATGATAATTCACTGGACATTATTTTCTTTCAGTTTGTTATTCTCTTTCTAATTATATTCTCTATTCATTTAAGTGAATAAATCCAGGCTGTTGATCTGTGCTAATAAAAAAAGAGTGCCATCTGGTGGTAACTGCTTCAAATGACAGACAAATGCCCAGAGTTTCCATTGTCCCTTGGAGGGCTGGCTAGGTAGCATATGGAATTAGCCTTGACATCAAGATGTTGGGGAAGCTGGTGGGGGATTCGCTACATACTGAGAGCCTGGATTACGGAAAATATGCACATCACTTTCGGACACAAGAATCCTCTCATCTAGACAACGAAATAAAAGAATAAGTCAAAGAAGCATTGATTATGAGCTAGAAGAAACAGTGAGATGATCTCATTTAGCCTCCCCATTGTATAGATAAGGAAACTGAGGTCCAAAGCTCATGTGAGCTGTCCAAAGTTACAGGTAACAGAAGTGGGATTCAAACTTAGGTCCTCTCAATCAGAGGAATTGTATGTAGATGCCAGGTCTTGGTATCTTATCCCTTAATACTAACAATGATTGATGATATTGACGATGATGATTACACACAATAGGCTCTGATATTGCATTTATTTTAATGAAAACACAAGTATCTAGTCAGTTTCACGTAATCAGGTTTTTGAGGAAGAGAAACTCAGCAATTTATCCCAACACTTAAAACTTGCTTTTTAAAAACAGAGGTCTAATCATTTTGAAACTGTACTTTGTATAAACAGCAAAACTAGAACTGTACAAATACAATTTAAGAAGTATCAAAACACTCTTTAAAAAATCTTTTAGCAGCAAAAAAGTCAATAACATCGGAAATTCTCCCGAACATTCATTTTTTTTTAAATCAAGTTATTAGTAGTAACAAAGCCCTCACCCTGGACAGCCAAGTATCTGTATTTAAAAAAAAAACATTAAATATATACAAAGGAATATAGTGCTTAGCAAATTCATTTCTTTATACACAGCATACAATGTCTAAAACAACATTACCAGTGATAGGCAAGCCTAACAGCTTCCCTAATATATGTGGGGAGTTGCAGTCATCCAGACAATATTTTTGGTTTCAAGTTGCCACAGAGAGCAAACTCTATAAAAGTTTCCTTCGAGCTTGGATCCTCAGGCACTTGGGGCAGTCTGCTGACCTGAAGCATTGTTTATGAAAGCAAGCTTTGCACACTGTAAATATGAGAGAAGGTCATATCAATAGATTGAATGGGAGATTTCCTCTGTGGTTCTTAAGGAAACCAAAGAGTATACAAAAAATCACTGAAATATATTTCCTATCCCCCACCACAAAGACAAAATGATCTACAAACAATCCAGGAAATGAAGGTACAGAAGTGCACAGGAACATGCCCCCCCCCCCCAAATTCCATTTGAGGGCAAAGAGCAATGAGAAAATCCCAAAGTAGCACCCAAGATAAGTCTATGATAAAGGGATAATCTGGCCCAAGATCCCTACTATAAAAGTGTCGTCCCAGTCATTAAGGAGGAGTCTGGGTGAAGCACAAACTACTTCCCCTTTATTAAAACTCCATCCTAAAGAGGGCTGATCCCAGAAAATCCCAGAAGCTATTGCTTGTGTTGTTTCAACCTCACTGCATTCCAAAACAATCTGACCCACATTTAACACAAATATTTGATTTCCTACAGCCCAGCACAAATATGCAAACCCCAAAATCAGTTTTATAGAAATCCCTGTTCAAATATACCTGGGCATCTTTTGCATGTTGTCGTCTGGAACGGGAAGATGACGGCTGCGCTCTGACAAAACTCACAAATGAACCCCTTTCCTTGACACAGCTGGAAAAGAAGGACCTGGTGAGCTACCATTCTCATTTCTGATGCTATTTTGAGATCCAGAAACCTCGTAGCTATTCACTGGTCGCACTACGACTACGAGGAGGACTGACAAAGATCATGTTTAAAACAACCTGTTTTCCTGTCCTCTGGTGGAAAATAACCTGATTATTAAAAGAAGGGGGTCTACCTTTTCCAAGGAGATGGGCAATGAGATATCGTGAAAAGAATGCTGGCTTTGGAGTGAGAGGACTTACCTTCAAGTCCTTCCATCACTTTCTACCAACAAAGTGTTGGGCAACTCATTTCTGCATCCATTTCCTATCTTTAAGATGATGAGGTCAATTTCAGAGACCTCTCAAGTCTCTTCTAGCTCAAAATCTATGATCCATAAGAACAAGGTGGCTTAAGGAATTAGAGAAGCAATTTTTTTGGGGCAATAATATTTCCCTATTTGGGCAGAGAAGCTTTTCAATTTAGATATTTATGGAACCTCCTGATGTTTTTGATCTGTAGTTGGCTTAACTTTAGTCAGCCTCACCCAAACAAATACTAAGAATTTCCAAGCTACATTTTCCAAGTAATAGAAAAACTTTCAAAATAAAGACATTGCTGATGAAATCAAAACCATACAGGAACAGGAAGAGGCACATTTCATTCCCACCAGCCTGTCCACTATTGGAGTTATCCCAAATGTACTTTCAGTAAACCTACAGGAAAAGGAGCCTACATCCCAAAACTTTTATTCAATTACCAAAAAAAGCAGCAGTTCTTTATCTACCTGTTCAGTAGCCAAGAGAACAAACATTAAAGATAAAATAATTATAGCAGGATAAAAACTTGTCCCAGGACTATTTCTATCTGAATACTGTTTAAGAAATTAAAGATAACAAAAATGTTATTAGTAATACTAAATAGCTAAGATTTGCATGCTAAAATTTGCAAAAACCTTTTACATACACAATCTCATCTGAGCTTCACGACAACACTGTGAGGAAGATTCTACAAGCAGAATTATAACCATTTCACAGATGAGGAAAATAAGGTTCAGAGACACTAAGTGACTTCGTGATGTCAAGGAACATAAGTGTGAAGGGTGGGATTTGAACCAAGATCTCCCTATTTCCAAGTTATTTCTTTGTGCACATCCCCTACTGCCTCTCCTGTGTGAGGGAAGGTAAAGCCCTATGCCCTTCGTCTAGGCTGCTGTGGAGCTCCGGGTATCGGCCCAAGCCCATACAAATCTTTGTAAGTAGAGGTGGGTTTCCTTACTTCACAGCTGTCCACATGAACAATGGAGGCTTTCAAAAGTACTCTTAGAACAGCAGCCAATTGTCCCTTTTTGATCTTGACGAGGTCATCCAGAGAGAACAGGTGGAGTTCATTTGTCAAGTGTTCTGGCACCTGCTCAAAATCTTTTAATATCCTAGTGGGAACAGGGAAGGGAGAATTTCAGGTCATCTTACAAATCAGTTTAGTTTTCTACACAATAAGAAGCAGAGAAGAATCCTAGTTTTTTTTGTAGTGCTTATGATTCACCTTTCAAATTCCCTAATATAAATAGAGACTCAGGCAGATAGTAGAGAGTACTGATTCTGTCTAAAGAGGGAGAGACATAAGCAGAGAGATACAGAGACACAAAGAAGACAGAGAGACAGAGACAAGACACAGAGAAGCAGAGACAAGACACCAAGAGGCAGAGACAAGAGACAAGACACAGAAAGGCAGAGAAAAGACACAGAGAATGACAACACACACAGAAGCAGAGGCAAGAGAAGGCAGACACAAGAGGAAGAGAGACAAGACACAGAAAGGCAAAGACAAGAGACAGGCACTGAGAGACAGGTAAGACCCAGAGAAGCAGAGACAGGACACAGACAGTGACAAGAGACAGAAAGGCAGAGACAAGAGGCAGAGAGACAGAGACAAGACACAGAGAGGCAGAGTCAAGGCAGAGAGGTAGAGGCAAGGCACAAAGAGGTGGAGACAAAACACAGTGACGAGACACAGAGACAGTGATGAGACACAGAGAGGCAGAGACAAGAGACGGGTAAGACTCAGAAAGAAAAGCAAGACAGAAAGAAACAGAGAGAAGACCAGAGAGACAGAGAAAAAGGCACAAATGGAAACCCAGAGACAGACACAAAGAAACTGAGACATCGCAAAAGTTTACTATTCAAGGTTTGCTTTAAAAGAGTATTCCTTGAATAAAAATATGGACCCTTAAACTTGATGAACAGGACTAACAGCAACAACAATGAAAACATTCTAGCAAATTAATTCAAATATTTCTGCCAAAGCAAAGGGTCAAAGAGAAAAGACAACGTGTGGTCCAATTGCAAAAAGAAACTTCTGTACTAATCTCTTAATTCGCTTTGGTGTCCCACATTGTTTGTTTGGTTGAGAAGTCAGCAGAGCTAAAGGAAGCATTTAAGAGTGGTGAGTAAGGCTAGAGCATCCCTCCAAGGAAGGCAAACCAAAATGGAGAGCAGGGGCTGGTAAAGGGAAGGCTATTTTACCCTCAAGTCAATCTTGCCAAAACATTGCTGTGGATACTTAAGGAAAGAAGCTGAGAAATCCTTCACATGAGACACATATTAACTAAAGGAAAATGCTTCCTGCAACAGTTTTCATATCTAGTTTAATAGAAACAGTGAAAAAATCCTCTGAACTACCTTTTTACCTTTTCCTCACAGCATTCCCCTGCATATACCCTGTGCTTCCAGTAGCTAGTTGGCACACTGGAGACAGTGCTGAGCCTGGAGTCAGGAAAACCTGAGATCAAATCTGGCCTCAGATATTTACTGGCTGTGTGACTCTGGGCAAGTCATTTAAGCTCTGTTTGCCTTGGTTTCCTCAACTGTAAAATAAGGATAATTATGACACCTACTTCACCAGGTTGTTGTGAAGCTCATACGAGATATTTGTGGAGCACTTATAGTAGGTGTTATATAAAAGCTTCTCACTCCCCACCCCATACACATCCCTTCAGCCAAACTAGACTACTCAGTCTCCCCTAAAATTCTGTACTTTCCCACTTCTGAACCTTTGCTGTTCCCTATCCCATATCCACCATTGAAATCTTCTTCATTAAAACCTAATTAAAAAACCACCTCCCTCCATGAAGGCTTCTCTGATTCTTTGTATTTGGAAGAGAGCTTTCCCTTTTATGTACTCACTATACCATATCTATAGCTATCTATCTATCTGTACATACACATACATATATATACATACATTGGAGGGAGGGAGAGAGAGAGAGAGAGAGAGAGAGAGAGCATTATTACTCAAATGGTAGGAGAAGAGAGGGAAAGAGAGAGAGAGACAGACAGAGAGATTAGGCACTTAACCAAATTCTATTTTGTATCATTCTTATTTAGGTACATATCCTATCTCCCCCTACCAGATTGTAACCCCTCTGAGGGTAAGCCTTTTCTATCTCTGTATCCTCAACCCTTGAACTCTGCACAGTGCCTTGCACATGGTAGTCATTTCAATGTTTTTTTGAAAAAATGATTAAAATTATTTTTTATCAAAAAAAAAAGAATGAATCAATGAATAGATTGGATGGAATGAGATGAAAGACCAGCTAAAGGCCAGGAACCAGCTATTAAGTCTCCCCACCTCACATTCCTAAGGAGATTCTACTCAAAATAGTACCTTTCAGCAAATCTGCAGGTCTTTAATAGCTTCTTAATCCGAACAAGCTTCTCTTGGATTTCCTAAGGTCCGAAACAATGAAGGCATTATTACTCAAATGGTAGTGGGGGAAAATCACACACTGTAAGCGCATGCTACAAAGAACCACAACTTAGAAGTCAACCTTGATGCTTCCCTGCCTACTTAAATACATTCATTTTTTCATTTTCGCCTAGCTGATACAGAGGACAGTTCAATTCCCAAGTTAAAATCATGCTTCAGGCACGTAGTAGCTGTGTGACCCTGAATAGGCTCTCAGCCTCAGTTTCCTCATCTGCAAAATGGGGGAAAGAATACCCCCCCCACCTCACAGAGTTGCCATGTGGATCAAAAGAGTTAACATATGTTAAGTGCTTTACAAACCTTAAAGTGCTATGCAAATGTTAGTTATTATTACAATCAGAAGCTCTGAAAAGTTGGAATGTCAATTCGATAAGCATTTATTAAGTGCCTACTATGTGCAAGATACTGGAGAAATAAAAATGAAAACAGTCCCTGCCCTCAAAGATCATACATTTTACTAGAGGAATACAACTAATGAACAAACAAATAAATACAATTAGAGAGACCACAAGTGGGGTGGAGTTGGGGGTCCGGAGGAGAGGGGTTGGGGAATCGAGGAAGGTTTATATGGAGGGATCTGGCACTGGACAAAAGACATGAATTCTGGAAGTTTATTCCAGGCATGGAAGACTGTTTATGGGGCTGGAAAATGGGTCACTGGGTTTGAGAAACAGCTTAGTATATATAATTTTTATCTATATAGCACTGACTGTGTGCCAGGCACTGTGCCAAGATCTTTACAATCATTATCTCATTTGGTCCTCACTGCAACCCTGGGAGGTAGGTGCTGTTATTCTTATACAGGAATAATAATAATTCCCATTTTACAGATAAGGAAATTGAAGCAAACAGAGGTGACTTGTCCAGGAGCACACAGCTAGTTAAACGTCTGAGCCTGAATTTGAATTCAGTTCTCTTCTTGACTCCAGGCCCAGCATTCTGCCTATTTGGCTGGAATATTAGAATGCAGAAAGCAAGTACTATAAAATAAGGCTGAAAATGTAGGGATGCCTAGTACCTTAAATTCCAGGCTAAGGAATTTGTATTTTATTCTGAAATCAGTGGCTTAAGTGGCTGGGTGCAGCCTTTTGACTGAGTTCACGTTTTACAGAACAAATCCTTTTATTGAGGGGATTGTTCTGTGAAATTTGGATTCAGTCAAAGGGCTGCACTTGAGGATCTAGAGGGCCACCTGTGGCCTCCAGGCTGAAGATTTCCCACCCCTGATAAGGTATCTGAGTTGGGGGGGGGGTGGGGAAGACATGGGCAGCCCTGTATGTCATGGAAGTTGCTTTGACAGCTCTGAAGGATACTGAAGATGTTGGGAGCAGGGAGCCTCTTTAGGAAGCTATTTCAGTCGCCCAAGGGAGAGGTGATGAGGATTTGAACTAGGGTGGTTAACTTCGGGAGTGGAGAGAAAGGAACAGAAGTGAGACATTCCATGATGTCGCAAAAGCAAACCGAAGGCCTAAAACCACTGTCTTTGGCGCTGGAAGGCTTCAGCAGCTTTCAAAGGTCCGTCTTCCCATTCGAAAACTTACCCTGACTTGATCCAATTCCTTGGCTTTGCTATATAGGTTTGGACTGATGTACAACAGATTTATCAAGGGTTGATGCCATATGCTGTCCAGGAGGTGCTTGGAAAATTTGCTGACATAGTACTTGCGGAAATCCCAATTCATGAGGATCCGGGCAGGGATGTAAGATTCTGCGTAACTGTGGCAGCAGTCACAGAAATACTTCCCCAGGTAATCACAATAGCGGAGTCTCTTAACGTACTCTGAAACAGACACACAGAAAGGTAAGCTAAGGCTCAGAGAGGGAATAGTACAGTATAGAAGAAAGAATGCTTAGCCTGGAGAGTTGGAGGTCCTGCCTGTGAAGCTTACAAATTAGGTAGCTCTAGGTAAGTCCCTTTATCTAGGACTCAGTTTCTTCATCTGTAAAATGGAGAGAATACTATCTACTTTACCTACAGGTCAGATAAAATGAGATAACAATAGTAACAACAGCTAACATTTATATAGCTCTTACTATGTGCCAGGCAGCGTGCTAAACACTTTTAAATTATTATTTGATTTTCACGAAAACCCTGGGACGTAGGCGCTATTATTATCCCCATTCTACAGATGAGGAAAGTGAGGCAAACAGAAATTAAGTGATTTGTTCAGGGTCACACATCTAATGAGTTTCTGAAGACTGATCTGAACTCAAGTCTTCCTGACACCAGGACCAGGGCTCTATCCACTGTGCCAGCTAGCTCTATAATTATAAAGCAATGTGTAAATCAAGACCATTACAATGACGCATGAAATAGTAATAATCTCAAAATCTGCATTCTTCTTCAACTGTTACTAAATGTCCAAAGATTTACAGAGCCAGGAAAGGAGGCTTTCTGTGTATTTACAGCTGCTTCCCAGCTGAGAGCTGGGAAAGTGAAGTGCAGGACAGGGCCTTAAGACATTGAGAGAAAAGGAATAACATACACACTCAAATGGGTATCTTACCCTTCAGGAAAGTGGGGGGGGGATGATAGAAGGGAGGGCAGATTGGGGGAGGGGGTAGTCAGAAGCAAACACTTTGGAGGAGAGACAGGGTCAAAGGAGAGAATAGAATAAATGGAAAGCAGTATAGGATGGAGGGAAATATAGTTAGTCTTTCACAACATGACTATTAGGGAAGTGTTTTGCATAACTACACATGTATATCCCTATACTGAATTGCTTGCCTTCTCAATGAGAATAGGTGGGGAGGGAAGAAGACAGAGAATTTGGAACTCAAAATTTAAAAAAAATGTTTAAAAAAACTTTTTTACATGCAGCTGGGAAATAAGATATACAGGCAATGGGGTATAGAAATCTATCTTGCCCTACAAAAAAGGGGAAAGGGGATAAGGCGGGGGGGATGCGGAGTGGGGTGATAGAAGGGAAGGCAGACTGGGGAAAGGGGTAATCAGAATGCATGCCATCTTGGGATGGTGGGGGAAGAGAGAGATGGGGAGAAAATTTGGAACTCAAAATCTTGTGGAAATGAATGTTGAAAACTGAAAATAAATAAATAAAAATATCTTTTAAAATTTTAAATTAAAAAAAAAAAGAATTCTCCCCCCCCCCAAAAAAAAGACATTGAAAGAAAGCAACTCTAACACAGGGAGGAAGCCCTGATCTGTGCCTCCAGCAAGGCAAAAACTAAGAAACAGCTGACATTTATATAGTACTTTAGGGCTGGCAGAATACTTTACATATACTATTTTACTGGATCATCACAACAGCCCTGTGAGGGAGGTACTATGGGTACCTCATTTTCGAGACGAGGAAAACAGAACCTCACAAAGATGAAGTGACTTGTGCATGGTCACATAGCTAGAGTACCAGAGGTTCCATTCAAACCCAAGTCTCGGATAACTCAAAGTCTACCAATATTTCTACTAAAGCACAGTCTCTCATTTTTTTTAAAGGTAAATAAATGCTGATTGTCAAAGTGATTTCCCCCTGAGATGTCCACCACTTGGAAAGTGGCCTGATTTAGAATGCAGACATTCTGTACCAGCATTCACCAGGAATTTTGCCATAGGGATTTTCAAATATACAACAGACCACATAAATTTAGGTAGCTAGATATCACAGAGGATGGAGTGCTAGACTTGGAACCAGGAAGACCAGGGTTGAAGTCCTGCCTCAGACACTGTGGGATATGGGGCCCTAAGCAAGTCACTTGACTTGCCAAGCCTCAGTTTTCTCATACTTGCCAAGCCTCAGTTTTCTCATGTATACAATGGGTATTCAAATGAGATAATATAATGAAAACATTTTGCAAACCTTGGAGTATTATATAAATGCTAGCTAAAGTTATTTTTACTACTAATAATAAATTATGAGAGAGGGAAAGCATGGGTGAGGAAAGGAGACACTGCAAGAAAGCCCTTGAGTTACAGGAGAGGCAGGAAATTTTTAGAGCAAAACAAGGGAAAACTAAGTACATTTTCAAACCAAATTTATAATATTATATATAATATATAATTATGTGTTCTTACATATTATAATTCATTATATAATTCATTATAATAGCTGAATAGTTAACATCTATATAGCACTTATTACAGGCCAGCCACTGTGCTAAGGACTTTACAATTATCTCACTTGGACTTCACAACAGCTCTGGGAGGGAGGTGCTATTATTATCATCCCCATTTTACAGTTGAGGAAAGAGGCAAACAGAGGTGAAATGGCTTGCCTAGAGTCACATAGTAAATATCTAAGACCAGATTTGAACTTAGGTCTTCTTGACTTCCAGGTCCAGTGCTGTGTGTGTGTGTATAGGAGAAATGTTGTGAAGGTATTGGATATGAGGAGTGAGTCAGCCAACCTAGCCACTAGAAAGCCTATCAATGCAGTGGCCAATCATGACATCAGTGAATGGACAGTACGCCAAGCCTCACTTTTTTCAGTGGGGAGGTGGGGGACCATTGGTGAAAAATAACAGTCTACACTGCCCAACAGACCCAAAGTCTTCCTTTGGATCTTACTATGTCCTTCTCTTACTCAAGCTATTTTGTGGCTGTTCAATCACTTCAGCTACGTCTGACTTTTTATGACTCCCTTTGGGGTTTTCTTTGCAAAGATACTGGAATGGTTTGCCATTTCCTTCTCTAGTTCATTTTATAGATGAAGAAACTCAGGCAAATAGGGTTAAGTGACTTGCTCAGGGTCATACAGCTAGTGTCTGAGGCCAGATTGGAACTCAAGAAGATGTGTCATCCTGACTTCAGGCCCACCACTCTAACCACTGTGCAATCTAGCTGCCCTTACTCAAGTTGTAGGGCTGCCTAATTACCTCTGGGATAAAGAATGAATAAACAAACCAAATATAAAAATACAATAAATAATATGAAAATAAAGAAAGAATGGCTTATAAAGATCTTAACAATATGGCTTCAAACTATCTCTCCAGTCATCATATATTGCTCTCATTCCTGGACTCCTGGACAGCCAAAGTTGTCTTCTTGCCATTCCTCATACTTGAAACGTCATCCCATTTCCCTGACTTTGCACTAGTTGTCCCCCAGTTCCTGGAATTCGATTCCTCCTCCCCCTCCCTTCCACTCCATAGAATCCCTTACTTCCTTCAAGACTCAAATCAAGCTCCACGTCCTCCATGAAGACTTTCTGGTTCCCCCAACTGCAAGTGCATTCTCTCCCCAACTAACTTGTTTACATTGGCACGTGCTTCATCTGATAGAATATAAGCCAGCGCCTAGCACAGTATTGACTGATTGAACGTGTTGATACATTTTCCTTAGCTATATTTCCTTGTAGTCAAGGAAGGTTCTAACTGAGGGGAGGGTGGTATGAGAGAGGGGAAAGAGGAGTGGGATCGAGTCACTGGAGAGGTTCAGTCCTTTGTTTTTTTAAAGGAAGCATCAATAAAACATTTTTGAAGGCCAAGATAACATTCAAGACAACCCAGGTAGAATCATAGAGTAGGCAAAATTTTTTTTCTTCTAGAACCCCTTCATTTTCCTTAAATACCAACTACTACCCCCCCACCTCCACCCCACCATTGCCCTTAGGTTGTTCCTTGCCTTGCCTGCAGAGAGAACCCACTTTCTTAAGCAATGTCCCATGAAGCAGACCCCTAAGAAAACTTGAGTAATTTGCATCTCATTCCTTCAGGACTAGCTAAGTGACTGGTTAGCAAATGCGATCCACTAATTAAGTAAGGTGACATTAGGGCATTGGGCCTCCCTGCTAACTCCCAACCAGCTGGGTTTGACTCTTAGCTCTGCTGCTTACTTCAAGAAGCTTGGAAAATGACTTTACCTCCTTAGGTCTCATTTTGCTCATTTGCAATATGAGGAAGCCAAAAGAGATCATCTCTGGAAGTACCTCTCAGCTAAAAAAATCCTATGGTCTATACAGGGATCTTAAATGTCAAAACAATAGCCAATTAAATGGTGGGAATATCAGATACAAGTCCTAGGGGGGCCTGGAAGCCATTTTGTGCTTATCCTATCATTCATACCACAGAGGCAGCTGCCTACTAAAACAGCTAACATATAATTTATATATATATAATATACATACATATAATTTACATAAATAATATATAATATTATATATAAAAATTATTATATAATTATTATAATACAATGACATAAATAATTATATGTAATATGTTACTATATTATTTATATAAATATATAGCATTTATATATGAATATATTATTATATAATATAATTTATAATATTATATATAATATATAATTTTGTGTTCTTACATATTATAATAGCTGAATAGCTAACATCTATATAGCACTTATTACAGGCCAGACACTGTGCTAAGGACTTTACAATTATCTCACTTGGACCTCACAACAGCTCTGGGAGGGAGACACTATTATTATCATCCTCATTTTACAGTTGAGGAAACAGAGGCAAACAGAGGCGAAACGGCTTGCCTAGAGTCACATAGTAAATATCTAAGACCAGTCTTCTTGACTCCAGGTCCAGTGCTCTATCCATTGTGCCACCTAGCTGCCCCAAGGCTTAAGGGAGGCACAGCCCTATTTGTTAGCATGAAAATGCTGCCAGGTCTATTTTTTACATGTATAAATGATATGGAGGGGGACAAATGTAGATAAATCACTACACAAAGTCTACTGGACCTGGAGGATAGGGGAAAAAGATCTCCCTTAGAAAATTTCTACTTAGAAAACAGTATTTATAATATTAAAAAAAAAATTCCTGGAGAACCTCAACTGCAGCTTACTGTTGTTTTTCACAACTAATTCTGAATTAATCAGTCAGCTATACGGAGCCGGACTTACTCTGCTCTATTGGTGTTCCACAGCCAGCGCAGGAAAAGTTTTGGGTGGAGACCACAAAATCCCTCCTGTGACATAAAATAGGAACAGTTAAATTCGATGAGAATGGGGAAGGATAGAATAAAAGTGATTGCTTTCAAAGTTTGGGATGATTTTGCCTTTGAAAAAAGAAATAAAGAAGAGATTGGGTCTAGTAAAGGCACTTACACATCCCGGCCTAGATTTGAAACATTGCCCCCCACTGTATATCCTTGACCACCAACAACCAGAAACTTTCTGAGACACCTGCAACTTGACTTATCACAGAAAAAATACCTGTAGAGCTCAGAGACCAGAATCTGCCAACACTGAAAAAGTTTGCCTTTATAAGAAGTGATATTACAAAGTGTCCAATGCCCTAGTTCTTCCTGAGGCACACACGCACTCATGCATGCACACACACACACAAACACATATATATGTATGTGTGTGTGTGTGTGTGTGTGTGTGTGTGTATATTCAATTATGAAACTACCATATATCTTCTTTAAGGAACTTCTCAAGATAGGATCACATTGAACAAAGGCAGAAGTATAAAATAAGGCTCATCATTCAGTGACTACATTCCAATGGACCTTAACAACAAAACGCACACATACATATAAGACATGCATATGAAATATTTACACAAAGATACCTAATGGGTCAAAAAGCCAGAACTATCCAACATTCCCACGGAAGAATCGTGTTTTATTGAGCTGTGTCAGACACTGAATTATTCTGAACGCAATCTATAGTTCTGGGTATGTTATAAAGCTTATCTAAGGTTAGCATCCAATTACTGACAGAAATGGGCCCCATAAAAATATACTGCCCTTCCCCAACCCTGTGCCCCTCCCCTTCCCTTTGAGAAGGCTTACTTTTGGATCCTAGAGACAGCCATTCATTCCTCAGATAAAGTTAATTAATTCACCCCTACACATGAATTACCTCAGAGACAGAGAAAAAAAAGAAGACTGGACCATCTTAAGCCTCTTCATAGAATCTCAGAGTTGGAAGAAGGGGCCTCACAGGCCATCTAGTCTTCCTTGAAAAGGAGTTCGCTCTCCAACATAATTATTGGCAGGTGGTCATCCAATTTTTGCTTAAAGACCTCACGTGAGGGAGAACCCACTGCCTCCAGAAGAAGTCCAGGCCATCTTTGCATACCTCTAATTGTTAGGAAGTTTTTCCTAAAATCATTCATAAATTGGCCTCTTTCAAAATTCCACCCAGTGCTCCTAGTTCATCCTTCTGGGGCCAAGCAGAATGTCTGTCTTTCTTACACATCAGAGTTCATCGAATACCCAAACACAGTTCTTATTCACCTTCTTCCCCCCAACCCAGAGTCTCTTCTTCCCCAAGTTGTTTCCATATTCCTTAATGATCCTAGTACAACCTCCCCTGGATATTCTCCATTTTTTTATTTTCCTTCCTAAAATGTGGCACCCAGAACACATTCCAAATGTAGTCTGACCACAGTATCGTACAAAAGGACTAGAATGAGCGTGGTCAAGGTTTAACACCTTATCTTTTCATTTTCTCCATATGAATGCTCCAAAATTAAGTAAAGACTAATGTGGCAGAGAAAACCTTTCATTTTTCTGTTCAGTCGGAAATCAAAAGTCTTATGATAAACAGGACAGCAACAAGCCGTTTCAGCTTAAAAAAAAACAACAAAAACTAAACACTTCAATGTCTTTTTTTTTCCTATGACAGTTTCCAAGGATCTCCAATTTGCTAAAAATTGGTTGGTGAAAATGGAAGGAGAGTTAAGAGATCAACATTTCAACTCAACTTACTTGAGTGGTGGATGAACATTAAATATTATTTCAAATTTAGGTGGAGTCCAGTCTTTAGTCCCTCTAATCCTGGACTTAAACTTTATCTCCTCGACTACATCCAAACTGGACTCAAAGTCTTTTCGAAGACTATCTTCATTCACAGTCTGGAAAACATAGAACAGAGACACCTGAGAGTCAACTTAAATTATAGTTTAGCAGGAAGTTTTGTGCAACAAATGGAAACACACTTTATAAGCTGGCAAAAATTCAGCGTCTATTTTCCCAACAAAAATATTTTTCCTTTGGAAAAAAGTGGTATTAGTAAGCATTTTTTAAAATGATTACTACGTACCAGGAACCAGGGCTAGGCTCTGGACAAAGATAAAAGTGAATAACTTCAAATATAGTCCCCTGCAAAGGTATCCCCTCTAATGGAGGGGGTCAAGTGGCTCAATTCTTCTCTCCTCCTATAAGTCTATTACAGCCTGAAATTCTCTTTCTTTGATATTTTTAGATGTTTTGTTTTCTTACAAATTGACATCATCTGAAGAAGTCATTTTTCACTTGGTATAGTTTTATGAAAAACAGAAGCATTCAAGATGTTAGAAAGCTTTTAAGGAAAAGTCAATTTTTGTGTATATATATATGTATATGTATATCTATATCTATCTTTAGCTATATGTATGTGTGTGTGTGTGTGTATATACATGTGTGTGTACGTGTGTGTATATATATGTGTGTGTGTATATGTGTGTGTGTATATATGTATATATGTATATGTGTGTATGTATATATATATCTTTACCTATAGAGAAACATAGCCAAACTTAATTGTAGCCTTCTGGGGGGTGGGGGGAGAGGGGGAAAAAAAGGACAAAGTAAAAAAGTACACAGCAGAGAACACAATGTGTATTACTTATCATACAGGCTTTCTTGAAATGAAAACTTATTGTTACATATTTTGAATCTTCTCTTATGTTCTGCTATGCACATGACATGGACATGCCTCTTTTTCTTTCTTGTTTTGTCTTTAAGTTCCGATATTTAAGTTTATGATATGTTTTTGTTTCTTTTCTCTATTCTGTATTTGTGTTCCAAAAAAAAAAAATAAAAAAATAAAATATGATGCTAAAAAAAAAAGAAAAAGGGAAAAAAAAAGAGAAAAGTCGATTTATTTTGGCCAAGATACTTACTATTGCCCTATCTGCCTGGAGAGAACCTGCCAGGTGAAAGTCAACCTCTGCCAACCTAGAACGCCTGCAGAAAGCTCGATATAGGTCCTTTGCTATCAGTTCAGCTGAGTTGAAGCTTGGCTCATCAATGTATCTGAAAGTCAGATAAACAAAGATCAAACTATATTAATTTGCTAGGTATGATCATCAGATTATGGTTCCAGAGCTAGTTGGGGCCTTAGTGATCATTTAGTAAACTTCTCCTCATTTTCCTGATGGGAAAACTAAGGCCCAGAATGGTTAAGTGATTTGTCCAAAGTCATACAAGAGATAAATGGCAGAGACAATATTTGAACTCAGGTCCTCTGATTCCAAATTCAGCACTCCTTTCACTACACCACACTGCCTCTCTACCCTGCCCTGCTGCCAGATATACTGGCTTCCTCCCAATTCTCCAGGTTCCCGTGTATCCCTCCCATATATGTTAAGGAAGCAGAAATGAATAAAAACAGTGTATCAACCCAAGGCAACTCACTAGAATGTCTTTTAGCTTAACTTGACCATGGCCGCTGTTTACCGTGAAATTTCACCATTCCTCAAATTAGAAACCATATATACTCAGGGTACCTCACCTAAGGCAGAATCCCTATTGTCCCACCTAGCTGAACTCAGCCCGTGCTATTGAAGGCTGAATATTCAGGTTTTCCTTTGCAGGGAAAACCCTGGCAATGACCAATGACTAATGACCCCCCATAGGTAAGGGAGTTACCTTTTGTTCATGTCATGGAAACATCTACAGGTTTCTGTGATTTTGTCAAAGTCTTCAAGTTCTTTAGGAAGACAACAAAAAGAAACATTACATTCATGCAATTACAGACCACATTAAAGGGATGTCAAATTAACCTCCTCTGACTCCACACTGGGAAGTGATGCTCTGCAACTAAAGAAGCCAAATCATTCTAATCTCTGGACTTTAGGTCTCTCTTAAATTCCTCTTTTTACAAAAATAGAGATAGCTCCCCGGACAGTGTTTTAAAACACAACTCCACAAAACATAGTCACTGAAGTGGCTATCTGGGAGATATCTATATCTATTTGTATGTATTTATGTGTATGAATATACGTATGGATACACAAATGCATATAGACATACATATATGCATAAAATATTTATAAGCATACAGACACTCACATATGTGTGTATGTGAACATAGATATATATGTGCATGTAGAGCTACAGACACAAATGCAAATACACATAAACATATACACACAGAGTGGGGCTGTAAATTGGTCCGACTATTCTGGAAAACAATTTGAATTATAGTAAGAAAATAACTAAAATGCCCATAATCACTGACCCAATGTTAGGCACGTATGCCCAAGGAAGCCATTGGTATGAAGGAATGCTCCAAGTACTCTGAAATATTTGCAGCAGCCCTTTTGTGGTAGCAAAGAATTGGTAACAAATAAATGCTCGTCATTGAGGGAATGGCTAAACAAATTATGGTACATGAATGCTATGGAATATTATTGTGCTGTAAGAAATAATGAATATGATGGATAGAGAGGAAGCATGGAAAAACTTACATGAACTTATGCAAAGTGAAGTTAAACAGAAACAGGGAAAAGAAGATACATGACTACAACAAAGTAAGTGGAAAGAACAACCACCATAAAACAACTGAAAAGGAATGCTGTGAAATGATGAAGAACAAGCTTGACCTTCCCAAAAAATAAAGACCCTTCCCCTACCCCCTACTCTTCTGTAGTGGTCTTGGTCCATCGATGTGGCAGATTTCTAAGAAAATGCTGATTTTACTAATTTTTTTTTCTTTTTCCCTTATGTTTAAAAAATATTCTTTGTTATAAGGGACAGCTCTCTGGGAGAGGCTAGAGGGAGAAATTAAGAGAGAAATTAAAGTGACATAAAAGCAAAATTTATCATTAAAATCTATTTTTAAGAAAGAAATTATAATAACTAGGCTTGGCCCCAAAGAAGAGATATGAGAATGTACCTTCTTCCCTTCTTTGCAGAGGTCAGAGACTATAGGTATGGAATATGGCACATGTAGGATATGGTGATTAGATGTTTTAAATTGGGGGTGAGTTGGGGGAAGGATCACTCTTTTTTTAAATTGTTGTTTTAAGGGATAGCTTTCTGTAAGATGGTGGAGGAATGGCTATATTGGGAAATATCAGTGATGTAAAGACAAGAGATATCAATAACAATTTAATAAAAGGACATGTTTTTTTTTAAATCCACAACTGAAATTTTGTCATAATTATTGTGATACCTCACCCAGAAAGGACGTGTCACAAGTGTCAGTTAACAAAATGAGTTTATTTTTCCTATACTGATCACTACGATGAATATCTACTTTTCCTTGCCCTTTCCACAGGTACAAATGATATCCACAAAGACAAAGTATCAAAGTCTTAGAATCATAGAAATTTTAGAGCTGGAAGAGGCCTAATCATCCAATCTAACCCACTCATTACACAGATGAGAAAGCTGAGGCAGAGAAGCAAAACTGATTCAACCAAGATCAGGTAGCCAGTTAGGACAACAATCCCCTGGTCTCTTCCCAAATACATTGGCACAAACATACCATATGAATTTTCAGATCTTACCCACAATGACAAAATCATCAGAGTCACATTCACAGAACTCCTTCAGGCCATTTTGATGAATAGTTGTTTCAACTACTGGGTTTACTTGTAATGCAGAACAACCTATAAAGTGGGGGGGGGAAGATTTTACTAAGCTTTAAGGAGAGGAAAAAAGAGGTGATATTTTTCTACCCTCTTGATAAAACAAAAATAGGCAAGAGAATAGATTTTATTTAAGTAGGATTTTGTTAGAAAACAAAACAAAAGAAACAACTAAGGTTTTAGGGCTAATGTATTCAATAAAGCTGTCTCTGGTAGCTACAGAAAGATGAATCAGATACAAAGACAGAAAGATAAATAAGGCACAATCAATGATGTTCAAGGGGTTTACAGCGTATCAAGGGAGATAAAGCACATACCACAAATAAGTATACTACAGGGCCAGAACATGCAACATTTCCTATGAGAAATGCAAAGAGCTACAGGAATTCTGAGGAGAGAAAAAAAAATCACTTCTATGGGGATTGGGAAGAAACCCTTCATGGAGAAGGCAGCATCTGAGTTAGGCCTTCAAGGACAAGAGAAATTTCAACAGGTGAACAAGAAGGCAAAATGGAAAATGCTTTAGGAGAAGGGCATTACTTGAGCAAAAGGTCCACAGACAGGCAACTTCCAGACTTGTTTAGAAAATAGACAGTAACCTAATCTTTAATATAGGAACATCTGGAAGGGTAAACTGAAACCAGATCAGGGACAGTCAGGGACCCTAGACTTTTTAGAGAAGCTAGGTCATGAAATGGATAGAGTGTTAGACCTGGAGTCAGGAAGATCTTAAGTTCAAAGTGGCCTCAGCTTCTTACTAGGTATGTGAGGTAGCACAAAACACTTAATCTCTATCTACCTCAGTTTCTTCATCTGTAAAATAGTGGCGATAACAGCACCTACCTCCCAGGGTTGTCGGGAAATAATTTCTATAAAGTACTTTGCAAACCTTAAAGTACCATATAAATGCCAATTATTAATAATACTATGGGAAAATATGATTGAAGTGGTGTGTGAGGAAGGTTAATTTGGCAGAAGCGTGAAGAACAGACTTCTTGCTAGGAAAGATTAGAGGTTGGGACAGAAATTAAAAGGCTCTTAGAATAACCAACTGGAGAATTAATTAGCATGGGGTACAAGATGAGAATAGTCAAAATATAAAGGAAGAAATTAATTTGGCACATTGTAAAGGAAGAATCAAGACAATTTGATGATTGACTGAATATAGAGGGCAAAGGAAAGGAAGGAAAGAAAGAAGATTGTGAGGTTTTGAGCCCAAACAACTGAAAAAAGGTTGAACAATTAAAAATAGTGAAGTCAGAAAGAGGAAAGTTTGGGACAGAATCAGATGAATTTGGTCTTAGACGAGTTGAATCTGACTAAGGCAGCTAAAAGCCAACTGGGTAGAAATTCATTCTTTGGACTTACCTCCTCAGTGCCTAACACATAGATGATTAATAAATATTTGTTGATTTATTGACAGAGTGATAGACTTGAGGTCAGGAAAGATCTAGGCTTCATTCCTTCCTGACATTTATTAGTTATGTGACCATAGTCAAGTTACTTAAAATCTCTGAGTCACAGTTTCTTCATGTACACATGAGGATGATACTGCGACTTGCTAACAATCATAAAGCCAAGATATGTCAAAAGTAGGATTTGAACTCAGGTCTTCCTGGCTCCAAGATCATTTCTCAATCCACTACATCATGCTGCCTCTGTTAAGTAAGATATTGCACACAAAGTACTTTGCAAACTTTAAAGGGCCATGTAAATGTTAGTTGTTAGTATAATTAATAATAATAAATGTAGTCCTAGAGCCTGGGGGAAAAGATTGAGGCTATATAGTCTGGGGAATAAGCTACAGAGAAGTGATCATTGAAGCTGGGGTAGTAGATGAGATTGCCAAGGAAAAGAGTAATAATAATAAAGTAATAGTAATAATTATAGTAATAGAGGGAATAGTAAATAAGTTATAATTGGAATGGGCAGCTAGGTGGCACATTAGATAGAGTACCAGGCCTGGAGTCAGGAAGACTCATCTTCATGAGTTCAAATCTGGCCTCAGACACTTCCTAGTTGTGTGACTCTGGCCAAGTCACTTAACCCTGTTTGCCTCAGTTTCCTCATCCGTAAAATGAGCCGGAAAAAGAAATGGCAAAGCAGTCCAGCATCTCTGCTAAGAAAACCCCAAATGGGGTCACAAAGAGTCAGACATAACTGAAACGACCCGATGACAACAAAATCAACGGGAAAGCCAACTTTGGGTACTCCTGAAGTACGAGCGTATACTCAACTGCTAACTGGGAACGACAAATTTCATGCCCCAAACAATTTCTGTCTTGATAGGAGCAGGGGTTCAGGGAGCTAATGTTAATTTCTATCACATGGTTGATACCTCCCATTTAGTTTACCTCTGGTTTATTCCTATTAAATAGCATAACAGGATATACGCTAGGAGTGTGAGGTTGAACAATGAAGCACACAGCAGGGAATGAGAAGCAGGAGAGGATTTTTTTTCCCAATAAGATGGGAGTGAAGCTATAAAAAAAACCTAATTGGATAAATCCACATGAAGCTGGATTGATCTACATACATATTCTTAGATTAAAGAGAAGAAGCCAGCCACCCACAACAAAGAATGAGGTGACCAGTTCTCTGAAAGTCAGAGAGTTCTTGGCAATCATTCAAATGCCTGTTGGTGTTGGGTGGTACTCAGCACAGCCAGGGACAAGCAATCTACCCACAGCCTCAGAGCTGAATTGGTCTAGGAGGTGCTTATTTAAAGGCACAGACTAGTTTCAACGCTAAAATACACAAAGCATTTTCCTCACAATAATTCTGTGAGGCAGGAGGGTATTATCCCCATTTAACAGATGCAGATGATGAAACTAAAACTAGAGACATTATACAATATATAGCTAGGGTCATAACCTGGGTTTGCATGCTATTATCACCATCCTTATTATTAATAGTTGATATGAGTATGGGGCTGTAGGGTTTATAAAGTGTTTTTACATATGTTATTTCATTTGATCCTTACACCAACCCTGGGAGGTCAGTGCCTTTTTACAGAGGCAGAAATTGAGATTTAAAGAGATTAAGTGATTTTTCCATTAAGTGATTTTTACTTCAGAAGCAAGAAGTAAACGAAGTTCTCTGCTGCCTGAATCCAGAGTTCTCTTCCTTGTATGGCTGCCCAGCACATCTGAAGGTACTTAATAGATGCTTGTTGACTGACTGGTTCTAAAAACATCTGGGGATAAATCTTTGAGGAACAACTATGCTTATAGGACTGAGGGAGGAAAAAGAGTCACTGGGGACAGAAAAGGAAAGTAAGAGAGATAATGGGAGAATCCCAGC
Organism: Trichosurus vulpecula; assembly: GCF_011100635.1. Lineage (NCBI taxonomy): Eukaryota > Metazoa > Chordata > Mammalia > Diprotodontia > Phalangeridae > Trichosurus > Trichosurus vulpecula. The sequence continues at coordinate 102,636,370 of NC_050574.1, read as the reverse complement.
AGCCAAAAGAGAAAAGAATTTCATGAAAGAGGAGGGGTCAGCAGTTTGAAATGCTTCAGAGAAGTCAAAGATAAGCATGGAGAGAAAGCCACTGGGTTTGAAAAATTATGTTGTTACCAGTGTTTTTTTTTGAGGCAATCAGGGTTTAAATGATTTGCCCAGGGTCACACAGCTAGTAAGTGTTGAAGGCCAGATTAGAACTCACATCATTCTGACTTTAGGGCCAGTTGCTCTATCCACTGAGGTTACTGGTAATTTTCAAAAGAATCATTTCAGTACACTGACATGGACAAAAGCCAGCTGTCAAAGGATTAAGGAACAAATTTGGGAGATAAAGAAGCACATGTGATTGGCTCTTCTGAGAAATTTTATATCATGGATTTTAAAATATATTGCAGTAGGAAGGAATCATTAAGGGCTCCCACCCTCTACCAACTTGCCTTCATAGCCACTGTCAGATGATGTAGCAGATGAAGATTTTTGCTTTTCAGGTATATAAAAGCCCCTCTCCAAGTCAGTTTGGTCAATTCCAAGGGAGCCACTCACTTCCAATCCTTCCCCGCTCTCTCCTGGCTGCTGATTCAGGAGGTTATACTTCATTGTTTCCATTACAGATATGATAATATCTGCGGCATAAAAATGGGCATTCTCCTGCAGAAAAGCACAGAAGAGTTTAAATACTCACATCTTAACCACATGTACTAATTGAAGGAGAGCAAACCTTAAAAAAAATTCCAAGCAGGTATATTTAACTAGGGGCAGATAATTGAACTCTGAGCTTATTCAAAATAAATCTGTTATTGTATGTAATGGCCACCACACTGGCACTCTCAGGATGGCTGCTAGTATAGGTTCTTAGATCTGCTTTACTAGGAAAGATAGGTGTTTCAGGGGTCAACAATCTTCTTTAGTTACATAAGATACAGAGAAGAGAAATAAAGACCAACAGACAGGGCTCTACTGCCTGAATCATAACAATACTGCTATATACTTTACATCCACCAATGAATTGAGAGAGCCTTTACCTCTGAGCAGTCAAGGAACTCTGAACATACAGCTACTCAGAGTCACAACCAGGAAATTACAAGATCCTTCTTATAAGTGAGCAAAGCAAAAAGCTTACCTCTCAAAATATACACTCTTTCAGCTAATAGGCTCAGAGCCAGAAGGCATCACAACCCTCCTGACTCAGTGCCTCATTAGAAATTAACAAAAAGGACCTCAGTATTAGGGTAGCTGAAGGGAATATGCATATATATATATATATGTTTATGTAATATATATGTATATGTGAGTGTGTATGTATGTATATATGTATCTGTATATATATATAGAGAGAGAGAGAGTGGGCACAGGGTGAGTTGAAGATGAAGGGAAGATATCTAAAAGAAGTAAAATCAAATTAAGGGATGAGAGAGGAATATATTGAGAGAGGAAGATAGGAAGAGACACAATGGGGTAAATTATCTCGCATGAAAGTGGGAAGAAAAAGCAGTTCTGTAGGAAGAGAAGAGAAGGCAGGTGAGGGGGAATGAGTGAATCTTGCTCTCATCAGATCTGACCTGAGGAGAGAATACCATATATACTCAATTGGGTATCTTACCCCACAGGAAAAAAGGAGGAAGAAGATAAAAAAAGGGGGGGGATGATAGAAGGGAGAGCATATGGGGGTGGAGGTAATCAAAAACAAATACTTTCAAAAGGGGACAGGGTCAAGGGAGAAAATTCAATAAAGGGGGATAGGTTAGGAAGGAGCAAAATATAGTTAGTCTTTTATAACGAGTATTGTGGAAGGGTTATATATATGATACGCATGCGGCCTATGTTGAATTGCTTGACTTCTTAGGGAGGGTGGGTGGGAAGGGAAGAGGGGAGAGAATTTGGAACTCAAAGTTTTAAAAACAGATGTTCAAAAACAAAAAAAAAGTTTTTGCATGCCACTAGAAAATAAGATACACAGGCAATGGGGCGTAGAAATGTATCTTGCCTTACAAGAAAGGAAGGGAAAAAGGGATGGGAGAGGAGTGGGGTGACAGAAGGGAGGGCTGACTGGGGAATAGGGCAACCAGAATATAAGCCATCTTGGAGTTGAGGGGAGGGTAGAAATGGGGAGAAAATTTGTAATTCAAACTCTTGTGAAAATGAATGCTAAAAATTAAATGTATTAAATAAATAAAAAAAAGAAATTAACAAAAAGTGTGTAAGCCTTCCTGCAAGCAAGCAAGCTTCCCTTAATGGGCTCCATATGAGGCCTATTAATGGGCAGGGAAGATCTTATTCCCCATTAACATTATACCATAGTCCTGCTCTGATGCCACATCCTGGCAGAGAGACAACCCTGGGTTGACAGAGGCTATAGCATCAGAGCCCGAGGTCCACAGAGGCTTTAAGCACAGCCCCATTGAGGGACTATGTCTGTTGTCAGAGTCCAGCCTACTTAAATTTTGAAAAGCTCATCCTCAGAGATTTAGCCAGTGGATTATGCCTAGGTGGTTGTTGTTGGTGGTGCTGTTGCTGTTGTTTTTGGAGCAAGGGTAGAAGATGAGGGGGAAGTTCAAAAAGACATAGAAATGTGTGAAAACTGTCTACTAAGGCATAGATAGGGTAGTAATCTATATCGATGGCCAGAGTACCCATACTGATGAAATCAATATCCTTTGAAACATTAAATTATTCAACTGAGTCATTGACCATGGAGTTTAAAAACAGTGTTTTAAGGACTCAGCAAATGGATGCATATGACCCAAAATGTATTTCTAGAACTTACGTCCCATGTAAAGTGAATCAGTGGAGGCAGAGCAGTAGAGTCTAAAGGAACCTAGAGAGCCAAGTTTAACAAAAGATGCAGATTCTTTTCACCTTTTCTACATCAGCAGGAAGCATCAATGTCTCTGGTGAGAAGCTATTCAGAGGAAGAGCTTTTCTGCTGGCTGGGATGGTACCTGCCGACATAAAGTTAGAAACACCCGTTTAGATTTTTCCCAGGGAGAGGTTTAAAGATACTGTTCAAGCTAGCCTGATTCAGAATCAGTTTGGCAATTTGCAATTCAGCAAAACCAACCAACACATGTGTGCAATATTCTAAAGCCAAAGAGGGGAGGGAAGTGTTTTTTCTCAATTCTGTTCCAGGGCCAACCTTAGTTAAAAAAAAATCCTTTTAGCGACTGCTACTGATTATAAAGCTGCTTTAATACAATCACTCCATTGGAAAGAGAGCCATATATAGCTTTTCCCCAGGCTAAAACAAGAAAAACCTGGGGAAAGTGCATTCTGTTGATTACAGCACACTGTTCCTGACATTGAAAGCTTTAGGAACTAAAATTACAATTATGAGTAATGTCAGGGGCCACAAATGTAACACACTGTTTTATTTCTATCATGTGATTTCCCAAGCTGCCTGTGCTTAAGTAAGCATTTTAAGCTCTTCAATAAGAGATCTATGATTTTCATGTGAGAACCATTTACTTGGGGGCCTGTGGCCGGGAAAGAGCAGATAAGAGAGCAGGAAGCAGGTACGTGAGGGCAGAGTTTACTTAGTGCAGGCCAAATGATGCCCTCTGTCCACTACTATGCCATTCCAAAGATAACAAAAAATGACATAAGCAGAGGTACAGAAATGATTTAACTCAGATTCATCATTAATAAGGAAACAGGAGTTAGCTATTTTGTAGCTTCTCATAGTTTTTCAATAGAAATTTGGTTCTCTTGGCATAGTAGTATGATATTCTGGTTGCTGGGGACATGTATTATTCTTTTTGTCTCCCTGTCCTGCCATCACCCAAGAAAGAAGGAAGTCCCTACAGCTGTCACGGGACATGGAGCAAAAAGCTACAGTCACTCATTTAATGTCCTCAAATCTCTAGCAGACAAAAAAGAAAACAGAAAATTCCCAAGCGGATCATTAAACACCCCAGTCCTGGGAAAGGATGTTTACAGCATGGCAGAAAGGGGTTGGGGAATTACCTCAAAACACTTGGGGAGGGGCTAATATAAGGCTTTAACAAAGATTCTTAGGCTTCTGCTGGACAGGGAAGGATCTAGCATCTGCTTCCTGTCGGAAATTTCTCAGTTGAGAGAAAATTGAGCTATAGGCTGATTTAAAAATCACACAAAGAAATTTGAAATCATCCTTTCACTGGAACAGGAAGGAACCTCAGAAGTCACCCACTAAGTGTCAGAGTCAGTATCCAAATTTGAAGCCAAGTTCAGCAGTCCAAGTTCAGTGCTATTTGTAATCCATTGCAGATTTTATAAGTTAGACTGAAAGAAAGAATTCCTTCCATTTCATAGTGTGTAAGTGGGGGACAAGGCCTCCTCCATCCCTTTCCTTCTCCTACAGTGATAAGTTCGCATTTTCATTAGTGATCAATCATCATCTGACGACCACCAAACTTAAAAGTCACTCTTCAAAACTGAAAAAGTTCAAGACAGATGAGAAAAGACTCAATAAATAATGCCAGGAGGCTCAGTTAATCATGAGCCAACCACAAATACCTGCAGAACTGGCTGTTTCCTCTTTTCTGCAAATCAAACACATATCTTTATATGCCATTCTGCCATGAGAGCTCTACCACATGTCACAAATACAGCAAATAAACTTCATTCATTGTGGCTCAAGGGAATTTTCCTGCTTCCTTATTTCAGGTTTTAGAATTGTTTTAAATCAAATAAGAAAAATAAGTTTTTGAAAAGTGGCCGCTGTGAATGAAGGCTCTCAGATAACACTTTAAAATAATGATACTGACTTTAAAAATAAAAGGAAATCAGTGACAAAACGAAAGTTCCCACATGCACCCAAATAACTGGATATAGAGGCCCATCAATTGGAATATGGCTAAACAAATTGTACATGAATATACTACTACTCTGTGGTTATGTAATACTACTCTGCTGGAAGAAATAATAAATAGGATGAAAACAGAGAAGCATCAGATGACTTATATGAATGGAGGCAGAGTGACGTATGTAGAATCAAGAAAATGATATATACCATGACTACAGCAATGAAAATAGAAAGAGCAACCAGAAAACAATTAAAAATGACTGTTGCAAAATTACAAAGAACAAGCATGGCCCCAAAAAGGAGATATAAGAGAACACCTCCTCTAGTCCTTTTGAGGGGACCTGGCAGCATCCACAGCTGTGGAACATTACAGATATTGTCAATTTTTTTGGTGTATTAATTGGTTTAATCGAGTTTTCTCTTCTTCCTCTTTTTTTTTGTCTTTGTTATATAGTATGATTCTTTAAAAGGGTAGGATATAGGAGGAAGGTAACATAAAAAAATCAGTAAAAATGTATTTTTAAAAGCATGCAAGAATATGTATATTCACATGAGGGTTATCTCCTTTAAAAAATAAGAATAATAATGATAATGAAGGCAGCTCTCAGCTTTGCACATCACTTTGAAATTATCAAAGCACTTTCACAAGTAGTCAGTCAACTGAGGAGCTTATTAATTTATTCTAATACTGCATTAATTGCTTAGAAATACTGCTCAAGACATATATAACTCCTCCTTTGGAAATGGCTTCAGAGCCCTTGGTGTTGGCACCGGACAAAGCCAATCTAGGGTCAACAATGAGTTTTGATTATAAAGAAATAAGGTAAATTCTTTCAAATGGCTGATAAATAAGATCCAAAGGCAGTTCCACAAGAAGCCATCTGGAACAATTAGAGCGTCAGCAGAGTAAGTGGAAAGCCTGCCTAGAGGGTTCTTTGAAGGACAATGTTCGCCTAGACTCAAGAATTCTAATGCAATTAAATGTTTAAAAAAACAAAACGAAATTGTATCATTCATGTGTCGCCTCTCATCTACAGAGACTGAGGGATTAGGAAGGTGTATATATTTTGCATTTATTTCTTTGTGTGGTGTTCTCCCCTCTTCCCCCAGCAGAACATGAACTCTTTAAGAGCAAAGTTTCATTTTTTCATTTTTGCCTTTGTATGCCCGGAGCCTAGCATAGTACCAGCAATGTTTATTGAACTGGACTGAACTGAATTCTCACACTTGGGTCACTAGGATGACACATCTGCTTGTCACTATTGAGAAGTTTTCTGACAGAAATATATCCAGTTCCTCTTTCACAAATAAATATAACTAGATATTACGTTCCTTGAAGAGAAGTCATATGTTTTATACTTTTTTAATGCCTCCACAATTCCGGGTACAATGCTGCTAGATAATTAGAGGTTAAAAAACAATATGGCATAGGGGATTGAATGCTAGAAATGGGTTTAACTCTGGCCTCTAACATTTAATAGTTTTGTGGCCATGAACAAGTTACTTAACTTCCTTCAATTTCCTCTTCTGTAGAACGGGGAGGATAATATTTGTTGTAACCTACCTCACAGGGTTGTTAAAGGTTTCAAATATTTTAAGGTGCCATAAAAAACCAGCTGGGACATACACACACATATATGTCATATAGACATGGGACATAAATACATATGTGTATAAACATACATGTGGAACAATATATGTGTGAGTTTTTTATATATATGGATATCTGATCTAGATAGATATATAGACATTGGGATAGTATGTGTGTGTATATATATGTATATATACATATGTGTGTATATATGTTACAAAAGCTTAAAACAGCACTAAGACATTTGAGATAATGTGTGTGTGTGTGTGCGCGCGTGCACAGGTACTTTTTCTTTTTTGCCAAACCTCTGATTTCATTGGTCCTGGGAAGCTCTTAATGAGGAACTTCCTCATCTATTGAAGATCTGTATCTCCCTGCTACTTATAATCTTAGAACAGGGTTCTTAACCCGAGGCTGATGAAATTTTTAACATTTCTTAACTTCATTTCAATAGAATTAGTTTCCTATATGATCCTACGTAATTTAGTGCACACATTTAAAGACATTGTTCTAAAAAGGCTTCTGTAGGCTTCACCAAGACTGCCAAAGGGGATCATCATACAGAAATACTTAAAAACCTCTGGTCTTAGTTGCCCAGGGGCACCAAGAACTGGCTTGTCTAGGATCACAGAGAGGTCCAAGGCTGGACTCAGACCCAGAGGCCTCTATTAGCCTCTCAGCTATTATTACTCACTAAATATCTTTTTTACGCTTGCGTTGCTTGTGTTTGTATTCTCAGCATTTAGCACAGTTCCTGGCACATAGTAAATGCTTGTTAAATAACTGCCCCTGTCAGTTTTTAAAAGGTGAATCAGTAGAAAGGCTGTTCCTTAATCACAAATCCACTCAGGATGAAGACCCAAAAGTTGCTAAATGGGCTAATAATTTGTTTTTTAGCCAAAAGGAAAAATCAGCCACCTTATCTCCTGCTATGAAATCTCCATTTTAATTACTATGCAATCATTTTATACATGTTCTGTTTATACTTATATGTAAGTGCCTTAAGAGCAGGGAATTTAGTTGTCTTATTTTGCTTGGTTTTCTTTCTTTACCCCTTGTGCTTAAGGCCAATATAAGGCACACAGTAGGCACTTAGTAATCATTGATATAAACACCAAGCCATGAGCTGGGTGGCTCAGTGGGTAGAGCATTGGGCTTGGAGTCAGGGATACCTGAGTTCAGCCTCAGACACTAGCTGTGTACTCCTGGGCAAGTTCCTTAATCTCTGTTTGCCTTAATCTACCCAAAAAGAAAATGACAAACAACTCCAATATCTTTGCCAAGAAAACTGTATGCACACTATGGTACCACAGAGTGATGAAGAGTTAGACACAATTAAATGAGTAAAAGACAACAAAAGCCAAGATTTAGATATAACCAAGGAAAATCATTTAAGTGAACAGATATAATTAGCCAACAATACCTTCTTCAATAGGGGTCATCAGCTTTAGGGGCCAGTGGGAAGTACTGCTGTTCACAAGAACTTGGGAGCGGGCTGGAATTTTAGACCTTGTTAAGATGGCTGATGGAGACAGGCTCTCTGGAACCATAACATGCTGTTCTGATGAAGACAGAGATAAGCATGTATCCATTTCTTCTGAACAATTTAGGGAGCTGCCCTCTGTAGCAGTACTATCTCCCAGCAATAGGGTTGCCGTGAGGGAGTCCCCAGGAGGAGTAGGCGAACATCCCAAGGGAAAGGGTCTGTGGCTGGTTATGAAATGGGCCTTGTTGCTCTCATGCACTGGTACAGGGGTGGACGAATCTGGCAACTGGGCCTGTCCCTCTGCAGGTACCGCACACTGTGGTAAGTTAATCCAGGCGGCCTTGTGCCTCGCGGACCTAATATCAACTTGGCTAAGAGGAAGAGGAGTGTGAGATGGGCTGCATCCCTCCCCTGTGTCTTCAGACTCATCACTGCTCCCCTTCCAGGAATCCACAGCAAACTCTTGCCGTCCGGCAGCTTGGGACACCATCTTTCCAGGCCTCGACAAGTTCAAAACAGACAGGAAGATTTCTCTGATGGCTTCCATACCATTTGGATGGGACCTAGTACTCCTGTCATGTCCAGCTACTAATGGCCTGGAGAGTTGATCTGTAGAAAGAGATAATGGATTTCTGAGAAACATTACAGGTAAACATCAAACACATTTAAATTGTGCTTTTAAAAAGCACCTGTTCAAATCTAGAATTTCTACCTTAAAATAGAAGCTCATTCTTGTTTGTTTCTGTATCCCCAGCCACCTAGCACATAATAGGCACACAGTAGGTACCTTAATGAATGCTTGTTGATTGATTCCTTGATTTATAAGCCTGAATATATGCCATGGTTTGGTGAAAAGAGGCCTAGATTTGGAGTCAAAGGACAGACTAGTATCCCTTATTATCTGTGTGACCTTGGACAGGTCACTTAACTTCCATTGGACTTATGTTTTTTGAATGATGGGATTGGACAATTGTGTTGGTCTTTTCTAGCTCTAATCCTATGGCAATCATGCTTGCTGTAAAAGATTTAGCTTTAGCAGCAAGAGGTAGGTGAAAGCAACATGACTGTCATGGAAGTGTTTTGCATGACTACATATGTACAACCTATATCTAATTGCTTGCCTTCTCAATGGGGGCAGAGGGGGTGTAGAGAGGGAGGAAGGGAGAGAATTTGGAACTCAAAATTTTACAAATCAATGTTAAAATGGTTTTTACATGCAACTGGGGAAAATCAAACACCAAATTTAAAAAAGAAGTAGGTGAAAGGCTAGAAACAAAAACCTGCGTGCTGAAAGAGTAAAAAATCCTTAGACATACCTTTATCCCACAACAATCTTGATGGCCTACTCCCTTCAAAGCCCATTTTTAGATACCACAAGAAAATACAAACCATGACACAGAGTTCACTACCCTTTAACATACCACTGACCCGAGCCAAGGCCTTTGCTCTATTTACTGGAAGGGACTGCCTGAAGATAAAATCATGAGCTTGTACCTCCCATTTCCTTTTCAGTAAAATGAGGCCAAGATTGACTTCTTGGCAAACTTTGAATTATATGAGATTGAGGATCATATTTTAAAGAGCTTGGCCAGACATAAAAATTGCTGTTATATCCAAATTTTGTTTCAAAACTTTACAGAGATACAAGGATTGTGCTGAATTTTTTGGGGGGGGGTTTACATAACAGGTGTGGTGAAAAGGAACAAGAGATGGGAGTTAGGGGACCTGGGTTTAAGTCCCAACTCTAGGAATTACTGGCTGTGTGACCACGGGCAAACCACTCCACCTCTGAAACTCAGTTTCCTGATCTGGAAAATGGGTGATAATCCCTGCCTCCCCTACCTCATGGGGTTATAATTAGGAATTTGCTTTGTAAGCCTATAATGATAATGATAGCAAAACAGAAACTTGAGGTAGCAAAGTGAAACTGGGCAGCTTAGTGGCCCAGGGCTTCCAGATGTTAGGCTCAATGCTCCATCTGCTATGCCATTGCCCAACGGCCCTTAAACAGCTGTATTCCTTCAGTTATAACTATTTTTAAACAAAATGAAATACTGTTAATAAAATCTAGTCTTAGTTTTCCTCACATTTCTAATGGTGATCTGAGATGGTAAGCACTTTAAAGTCATTTTTCTTTTTCTTTTTTCCCCTGATAAAAGAATTGCATAATCCTAAAGTTGAAGGGGACCTCACAAATCATCTTGTCCAACTCATATCTCAGCAAAAATAACCCTCTGCAAAAGACCAATTCTGGGTTCTGGATACTCTGGCCCATATCTGTAATGGCCTTCCCATCCTCAGCTCTCATTTCAGCTATAGGTCCTGTCACTGGAGCAAGAACATTGACACAGCCCTCATCACTTTAATTTAATATCAGTTCTTAATAATGGGAGGTCAGGGTCCAGAATAACATAGCATGGTGGAGAAGAGTTCAGGGAAGTCTTGGGATGGAAGCTGTCTCCAGAAAAGGTTAATGAGAATGACTGCTAATTGGATGGGCATCTATGGACACGTCTGTTATATAGCATCCTTGATTCATCAGAATTCACTCTATCCATGTCCACAAAGCAGTGTGGAAATAGGCTATCAGCAGGAAAGTGGAAAAATCCCCACTAACAGAGAACCAGTATTCAGTGCATAGCAACATTCATTTAAATTAATACAAATATAGGGTAAAGGACATTTTTCTCATGACCACAACTAGGATTGTAACTAAGTTAAACTTGCCAATGTTTCTATTATTTAAAAAAAAAGGACAAGCACTATAGAAAAGAGATCTTTGTGGCACCAAACAATTCTACTGTCAGACTGCTTCAAAGTGAATCTAACCTTCATTAGTGGACCAACTTATTCAGGCTCCAAAAGATTATCGAACCAAGATGAGTGTGCGCTCGCTCTCTCTCTCTCTCTCTCTCTCTCTCTCTCTCTCTCTCTCTCTGTCTCTCTCTCTGTCTCTCTCTCTCTCTCTCTCTCTCTGTCACTCACACTCACTCACACACACACACACACACACACACACACACACACACACACACACATACATACCACACACACTCAAAAGAAGCCCATGAGCTTGCCCTTCCTAAACTGGTCAGAGATGTTTTACCTATAGCCTACTACTGAGATGATTCCCATTAATGGAATGAAGTGGTGACATGGTCATTCTGTGGCTCTGACCAATATATCAAACCAGGGGCCTCAGACCTCGAAGCTATGTACCCATCAGACAATGGTTGCTGGTAACAATCAGGGGCGCCATTTAGAGAGGATATGCTAAGGGCAGGGCTTGCTTTCACAGGTCTGCTTTTACTTCTTCAGTTGGCTCCAATCACCTTTACTGGGCCCCAGTTTCCACATATGTAACACAGAGGAGTTGTACTAGATGACCTCTAAGGTTCCTTTTCAACTCTAAATCCTATGATCCCATGATTTAAAGTCATTACCACATTGCTGGTTTGTCAGTTTTTTAAATTGTACACTTGGAAAGGGGCTAGGAAGAGCTAAAAAGCTCTGCAAAGAGGAATGCGCAAAATCCATTGTAAATCCATTTGGGGGAATGGTTGGTTTTTTGCTGTCATTCAGACCTGCTTCCGAGGACTTTTCTGAAGTTAGCTCTCCCTCTTTTCTATTTGTCCATCTTGAAAGATACGATAACACCAACAGATCGATTGTGTTTATTGATTGTTGCTGTTGAGTTGTTTCATTCATGACTGACTCCCAGTCTGCTTCAGCAAATCATATCCAGCCCTTATGCTTGGGAACATTAACTTAAACATCACCTTCCCCTCAAATATCATTCCTTCCTAATTAGCCACCCCTCTCAAGTGAGATCAGAGGAACACCCAAGTTGGATTAAAAGGTTTTTGATTGGATTCAGAGGTTGTTGTCATTCAGTCAGTTTTCAGTCATGTCTGATTCTTTGTGACCCCATTTGGGGTTTTCTTGGCAAAGATATTGGACTGGTTTGGCATTTTCTTCTCCAGCTCATTTTACAGATGAGGAAACTGAGGCAAACATTAAGTGACTTGCCCAGGGTGTTTGAAGTGGGATTTGAACTCAGGAAGATGAGTGTTCCTGACATCAGGGCCAGTGCTTCATCCACTGTTCCACATAGCTTTCCTGCTAATTGTTTACCTGATTCCTAACAGACCTGTCATGATAACAATTTGACTTCACTTGCTGATCTGAATTCAGCCAAGTTCAAATGTAACACTGGGGAAGAAAGGATAAGTCAAGGGAGTGGGTTCTGCAAGAGTTTTCCTATTGGCAAAACAGTCCAAGCACCAGATAAACAGGAGTTTTGCTGGAGTTTGCCAATGGCTACATACTCTGACCCAGTTAATAACTGGTACTTGCCAGAGCTCGACTTCACTGTGGATTGTGTAGACACTGCCACTACTCAGGAAACCAGGAGAACAAGTTGCTGAAAATCAAAGGATTCCAAAATATATATAATTTATTTACAAGGCATGATTTTGTTTCACTGATTGGGTTCCTGTTGGGCCTTCAAAATGTTTCTCTCACTGCACATCTAATTACAGTGGGTATTACAGGCTTTTCTAGAAAAGAAATGCATACAATACTTCTTCGTAGAATACCAAGTACTCCATGGGATACTTTTGGGCCAAAGATGAAAAGAAACAAGTTTTCATTGTGACTTCTTCTTCAAACACAAGGCCTACCCATGCAAGTTTTCCACATTCCACTTCCTCTGCCCCCTCCAATTTGACCTTCGCAAAACTCTGCCAGACTAATCTTTGCTACAAATAAGCCTGGTCATATCACTCTTCTATTCAGAAATCATCAGGGACTCCCAATTGCCTACCTCTTCCAAATATGCCTGGCATTCAAGGCCTTCCACAAACTGGAACCAATGTACTCTTCCAACCTTATCTCATGTTATCACCTTGTGTATATTTTATACTCCAGCCAAACTAGACAATGCTGTATCTTCCCCAAACATGAATAGAATTGTCTACTACTGTCACCTGTTGTATTTCTCTCTTTTTAATTATTAAAATTATTGGATTCAAATCCCAATTCTGCTACTATACAGCCATGGACAAGTCACTTCACCTCTTGGGTCTCAGTTTCCTCATCTGTAAAATGAAAGTATTAGACTCATTAGATGATCTCCAAGGTCCCTTTCAACTCCAAATCCTATGATCCTTTGAATTCCTATCCATCCTTTAAAGCTCAATTCAAATGACACCTCCTTCTGCCAGCCTTTCCTGATTCCTCCTTAGTAATAACCTTCCCTCCAAAATCTCACTGAATACTTTGCTTATAACGCCCTAATACGTTTTCCATGAAATAGCGTACTGTATCTTTGTTGGTATCTCAATCCACCAACCATAAGCTCCGTAAGGGAAGGAAGCATGTCTCATTTAAACTTTCTATCCCCACCAGATAGACACAGACAGACCAAATACAATTCATAGTTACCAACATCTGAGTTCAGCCAGGGAGCTCATAACAATGGCTGGCCCAGAGTCACGCAGCACTCCTGCTGTTGGTCAGAGCTGAGAAAAAGAGAAAGCCAACCTCTGGTTTTATATCTTTTTCAGGGTCAAGGGTGAGTCACATATGCGACTCACCCATGTGACCTAAAATCATCACAAAAATGCGACTTAAACCCATGTGGTCTAAAAGCCTCTGATGTCACAAGCATGTCACTCAAACCCATGTAAACTAGGCTTTCCCTTGAGGCAAGGAGGTCATCAAGGAAATAAAGGCCAAACTCTTCAAGGGCACTTGGTTGAATTAAGTGCTAAAAGCCCATTTTGATTGCCAATACACTTACATGCTCTTTGGCAGTATAAGCAACAAGGGAGAATGTAATCCTAGAATTCTGGCTTAAATTTTCATTTGCTTTTTCCTCCTGGAAGTCTCCTGGAAGCACATAGCTAGTAAAGGTCTGGTAGGAGATTCTCCAAGAATATCAATTGCTTATCTTCATTATTAGATATTATTTCTTTGGGCAGGAAGCTAGGTGGTGCAGTGAATAGAGCACTGGGCATGGACTCAAAAGACTCATCTTCCTGAGTTTAAATCCAGTCTCAGACACTGACTAGCTGTGTGACCCTGGGCAAATCACTTAACCTTGTTTGCCTCACTTTCCTCATCTATAAAATGATCTGGAGAAGGAAACGGCAAGCTACTTCAGTATCTTTGCCAAGAAAACCCCAAATGGGGTCATGAAAAGCTGGACATGACTGAAAACCCCTGAACAACAAAAAACCTTTTTGGGAGCTCCCTGTACTAATAAAATCACAAGTGAGGTCTTCAAGTACAAATCCAGTTGTCTGTTGGCCAAGAATAGCTTAACTAAGCTGAGAGTAGTGAAATCACCAAAGAGCTGACCTCTAGGGGATTATTTTTAGCCAAAGCTACTCGCTAAACCCATCTACCAAGACCAGGAGGGCTTTTGACTGGTATTAGTGAGAGGATATACATACACTGATAAAATCACTAACTCTTGATGTGAATATCATGACCAGGGAGATCAGAGCTAACAGGAAATAGGGCTCGCTCTCTCAGGTTACTCAAAAGGACTGGATATCACAGTATTTAAGGTAATAGAAAGGATGGCATCCTCAATAGTATCAGAGGTCACAACCTGAAACGACTCTTGAATCCAGTGAATTGGTTAGGAACTCTCTCATTTGGGGAAAAAACCTTAAAACCCCCAGTGAGATTCTTCTCCTTTACAAACTGTCTCCCAAAGGCAGCAGCCACTTACTGTAGCTTCTTATATTTTGCATAAAGTTGCCACACTTTACAAAATATTACCCTATTTGTTCCCAAAACATAAACACTAGGAAGGAAATACCGTTAACCTAGCTAAGACAATGACTAGGCACTGTTCTCTTCAGTTCTAAAATGACTTTTGTTTCAACAGTCTGCTGTCAGAGAGGAGATGATGAAAGCCAGCAGACAGAAATAGAGTAACCATGAAAAACCGGGGGGAGATCCAGAAATGTCAAAGGTTAGTTAACGTGTGGCCAGCATTCGAACTTTTGGATGTCATACACCAAAATAAAACCTTAAATGTTTTCCTGAGACACACAGAATGGAAAGTTAATCTTTTATCTTAACTTTATACAGAGCACTGCATAATAGTCAAACACATTGGTCCCAAGAATTTAGAAGATGGATACCTAAGATAACATTGCTGTAGATGAGGAGAAAGTGACCAGACAACCGAATAAGGTATATAACAAATCCAAAAATTAATCAAACTCCATATCTACTTCGTACACAAGGACAAATGTACTTGAGGTTGAAAAGGTTGCTAGAGTTTCATTTGTGGATGATATGTGATGTGACAAAGTTGCCACTTCCTCCCATTTATTCAATAAGGCAAGAGAGATGATCTGGGATTTCAGGGACTCCTTGGATGAAAGAAGAATGACCATTGTTGAGATGTGAAAGAAGCTGCTGTGGGTATAAAGCACAGCATAGGAGAAGACACAGAAAAATAGCATCTAATTATAATAGCTGAGATTGATGCAATTCTCAGTGGTTTACGAATTACTTCAATCCTTAAAATAATCCTGCAAGGTTAGATACTATTGTTCTATGGATGAAGAAACAAAGGTTAAGAGAGGTTAAGTGACTTTCCCACAGTCACACAGCTAGTAAGTGTCAGAGATACGACTCACTCATGTCTCCACCACCTTCATGTGCAGTGCTCTATCCCCTAAACCACACTGCCTCAAGAAGCAATGGAATAACCAAATGAAAGACGAAACGAAATAAATGGATGAAGCAGAGAAAATAGGCAAGGAAGGAGAAGTAAAGAATATCCAGGATGTACTAGCAGAGATGTCTGAAACAGAAAGTGGAACACTCAATGAAGAGACAGTTTTAATAACATAAAGGAAAGGGGTTTTTGTTTGTTTTTAAATTTTAAAAATATGGGAGAGTTAAAAGTTAAGAAATACATTATAAAGATAAAAATATGAGAAAAATCCAAGATACCGTTATTTCTTCTCTTTCTTTTCTTTTCTTTTTTTTTTTGGTGGGGCGAGGCATTTGGGGTAAGAGATTTGGCCAGGGTCACACAGCTAGTAAGTGTCAAGTGTCTGAAGTCTGATTTGAAATCAGGTCCTCCTGATTCCAGGGCCAGCTCTCTATCCACTATATCAGCGAGCTGCCCTGATATTAAGTTATTTCAATAACCAAGAATGCTCCATACAGAATTCCTTCAAGCCCTTCTAATTTTTAAAAGATGGTGCTAGTTTCCTTCCCCAACATGGCATATAGCATTGCAAAATTGATGAGATCACTGATATCATACACAGTGTTCTCCCAACCACCAGTAAGTAAAGGTAAAGTATGAATCAAGTTTCAAAAGCTGGTTAAGTGCCTCAGAATAGACGTCAGCTTCTAAAGAGGGGGAGGGGCAATGAGGATAGTCTGCCTTTTCCTAACTAAAGGGAGCATTCCTAGGCTGGACCAACAGCTTTAGGTTCATGGGACTAGTCATGGCAAGAGGGAAGAGGGAGGAAATAAGCATTCTCTACCATGTGCCAGACACTATGCTCAGTCATGAATGTTACCTCATTTGCTCCTCCCAATAATCCTGTGAAGTAGATATTATTATCTCCATTTTACGATTGACCAAACTGAGGTAGGCAGAGGTTAAGTGATTTGCTCAGGGTCACACAGCTAGACAATATCTGAAGTCAGGTGTGGACATGGGCAAACCGGAACATGGGAAGTTTCATACCTGAGTGAAGGAAGACCTGAGGCCCTGGAGCAGGACAGCTGATCCTTGGTGAGGTATAAGATGGAGGAGTACATCCTAAATTCACCGAGTCCATACACATTAGTTGGCTTCTGCTTATCAACTGTAAGGATAGGAAATTGAAAAGAGAATGATAGCTAGATAGAAAGATAGACAGACAGACAGACAGATAGATAGACAGACAGACAGACAGATAGACAGATAGATAGATAGATAGATAGATAGACAGACAGACAGACAGACAGATAGATAGATAGATAGATAGATAGAAAGAAAGAAAGAAAGAAAGAAGAGACTACAACCCATAATCTATAGTTTGGTAGAACTGGGAGAAAATTTGCCAAAAAAAAGTATCAGAGAATACATAGTTATTTAGGATATCACATAGCGCTAGAAGGGATCCTAGCGATGGATGCCCAGAAGATTAGGGAATTATATCACAGGGAACACTCAGTGTTGTTTGGTTTTTGTGGTTGTTGTTGCTGTTTTTATTAAACCCAAAGACATCATTGTAAGGTAATGCTTCTACCGGGGGTTATAATTGAGTAAACTAGCCTTCAAGCAGAGGCTGAACAATTAATAAAAGCCTCAATGTACTCTGAATTTCAGAAGTGTAAATCCACATTCAAATAACATTTTATTTCCTCGGGAAATACAAACTGTTCATGAGCTTTTCAGAAGGAAAAACAAGAAATTCCTTTTTCTCATTCACTATATCAGTCTGGATTAAGGTGAGAACAGTAGCAGGAACTTGCATATGACTCCTGAAACAAAGATTGTTTGAACACACAGGTTCCTGTGAGACAAAGTCATACTTAATTCATTTCTGTTCAGAGTATACAGATAAGTCACTCAGATTGCCAATAAAAGAATTTGGCCCACAGACAATGTGCATTGATGTTGAATAGACGTTCTGGGTAGAAACAGACATTGAGTGTTTTGTATAGTAGATTTGTTGAAATTTCACGGTTGCACTTAAGTTTTGAGAAGTGGAAATTAGCTGAGTGGAGGCGCTCTCTTCATTACCCTCATACATGGTGTGTTGAATGTGTGGCAATGGACTACAACTAGCAATGAAAAAAAATGTGGTTTTGTTCCTCTCCAAGCTTCAAGTTCCTCGTCTGAAAAATGAGAATGATAGTTTCTTCACTATGAATCTACCTCAATCTCCCTCACAGGGTGTTGTGAGGAAAACATTTGGAAAATTTGAAGTTATTTTTCACACCTGGTACAACTTTCTCCAGAATATTTTCAGCAACATTTTTATATTTATGAGATGCAAGTGTAAAAACTTTAAAAAAAAAAAACAACTATGTTGATATCTCTTGTTCATCTATCACCTGCATTTCCAAAATGACCACTTCCCTACCCAATAAGCCATCTACCTTTTTCAACAGACATGGGGAGGAAAAAAGCAGTTCAGCAAACTAGCTAACCTGTCAACTGTATATGATGCTATGTCTAAATTCTGGATCCAGAACCTCGCTTCTGCAAAGAAGGAAAGGAAACAGATTTTCTTGTGTCTCCAGGACAGGTTGGAAACTCTTTTCATCCAACTTAGTTACAAAGAAAAAGGAGCTAACCATCGAAATTAAACCAATAAAGACTACTACTTTAGAGGGGCTAGGCTTGGGTGGGGTGGGGAGAGAAAGAAGGTGCAGCTCAGGGGCCCTCGGAGCCTTCAGGAAGATAATAAGCAGATCGAAACCCTCTAACATTTCCCCTTCTGCCCTCATTACTTTCTCTTATCTCTAACCAGCACAATGTGATGAAGAATATGCCAAAAACCTATCAAAATGCTTTCCAAACTACAAAAAAAACGTCACTAAACTTCTTAGTTTGTTAGTGGCGATGACAAAGAGGTGGAGGGAAGTGAGAGCAAAAACTCTTACTGAGGAAAATGTTTAAGAAAATGGAAACTTGACATAAAGAAAACAAACCCTAAAAATCTTAATATCATAGGCAGCCTTTCCAAGTAGCACTTTGATGAAAAAAAGTTTTTTTTTCTGTTGAGCATCATGGAAGAAAGACATCCTGAATTAAATAATGATTTGTTAAGATTTTAAGGACTAAAGTTTCACGAGCCTTCTTTGTAAGAGCAGGGTCCATGTTGCAAAGCTGTCGTATTACCAAAATAATGTTTTTTTCTGGGGTCTGAGTGCAGCGGGGGGGGGGGGGGGAGAAGAGAAAAAATGCAACTTTTTAAGCACATGACTCCAAACTTTTCTACTTCCTGCCTGCAAGAATTTCATGAAATCAAGCCTGGCATAACACTAGACAAAAGATGACAATGTAACTCAAACAAGCTGACAATCAAATTATATCTTTGCCGGGGTGGGGTGGGACAGGGAACTACCCCTATCAACCAGAAAATTTAAAAAAATGGGAATGTCCTCTATACCAGTTAGAATTAGAAAATGATTTATAAATGAAGAAAAGAGGAAGAAGAAAATGGTTTACATACACTTGGAGGTCTCAGTTGGTTTGTGACTTGGCTGTAGGTTGCTAGTGGTAATGACTGAAGGGATGACATAGTGGGAAAATCTTGATTTTTTCCCTCTTTACCACCTGAAAGCAATTAGATAGAATATGATACCAGTGGGTGATTTTCAAGTCAAGTCAATAAGCATTTATTAAGCACTTACTATGTGCCAGGCATTTTGCTAAATTCTGGGAATACAAAGAAGGCAGGAAACAGTCTTTAAGGAGCTCACAGTCTAAAGGGGGAGACAGCATGGGAACAGCCATGAACAAACAAAAGATCTACAAAATAAATTAGGAAGAATCTCAGAGGGAAGGCAACAGCATTATTTTGAACTTTTCTTGCTATCCTTTTCTGAAGTCTAAATTTCATCTCATAATCAAACTGGAGCTAAGAATAAAATAATATCTAAAATAAGCACATTTGTTTTATCCTTTCAATATCAGTAGTAAATAGTCAAGCACATCATTGGCAGAACTCATTCTGTCTATTTGATTTTACAATTTTCTCTTTCCCATCTGAAAAATTCTTTTTTAAAAGATATTATTCCAATAGACACTAACCACAAAGCACAAACTTCAAGTTCCATTAAGTAGAGTTAGCAATAATAAATGGTCCAGTTATAAAAGCAGTTGGGCCATTAATTCAAAAACATTTAATATTTGATAATTGGCTATGCTCATAGCTTCTATTTATTATAGCATTATGAGTTTTGCAATGTGCTCTACACATACTCTCATTTCAGCCTCACAACAGCTCTTCGAGGTTGACATTCTTATTCCCTTTTTACAGATGAGGAAACTAAGGCTCAGTGAGGTTAAGAGACTTGCCGCACAGCAAGTGTCAGAGGTGGGATTGAAATCTAGCCAGGGTACGGTCCATTATGCCACTCTCCCCAAGGAGGAATCAAACAGAACGCAGAAGCTCAAATGATAGACATCATAGATTCAAAGTGGGACACCACAACTCAGAAAACCTGAGTCTTATTTCCCTACCCCTCGACTGATATCTGTCCATTGTGGGAAGTAGCTTTCATTACAATGGGAAAGCACCCTTCAGGAAGCTTATATGAGTGCTGGAGAGAAAAGGTCAATTCTCATAATACTATCTGGCAGAGATGTGGTGAGGCTCAAATTGCTATATAATTGCTATATAAATGCTAGTTATATTATTTTATATATTATGTTATTATCCTACAGTCCCTAGACCTCTAGTCTGGTGATAGCTTTATTCCTTGAGCTTTCTATCAAACTCCTGCTGAGGTCAATGTCTATAGAGTAATAGGGTGTGCTGGTAAATGTTTAGCAACTAGGCTCTCTGGAAGAAAAAAAAATATATGCACACACTCTTTCAAGTTTAATCTGCATTATTAATACTTTATTACATCTAGACAACCATCAAACAATGAATCAAGCCCTGATTTCTAGCCACTGCCAATTTCTGAGGTGTAAATATTCACAGGGGAAATTCAGCCACCAGTTCTTGTAAGCTGGTTAGAGCTAGCTCTAGCACATACCTGTCATTAATTACATTTTCATAGTATGTTTTCCTGGAAATATTACAAGCACCATTACCATCCTTGTCATTTTAGATTAAGAAACTGAAGCTTAGAGAGATTTAGCGATTGGTTAGAAAGCACCCCAAGCTCTTCTGTCTGCAAGTGCAGGAAATCATTTCCCTATACCCTGTGCCTCTTTAAAAGCCCTTTTGTGATTTCCAGATAAAAACAATCATTACAAATAAACCACCTAAGCTCACAAATTGTTAAATATATAGTGAGAATTTTTTTTGACGGGGTTTGCCTTCTGAGATTTAATACAAACTGCATGTGATAAAATGAAACTTTCCTATGTTGTAGGTAGAGAATCTATTTCACGTCCATAAGAGCTTACTCACCCATATTGCTGCTATCTATAACATAACATTGCCTCAAATGGGTAGGAAAGTTTTGCCCCCAGATAATAAGATGGTTTTTTTTTAATTTTACTTTCCAACCATCCTTTCTCACAACAAATATCAATAGGAAATTTCTCATTCTTCTATGCCCCATCTCTGATGTTACTTCCCCTACAACCATTTACAGTGTAAGAAAACAAGAACTCCAACCCATTTTGGAAGACCAATATGTTTAAGTAGCCATAGAAATCAAACAGGTATAGTAATAAAGTATACCTCTCCATCTATCAGGACTCATCATAACTGCACTGAACAACCCTGACGGGTGCATGGAATTAACCAAATAGAAATAAACCAAAAGGATACAATCTCTGAGTCAGGAAGGTAACATTCTAAGATTTATGCAGGTACAATATACACAAAGTGGGATGCATTGTGGACATGTGAAACTTCTCAGACAGACAGCTACCACAAGCAGTGCCACTCTTGTGTTAGGGGTTCAGGATACTGACAGGGTAGGGGTGGGACTTGGAGAATACTACCATACCAATTCACTATCATTGTGATCAATGAAGCAGTGGTTTAGACCTGGTGACAGCAGGGGTTAACTCACTCCTCCCCAGTTCACCAGTATCCTGGCCTACAACACACCCTCAAAACCCCAAAGGCATTGGACCTTCTGTCAATTTACAAAAATTATCACCAGTTACTGCATGCAGGAAAACTATTCACAAGAAGACAAAATGGTAGTTTGTATATTTCAAAAAACAACTGACCCTGAGAGAGCGTTGAACATTTCAATGCGGTGCTCAAGAACTCTTCTCTGAATTTCTTTTAAAAGAAGCTAAATTATCTTTTACCTGGAATGTATTATATTTGATCCTGCTGGACTGGGGGGTGGGGGAGACGGTTGGAAAGGGGGAAGAACAGATTAGAGAGGAATTCCTCACATTTAATTGGCACTTTATATTTTTTTACTTTATATATCTATCATTTTATTTATAACACCACCATTAAAGTAGGAACAATATTCCTGTCCCCATCTGAGAGTTAAGGAAAGATTTTTATCAACATTGGACAGATAAATTGACCAAGTGTCTTTGACTTGTCTTAGTCTCCAGATGCCCAACTCTTTACCCCTTCTAAGGTCCCTTCCAACTCTGAAATTCTATGAATGTTTCAATTATAACAATATAGTAAAAGGGTGTTCTGCAAAAAAACTGAACAGCTTCTTCATTTTTTTTTCCCTTTGGGGCCCTACATCCTTACAGGTTAAGTAACCAGGTGGTTTTATTCCCCATCCTCTCTGGTGACAGACTCAATTTCTCAACTAATCCAGAAGCTGTCAGACAACTTTGAAAGGAGAATAAGCCTGGGACAGGTAGTCTTAAATGTGGGGGGAAAGTTTGATTTGACCTAGGAATCTGTCCTGGCAGCCACATTGGGGTAGAAGAGGGAGAGGGAAGGAATTCCAAATAAAATGAGATGCTTCTGGGCTGCTTCACTACAAACCTTGGTCAGGATCTTCTTCCTGCAGTGTAACCAACCCAGATATACCCATTTGTTATAGATATGGGCTAAAGAAATAAGCAAGGAATCCATCCCCTAGTAGCTGCGTGTTACAGGACAGCTTATTTTGTGTCTCGGGGGATTTCCACACCATGTGATGCTTCCCCATTCAGATGCTTCACTTTTTCAATGTGTTTGAGTTTGAAAAAAAGAGAAATACAGAGATGGGAAGAGAGAGAAACTAGAACTGTTCTACACACATAGTATGCGCTCGATAATCGTTTGCTGAAATGTCCTTTGCCTTGAAAAAAAAAATTCATCCCAATCCACCATTCCAGCCCAGTAGCGCCGTGTACACATAACTTGCCTAAATATCTGGCTTCCCTCACGTTCATGGCAGCTCTGCTGCTTTGTGACCTGGGCCAGGTCACTAGCCCTAGAAGGACCATGGTCTCAAGTCCGTGAAACTAGAGGATTGGCTCAGATAATCTTTACAGTCTCTTCCAGCTCTACGAACCCGTGACCTTACGGCGCCTGTCGCTTATTTCTCACCCAAGGTTAAATAACTGGTCACTCTGACACCTACCCTGGGGCTGCCTCTGCGCTCACCCACCCTCCTCCTCTGAAAAGCCCATCTGCAGCCACTTCTGCCTCCGTGCGTCCTCTAAAAAAGCTCTCTCAACTCCTCCTAAACTGTCTGTCCCCAGGGTCTGTCTACGGCCCTACCTGGCAGTGGGCCGGGAACTGATGGCGGTGGCGAGCCCCGCTCACAGGGCCGGGTCCGAGGGGCTGGGGAAAAGCCAAGAAGAACTGCGAGGCAGGGAAAGGCAGAAGCAGGGAGCCGCGGCAGAGGAAAGCAGAGAGGGCGGAGCTGCGGCGATCTTCTTCCTAGCAGCGGCGGAACTAATAGCCTCAGGGCACCCACTGCCTCCCACCTTTGGCAGCTTTTACGACGCGGAAAAAGCTTCTGTGCTAGGGCCCTGCTCCACCACAAGCCGGTCCCGAGAAAAATGTGCAACTTCAGGTTCCTATGGCCGCGCTTGGTGTGTCCAGGTAAGGGGCGGCGCTTCAGGCGAAGGACAGCCCCCTCTACTAGATTACGCTAAGGTGTAACATAGACCTAAGTTCAAACTCCACTTCCTACACTCAAGCATCTCAGTGATAGGAGGCAAGCTCCTCAGCATCCTTTGAGACTCGGTTTCTTTACCTCTAAAATGAATACAGCAGTTGCACTAAGTGAAGGGCTTGTGTGTAAAGTGTTTTAAAACACGTTTAAAAGACACGTTTATCTGCTGACAGAAGAGTAACCCTCAAGAGTTGTTCGGGGATAGTTCTTTTTGCTCTGCCATTTACAGACCCCACTTGAACGGCGAAATCGGGATTCAGGCTGGCCAGTCATGAATTCGGTCCTTCAAGACCTTCTTTACCTCCACTCCTCCATAGTCCTTCTGACATCCGTAACTCACATACACTCCCCGTATGAACATCCAGTACTTAAGGAGCACATTAGCCACAGCATGGATTATCGATTTGGGCAGTAATATAAAAAAAGGGTTTTAGGATTTAGAAGTACTTCATATAAATGATGAGGAAGTCACCTCTGAGCCTCATTTCTCATCTTTAAAATTCGGGAGTTTTACCTCTAAAGGCTACTTCCCGCTGTAAGGCTAGGATTACCCTATGATTCTGAGCATCCCTTTATTTACACCTATCCGTAGTAGAATGATAAGCGCCTTTGATGGCAGACACTAGGTCTTTTTTTTTCATTCATTCATTCATTCAAGGGGCACTTAATAAGCATCTGCACCAAGAAAGAGAGACAAAAAGGAAAACATTTTCTGCCCTCAAGGAGCTAACATTCTATATCCTATTTAAACTATGTATTTTTAATTAGAAGGCACCATCGTGGCAGAAAGGACAAATTCAGAGTCTATGAGTTAGGATGACTTGAATTAAAGTTTTGCCTCTCACATACTGGCCATGGGACTCAGGATAAGTCATTTAAACTCTATCTTAGACAACTCTAAGACAGAATATCTGCTGATCTACACTGAAAGATGAAGTTCATCCCAGGTCCCAACCCAACAGAACATTCTTTAGTTTAGTGCTTAATAACAGTGCCTGGCATATAGTAAGTGCTTAATAAATGTTTGTGGATTGATTGAATAAATTATTTCATTTAGTCCTCTACCATAGCCTGGTGAAGAAGGCTGAGCAAGAATCATAATTTCTGTTTTACAGATGAGGAAACTGAGATTCAGTTATAAAGTGATTGGCTCCGGGGATACACAGCTATGTAGATTTGAAGCCCAAGTCTACTATCTATATAACTCCCATGCTCTTTCCAGTACATTCAAAATCTCCAAATTGAATAGAACTTCAATGGCCTCCTATTCCAAAACCTACCTGAACAGTTGTCTTCTAGCTAACTTGATTAAATTACATATAGCCCAGTATTTTTCCTTCAAAAAAGATTTCAGATCTCATGAAAACACACATGAAAATCCAGTGAAGGGCAGGGATCAGATCCTCATCCTCTCTGGCTTTGCCTGAAACTGCAGAAAGATTTGACCACCAAAATCTGAGGACCAGGAGTCCATGGAAGTTCTTAATGCCCAGTAGGAGGGTCATTGGAGTAGAAAAGAAATTTCAAGAGAAGCTATTAAACGAAAGAATATTTACAAACATACTTTTATATTTCCAGGATTTGAAGTAGTTCTTAACATGAACCCTTTGGCAGTCTGAAGTCCATGAACCCTTTCTCAAAATAATGTTTTTAAAACAATAAAATACACAGGATTACACATGGAAATACAGTTATCAAAAATCTAGAAAACAACAGCCACAATTTCGAGTATACCAGGTAAAGAAACTCTGATATGGGCAGATTTGTTCTTGTAAACCTTAGGTTCATTAATCTAAAAAACAAAACAAAACAAAACCTTGTTATTTTCCATGAGAGTTTTTTTTTTTTAAGTGGAGAAGGTTATGGTTCAAGGTCACCAGAACCTTTGACATATGAAAGGCGCCACAGAAGTAATAGCTTTGTCAAATAACTTACCACTTCAGTCCAGAATGGCTTACATCCAAATGCCTATTAAAGCACAGAGAGAGCTCCATTGTGCAGAGCAGGTTCTGGAGAGGAATAAAAGTAAAGCAACTGCCAGACCAGAGTTCGCGCCAACTTCACAGAAAGCTAGTTTGTGAGTGAGAATGAGTAAGCCCGGAGCAGAGCTGTGACCTACTGGCGAACTTGGATGACAGAGTCAGCAACTGGGAAATCAATGTGTGCAAAAAAAAAAAAATGGGAAGGAAGTGAGCAGCTTAGAGAAAAGCATAGGAGGGTACCGGCGTTTAACGCCAGAGAGGAATCGTTGCAACGCGGGACTGTGACCAAGCAAGAAGACAGGGTGTGGCCACAGAGAGGGGAAGAACATCAGCATTTATGTCATTAAAAAGAGGAAAGTTTCATTCGGCTTTCGACCTTATCTGGCCCTTCTCCTTGCCAGCCTATGACCTTCTGGGCATCAAAAGAATTCGGTTCAAATCCCGGCTCCAGGAGCTAGGTGGTGCAGTGGTTAGAGCACCATACCTGGGGTCAGGAAGATCTGAATTCAAATGCACCCTTTAGTAGCTGTGACTCTAGGCAAGTAATTTAATCTCTTTCTGCCTCAGTTTCCTTAGCTGTAAAATAAGGATAATAATAATATCTACCTCACAGAGTTGTGAGGATCAAATGATATTTGTAAAGTGCCTGGCACATAGTAGGAGTTTAATCAATGTTTATTTCTTTTCTTCCCACTTGTTGCCTGTCTAGGCAAGTCACTCCACTCTCTGTTCATTATTTCCAATTTACCTTGTTTGTCTCCCCTGTAGACTATGTACTCCTTGAGAAAAACGTCTTTTGCCTCTCTTTGCATCTCTACCTCTTAGCATGGTTCTTAGCACATAGAAGGCATTTAATAATGAATGCTTTGATGACTGCCTTTCTGGGTCTCAGTTCTATCATCTAAGAATGAGTTCACTTAAATGACCTCTAAGGTTTCTAGCTCTGTTGTCCTACACCTCAGATCAAGAGGGTATTTACTGTAACTCCTATAGGGCATCGATCTGCATGGTGACAGGTGCAGCAAAAGTCAGTTTGTTTGGGAAGTAAGGAAGGGGGTTCTCCGTTTGGGCAGCATCACTGAACCATAAGTGAACAAAATGATGGTTACTCTGCTGCACTTTAGAATAGCAGGGGACAGCCGAGAAGCTGATGTACCCAACAGGCTAAGAAGTTCAGCTAGGGAAACAATAGTACAGTGGAAAGAGCCCAAAGTTAAAAGTTGTAGGATCAAATCCTTGCTTCACTAGGTGAGTACCTGTCTCTGGGCCTCCTCATTTTATTCATCTGCAAAACAAGGGGGTTGATCTAGGTGATCTTCTCTAGGGACATCCTTAGCAGGGCTACTTAAGGCAGATATTATTCCTGTTCTGTCTCTATTTTTTTAAGTGATTAAAGTATATCGTATGACAAATTTTAGCTTCCATATAGGAAAAGAGTCCTGCCTCAGAGTTGGCATGTAGGAACTTGTAGGGATGCACAACTGTTTGTCCTGAAAGCTTCAAGCTAGCTTCAGATGTTTGGCGTCACAGCTTTGGGCCATGAACAGAAAAGAAAAATCGCTTTACTAAGGAAGAGTGAATCAGTGACAATATTGCCCCCAAAGGCAACCAGCCTATTAGCTTCCTCTTGAGAAACCCCTTCAAAATTCTGCTCAAAACAAAAATTCCACTATACCCATGGAGAGAAGCTAGCATAATGAAAGAAACTGAGTAAAGAGAGACATACGGTGTGCGGAGGCAGTGTGAGATGGTGGAATAAAGAATATTCTGAGGGTCAAGAAACTTGAAGTCCTAGAGGCAAGCTAGGTCGTTCAGTGGATAGAGGGCTGGGCCAGGAAACAGAAAGACTTCAGTTCAGATCTAAACTCAGATCTTACTAGCTATGTGACCCTGGGCAAGTTACTTAATTTTTGTTTGCCTCATTTTCCTCAACTGAGAATAATAACCGCACCTACCTTGTACGATTGTTTTGAGGATAAAATGAGATAATATTTGTTAAGCATCTGGCACATATGTAAATGTTAGCTATTATTATTATTAATTTTATAGATGAGGAAAACAAGATTTCCCCCCAAAAAAATTTTTAAACAAGCATTGACAAACAGAAGATAGCACCTAGAAAGGCAAAAAAAAGAAACTGAAATATATCAGTGACCCAAATACATAAAATCAATAGGACAGATTCTGCTGAGATGTTATAACAGTGTTATAGGAATGGTCAATCCCAAATGATAAATATAGAAATCCTCCAATTAGCATATAGGCTGTGGTATATGCCATTAAATGATGTACTGATTCTTTTTTTTTTATTAAAAACATGACCATTATCAAAGTAAATATTGAAATGTTAAATATTTTAAATGTAAATAAATATAGTGAATATTTACATTTTCAGACAAGATGATAACAACAGCGAGGATATGGTTCGATAAAGGTGAAGAAGAGTGAGTTGGAGGGGCAACCAGGTGGTGCAGTGGATAGAGACCCCCCCCCCAATCAGGAGGATCTGAGTTCAAATCCAACCTCAGATACTTACTAGCTATGTGACCCAGGGGAAGTCACTTAACCCTGATTGCCTCACACACCCATCCCCCGTTCCCCCCAAAAAAGAATGAATTGGAGTTCAAGTGGGAGTCAGGAGACCTGGGTTCAAATTGTACCTTGACCCCTAGGGCAGCTAGGTGGTACAGTGGGTAGAGCTGTAGGCCTAGAGTCAGGAAGACCTGATTAAACCATAAAAAGGGTAATCTGTCCTTCTTTCCTCAAAAACAAAATGGAAAATATTTAAAGAAATACAATAAAATATGTTATGGAAGAAAAGTTAAGCTGGGATTAAGTGCAATCCTCCATCTGATACAGGCGAATATTCTCAGGATTCTCTTTTTTTTTCTTCTCTTGGTGGAAGAAGTTAGGCTAGATCTTGGCCAAACATTCATTCTATTGTCATTTTATTGTAGAGAGTGGGCCACTCTTTGCAGATCAGAGTGATTGGCCAGGCCCTGATTCTGGTGACTAGGCAGTGATGGCTGGCAGTAGGAAAGAAAATGTGGTTTTTACTGCTTACCCTAGAATGCCTGCAGTAATACATCCATACAGTCCTCTCCTAATACCCCCATTGATGACCAAAGCTTAGCGATAGGACTCTCTCTCTTTAAAAGCAACATGGTATAACAGACTGAGCACTAGACTTAGATTCAGGAAGGTCTGGGTTCAAATCCCACATTCAGATACTCACTAACTGTCTAACCCTGGGCAAGTCACTTAACCTTAGGTCCTTCCAACTCTAAATCTATGATCCTATGAACTATGATTACCACCCACCCCCGCCCCCACCCCCACACATACTAATTATCCTGGACGTAATGGTCATTTAAACCTGATTTCCCTCATATAAAAATGTTGAGCGTGGGAAGGATCAGTCAAAGCATATAGTGAGATTACACCTTACATGAACCTAGAACCTCTCTAGGGACAATGCTATAAATATGAATATGCTACTCTCCCAAGGTATGAGCTTATTTTCTCTTTTTTATCAATAAGAACTGATTTTACTTTTAAAAATAACAATTTTAGCTATTTCTTTTTTTTTGGTGGCAAATTTATTTTATTTTATTTTATTTTTTTAATTTTTTTTAATTTTTAGTTTACAACATTCGGTTCTACATAATT
This sequence comes from Trichosurus vulpecula, assembly GCF_011100635.1. Lineage (NCBI taxonomy): Eukaryota > Metazoa > Chordata > Mammalia > Diprotodontia > Phalangeridae > Trichosurus > Trichosurus vulpecula. The sequence goes on along the minus strand of NC_050574.1, from coordinate 102,607,094 downwards.
TTGAGTTCCAGATTTTCTTCCCTCCCTCTCCCCCTCCCTCCCCAAGATGGCATGGAATCCCATACAGCTTCCACGTATAACTTCACATTGAATTAATTTACACACTACTCAAGTTATGGAAAAGAACTGTGATCAATGAAATGAATCATGCAAAAGAAGAAACAGGACCAAAATAAAACCAACCCAAAAACAAAAACAAAAGAGAGAAAAAGAAAAAAAGGGGGGGGGGGAGAAGGCTAGCATGAAGTATGCCTCAATCTGTGTTCATACTTCGTAGTTCTTTCTCTAGATGTAGATAGCATTCTCCATCATGAGTCGTCTTTGTACCTCGTGTTGCTCCTGTCAGATTGGCTAAAATAACAAAACAGGAAAATGATAAATGCTGGAGAGGATGTGGGGAAATTGGAACATTGTTACATTGCTGGTGGAGTTGTGAGCTGATCCAGCCATTTTGGAGAGCAATTTGGAACTATGCCCAAAGGGCTATAAAAATGTTCATACCCTTTGACCCAGCAATACCACTTCTAGGGTTGTATCCCAAAGAAATCATACAAGTGGGAAAAGGACCCATATGTACAAAAATATTTATAGCGGCTCTTTTTGTGGTAGTTAAGAATTGGAAATCAAAGGGATGCCCATCAATTGGGGAATGGCTAAACAAGCTGTGGTATATGAAGGTAATGGAATACTATTGTGCTGCAAAAAATGGGGATGATACAGACTTCATAACAACCTGGAAAAATCTACACAACATAATGCTGAGTGAGTGGAGCAGAGCCAGGAGAACACTATACACAACCACAGATATATGAATTCTGTGAGGACCAACCCTGACAGACTTCGCTCTTCTCAGATATAAGCTTATTTTCAAGCTACTCAGGTATTCTTTAGCACCCTAAAAATGAGTATTAGAAGTGATTATATTTTTTGCTAGTGTATAAAATTAAGTATTATTAAGTGTATCTATATTTTTTGTTTGCAATCAAAATTAAATTTAAAAATGTAATGAAATCTATTGATAAATTTAATAAAATTAAAAATTAATAAAAGTAAGATTGCGCAACTAAGAAATTAATTTTAGAGTAGTTAGACAATGTTTACTGACTCCTAACAATAAAACACAATCCACTTCTGTAATGACCTATTTTCTCCTTAGTTACAGTGGATTTACCACATTTTTAGGAAGTAGAAATAAGCACTAAAGAAAAACAAAAGACAGAAAGAACAGCTGGACCAAAGTACACACAGATCCTGTGTTGAAGTGTTGAGGAATCAATTCTTAAATTATGTGAAAGAGGAAGTTGCAGAATGACTGGAAAAAATAACAGATATTTTCACTGCTAAAAAAAAGACAATTGAAACAACATAAATAATTCCTAACTCACATTTCTACTTTCTCATTTCTATGAAATCTGCATAAAAATAATCCATTTGCTTATCGAAGGCATCTTTGATGAAAATAGTAGACTAGAACTATCAGGTTTTGGGGAAAATATTCTAAGGAAGGTCACAATTTTTACAGTCACACAATTGATTGAAAGGTGCATCAAATGCATGATTTGCTTATTGTTTGTTGACTAGTTTGTTTGCTTTTTTTTTTTTTTTAAGTATTTGACATAGTAGAGCAGAATACAGCCTTAAAGGCTCTCCTCCAACAAAGTATCTCCCATGCATATGTTAAAATCATTTGTGATCCTTTAGAAGATGTAACAAGATGTAACAACAGAGAAATCCCAATGTTGTTTGACACTATAACGGAAGATGACTAGCTCAGAATCCAAATGGAAGAGAAATTTCCTGGAGATTTGGAATCATCAAAATGTTCCCTTTTTTGCAGACAACTTTGCACTGATTTCCTCAAGTTCCCTGAATATTGCAGAGCTTTCTAAGTGAGATCTATGATCACTCAAAACATTTTGATCTAACAATTCACAGAAGGAAAGTCAAATGGATGAAAAGTTACTACTATTCAGATTATGATATGCATTTGTATGAACATCCCATAGATCTGGTCTATAAGCACAAGTATCTTGTATAGACATTATATTATAGATGGATAAGCTGGGTCCAGATGGAAACAGGAAGAAGAGAGAAACAATTTGTGAAACTGTGCAATGACTCTCTGATCTTCCTGAAACAAATGCCCATTTATTTAATTTACTTTTCAGTCATCTCTAACTGGATGTCACTAGACATCTTAAACTCAGTGTGCCCAAAAGAGAATTCATTAGCTTTCCCCCACCCCTTCCCTATTACTATAGAGGGCAACACCATCTCCCAGTCCATCAGACTGGCAACCTAGGAGTCATCCTGGACTCCTCACTGTCTCTCATCCCCTATATCTAAGCTCTTGCGAAGGCCTGTCAATTTCACCTTTGTAACATCTCTCAAATATCCCATTTTTTCCCCGGACACTGCTACCACTCTGGTGTAGACCCTAATCACCTCACACCTGGATCATTGCAATAACTTACTGCTTGGTCTACCTGCCTCAAATCTTTCACCACTCCAACTTAAGTGATTTTCCTAAAATGCAGGTCAAATCATGTTACACACCCACCTCACCAGTGAACTCCAGTGACTTCCTATTGCCACCAGGATCAAATACAAAATGCTCTATTTGGCATTTGAAGATCTTCATAACCTAGCCCCTTCCTATCTTTCTGGTCTTCTTAAACCTTATTCCCTGCAATGTGCTCTTCAATCCAGTGATGCTGGCTTCTTGGTTGTACAATCAACACCAGGAACTTACTTTGGCTGTTCCCCATGCCTGGAATGTTCTCGCTCTTCCACTCTGATTTCTGACCTCCCTGACTTCTTTTAAGTCCCAACCAACATCCCATCTTTTAGGGAAGCCTGCCCCAACCCCTCAATTCTAGTGCCTTCCCTCTGTTAATTATTTCCTATTTATTTATGGCTTGCTTCACATATATTTGTTTGTACATTGTCTCCTCCCTTAGATTATAAGCTCCTTGGGGGCATAAAATGTCTTTTGCTTCTTTCTGTATCCACAGGGCTTAGCAGAGAACCTGGTACATGGGAGGCACTTATTAAATGTTGACTGATTGATTTAACTTCAATAGTCTTTCAGTAATGCTATATGGCCAAGAATCTTGAAATGCCACAATCTTCATAGCATCAGTATTGCCAATTACCCAAACAGCGATGGAGAGATGGCCATAAACAGACTGTAACACGTTAGAAATGATGAATTATATAAAAAAATATAGAAGATATCAGAGAGATGTGTAAATAGAAAAAGGAGGTGGGCTGATCATGTAGAGAACAATGGATGACAGATGGATCATGTATGCTATTAAGACCTAGGAAAAAATCTAGTCCTAGGGAGAATTCTTTTTGTTTTTTCCCCACAAACTGAACTTTTCTTCTCTCTGTCTCTGTCTCTCTCTCTCTCTCTCACTCACAATCAAAACCTATTCACATGTTATGCATAACCATAGTTTAAGCACTCTCATTGGCAGCAAAGTGGTGCAGTACATAGATTTCTAGGCCTGGAGTCAGAAAGATCTGAGTTCAAATCCTACCTCAGACTCTCACTACCTGGATAATCCAAGGCAAATTAATTAAATCTGTCTGCCTCAATATCCTCAGCTGTAAAATAGGGCTAATGATAATAATAGCATCTACCTCCCACAGTTGTTGCAGGGATCAAGTGAGATGATATGTTTGAAGCACTTAGCAAAGTGCCTGACACGTAGTAGGTACCTGATAAATGTTTCTTTCCTTCCTTCCTTCTTTAGTTCTTTCATTTTTGTTTTAAAGGTCTCCCACTGCATCCTGGGCCATCTGCAGTCATCTTGATCTATATCAGGCCTCTGGACCCAGATGGCTGGAGGAGAAAGTGAGGCTGGTGACTTTGCACGGCCCTCCCTCACTTAAATCCAATTCACTTGGAAGTCATGGCATCACCTTCCTGTCATGGTCCTCTTTGAGGACAATGGACAAACCACAACCGGATAGAATCTTAGAGTTGGGAGAAATTTTAAAACTATCTAGTACAACTTCCTGCCCAAACCATGGTATCTCCTCTTCTCTGTTCCCAACACAGCCATAGCACAAACTTGCAGGCAAGAAGAATTCATGTTCTTCTTCAAAGCACCTCGGATTACTTTGTGCTCTAATGTTTGGGAAGATCTCCCATATAATTGAGCCCAAATCTAACTTGGAGTTTCAGCTAAAATCTCACCCTCTGCAAGTCTTTCCCAGTCCCACCTGGATCTAGTGCCTTCTCTCTGAGATTACCTCCATCCTGCCTTGCATCCGTGTACCTTGTTTGTATATAGCTGTTTTTGCAGAACTCTTCAAGCTGTTGTAGCTTCCTTTTCATTTACACTTGGTTTGAGTCTGGATAATAGCAGTTGTGACAGGACAAGCCTTGACTGTTATGGCCCTTCCCAGCTGACAGGTTGTCATAATGGGCTACACATGTTCTCTGCTTGCTGTTGGCTGTATAAAGATATCTAGTGTTAGTGTTCTGCATGGTCTGGCTGTCAGATTCTTACTGTGTTGATAAGACTCTCTTAGGAACAAGAAAGCAGAAGTGAATGTTGAAAACTAAAAATAAATAAACTTATTTAAAAAAAAATAAGAAAGCAACTCCTTCTTGGGGATAGTGAAGAGAGAGTGCTGTTAAATGGGAATGCCAGGCATCTGAATTATACTTCAAAGACAGGCCTTTCTTTGGTTTAGATGGTAAACTTTGGCTCGTATTTGCAAATTCTTTACCTCACTTTCAGAGATTCCCTCTACTCCTGGAATGTGAAGTTTACTCCTAAAAACTAGTGGACACTGGAATCCCATTATCCTATTTTCCTGGAATGAGCTGAGTTGGCTGAGCTTGGTTTGCTTGGTAGTCCCTAGGACCGGGGTGGGGAACTTGCAGCCTTCAGGCCACACATGGCCTAGGCCCTTTCACTGAGTCCAAGTTTTACAGAACAAATCCTTTTATTAAGGGGATTTGTTCTTTGAAGTTTGGATTCAGTCAAAGGTCTGCACTTGAGGACTTAGAGGCTACAGATTCCACACCCCTGCCTTAGGATCTGCAGTTGCAGGCCAGCTATGAGCTAGTCAAAAGGAGTTGGTGGTTTGTGGGAAAAAGGAGGTTGTTGCTTCTGCGCAGAAGCCAAGTTGCTAAACATGATAGGCAGCTGGAAAGTATAAAGAAAATGAGGGGAAGGGGGCAGGGTAATGGGAGAGGTAAACAGAGTGGAGAATCACTGAGGGACTTTAGGTGTTCCAGATAGGCTATGAACCCTGGAGTACCCAGCCAATGGGGAAACAGGGGAGGGAAATACAAATTGGAAATTGGGAATAAAATGCTTTGTATACCGGTCCTTTTACTTGTTAGAGGCCAGCTCTTGCAAGAACATTAAATAAAAGTCCTTCCTAACTCAATAGTGGTTTCTCAGAGTTCTTGGTAAGATGCTTATTTCTTACAGGTTGCAATTCAGGAGGAATTCTGAGAGGTGAGGAGTTCTTGTTATTGTTTGTCCTTCATTTTCAAAGAGGACCAATGACATCACAGGTGGTGTCTTCACTTGTTAGTGAATTGGATTTGAGTTAGGCAGAATTGCTCAAAGTCATCAGCCCCACTCTCTCTTCCTGAGGTGTGGAAGTCCAGTGTCAGGACAAAAGTCAAGACTGGTGATGGCCTAGAATGAAGTGGATAACCTTGGTATAAGTGAATAAGGGTCTACCTACTGGCCATCTTCTCATCAGATAAGCTTGTGTCCCCCTACTATGCTATTTAGAGGTTAATGCTAATAGCAATTTAAAAGGAAGAGTGAATAATGCAGATAAAGACTGTTTGGAAAATGTTGCTATTTCTTTTGGTAGAGGATTAATGATCTGCACTGCTCTTAAAGAAACCCTATATTCCCTAGGATTGTGGATTTTGCTAGGGTGACTCAGTTTCCTCCTTCCAAGTGCCACCCCCCACCCCAACACACAGACCCTGAAGTGGTAAGCTAAGGTTAAATATGTATATGTATATATTTAAGTTCATTTACCTTCCTGAAATCTGTTCATAGAATCCTCAGAGTGGGGAGGAGGCTGAGAGAGGTGATGTCAATCAAGGTTTGAGTTAGTAGTACAGTGTAAGATTCCAAGTGATAAGTTTATCTTGAGAGAGGCATCTTGTTCCATGGGGTTGAGAAACCAGGCGTGGCAGCAGATGCAAAGTGGAGTTCATTACCAATGATATCTCAGATCCAGTCCCTGAATAGTACTTGAAACCAAGAATACATAGACAAAAACATAATAGTCTCCTCCAGGAGCTTCCATTCTATTGAGAAGATGGAAAACATATACAAATCAATAAATAATATAAAACATATACAAAGTAATTTCAAGAGGCAGCGCACATCCTATCAAGCCTTCAAGTGCTTATTATTATATCTGGTTATTGTTATAACCCTAAATAGGGAATACTTTTTTATGAAAAACTATTAACTACACACACACACACATACACACACACACACACACACACCTCACCAGATCAACTGAAGATGAAACAACTTAATATGGTATTATTTCATCCTGTAAGTTTCCATGTAGTAAAGAATAAAGCTTGTACTTTCTTCTGGTTTTTTGGTGTTTTTTTTTTTGTTTTAGGGAAGAGGAGAGACTGAGGATTGTAGGGGGTAACCAGTGGAATGGTGTCAGGCAAGCAGAGGGTCAAGTCAAGTCAAAATATGGGTTAACAGGCAACCAGAAACAGGTGTGACCAACTCTAAAGCTATAGATTAGAAATCCAAGACCCAAAGGGCAAAATAGGCAAGCATGGTCAAAGGTCAGGAAGAATCCAAAGAAGCAGATCCTGAAAGGAGTATAAGCTCACCCATATGGTCTATTTACCAAATTTGAATAGCACAAAACAAAGCTCATGCCTCTGCTCTTGCAAACCCTAGTATTTAACAGTAACTCATCTCTATCCTATCACCCACTTTGATTTTTCTCCATCTTCATCTATGGATTCCTCTCCTTCGGTGTTTCTGTTAACCTGATCTTACAATGGAAATCATTGCTTATGTACCCCTATCCAGTCACCTGGAGAGATTGTGATTAATCTAGTCTGCTCAAGCACAGTGGCCACCTCTGCTTTTACACACACGCACACACACCCCTTGAGTCTGTACGTTGGCCTTTTATGTCATTTCCTTTCCTTTTCCTCTTCAAGACTGTGGGATGAAGGGCTATTTGATATGATTCCATCTGAGTCCCACACCTTTCCTCTCTGTTAATATGTCCTTATGTTTGGCATGGATAAAATGATCCAAGCTGGGTTGGAGGGGAGGGAGAGTGCTTAGGAAGAGCCATAGCATTTCACATTAACATACCCCTCTAAGAAACAGAGATTGTGGGAGAGGTTGCTATTTGCCAAAGAGTGCACAGTTTTCTATATAACCTTCTATTAAAAACAAACCAGCCTGACAGGGATAAATTACTCATATTTTAAAATTTTGGTACAATAGAACATAAAACTGTAGTATATAAAAATTTCAGTATATCTAAAAAAAAGCCAGAATTTTGTGTTCACTTTGTAAGCACAATATTTAGTTTTTATATTAAGAGTTTTAAGTAACCAATAATTGATTCCCTGTCTCTTTCCTCTGTACCTTTTCCCATTGGTGAGTTCTTATTGAAACTTCCACTTAAGGAAGGGCCTAGGTCAGTCATTGTTCATACCCTGGACTTCATTATTGTTCCTTAGCTGCTTCCTCCTTCTGCCACTATAGAGTGTGTATTCAAAGTGTGTACTGAGAAGCAACAAAATTCTGATCAAAGATTAGGGTCAAATCTAAAGGGGATATTATTCCCTGCTCTTAACAACTGATTTTCCCCAGGCAATGTACTTTGTAAGGGAAAGTCATTGGGTGTCTGGGTAAAAAAAAATGATGTACTAATAAATTCAAAGTAATAATACCAGTTATTGTTGCTGTTATAATTACTATATATCCCATCGATGGCTAACTCTGAAGCCTTCTTACTCTGGAACATCTTTCTGCCAGGCTGGCCCCCTTCTCCCATTGGTGAATTTCTCCCGGGGGGGAGAGGGGGCCTTCATTTTAGGGAGAGGCCCAGACCAGCCAATCTTCATTCCCCTCTAGCCTCTGCTCCTGACATTCCAAACTTCAAAACCCTGCCTCAGTTGCTGTCTCATCCTGAAACTGCCCTCACCATCCATGGCCTCCCATCCCTGGAACATCCAACCACCCGCATGGCCTTCTCACCCCAGAATGTCCCGTCTCTGATGTTTACTAACCGTACCACTGTGGACAAATCATTTATCCTCCCTTGGCCAAATTTTCCTCATCTGAAAATACAAGATGCTGTATACTGGAGATTCTTCTGGGGTTCCTTCCAGCTTGAAATCTATGATCCTATGGTCTTCATAACTCATACTGTGTGGCCCTGGACTAAGTGCGGCAGTCCCAAGCACACGCTTAATATGTATCTTTTGAAGATAAATAATATAAAAGCTTCAGACCTTATCAGCATTATCAAATGGTACTTTTTTCAAAATCTGCAAAAACATTGCTGAGTCCATGTAGAATATGCTATATATATATATATAATGCACATTATATATAGCATGTTACATGTAATAAAATACATAATACATGTATTACTACCCAAATGCTAAGGGCTTCCTATTTTAAAACAACCACAAAATGTTAGTTCAATACTTGAAGGAGTAACCATTTCACCCGTGTGAGTATGCCCTTCATATCACATCTTCTGTATAACTTAGTAGAAAATATTTGAAAAATTCTGTCCCAAAATTACTAAACTGTGTGGCCATTGATGCAGCTTTTGATCCAGCCATCCCAGTAATGGGGTTATACCTCAAAGAGATCAGAGAAAGAGGAAAAGGACTCATATGTACAAAAACATATTTATGGAAGCTCTTTTTGTCATGGCAAAGAATTAGAAACTTAAATAAGGTTTATTAATTGGGGAATGGCTAAACAAATTATGGTATATGGATGTAATGGACTATTATTTTGCCTTAAGAAATAACAAAAGGGGTGGTTTTGGAGAAACTTGGAAAGATTTGTATGAATTGGTGGCAAAGTGAAGTGAGCAGAATCAGGAAAACAACTTACACAATAGCAACAAGTGTAAAAGCAAACAACTTTGAAAGACTTAAGAATGTTGATCTATGCGATGACCAGCCATGATCCCAGATGACCAATGATGAAGAATGTTACCCGTGAACTGGCAGGTGATAGACTCAAGATACAAAATGAGACATGTATTTTTGGAGGTGGCCAATATGGAAATTTGTTTTTGCTTGACTTTGCATATTTGTTATAAGTTTCCAACTCCCAGCCCCATGAGGGGGAAGAAGAAAAAAAATAAATGCATGTTAATTAAAAAGAAAGAAGAAAAATTAAAGAAAATTTCTATGACCATAATACTTGACCAATAATAAAAAGAACCAGAGAAGAGCCCTCAGGGGACCTGGGGCGGGGCGGGAGTGGGGGGGTCCACTGAAGCCCAAAGAAGTCCATGTCCAGGCTTCCCTTTACTTTTTGCCTTGGAGAAAGTGGCTGGAGCTGGTCCTGCTGAAGCTATCTCCACCAAAAAGGAGTTTCTCAGACTGAGTACCCTCAGGCTAATATAGACCCTGTAAGTAGATCTGAGTGGTGAGTTCTCACCTGATCCCAGCAATCCTATTGACAACCTGCTTGACCCCTTAGCTAGTTAATGACTAGTAGTCAGGAATACAAAGGCCCTTCCCAGTCCTGGACATCTTTCCTTCTTCTGTGAGGATTAATCAGAAAAAGTCTTTAAGGATTTGTAGAGTTTGAAAAATCAGATAAAAGGGGTCATCTTCAGGTGTTGGGAAACAAACTCATTGGCACCTACTTGTCTATAAATCAATAAATCATCTTGGGAACAAACTCATTAGTACCTAGTTGTCTATAAATCAATCAATCACTTCACATTTATTCTCTGATCAGTTACTATCCTGCTAGGCATTGTAGTAGGGCTGAGCTTTCCTTGCACATCCCAATCCAAGGGATCCTGTCCTCACAGGGCTTCCTCTTTTCATATGCATTCACTTTATGCAATACTTAGAGACACTTAGGATGCAGCCTGGTGGAAACCATAGGACATTGACTACAGGATGTTCAAGCCAAAAGGGATCTTGAAACTGAGAATGTCAGGTCTGAAAAGGACCTTATCAAGTGAAGCATAGAGTGTCCCACATGGAAAGCACCGTAGATCTTTAGGGACAAGGCTAGAAACCCCATGGAATATCAAGGATAGGAATGATAGCCTGTTTTGGCCAAGTCTCTTACAGAGTAGTAATCTACAACTCCATTGCCTGAGCTCCTGAAAGATACAAGGGTTTCTATTTTCCCTTTAGAATCCAAAGAAGATGACTGACACATGAAAGGGAACTTAGTGGTCATCTGGAGAAACAGGTAAAAAATAAATATAAAGTGTGATGGGAAAAAAAAAAGAACCAGAGAAGAGGTGACTGTCTTTGTGTGATCTCGTCCTATGAGTTAATTTTTAGTTCTGAGAACGAATTTTTAAAAATGAAAAAAAAAATAAAGTCTTCCTCAAATACCAAAAACCTTAATCACAGATCTCTGTGGATTAAGCCTTATGTCTAATAGAACATTAGAGTAGGTCACTATATGAACATTCAATTTGTCTTGAAAAATTGGCTACCATCACTGTTGCTAGTGTCTTTAGTTGCTAAGAAATTCCTTTCCCATCTCTGTTATTATTAATTATAACCATAATATAATAAACACTGAACAATCATAAAATAAATATTATTTATTTTCATCAATGTTCCAAATTGTTTCAAAGTGAACTAAAATCTCTTCTTCTCCAAACTGTAGTTTGACAGAAGAAATAAGATAAGCTACATTTCCTTTTCCTGCTGACATTTGAGATACTGCTTTTGATGCCCAGATGTTATCATTCACCTGCAGTTCAATGGGTTTGAGATAAGGAAAGGGTGTTTGACTTTTGCCTGAGAGAGCTCAAGTTGAGGCTTTTATGGTAAAACAGAATTTGGAATATAAACTCCTTAGTGCAGCACATTTTTATTTTCTCCTTCAGGTGAATAATGGTATTTTGGAAATTATATTTTCATCTTGGTAACTCACTAACTTCTGTTTTTTTGTTGGTTTTTTTTACAAACTATGAAAAAGCAGTGGAAAAACATATAGTGGATATCAGGTGGTTGAAGCTTATTACCCATGAAGGTTTATGTATGGTAAATGGTATAAAAAGTATGTATGACATACAGGAAAAGAAAACAGACCAATCATGAAGCCAGAGTGAGAGACAACAGATGGATAGTCCAAGTATTACATTGGTATACATGGATTTTTTTCTTTATATTTTAGTGGGGCTTTTAAATTTTTTAATATCACTATCATTTCCCAACCACTCCATCAACCACCCCCAGTAGAATCCTCCCTTGTAACAAATACAACATAGCAATACTAATCAATGCATTGGCCAAGACTAACAATGTGTGCCTCATTTCTCATTCATTCTCAATCAAAGATATTTTCTGTGAAGATTTTTCCTAATTAACTTCTCTTCTGACTCTATCTTGATTTCAATTATTTAAAATCTTTTCAATTTTATGTACTTGAAATTGAATGTTTTATCTTTTATGATCATTATCCATTGTTTAGTTAAGAATTCTTCCCATCATTATGCATAATTTTACAAAGTATCTTCTTCTAATTCTCTAATAATTTACGACACAACATTTTATATTTAGGCTGTATACCCACTTGAAGTTTATTGTGGCATGTTGCATAAGATGATTGCCTAAACTTAATTTCTGCCAAATTTATTTCTATGTTTTCTAGCAGTTCTTGTTGAATACAGTCATTACCACGGTATTTAGTGTCCTTGGCTTTATTAAGCATGGGGCTACTTTGTTCAGTGACTTCTGCAACTTATTTACCAAATCTGTTCTATTGATCAACTTTTCCATTTTTTTCTCTAGGATTTCTCACTTAATTCTAATACAATAATACAAACTGATCTGACAAACAAAAGATACTAGTGATGCATGTGCCTAAACATTTTCCTGCCATCCCAAGTCCCAATTAACCTTGCTTTCATTTTTCATTTTTTTTCCTGAGAACTGAGTCAACATACCTTTTTAGGGGTTGTATTTTAAGTACCAAACTGTTTCCCTTCCTTCCTCCCCCACCCCACACTAGAGAAGGTCACCGTTTGCCCAGATTTATAAATATATGTAAAACCACACTATGTGTACTTCTGTTTATCAGTTTTTTCTCTGGAAGTGGAGAGCATCTTCCTTCAAAGGTCCTTTATAGTTGATGTGAGTACTTATAGTACTCAGAATAACTTGGTTGTTCACAATTATTCTTTGAACAACAATTCTTTGAATTACTATATGCAATGTTCTCTTGGTTCTGCTCATTTCACTTTTCATTATTTCATGCAAGTCTTTCCATGTTTTTTTTACTTGGTTCGCCATTCCCCAATTGGTGGGCATCCCTGCAATTTCCAGTTTTTTGCCACCACAGAGAGCTGCTATAAATATTTTATAACATTTAGATTCTTTTTCTTTTTCCCTAATCACCTAACATATTGTTGGGGCAAAGGTTATCTACAGTTTTATAACTTTTGGGCATAATTCCAGACTGCTGTCCAAAGTGGCTGGATGAGTTCACAGTTCCACCAGCAGTTTATCAATGTCCCAGTTTTTCCACATCCCCTCCAACATTTGTCATTTTCTCCTTCTGTCATTTTAACCAATCTGATAGGTATGGGATGATATCTCAAAGTTGTTTTCATTTCCATTTTTCTAATCAATAATGATTTAGAGCATTTTTTCATAAGACTATATATGGTTTTGATTTCTTCATTGAAAAATCACCCATTCTTATCCTTTGATCATTTATCAATTGGGGAATGAATCATATTCTTATAAATTTAACGAACTTCTCTAAATATTTGAGATATGAAGCCTTTATTTGTAAAACTCTATAAATCTTCTCCCCCCGACCCCGCCATTTTCTGCTTTCCTTCTAATCTTGGCTACATTTATTTGTACAAAAATTTTTTAACTTAATGTAATGAAAATTATCCATATTATATTCCCCCAATGCTCTCTATCTTTTGTTTATTCATAAGTTATTTACCTATCTGTAAGTCTGATAGGTAATGTGTTTCATATTCTTCTAGCTTTCTTATATCTAGGCCATGTATCCATTTTGACCTTATCTTGGTAAATGGTGTAAGATATTGATCCAGACCCAATTTCTGCCAGACTGCTTTCCAGTTTTCCTAACAATTTTTACCAAATAGTGTATTCTTATCTCAAAGGGAGGTCAAATCTGTCAAGATATTGTAAGACACCCTTTTTTCCCAAGCTAAGGCCCAGCAAGCCAGCTGTGCCCTGAGCTTGGCATAACAACAATCCTTTGAGTCCACCCTCTGGATGACCTCAGCCATAGCAAAACCCCAGAATTGGGATTTATGATTTTAACTATTTAGCCCTATTTTCCAGGGGATCCTGGCCTGAGAGCTGGAGCTACAACCAACACACTGCTGAGGAAAGTCATCAATCACGTCTCCCAACATTCTAACAATTCCTGTGCTTATAACCGCTAAGAAACTGAACCAGGTACTGCACTCCTGTTCCTGCCATGCTTGCTCTGGTTCTGTAACCCAATGAACAATCACAAGACTCAACAACCCTAAAGACTTGAGACAATCACAAGGCTCAATGATTCTAATAACTTAGGGACTGTTCCCAGAGGATCCAAGAATGCCTGTATTGTCCAAAAATGCTTGCACACATAAGCCTGCTGTGGGAACTGTTTACTCAGTACCTAAGATTGACTGTGTTAGGTCTTGCCTTTTTGTGGTTTTCATGCTTAAAAACCCTACCCCTGCCACAAGCCACAAGCTCTCCTCCTCAGGGGGACTTCAGTTTGGAAACCTGCTTTCTTCACTTTGAAATTAAACTTCTGTTTGATTCCTGACTCTCCTGTCTCTGTCCTTCCTGCTTTGTTAGGCTCTGGTCACTCACAGGTTAGAGACTGGTTCTGGTTGGGTTGACAACTTCCCACTAATCACAGGCTGGAGTCAAGTGATTCAGGAAGTTGGGGCCAGCATTCTTTTAAACTCAGAAGAACAAAAGGAGCTGAAATAATTAGTGATAAGTAGAGCCAAAATACATTTGAATAAATCAAACACAAGTAGGCCAGAAAAGTTAGTAAAGTTCCCTTGCAAGAGATATGTCCATGGACTTATCAGTCATTCTAGCTTTCTTTGTCTATATGCCACATACTCTTTCCTTCTACTAGAAAAAGTCTGAGCTGTAATAATAATTATATCAATAATTGAACTGACAAGGAAGTTGGTTCATGGCTCCAAGACTTTGTAACTTACTTGGACCAAATCTCTGGAATTTACAGATGCCGTGTTGATACTAAAGATTGTCATCATCATAGTTAGGTTAGAGTATATAGAATTACTCTTGGAACACACCAGCATCTCATCGCCAAGTAAAGGTTAGCAGTAGGACATTGCATTGGATTTGGTGAATATAACCAAAATGCTCCAGATGGAACATATGAAATAGCTAAGACGCAAGAGGCCTTCCATTTATCATATCTACGTGAACTCAATGAACAATATATCAACAAAGAAGCATTTGAACAAATGATTGCATCAGTTCTGTTTATTTGACAAAATGGAGAAGCTTATGATGGTTAATTTATGATCAGGTCATTGCAGACATAGATTGCAGTTGAGGTAACCTTAAGGAATCTAGACATCTTGTATCAATTAGAATATGCAAGGAAATGGTAGAAACTATGGAACACATCACCTAAGTCTGCAACTATGCAGCACCTACCTTATACCTAGCAAATCATGGACCTAATAGCTAGAATCACACACAAGAAGCCCACTACCTTTCAGACAACAAAATCCTATGCTAAAAATATAAACCTAAAAATATCCTTGAGAATTCAAAATATAAATTGTACCAGAATTGGATAATTATCAGAGACAATTGCTTCCCACAACTACCTAGACAAAACACTAATCCATAAAAATTCAATAGATTTTTAAAATAAATACAAATACAAAAGATCTCCAAGCTAGATGAAATGAAAAACTTTGAAAATACAGAGACCCAGTAGAAGAAATCAAAATCGTATTGGAATGAAATGAAATACATCTTATCCTCATCATCCTGTCTTCCCCTGGAGTTGGCCTCATGATGCTTTCAGTGAGCCTACAGAACACATCCCCACTTTTATCCAATTTATTTTTGTGTAGCAGTCCACAAAACATTTTATATGACAGAACAATAGCAGAATAGTGAATTGTCCTAGGACTGTTTCTATCAGAGCTCCATCAAAAAAAATGAGAATATGATGAACAATGAAAAAAATAGCATTCATATAATACTTTAAATTACTTTCCTCTCAACAACTCTGTGAAGTTGGTAATCTTGAAACTTCCCTCAACCCTGGTTGACAAGCAGGGCTAGGCTTAATGGGTCACTGAGTCGACATAACTTTCAATAATAGCTTAGGGGTTATTTTAACTATTTTATAAATGAAAACACTTAGGCTCTGAGACTTCAAGCAACTTGCCCATGGTAACAGAACCAGGTTGCCCAACTCCAAATCCAACAATCTTTCCACTGTGCTATGCTGCATATGTCTCAAAAAGAAGCATTGGTGTTATATGGATGTGTGTGTATACATACTATAAATAATATAAATGGAATATACATACATACATATTCCATTATGGTTGTCTTATGGATATGAGACATCAAAAGTGGATAGAAACACTGCATTAATAATAATAATAATAATAGCTAACGTAGAACTTACTATGTCTCAGGCACTGTGCTAATTGCTTTACAATTATTATCTCATTTGGTTCTCATAACAACCCTGGGAGGTAGGTGCTATTATTATCCCCATTTTTCATTTGAGGGAACTGAGGCAAAAGGGTTAAGTGACTTGCCCAGGGTCACACAGCCAGGAAGTGTCAGAGTCTGGATTTAAATTCAGATCTTCCTGACTCCAGGCCAGGCACTCTATTCACCGCACATGAAGGCAGGTGAAAAAATGCTCATGTGGGGAGTATTACTTTTTCAGTGCTTTGTAACTTGAGATGTTTTGAAAATATTCAACATATTTAGGATTGATTAGAACATCAGTGTTGTCCCAAATTGAACTTCCCTGTTTGGGTGGCAAACAATGCAATACAAGTATCTTGTGATCACACACACATGATTCAAAGAGATTCTGAGAGGTCATCAAACATATTCCCATATATTCAGGCAGGGTCACCCTTAGACCACCTCACACAGGAGAATGGGTTCCATTTTCAAAGAGCTCATCAGACAAGATTCACAACCTTATTTGGCTATGGTTAAGAACTTTTATGGTCAGGAATATCTTATTTATGTCTGAAGAAAAAGCAGCAAATTAAAGCTACTTCCTCCTCCTCTAGTTGTACATTACTTAAGTAAAGATAAGTAACAGCTGCTCACTCTTATCTGCAAGAAATTTTTCTCTCTACTTGAAGGCTATTAGTTCAACTCAACTAAATCATTACTAATAGTTGCTGAATGTAATAAATTGTACTTGGCCCTGAGGATTGGAAATATAAAATTGAATATAACAGAGTGCTTACGATCTGAAAGGACAAGGAATTACTAAATGATCCATTGGCTCCTTATCTTGAGTAAACCCGGTTGTTTTAATCCTTCAGTCAACTTTCTGACTCTCCATTGAATTATTTTAAAATTCTCACTGTCCTCCCTTTTATAGTACAGAAGTGATTGTAATATAGTCTTTGGCTAACTATTGAATACTTAATACTAGGTTAGACAGCATGGTATATTAGGACCCTGGCTTTGGATTCAGGGTACCTGATTCAGATCTCATTTCTGTTACTTCTGGAGTGGCCTTGGACAAGTCACACTCCATGCCTCAGTTTATTCAGCTGTAGAATGAGGGAGCTGGACTAGATGGCCTCTAATGTCCTTTGTGATCTTTATTTGCTTCAGTATCCTCATCTGTAAAATGAGCTAGAGAAAGAAATGGCAAACCACTTGAGTATATTTGCTGAGAAAACCCCATGTAGGGGTCATGAAAAGTCAGACACAATTAAAATGACTGAACAACAACAAAAAAACCTGCTCCTTTTAAAAGAGCTGTAACTGATTGGAAGAATTTCCTCTACTCCATTCCTCCTAAGCATTTTGAAACCTCCAGTGATGGGGCATTCATTGCCTTTCAATGGCAGCTCACTCTACTTTTGAAGAATTTTAATAATGATATTTTTCCTTCTACTGAACCAAAAGCTGCCTCTGAAACTTTCACCCTTTGGTCTTTATCTTTACCACTTTGAAGCTAAACAAAGCAAACTCAGTTCTTTTTCCACAGGACAGTCTTTCAAATACTAGATAGCCAGTATAACTTACCCCTCTCACCAAAGTCTTCTTTTCCCCAGGTTAAACACCCTCAGTTCTGTCAATCAATCTTTCTTTGACCTGGATTCAGGTTTTCCCATTGTTGTTGTTGCTGTTCAGTTGTGCCTGACTCTTCATGACCCCATTTGGGGTTTTCTTGGCAAAGACACTGAAGTAGTTTGCCATTTCCTTTTCCAGCTCATTTTATATTTGAGGAACTGAGGTAAACAGCATTAAGTGACTTGCCCATGGTCACGCAGCTAGTGTCTGAAACCAGATTTTAACTCAGGAAGATGAGTCTTCCTGACTTCAAGCCTGGCACTCTATCCACTGTGCCACCTAGCTGCCCCTTAATTTGGCAATGTGTCTTCTAAAATGTTGTGCTCAGAACTATCATACAGACATAGTCTTATCAGAACAAAGTACCTAGAGATCATCGCTTATCTTGTTCTGGATAGGGTTCTGCTACTATTAATGAATTCCCTTGTGTGCCCTTTATTCAGTCTCCTGTCTCTTAGCCCTAATTTGTTTCAATCACTTGAATTTTGATTCTTTGAAGAAACCTTGGAATTAACCCACCCTGGCTTTTTGCTATAAGACACAGTTGTTGTTTTTTTCCCCAATGACTGTACTAATCATCCCCTGAGACAGAGAATAGCAAATTACAAAAGACCATCTACCAAAGTTCTGAAGAATTGCAGTCTATAGCAGTACACTAATAAAACTGGTTAGCTTTGAAATGTTTAAGCAATTTCATCTTCATAGGATCATAAGATCAGACATTGAAAGCTGGAAGAAATCTAGTGCTTTGATTTTTTTTTTTTGGACCCTGATTCTGTCATCCAATGTATTAGCTATCCCTTCCAGCTTCATTTCATCCACAATTTTGATAATCATGCTGTTAGAGAGTGGGTCTGACACAACCTCAGATTTGAGGTCCGAATTAAATGAGACACTCATAAGTCATTCAACATGTAATAAATAATTCTAATTTAAATAATTAAACATTTGAATAAATGATTAAATAAATAAATATAAATTAAATAGATTTAAATAATAAAAAATAATGTGGTTAGCCATAGCATAGAAAGGATATTCAACTAGGATAATCCATACTTTGGTAAATGTGCCTCACCCCTATCTTTATATGAAAATATATCTTTTTTCTGATTAAATATTTCATTTTTTTCCAATTACATATAAAGACAATTTTAAAATTCATTTTCTAAAAGTTTGAGTTTCAAATTTTCTTCCTCCCTCCCTCCTCTCCCCTCATTGAGAAGGCAGGCAATTTGATACAGGTTATAAATGTGATTTGCCCAGTTTTGAGGCTTCTACTAAGTTGGAAGGGCCCCTCTCCCTGATACGGGTGTGCCTTTTTGTGTTCTTAGGCAGTGGCGTGTTGGTAGACGTTTAACAAATAACTTCCTGCAAAAAAAAAGTACAGATGATATATTTTAAGTTTAATATGCATTATCAGCATTTTTCATCACTTTCTTACTCAAAATAATCAACAAAGCAATAAATCAAGTCTTGATTTGTAGCATTTGCTGATTTTCAAAGTATATAAGCTCATACTGAAAATTTAGCAATTATTTCTAGGGGTCTAGTTTGAGATGACTCCAGCATATTCCTGGGTAAGGTATCCACGAAGCCATGTTGACATGACCAGAAGCTACCAGGAAATAGCATCAAGGGTACTATACTTTGAGCTTTATAACTGGAACCAGTTAAATCCCAGAACAGCTTTGTCACTTTCAAGAAAAAACTAGTTTAATTTGAATGGGGAGAAGGGATTAGGATTTTGATCTCACTGTGTAGGCTCTCTATGTTTCACACAAGTCATCCATAAAATTTGGTAATATAATTTCTACTTAACCAACAGTATTACATTGCCTGCCCATCCTTCTGGATACACTTTGATCCTAGCAGCTCTGATTCCCATTCTTCTGAGGCAGGATGCTCTCCATGGAGGAACAGTTTTGTTTTAGAGGTAATGGTCTCCTTGAGTACCAAATTCCTGCAGATTATACCCATTTTAAGATTCCCATTTCCCATCATAGAATATATGTCTCCCCCCATGGAAGTGCTCTACAGTGGTCCAAACTCCCACCATTGAATCAAGATTCCTTCCTTTTCTTTCCTTCTGTTTCTGTCCCCACTTTTGCTACTTCACCCATTCCCTGGAAGCCCTTCTTCCTGAGAGATTACAGAAGTTACTTTCCCTTAATTGTTTACCATCAATTTAGGGTAACTTCCACCTCCTTTCTCCCCTTTATGTGCTCTCCCATTCTGCAGTAGTTCCACAATAAAACACTGATTCATCTGTTGGGAGAAGTATGGAAGTATTGCAGGGTTTAGTCTATGGGGTTCCAGGCCTGTTCCTCTTCCATCACTTCTATTTAAGTTTCACTTTCCTATTTTTACTTTTAAAATGAAATCTTTCAGTGTCCCCTCTGTTGTTTTTGTTATTGTTATTTAACCCCATAAGTATCTTTCTCTTTTTAGTTTTTTCCTTTTGACAGTTTCCAAATATGGGATAATTTAGTAATTTCATTACTTATGCTTTACTTGATAATTGTATTTGTTCACCTTTCTATATTTCTTTTGTCTGGGATGTTTGCAAAGCAAATAATCTGCTCATATCTTTTTATTGTAGGATTGTTTCAAATGCTTCTCTTTTATTGAATGTCTGCCTTTTTTCATTGATGATTAGGGATATGTCATTTTGATTTGCATTTTGAGCTCTTTGCTTTTCAGAATATAGTATTCCATTCCCTCTGGTGAGTGTATAATAGTCTTTTGTTATTTAAATTTTCTTTTTCATATGTGAAGGTCTTTCTCCTGGTTTTTTGCAAAATGTGTTGCTTGTTATTAGAGTCACTATATGTCTTAAAGTTTGCAGAATAAGGTTTTAAATTTATTTTGATTTTGGTTTCTAGGGGCAATTTGCCAATTCTTTTGATTGGTACTTTGTTTTCTGTGTTCAGAAGTTCTAAGAAGTTTTCTTATATTATTTCTTTCACTGTGGTGTTCAGTTTTGTTTTATTTTGTCTTGTTTTTAACTTGTATTCTTCTAGGACACCTATAAATTGTTTCTTCATATGTGTGGTAAAGATCAATGTCTTGCTTGTATAGAGATCATTTATTAATATTGCTTTTTGCTTTTCTTCTAGACTGTCCTTCATATTTGTATTTCCAGTTTCTCTGTCTCTGTCTCTCTCTGTCTCTGTCTCTCTGTCTCTGTCTGTCTGTCTGTCTCTCTCTGTCTCTGTCTCTGTCTCTCTCTGTCTCTCTCTCTCTCTTTCCTTGGAGAGGATCACTTTTCTATTCTGTCAATTATTTCTGCTGTGCAAGCCATATGTTCTGCTTTCAGGACTTCTTTTTTTCTCTTGAACCATCCAGGAACACCATGTTGCGGTTCTATGTTCCTTTGAGAATCTATAGAATTCCCTGCCTCATCAGGTGTTGACTCAGTTTCTTTTGTTTTACAATATTTATTCAGAGATGTTTGAGTATACTTAGAAGTCTTATTTGCCATCTCCTTTTCTGTTTTAATATCTTCCCTGTTGATTTGTCTGCTTGTGCTCATGGTTTTTAATTGAGTTTTCTTCTTCCTGAAATCCTTGGTAATTTCGGTCTTCTTCCCTCTATATTCCCTTGTTGCTCACTTTCTGATTCCTCTTGCTTTGTGGGTGATCTCCTGAAAGCTGGACCTTAAAGCTACCTCAACCTTCTCCCATGCTGGGAAATTAATTTGTATATGGACTCAGCCCCTACCCCAAGCAACTTCTTAGGAGAACAGAAGTGGTCTCAGCTAGATACCCGTCTCCTTTCCTTCAGGTCTGCTGCAGCCCCACACCTGTGCTGGCACCTTGTTCCAGTTTCTTCTGTTTTTTAGTTCTCTAATTCAATGTGCTGCTCCAATGCGATGTGACTCCAAGGGAAGAAAAAACAAAACAAAACTTACTTCTGCTTTCCTCTAGTTCCCCCTCCTCTGGAAAGGGGTAGGCAAATTTGAGTCTGATGCTGGTCGCCACAGAATGTTGAATTCAAATCTGGCCTCAGACATTTAGCTGTGTAATCCTGGGCAAATCACTTAACCTCTGTCTATTTCAGTTTTCTCATCTGTAAAGTGGGGATGTAAATAATAGCACCTATCTGCTAAGACTGTTGTAAGGATCAAGTGAGATTATAATTTGTAAAAACATTTGGCACTTAATAAATGCTTGTTTCCTTCCAAGTTCATAACAATGAAAAGGAATTTTTAAAAAGCAAACAAAAAATGAGGTTTCTGTAATAATATCCATCTCTTATTTTTGTAGCTATCAATCAAATCTGTTCTTTTTCCCCTTTTACCTATTTATAATGAAAATTTATCTACTGTCTCTACTGTGTGGGTTGGAAGGAATACTGCTGTTTGTAATTGAGCAATGTTTCAACTGATGATCAGTCGTTAGTTACTACAGGGCCCTATTTTTATTTCTGACTTCCTCTTTGCCAATGGCTAATAATGTCAAAACTCTCTCCCTCCTTCCTTTTCACCCTCTTTCCTTTGACTGGCACTGTTTCCACATGAATGGTAGAAAGGAGAGGGGAGAGGTTGTCTTTACAATATTATATTTATGCACTGAACTGAACAACCAAGCACAAACCCACAAATATCCTGGGATGGGGCTAACAGCCCAAGTGGGAAAAAATGGAAGTTGAGAGGAAAGAAATGAGAATGGGTTCTGTAATGGTGGGAGTCATCATTTAAAAAAAAAGTTACATACCACCCACAGTCTGAGAATTGGGGTGGGAAGGAAGGAGGAGAGAAGGATGTGATCTATTCCCAATTCACTTCTGACATCATTCCATTTTATTTGGCAGCTACTAGAGGACCACGTTCAACTTCATCCCCAGCAATCTATGAAGGAGTAAATAAATATAATTGAAACCATAATATGCAAAGCACCGTATTATATATATATATATGTATATATGTGTATATATATGTATATATATATATGGTCTCATTTAATCCTCACAACAACCTCATCAGTGACGTGCTACTGTTGTTATTTCTGTTTTACAGATGAGGAAACTGAGTCTGAGAGAGATGAGGTGACTTGCCCAAGGTCATCTCAATAATGTCAGGGTCAGGGTTCAAACTCAAACTCAGGTCTTCCTGACACCAGGTGCACTGCTTTATCTGCTACACAACCTAGTTGTCTCTGTTGAAATATAAACTCTGCCTACTTAAAAAAAATAAAATAGTGAAAGCTCACATATTACTTTGAAAAAACAAAATCAGTGTATCTTCCTTCTTAAGGTATTTTAATTTTTATTCTAAAATCTAGCTCCGTCATTTGAACATCATTTTCTAGAGAAGCATGCTTTCACATGAGCTGCCCTAGCTTAACAGAGCCCTCTTTCCTTCACAACTGGGAAGCTGGGTAGCAGACAGATCAGGTTCACAAGGGAGCTTTTTTTTATATATCTGTATCTCCTATCAGAGAGGCCTGTTGTCTGTGTAGTGGGGAAAATGGAACTCTGTAGGGCATGAATATGGAAGAGATTGAGATGTGAGTGGCCCTTGGCATCGCACAGGAGAAATTGCCCTGGGATGCTCCCTCAAACACTAGAGATACAGGAAACAGCTGGTTTCAGGGACAGCTGACTACAATGAGACTTCTGCATTGGGAATTGGTCTGGTCTATTTTACTGGTATGTACTTGGTGTAAGACAGTGTAATGAGAGTCAGTAGAAAAGCTACAGGGACATTTTTACTTAGAATGGAAGGCCAAGCTCTGCTATTGTGCTTATGGTGTTTAAAAAAGCCTGGGTCTTCTTGCCCTGGGCTCTCATGGTAGGCAGTGATGGTGGCTGTGTTGGTCCCGGGATGCAGCTTGTGCTGCTTCAGTGTGCACTTGATTTGGGGAAGTGAGTTACAGGATTCAGTGCAGGAAGGGATCTTTCAGCTTGTCTAGTCCAACTTTCTTATCTGACAGAGGAAACATCTGTACTCGGCGGTTAGCTATGGCCTAAACTGAACCAGATGAGCCTACTCCCAATTTCCTATCCCTCGAGAAGAAAGCCTAGTAGTCAGCTTTGTAACACCTGGGACATGAAAGGCCTGCCCTAGGTCCCCACTGAGAAACCCAGGAAATGGGCCTTATTAAAAAGCCTTCACTCTCCCAGCTCCAAGCTCAATGACCACATACTGTTGAAAAAATAAAACTTCTAACAACAATAAATGGGAGCCCCATTTAATTCAGTCTAATTAAACAAAGCACTCATTTATAAAGTACCTTCTATGTGCAAGTTACTGTGCCAGATGTTGGAGATAAAAAGACAAAAACAAAATGGCCCTTGACTCAAGTAGCTTACATTGTACTAGGAAGACCTAACATATGCACAAAAGTAAATGTGAAGTAATTTCCAAAGGGAATAGGCATTAATACCTTTTTATTAACTGGGAGTGTCAAGAAAAGCCTCAGGTACTTACCTAGCTGATTCTTGACAGAGCAAGTGGTAGAGATAAGGAGAGAGTATATGCCAGACATACAGGTTACATGGAGAGCATATACAAATGCAGACAGACAATAAATAGAAAAGAACTGGGAGACCTAATTTCTGTTTAGAGTATAAATAGAATCCAGTCTGGGTGAGCTTTTGTCTGGGGGAGGAACCCCTGTCTTTGGTTCCCTCCATTAGAGTTTAGGGTAATTCAGCTTATGAAGGAGAAAACTATCCAAAGAGGTCCCGAAATAAATGACTTCCTCTTTCCAGATGCCTTAAGACTGCTGAGTCTCATGATTAATCCACTTTTTCAGCAGGAAGAGTTGAAGACTTTTAGCCTACCTCCTCATTAAACTGTCCACTAACAGGGTTGAGTTTCCCTTGTCAAGGGAGTTCCCTATCAGAAGGGATTTAAGGTGTTTCATCGTCTCCCTTGGAGTCTTTGGTTACTCAGGGAAACCACTGAGCCTCAATTCACTGATTGCCAGCTAGACTAATTAATAAATTGATTATTAATTACCCAGAAACTTTGTCTCTTGGGGTTTTCATTTGTTACAGTTCTCTTCAAAACCGAAGGACAAACAATAGTCAGGCTGTTTCTAAGGAGGAGAGGGTCTATGTGTTAGACAAACCTGTCAGGGAAGTTCATGGTGCAATAGGAGGGTTTCGTGAGGGATATTAAGGCAAGGTTTGTGAGGAGGCTCACTGGAAGCTGTCAACCTAAGGATACTGCTAAAGCCAGTCTCTGGGGTTATTTGGGGGAGATAATTTTGTCAATTTCCCCCCACAACCTATAGATCCAGGTTTTAGATACAGACTTACACTCTGCCCCACTGGAAAACCAGGTTACAAAATGTCTTGATATTTCATCTTGTTGATATAAGAATACCATGAAAAATTACTCTACCCTCTTTTAGCAGGGAGAAAAAAACTGAACTTTTAGAAAGAATCCAAGTCAATGTTATGATAAGTCCCAGGGGCAAGGAGTCATTCTTCAAGAAAAAATTAAAGACCCTGATCCCAATGACCGTGGGTTTGGTTGACCTCACCTCTACAGAAGGAATAAAACTAAATAGATGAATTGGTTATGAAAAAGGAGGCCCTTGATTTAGTACTTCTATAGCATTATTTATATACTATTTTAAAAGAACTTGTCTCCAGTAAATTCAGGTAGGAAACTGTCAGGCCCTTTCCTGAGAATATGTCTAGAACACCTAAGGAGAGCTATAAGCTTCTGGAAGACCCAGAAAAGCATCTAGCTAGCAGTATCTCATCTGTGGGATTACTGACACAGAGCAGTGCTTAGAACAAGTACCTGGGCTGCAAAGTAGTCCTCTAGTTGGGAGAAATGGGCCCATATGAGGATCTAAGGAAGTAGAAGCCAAAAAGCCAGACCAAGTTTGCATCAGAGAAGAAGTATATAATATAGTGAATAGTACTGGACTTAGAGTTAGGACTTCCAATCCGGCCTCAGACACTTCTTATCTGTGAGACTCTGGGCAAGTCACTTAACTTTTCTGATCCTTGGTTTCCCTATCAGTAAAATGCAAATCAAAATAACACCTATCTCACAAAATTAATGTAAGGACCAACTGAGATGTTTGCAAAGCACTTTGAAATGCAATACCTGTCATACAGTGGACTTTAATAAATGCTTATTAAGTTGAATCATGTTTTCTATGGAGCACCAAAATGTAGTACATAGATGCAGAAATTGGAAACTGGTGCCAGGCATGGAGATTTAAGTTTAAATCAGGAATCAGGATGGAGAAAGTACCAAGTTGATGACCACCTATCTAGAAGCCTGTCTCCTCAGAAATCTGACCTTTTATGGTAACTGTATGCATTTCCTGCCCATGCCTTGCGGCAACATGTTAGGGTAGTCCTAGGCCAGATCTGCTGTGCCTCCTCCTATCTCTTCCATCTCACTATACCCAAGAAGATAGAGTTATGTGGCCCTGGAAGCATAGAACATTATATGGGCCCCTAATGCTGGGGCCAGGGACAGTGTACCTTAGCTTTCTGGATGGTGACTCACAGGACTCATGGTGACTCATATGGTAGGTAATCCAAAATTGACTTATATTTTTGGAGCATGCAGCACTCAAGATCAGGTTGTACCAGGGAGGGTATACTCTTAAGCATTTGAGAGCAGCTCATGTTGCTAATGATCATTGTGTTGGATTAGCTAATGCCAGTCAAGGGGCTGAAATATTCATCAGGCCATTGGCAATAGTCTGGAACTATAAGTGGCTTTGAAAATCTGGAAAGGAAGGTATTGGATTATTGATATTGCTAATGTCAGATGGTTATATAAGATGCTGCCATTACCAATTTAAGATAGATCTCTCATATCAATCTTCTGCGTTCATAACAACCTCTACCATAACTCAGTCTTTTACTACTTCTCATCTGCACTCTTGGCATAGTCTTTTCACTGTACTTCCTGCTTTCAGTCTCTTCCCTTTCCAATTTGCTTACTTCCCTGCTCTGTACTAATGTGTTGGGGGTGGGGGTGGGGGTAGAGAGGTATCATAGGTCATCTGGCCTAATAACCACATTGATATTATAAGACACAAATCTGACCATGCCACTCCTCTACTCAAAAGTTTTTAATGATTGCCTATTGCTTCTAGCATAGAATACAAAATCCTCAGCCTGGCATTTAAGTTCTTCCACAGTCTGGTTCCCACCTACCTTTTCAGTCTTATTTTGTGTAATCTCCCTTTATATACTCTCTTTTTCAGCCTTACTAGACTACTAGCTGTTTCACCCAACTAATTATTATGTGCTCTGAGGGCTAGGAGAATCTCATCAGTCAGCCATGCTCTTCAGAGGCTGGCTGAACCTTTCAGGGGTTGGGCCTTAACAGAAATAGAAAGAAAAGGGTATATCACAAATTAATAATTTGTTATTAATATAATAGTATAAAATTAATTTCTCTCAGGACCAATGACATCACAGGATGATATTTGTGCATGAATTGGAATTAAGTGAGACAGAGTTGCACAAAGTCATCGGCCTCAAAAGTCAAGATGACTAGTGATGGGCCTGGGACGCAGTGGATGACCCTGGTGTCTTTGATGTTTGACCAAGCTCTAAGTGCTCCACAGCACCTGCTTCAGTCACCCTCATGGCTGTTGGAACAAACTGTTCTCATGCACCGATTCCACAGAGGGAAGTCTTCACATGCTTGGGGCAGACACCCCCCTAACTTGCCAATGGGTTTTTGGCCCATTTGCTGCGATGGTGTACCAGGTGTGGCCACTGCACAGGTAAGAGTTGGGTGAAGGTGGACACTGAAGGTGGATGAGCAGCCCTCACACCAGAGGCGCTGGTCCTCCTTGACCACCCATATACCCCAAACAGCCCTGATTGAAGGCATGCTGACTCCATCTTGTTCTATGTCAGTCATAAATGACTCTATTGAACTACAAGACCAGATGTGGTAGTTAGTGTTTTCTGTGTCTCCTTTCCTCCTCTTATTGGTATAAAAAGACAGGTGCTGAAAGTGGAGGATACCAGAGTCCCTGTCTGGCCTGATGGGCAGTTTTCTTTGATTTCTTGAAACTAGTGTTCCTACTT
Source organism: Trichosurus vulpecula (assembly GCF_011100635.1). Classification (NCBI taxonomy): domain Eukaryota; kingdom Metazoa; phylum Chordata; class Mammalia; order Diprotodontia; family Phalangeridae; genus Trichosurus; species Trichosurus vulpecula. The sequence goes on along the minus strand of NC_050574.1, from coordinate 102,579,508 downwards.
TATTTACCAGGGACAGCTACATGGCACAATGTATCTAGAGCACCAGGTCTGAGGTCAGGAAGACTCATCTTCCTGAGTGCAAATCTGGCCTCAGACACTTACTACCTATGTAGTCATAGGCAAGTCACATTGCCCTGTTTGCCTCAGTTTCCTCATCTGTGAAATAAACTGGAGAAGGAAATGGCAAACTGTATTGGCAATCAAAATGGGCCCTTAGCACTTAATTCAACCAAGTGCCCTTGAAGAATTTGGCCTTTATTTCCTTGATTAAATTAGGAGCCCTTGACGACCTCCTTGCCTCAAGGGAAAACCTAGTTTACACGGTTTGAGTGACAATGTTTGTGACATCAGGGGCTTTTAGACCATGTGGGTTTAAGTCGCATTTTTGTGATGATTTTAGGTCACATGGGTGAGTCGCATATGTGACTCACCCTTGACCTTGAAAAAGATATAAAACCAGAGGTTGGCTTTCTGTTTTTCAGAGCTCTGACCCACAGCAGGAGTGCCACGTGACTCTGGGCCAGCCATTGTTATGAGCTCCCTGGCTGAACTCAGATGTTGGTAACTATGAATTGTATTTGGTCTGTCTGTTAATGTTTGTAACTTGCTTGTATTTGCTCTGAAGTTCAGGGTGCTGGCTTTTCCCCCTGAACTAAGTGAATGATATTTGTATGCTAGATTAAAGTAAGATTGTTAACCCCTTAATGTTGCTTTCCTTAGTAAAGCAGATCAAAAGGACCTGGGCTTGCAGCGTTCTGTGAGCTGGTTGTTGTTGGTTTTACACCCCCACAGCAGCTGCTAGCCGGATTGTTGAAACACAAACCACTCTAGTATCTTTGCTGAGAAAATTTCAAATGAGGTCATGAATAGTTGGACATAACTGAACAACAATACCAAAAAGTTACTTACCACGTAATTTAAGTAATAGTTTATTTCAAAATTGTTATTAGTTGGTTGGTAAATAAAAATGTATTAAGTGCCACGTATGTGCCAGGTACTTTGTTACTGATAAAGTTGCTTATATTTTTTTCATTGGTGGTCTGGATAATCCTTCCTCCACCCACTTCCACCTCCTCTGCACCTGGGCTATTGCCCAATATCTCATATTAACACCTTCCACTTAGTCTTAGGTTTCTAAGGAGTACTTCCTTCTCTCTTTCCAATTGTCTTTTCACATCCTGTCTTCCTCCATTGAAGCAAAATGTCCAATGGTTGCTTCTGAAAAGATTTCTAAAAAAGGGGGGGGTGTGAAGGTAGAGAAGCAAAGCCAGCATCAATCCTGCCCTGAGAGTAATTTCTGCATAGTCCACCCACATAAAATGAGGAACTTGGAACAGGTGATATCTAAGGTTCCTTCCAGCATTAAATCCCTGATCCTATGACCTTTAGGTTACTTTGTAAAGCTGGGCCTCAGACAAGAAATCTGGTTACCCTCTTGGTGAACAGCGCACCTCAGCAATTCATGAAAAAGTAGTCATCTAACCTCAGAAAATCCACTGCAAGCAAGAGTGACTTTCAAGGGATCATTCTGACAAAGAATAGAAATTGCTTCTGGCCTTCATTTTGTAGACATTATGGTTTCTCTTGTAAGGATTATACTTCTAGTCTGATAATCCTCTCTCTGGCATTCAAAGTCCTTCATAACCTAGACCCCTCCTTCCCCCTGCACCTTTCCAGTCTTCTTACCCCTTATACCTCCTTTAACATGTACATACTCTCCGATCCAGTTCCACCTGCCTCCTGGCTGTTGTAAGAACAAGGCACTCCTCTCATTTCTGGGCATTTTCTCTGACTGTCTCCCACACCTAGAATCCTCTCCCTCCTCAATTCTGCCTCCTGGCTTCCCTGGATTCCCTCAAGTCCCAAATAAAATACCTCCTTCTACAGAAAGCCTCTCTCAAATCCTCTTAATTCTAGTGCCTTCCCTTTATTAATGATTTCTATTTATCCTGTAAATATCTTGTTTGTATATATTTATTTGTATATTGTCTCCCCCATTAGACTGTGAGCTCCTTGAGAGCTGGGACTATCTTTTACCATTCTTTATATCCCCATTGCTTAGTACAGTGGGTGCTTAATAAATGCTTATTCACTGACTGATATAAAGAAATTTTAAACATGGCACGGATTAATCAAAACCTCTTCACTGTCAAACTTTCAAGCCCTGGCTTGAATTATTTCCTCCAAGACAAATAAGATATTGAAGGTCTGTTTGCTAATAGGCTTTTATGCTGCATAGTACACAGTGTGAAAAGTCATTGTCTGGCTCCAGAAACATGCTAAACAAAAGAGAGTAATGCTCCTGCTGCTGATCAAAGAGCAGATGAGAAACTAAGAAATATTAAATACTCAGAAACTATACAGAATATTATTTGGGCTGCCCTGCACAGCTGAGGTGCGAGGGAAGAAGACAGCCACCAAAGGAATTTTGAACTGTCTATACAAGCACCTAGACAGTTTAAACGCTGTCCCTTTGCCTGAGTTTTCTCTTCCGGGTGCTGTTACTGTTGTTTGCCTAGAAGCACTTACAATGTGCAAGAAGCTATTGTATTGTTCTAAAAGCAGCAAAAAATAGGGAACTTTTTAGTTTCACACTGTCCTTGCAGGGGAAAACAAACCCTCAGATACAGGTATTCTGTTCCAAAATCAAACCAAGCTCATTCTTAGGGACCAACCCAAAAGGATCATGTTCTCTTTTTGGCTTACTTCCCACCCCCACCCCCCTTTTCAGCATTCCGAGAACACAGGTACATTCTGCACATTCGACTGTCTCTTGAACAATAGGGAGATGGGGAGCAGTCTGTTGCTTCTTTTGAACAGTCCAGCATAAAGGATGATTTATCTTATGTGGTGGTATTCACCTGAGTTTCATTTCCTATGACTGGAAACCAGTCAGATTTCCAGTCACTAGAAACAAACCAGGAGCTCTTTTTGTTCTTGAAACAAGGAACCCATTAGCATGTCTATTTTTTTTTAATAAGGAAGGAGTTATACTCATCACATTTACAACTTTGGTAATCCCTGGATCAATGTGATGAGCACACCCATCCCTGTCAGGTTGGTGGTACAAATGCTGTCATCCCCATGTTACGCATGAAGAAACAGACCCCAAAAGGTTGAGACTTGATCACAGTCACATAGCTAGTAAGTGCTGGAGCCAAGATTTAAATCTACTATTTTCTTTTCTTTTTTTTTTTGGAGGGGGAAAGCAGGGCAATTGGGGTTAAATGACTTGCCCAAGGTCACACAGCTAGTAAGTGTGTCAAGTGTCTGAGGCTGGATTTGAACTCAGGTCCTCCTGACTCCAGGTCGAATCTACTATTTTCAAACATGAAAACTGCAACAGGAGGATGAAAAAGAGAAATTCTAGAAACCTAATCTAGCTCCATGATTCCAAAATGAGACAATACCGTATAACGTTTAGCACAACTGGCATTTAGTAGGTGCTAAATAAATGTTTGTTCCCTTCCTTCCATTTATCTGATGAACCAGTCTCACTTTTGTTGCTCTTTCTGAGCTAAAGTTTATGTTAAGTAAATGATTCATTAGTTACTTTTTGAATACTTTTTATCTATTGTGTAATCACAAATCTTCATCTTCCACTTAAACTTTGTAAGTGTTTTTCTGTTGTCCAATAATACTTTAGGTGAGTTTTTTATCTCAAAAAAAATTTAAATCAGAATTAAAATTCCTTCATAAATCATTTCTTTTTACAATAGCTAGCCATCATTCTTCTTTTAAACATCCACGATATAGCACTTGTAACCTATAGCTGCCTCTCTCCTATCATCTAGCAGCTGATTTTCTTTTTTTTTTTTTATTCTGAACTTTAATAACCGGTAAAATGAGTATTTCTATGTACATTGTGGAAGAAAAGGAGAGGATTATATATGAAATTTCAAATCTTTATTATGCAGAATTTTATTTTCTTATTGGTACATGTGTGCGAGTTATGTCAATATAAAGATGGTTGGCTCAGCTCCCATGTTCAAGAGATGGATTTCTAATCTGGTATCTGACCCATCCTCCTCCAAGAAAGACTGATTTCTGCTTTTGTGAGGAAGGCTGTTGTTGTTTAGCCACGTCCATTTCCTAATGAGCTCATTCGGCATTTTCTTGGCAAAGATCCTGGAGTGGTTTACCATTTCCTTCTCCAGCTCATTTTACAGATGCAGAAACTGAGGCAAGCAGGGCTAATCACTTGCCCAGAGTTACATAGCTAGTAAGTATCTGAGGCTAGATTAGAAGTCATGAAGATGAGTCTTCCTGACTCCAAGCCCAGTGCTCTATCCGCTGTGTCACCTAGCTGTCCTGGAGGAAAGCTATGTCTAGCCATTTGATTTTCCCTCACCTATCTCCAAGAGGGGTATGTAACAGCAAGCACCCTAGCATCCCCAGGACGGTCTGCTAGCGCAGGTTCTTTAATCTGCTTTTAAAGGAAAGCAATTTTAAAGCGGTCAACAATCTTCTTTAATTACATTCACTAGTTCAGGGGAATGATCAGCACCCTGAATGTCAGAGAAAATACAAGAAGAGAAATTAGACCAACAGATAGGGCTCTGAATGCCTGAATCAAAGCACTATTGCTATACATTTTACATACACCACTGGATTGGAGAGCCTTTACATATGAGCAGTTGTTTGGGTGGGGGAGGAGTCTGAACAAGTCTCAACAAGGGAATCACAAGGTCCTTCTCATAAGTGAACCCCCAAAGCAAAATACCAACTCAGAGTATATACACTCTTCTCAGAGCCAGAAGTCATCACAACCCTTGTGACTCGGTGCCTAATCGACTTAGTACCAAAAGGTGTGAAAGCCTTCCTACAAGCAAGCCTCCCCAAGCAAGCTCCTCCTTAGCAAGCTTGCTCCCCCAATGGGCTCTAGATGTGTCACAGCTGTGAGCTGGAACAGAGTTCAAAGCAGCAAGCCTATTAATGGACAGGAAAGATCTTTCTAATCCATTAACATTACAGGGTATTAGGCTGGAAGTGTGTTTATCCACTAACCCTCAATTATTGGTAGTCTAAGGATGTAATACTTTGGGATTGAATATAAACACCAGTTTTCCTGATTGTTCTTAAAGAGCTTATATACATATATACATATGTGTGTGTGTAATTTTATATATATATATATATATTATATATATGTATATATATAATATATATATCTTATTACCTACCACCAAGCTTAACTCCCTCCCACAGAACAGTGATTACATGAAATACCATCATGAATAGTGAGTATTTCCCTTTATCAAGGTTAACAGCAAACAGAAATTGGGGATATACAGATTAGAATAAACCAAAGTACACACAACAGTAAAGAAGATCATTAGCTGGGAGTGAGAATATGATCTCAATTCTATCGAGGAAAGAGAGAATGATCTCACTGAGGGGAATCTGCTTTTAGATGTCTGTAGGGTTACAAGGGCTTGAAATGAAGGGAGCTGTTGAGGGCTGGCTTCTTACAGTCTACAGGCCCAGGGAGGTATCCTATTTTCCATTCAAAAGTCCAAGTTTGCCTCTCTTGGCCAACTTCTCTCATAAACTTTCTCTGCATCACTTAAAATACATTCAAAACATGAAGGAATGCCATAAGCAAAGGAGTGGAGACAGAATATGGTTTATTATAGAATATAAACTTTCAGATAAATAGGTGTGGTTAATGGAGAGTGCCAAGATAGAATGCATTCTTTTTTTTATCCTACCCTCTCTGCCATGGATGTCTTTAGGCAGAAAAGCAACTTGTCACAGTGTCTGCTATGTGTTAATTAGCTAATGTTTTTACAGTATGTCAAAGATGTAATGCAATCAATATATAGTATAAATAACTTGAGCTATCTGTATTAATAACTTCAAAACACCTGCACTCACAAAATATGTCCCACTCAATGGACTCTGCTAACTGATATATGGAGCTTCTCTAAAGTTACTCTCACTCTATAAATAAGTAATCAGATTCTAGAAACCAATTCATGGGTATAACTAATATCCAAGTAGTTCCTAGCTTAAGAACCCACAAAAGGAGGGTGTGTGACAAAAATAACAACTCGGGTTTTTTTTGTACTTTCTTCTGGTTCTGCTCACTTCACTCTGAATTAGTTCTTAAAGTCTTCTAGGTTTCTATGAAATCTTCTTTCTTCTTTTCTTACTGCACAATAGTGTTCCATTATATTCATGTATCTTTGTTTAGATAGTTCCCAACTGATAGGATTCCCAAAATTTCTAATTCTTTGTTATTACTACTACTATGAAAAATAAATGTTTGATAATTGAAAAAACCCATTTTATTAAAAAAAGGATGTCTGTGACTTAAAAGGGCAGACTTTTTGCAATGTTTTACTTGAGCACAGTATATTAAATGGGCTGAACCAACTGATTAGTTTGAGGTAATTATCTGACTGTGAAACCTTTTTCCTTGAATAAAAACAGCAGTAGGAGGAAGAAGGGAGGGAAGAATACTGCTTGGTTTTTCCCTATTCCAGTTGGAAATTTTAAACCACATAATTTTATTTAAAACCACAAAAACTTTTTTATAATGTTCTCCTTTCTCTGTTACCCACAGACCTTATGTGAAAAAGCTGCACATGGATGATCTGAATTGTCCAGCTGGTTTTTGCCTCAGCCTTCAATCCCAACATCACTTCCTTCTTAATGAATGAAGCAAACATCTTTTTTTTTTTAACCGCTTCTTACACTTAGCTTTCTTGGGTAATGTCTTTCAAGAGATAATATTTTATTTTTTTTAAAGGGCCATGCATGCCTTTGCAGGTAGATCAGGTCTGCAATTTATTTGGAACAAAATGCAAAAAAAGGACAAAATATTACAAATGCTACTACTCTGGAACTCTAAAAGAGAATGATGGAGGGAGAGGAAGCTCCATTAAATAAAAGATCAGTTTTCAGGCAGCATATCTCAATGGAAAGGTCATTGGGTTTTATCTTTGAATCCTTTGAATCCATTTAATTAGCTTTGTGACCTTAGCCAAGTCACTTAACCTCTCTGGGATTCAGTTTCTTTATCTGTAAAATGAAGAGTCTGGATTAAATTAGCTCCAACATCTCTTTAAACCCCATGATCTTCTGAAAGCCTGTTAATTTATGGGTGAGGGGTGGCAGGGAGAAATCTGCTTAGGTTTAGCTGAGAGAGAATTTCAGTACAGATTTTAGATTTAGATTAAGATTTAGAATGGATGACAAGTGACATTATCATTCAGATTCTTCCAATAGATAAATCACTTCCTGAGAGTCATAGCTTAGTGGGTGGTTTTTCCTGTACAAAGATGGTGATGATCATGCCTCACCAAAGATCAGATTCTTAAGGTTGCTTTTTCCAGTTCATATCTTAACATAGAATTTTTCTCAAACAACTCTGTGTGGTAAGTGGTTATATATTCTTTTACCGATATGACAAATAAGGAGACTGAGCCTTCAGGAGAGGGAGCAACTTGCCTGAGGTCACCCCCCACCCCGAGTAAATGACTCAGCCAGGCCTCAAACTCAGGTCTTCTGCCCCCAAGTCTAGAGTTCTCTCTTTGCTGGGAGGCAGTTTAGTTGAACAGAAAGAATACTGCTTCTGGAGTTGGAGGATCTGGGTTCAAATTCCACCTATGATACTAGTCCTGTGACCTTGTAATTCTATTTCCTCATCTGTAATATAAAGAGGTTGGACTAGACAACCTATAAGCAGTGGTGTACTGGTAAATGTTTAACAATCAGTTCTCTAGGGGAAAAATAGAGCATGTTCAATACACTTCTAAGTTTAATCTTCATTATTAACATTCTTCATGACTTTTTAAAGTCTAGAAATAAACAAACAAAATCAATAAATTGTGCCCCGATTTGTCAAATTCTGACACACAAATAGTCACGCTGGAAATTTAACAATCAGCTTTCATGATTTCCATATAAGCCAATGCCAGCATACCACTGTCTGTAAGGTCCCTGCTAGTTCTAATTCTGTGACCGTGCTGCCATCACTGGTGTATAGATTACCATTCTGGCAATCTGGAAGGCTGACTGAGGCCTGGCTGAGTCATTTCCGAGTGGTGTGACTTCAGGCAAGTCACCCCCCCCCTCCTGAAGCTTCAGTAACTTCCTGGAAGAGCATACTAGGCACCTGTGGGAATGTAGTGTTTGACACAAGTTAATGTAGATCCTAAAGTTTCCAACTCAATCTCTGGGCAGGTAAGAGAAGTGGTAAAAATATGATGTTAATGCAGTCAATATCTCATTATCGTACAGACCGGTTTCCTTCATACTTTGTTACTTGTCTTCAGCTTCTGTCCCCCACCACGGTCCTTCATTTCTCAGCTATGAGCCACTGATCACAGGAATAACCTTGAAAATTGATACAGTGCTTTAAGGTTTGCAAAGCACTTTACAGACATTATCCCCATTTTGTAGAAGAAGGAAGTGAAGTTAACAGGTTAAGTGACTCATCCAAGGTCACACAGTAAGCATCAAAGGCAGGATTTGAACTCAGGTCTTTCCAATTCCAAATCTATAGCCATTTTCCTAATAATAAGGCAGACTCCCCCAGAAAGTTAGGACCAAAATGGATCAAGCACTATCCGTGTGGTTGGAGACAAAGTAATATTAAAATGGTCTAAAATACTGATAGTAGCCAGTATGAGAAAAAATGGGAGCAAATGGGAACCTTGAACAAAAGCCTGATGCCCTGGAAACATTTGCTTGAAGTGTCATTGCATGTCTCTAGTTGGTTGGTTGGTTGTTGTCCTTCACTCTTGAAGAGGACCAAAGTGATATCACCATGCTAGAGTCAAGTTTCAGCGTGTACAACTGCGGCTGATCAGACCAATGTGAGCACAGAATATTATAGTCCACGTGAACATTTGGGGTTGATTCTCTAAATTTGAGCATCTTGCGTTTCTTTTGAGCTATTTCAATTCTGCTTTGCTCATAGAGCACAGCACCTTCTCTGATGCGGGCATGCCATGCTAAGCAGTCATGTACCAGTGTCTACCATGTCACACAATCAATTCCAAAGTTCTTACTGTGTGACCCTGGGATATCTCTAGTAATATGTTTGGGGCAGCTAGATAGTGCAATGGTCAAAGTGCCAGGCCTGAAGTCAGGAAGACCTGAGTTCAAATCCAGACTCAGACACTTACTAGCTGTGTTACCCTGGGCAAGTGACTTATACCTGTTTGCCTCATTTTCCTCATCTGTAAAATAAACTGGAAATGACAAACCATTCCATTATCTTTGCCAAGAAAACCCCAAATGGGGTCACAAAGAGTCACACACCACTGAACAAAAGTAGTGATATATTTATGTTTCTTGATAAACTTTCAATGATTACTTGATCTGATGCTTAAATTTCGCTTCCTAATTGTGTATTTGTGGATTCCTAGAGGCCCCATGAAAGGTCACATACTTCTAGTGAGTCTGTCACACATTTTGTGCAGCCAGAATAAAGGACAAAGGAATTCAAATTGGATCCAGGGCATAGCTATATTTGCTAGATGAATAGTCTGGATATTCAAGCCTATTTAAATGGAAATTGTACTGATAAAACTTTCTAAACTGGCTCATTTGTACTTAATTTCGAAGATGAATGAATAGCTATTGCTGGTGGTTATAAACTGAGAAAGTCCTTCATTAGGATTATAGGAATGAGTGCTGAAGGGACCTTGGAGACCATCGAATCCAAACCCCTCATTTTACAGTTGTGGAAACTGAGACTCAGGTAAAGTCAGTCAGTCACCAAGCATTTATTATGCCCTTACTGTATTTCAGGCACTGTATTAAGTGCTGAGGATACAAAAAAGGGCAAAAATAGCTACTGCCCTCCTTAAAGAGTGTACATTCTCATGAAGGAGATGTGAAAAACATTGGTTCTTACAAGATACACATACACACAAACACACATACATATGCACACACATACATACATACATACGTATACACACAGAAAGAAGGTGAGAGAGAGAGAAAGAGAGAGAAAGAAAGAGAGAAAGGGAAGGAGGGAGAGAAAGGAACAGAGATAGAAGGAAGGAGAGAGGGAGGGGAGAGGGAAGGAGGGAATGGAGGAAAAATAAAGCATTAGGAGCCAGGAGGACTGAGGAAGGCTTGAAAGAAGCCAGGGAAGCAAAAAGGCAGAGGTAAAAGGACAGAGTGTTCCAGACATGGGCACAAAGTCAGGAGATGGTGACAAATAGGAGGAACTACAAATAGGCCACTGTAGCTGAATCCTAGAGGACATGGAGGGAAGTAGGATATAAGAAAGCTGGAAATGAAACCTGGGAAGATTTGAATGAACTGATGAAGAGTGAAGTGAGTAGAACTAGGAGAAGAATTTATGTGATACAAAAACATTATGACCCATAATCTATGTATTCCTATGACAAGCTATTAATGAGTCTTTTGAGTAGAAAACAATAACAGCAATTTTGTAAAGACAAACAACTTTGAAAGACTTAAGAACTCTAATCAATGCATTGACCAACCAAGACTTCAGAGGTCTAAGGATGAAACATGCTACCCACCTCCTGACAAAGAGGCCATGGACTCAAGATGCAGAATAATACATACATTTTTGGACATGGCCAATGTGAAAATTTGTGATATTTGACTGTGCATACTTGTTCCAAGGGTTTTGTGGTTTTGTTTTTCCAGTGGAGAGGACAAGGGGGAGAAAATAAATGCTTATTAATTGAAAAAAAATCTGGAAATGTAAAACGGGGCCAGGTTGTGAAGAACTTGAAATGCCAGAGAACTTTATATCTGATTCTAGGTGTTATAAGGAGCCACCAATGTTTGTTGAACAGAGGAGTGACATGGGGAAGTGACTTACTTGGGGTTGCATACACAGTAACAGCTAGGTTTGAACCTAGCTGACTTCAGCTACAGCTCTATTTCTACATCAGAATCACCAGTTCCCTGTTGGACCTCAAAGGCAGGTTTTTCATCACTTCCCCTCTGAGGGCCTCATTTTCTGCATCTGTAAAATGGACTAGATGATCTCTAAGGGGGTCACAAGCAGTCAGAAGGGCTGCCCCTTCTCAAGCAGAGGCAGCCTATACCAAGAAAAGCCCTCTTGCCATCACCCTACCTCCTCCCCACTGGTAACCTAGACTTTGGTCACAGGTCCTAGACTTGGGTAGGTGAGCTTTGTTCCAGGCTTGTCTGGGCCAGGCTTTTACACCAGTTCCTGCCTGCTCTCCTCCAAGTAGTCTCATTTATCAACCCCACTCCCTCCCTCTTTCAATAATCCCTCACTCACTGACCTCGGCCATTAGGATATAAGTTCCTTTTTTGATTAAAGGAGCCATCCCTTGACTCACATCTTAAAGAGGCCTATTCATTGAATGGGCATTACCTCACCTAAAGTGAGAACCTGAAAAGACCTTAGCCTGAAAGGGCCAGGGTCTACCATTACATCCTGGACCATCTCCAGTTGTGCTGAATATCTGGCCACTGGACCCAGATGGCTCTGGAGGAGAAAGTGAGGCTGGTGACCTTGCACAGCCCTCCCTCACTCAAATCAAAGTCAACTGCAAATCATGTCATAGTGGCAAAACCAGGAAAATTGGAATCAATTTGGACACAAACATCAGCTCTGCTATTTACTAATAGTGTAAATATAGGCAATTCAGCCTAACCAAATCCAGCAAGCATTTAAGCACCTAGTGTGTTCAAAGCACTGCTAAGAGTTGCTGGGAAATACAAAGTTGTTGTTGTTGAGTTGTTTCAGTCATCTGGCTTTTCATGACCCCATCTGGGGTTTTCTTGGCAAAGATACTGGGGTGGTTTGCCATTTCCTTCTCCAGTTTATTTTACTTATGAGGAAACTGAGGCAAACAGGGTTAAGTGACTCGCCCAGGGTCACATAGGCAGTAAGTGTCTGAAGCCAGATTTGAAATCAGGCAGAGTCTTCCTGATGCCAGGTCAGCACTCTGTCCTGGGTACTGCCTAACTGCCCTCAGGGGATGCAAAGGTATGTCAGGAAAAACTGCTCAGATGGGGGCTTCTGCTAGTTGATACAGCAGGTAAACAGATAATCACGTATATAATTTTAGGAGGAGAGGGGGAAAGAGGACAGAAAACAAGGGGATCAGAAAAGATTTCCCATGGGAGCTGGCACACAAATAAAGCCTTGAGGGAAGTTAGGGATTCTATGAGTCAGAGGTTGGGAGGAAATTCATTCAGACATGAGAAGATAGCCTATGCATAGACAAAGAGATGGGAGATGGAGTGCTGAGTCTGAGAAATACTGAGTAGTCCAGTTTGGTTGGAATGTAAAGTAAATGAAGGGGAGCAGTGGTCAATGAGCCTAAAAAGGTAGGGTGAAATCAGATTGTGAAGGATTTTAAGTCCTAAGAACTTGAATTTTAGCCTAAGGGCTTATCAGGAGCCAGTGGAATTTCTGGAGGGGTTCTTTTCTTTTTTTCGACATTCATTTTTTTTAAATTTTGAGTTCCAAATTCTTTCCCTCTCTCCTGCCACTCCCCTACTCATTGAGAAGGCATATGAGATATACGAATTTGACATGTGACATCATGCAAAATGTTTCCTGATTTGTCGCGTTGCAGAAAACAAAAACAAAACAGTAAGAAAAATAAAGTGAAAAAATATGCTTCGATCTGCACTCAGAGTTCAACATCTCTCTCTCTGGAGGTGGATAGCGTTTTTTATCATGCCTTCTTCAGAATTGTCATTGGATCATTGTATCGATCAGAGTAGCTAAGTCTTTCACAATTGATGATCATTACAATATTGCTGCTATTGTATATAATGTTCCCTTACTTCTGCTCACTTCATTCTGCATCAGTTCATAAAAGTTTCCCAAATTTTTCTGAAACCATCCCCTTTGTCGTTTTTAGCATCACAATAGTATTCCATCACAATCATATCCTACAACTTGTTCATTCCCCAATTGATGGGCATCCCCTCAATCTCCAATTCTTTGCCACCATAAAAAGAACTATAAATATTTTTGTAATTATAACTCCAATGGAGGTTTGCGAGCAGGGAAATTACAAAGCTGGACTTAAGCTTTTGGTGGTTTTTGTTTTGTTTTCGCTTTTGATTTTGCTGCCTATGTGTAGGATGGAATGGAGAGGGGAAGAGACTGGAAGCTGAGACTCCGGCTAGGAAGAAGGCCATTACAATAGTCCAGGCATGAAGTGACAAGGGCCTGAACTAGCTTAGCGGCCAAGTGAATGTGTGACAGAGATGAGAGATGCTGGTCTTTGCCCTGCAAAGGTCACTTACAGTACATGCATCAAGTCTGTGATATTCCATTGACTCCCTGGCCAAAATGGGAACAAAGATGGCCAAAGGCATTACTTGGATTGCTCATTTCAACCCTCTGGGCAGCATATTCAGTTCCATTTGTACAACCCTCTGATAGAAATAAAACTGAACAATGCCTCCTCAAAGGATTTGCTGGAATCAGTGACATTTATTTATTCATCCTTTTTTTTTTAACATTTGGCTAGGTTTATTGTTGTTTGTTGACTTGTTCCTTTTCTGAAACTTGAAAATAAAAGCTTATTTACAAGCTTGCTGTGGTTAGCTATTCTTCATTCATTTTAAACCAAGGTCAGTCAACTGTCTAGGTTTCTTCCATCTAGGGCAAAGGTCTTAATAGATACTCCTAAATTCACTTAGGATGAGCATGATTACGTGAAGGAGAGATCAAACCCTAATGGCTTTGTGAGTATAGTTGTCTCGGTATTTAATAGATACAGTAGAAAGGATACTGGATTTGAAGTTAAAGGACCTGGGTTCAAATCCTTGTTCTTCCATTTACTACTATGACTTTAGGCAAGTCACTTCACAGTTCTGTGCGTCAGCTCCCCCATCTGTAAAATGAAGTGGTTAAATTTGATGACCCCTAAGGTTCTTCCCACCTGGTTACCTGTGATCTTAATGGGTGAATTTAAAATACACAGCAATCTGTCAAATGCCTTGTCATTTTCTCTCGCTGGAAAGTGGTTGGGGGAAATCAATCAGGAATAAGGTAGGAAGGATCATAGGATTTAGAACTGAAATAGACAGACTTCAAAGATCCCAATCCCCCTCATTTTACAAATGAAGAAACAAAGATCTCAAAATAGTATGGGACTTACTTGTCCAAGGTCATGCAAGTCATAAGCTACAGGGCCAGGATTTGGTTCATCCCCAAACCTCTCTTTACCATATGATGCTACCCTGGGACTGTTCAAATTTGGTTTACTTTTTAAAAATCATCAAAATATGATAAGGGGCATTCCCAAAAGCAGTTTGCCAAATACTTTCTGAGATAGAGTCGCATTAAAAGCAATAAACTTGGAGAACTAGCCCTTTGCTAGTTCCTAGTAATATAGGCAATAAGAAAAAAATAAACCCTAATATGTGTTTATAAATTGCTTTGCTAAATGTTTCCTTCATCTATATGTCTTCCAAAAATTACTCCCATAGCAGAAATCTAGGAAACATAAAAATAAAAGATATCAATAAAAATCTATTTTAAAAAAGATTCCCATGTATCACACCTGGTATAGATATTCTTTCAAGGGCTCACAGGAGGTGCTCAATAAATATTGCCTAAATGAATCCTTCCGAATTTAATTAGTATATGGCCCTGGTTGTGACTAGTCTTTTGCACAGCTGTAACTAGGTTACAACATTTGGGCTTTGTAGCTGGGTACTATATTTCCTCCCAGTGGCAGGTGCTCTGGCTGACCATCCCTGGTTCCATCCCAAGGAGACCATTCCTATGGCTTCTTTTTTCTAGAACTCTTTTCCCTAGCTGACATACTCCTATACCTCTTCCAGGTATTGGGGACCATCATCCATGCCTCCAGGATGTGACTTGAGACTTTTTGTGAGAAAGTCTTTTCTTGTCTGCATCTACATCCTTTGTGACTCTTCCCCACCAGCTGAATTTGCCCCAGGAGTAAGAATTCCTCGTTACAGCAGTAACACAGAATTACAGAATAAAGAACCAGCAAGGTCCTTAAATATGGTCTAATCTAGTGGTTCTGTGAGGCAGTGAAAACCAGTTTGACTGATATGGCCACAGCTCATCAGAGATTGGACATTACCTACCCCCTTCTCCACCCCACCCCCACATACTCTCCACCAGCCTCTTACTGGATGACACAGAATTAAGCTGTCTACATAACTATCCCTCATTCCTGAATATTTACCAGACAATTTAAAAAATATCCTCATTTTACTGGTCCCAGCTATATTCCTATGAATATCAGGGCAGTTTCCTAGTGATCTCATGCCAACTCTTTATCTGAAACTCTATGTAAGTCTGAGCACCGAGGAGTTCTGGGCCTTTGACCATAGTACCAAAGCCATTCCATGGTCCCACATCTGAAAGACTCCCCAGTCTGTGCTGCCTTCAGCTGAGGGCAATAGGAGCTATATACCATGCTATTCCCTGTTGGCATCTGTTCTCCTCCCCTTGTGAATAATAATAAAGTTTTCTCAAACAATATCCCTTCAAGTCTCTTCATTCAAATTCTCCAGCATTCCAGGTTCCCAACCTGTGGACCACAAGTCCATGAATGTACATGCATGCCAAGCATTATCACTTTGACAACTATTATCAAGTGGGATCCTGTGAAGTTTTTTTTAATGTTAAAAAGTCTTCTCTTACTCAAAAAGATTAGGAACCAGTGAGCAACCCATCATTTTGACACTCAGAGAAGTCCTTCGTTGAACAAAGCACTATTTAATGCCAAAGTACTACCGGACTACGGAGAATAAGACTTTTATTTTGAAGCTGTTGCACTTCATGTTAACGTTAGGATAGCAGTGAGTTTTGCGAACAGTAAACAGATAGGACCAGGACTAGGCTAGAGAGAATAGAATAAAGGATAAACATTGGAACAGGTAGGGCCTGGGGAAGTCCCTGGAAGCTTGGTGGCCATCTATAGATGAACCAGCATCCTAAAGGCATTCAAATGGTTATAGAAAGGGCACTTCCAAGTAACTAGGAACCAGAATGAGGCAAATGGAATAATAATAATAGTTCGCATTAATGCATTTCTTTGCAATTGACCAAATGCTTTTGTATGATAGTTCCATAAAGCAGATTAAGTAAAATATGATAAATAATATATAACAATTGTATATGCATACGATATTATATGTGTGTATGGACATATACATACACATATGCACATTGTGTCCCAAAATTCTTTAGTGCAATTTTGAAGTTTTTTTTTAATAGTTTAAAACTATGAAGCTAGAGGGACGGCTTCTGGATATGGAATTGTGTGATGGCTTTTGAGCTCTGGCTTTAAGCTTTAATAGCTTAAAACTGCACTAAGACTGTTGACATACCCTGTGTGTCTATGTAGTTCTAGACTTGTGATTTCTTTGGCATAGGAAACTCACTAATGAGGAAATTCCTTCCACCAATAGCTTTCACCTGAAATTCATAGTCTAGAGCAAAGATTAGCATACAACTCCAGTCTTTTTTATACTGTGCACTAAGAATGGTTTTTTGCAATTTAAATAAAAAAAATTTATTTGCCAATATAAAAAGCTTCTAGGCCATACCAAATCAGGAGACTATCCCTATCTGACACATAGGCCATATAGTCCGCTGACTGTTGGTACAGAAAGTTGGTTAGGGCACTATGAAGTTAAATAACTTGCTACTATTCAAATAGCCAATATGTGTCAGAGGCAGGAGTTGAACCAAGCCTTCCTGACACCAAGGCCAGCCCTCTATATACTACAGCACAAATATATATGAGAGACTGGAATAAATGATAAATGTAATAGTAATATATCATTACCCCCATTTTGAGGAAGCCAAAACTCCTAAAGGAAAAGGGACATGCTCAGAGTCATGTGGCTAGCAAGCAGCAGGGCCAGAACTAAAGTTTGGGTCTTTTGGCTCCAAGTCCAGCCCTTTCGTGCCTCTACCATACTGATTCTCTGCTGAGCAGAAGTCAGACCATTAATGAACACCAAACAGCAGGCAAACAAGCAGGGTCCAGAAGGCACAGACTTCAAAGGGTGAGTCCAGTAAGACAATGAGGAACAGAAAATATGCAGGAACCAAAGGAGAAGAACAAAACAAAAGTTAAGAGTCAAAGCAATATTGATAAGACTTTAACAACAGGCCAGAGTAGGCCAGATTCTGATGTAGCCAAGACCTTTTTATATATTTCTTTCTAAGGCCAAAACTAGTCCCACATGCAGACAAGCCATTCATTGCACATGGCTAAAAAAAGGTGGTAAGCAAGCGTTAAAGAAAGATACTAACATTCTGTATCATAGAAGATACAATCAAGGAAATTCTTTGGATGTTTATTGATTTGTCCTCCACCCCATCAACTCAACTGAGCTCCTCAGACAGTCTCTACCTTGCTTCCACCTGCTCTTCTTCTGCTTCCTTGTTCCTTTGTCTTCTCTTGTTGTGAACTCTGTCCTTATTCAAAACAGAGTATACCAATGGAAAGTAACGCGTATCTTAGGATAAGAAATCATAATTCATATTTCTGTCAGACACACCAGAAATAGGCAATAATCAATTGTTCCATAGTTACCAAAATTTTGGTCATCAGAGGTTCCCAGCTAATCATCTTCAAAGTTTTTCTAATTGCTTCTGTAGATCAACATACTTTAGCTATCTCTGCCTTCAGTAAGTCCTTTTCCTATTAGGGACTGAATTCTTGTATGTCCTCTCAGAATAGTCTATGTTTCTTCCCAACTGCTCTTTTCTGAGAGTCTGCTTTCTCAGAGGTTTCCTCAGAACTTTCTATACGTATAAATTGTCCAAATCTTAAAGGGACAGCATCTTACAGCCTCCTCCCAATGAAAAATTTGTAATTCCTGTAAACATTTTAGGAGATGATAGAGGGTCTGCAAACAACACACAAGATATTTCAAATATTTTATAAAAATAACTTATTTAAACCGGCTCAATTTGATTTAAAATTTTCTTCCATCATGACCACAAATATTTATACACAATTGTAAATAGACAACTAAATATATAATATACAACTCATATGTAATAATGCAAATATAGAAAGTATACCTATTATATATATGTATATATGCAATACATGATTAAAATGACAGAACAGCATGTATATCAACATTTTATAAACTGCAAAACATTAGTAACAATAATGAATGACATAAAACAGAGCTGTAGTTATAGACAAAGCACAGTTCATGTACACACACACACACACACACACACACATAAATACTTCATTAAGAATCGCATTTGGTTACGTGAGTAATCACTCCTCTTGTTTGCCTGGTGTTTTTCATGGTACATTGAATGACCAGCTTAATAGTCCGAACACTTTTACCATGACTTTCTGAATGGTTGATTCTTAATATCATGCTATCCTAACTCAGCTTGGAGTTGCCTCTAGATGGTTATAGTTCTCTATAGGTTTACCATATTCCCTCCCTGCAATTGGGGTATTAAGATAAAACAGAGTTGTCTCTGGGCTTTATCCTCCTTCATTATCTGAATTAGTGTTCCTCTTTAAATGAGATATATTTGTTTACATTCTCTGGGAGTAACAATACACAATTTCATCCTCACCAGTTTTGTCCCTTCCTGAGGTCTCTAGCTCTGTCAGTCTTTCAACAATAGATAGATGGGCTCCTTTTCTCTGACTCTAACTCTCTGTCCATGAACCTAACAACTCATGAAGAAGTTCAATTAACTTCCTAATAGGTAATAATAGTTCTAGCAGATTGTCTTTTTAGGACCTTAACCATTCTTTGGGATTATTTTGTAAATTGTCCAGTTACCCAGTTTCTGTACCATATAGTAAGGCATAATCTTCCATCAGCTAGCTGTCTTATGTGTTTCACTCATACCAAGGTTGTTAATCAGAACTCAGTTATCTGTATGAAGATCTCAAAACCAGATGCGGGCACTATGCAAATGTGTATTTCTACTGTATTTTTTTTTTCTCGGCTGAAGCCATGGCTAGGCAATAAGCCTCTTTCGGCTTATCCTTTAGTGGAGACACATTGCTAATAATCTCTCCATCTTTTCTATTATTTTCAGGAACAAAGTATAAGTCAATACCTAAGTGTGGTTGCCTTCCAAATATGAATAAGTATGGGCTAAACATTCTTACGTCATTTCTGGTAGTATTGTAGGCAGGTTCTTGAAATGACAGGTGCTACCTCCACTATAATTTTTGTTCAGATACGTGATCGAGCAGATTGATTGACTGAGATTCTGTGACTTTGTAAATATAATTAAGTATAAAAAGATCAGAGGAAATAGAATTGACTACACTTCTCAGATAGACTAGTTGATAATTACTCTAATCAGACACTGCATGTAGCTTTATGCTAAGTTGCTTACATTGAATTTAGCTCTTAGTTTCTTGGCAGCTAAGGTAAAAAGGGAAGCACGTCAGATTCCATCATTGTCTTAGAGAAGAAAACAGACATTGGTCTCCAGAGACCAACTTTCCTGGAACAAAACTCAGGAAGGAACTTGCTCCGTGCATCTTTGCATAGGGGACATTGGGTCACGTAGGACAAAGATAACACCCACACCCAGGTCAAGGGTCCGCCTCGAGTGGAAACCAAGTAAAGGGCGCTAATAAAAATATGAGATATTTTGGAGAAGCAATAAAAAAATAGAAACTTAGAGGCAGCTCTACAAGTGTGATGAAACCAAGCTGATATTTGTGCTATCCCAAACATGCCCTGTTCTTTTCAACCTCTGTGCCTTCACCCAAGCTGTTGTTAGCCTAACCTGGGATACCTGCCCTTCCTACCTTCTCCATCAAACCAAATCTTTGGTTTTCTTAGAGACAGGGTTCCACCTTCATCTCCTCCTTAAATCCTTTCCTGACTAACCCTCCCTTTTGATGATCTTCTGCTGTTTGAATTCCTACCAAATGTATATTGTATATACTCCGCACATCTACATATCAAAAACTTGCTTGTCAACCACCTTGGGATTATCCTCCAATGTCATCAATTCCTTAAGGAAAGAATACAATTTTTTACATCCCCTATTGTAACTAATGCTGAATAGTAATAGAATCTCAAAAATACATTTTTAAAATATGATACAACAAATATTCACTAAGTGCATCTTCTTGTCCGGCACTTGGGGAAATCTAAAGTTTGGACAAGTTATGGTCCTTGCCCTCAAAGAGCTTATTTAATAGGAGGATAACTCCTAATATAACATAGCTATATCGTACATCATACATATACATATTTATTTTTTTCATTTTATTTTATAACAAGCATTTATTTTCTCACCCTCCCACTCCCCACATCAACTTAGAAGAAAAAAGAAAAAAACCTCATGTAATAAGCATAGTCAAGCAAAATAAATGTCCACATTGCTCATGTCCAAAAATGTGTATCTCTTCCTGCATCCCCAATCTATAGCCTCTCCATTAGGAGGTAGGGGATATAGTTCATCATCAGTCCTCTGGAATCCTTGTGGGTCACTGCATTAATAAGAGATCCACAGTCTTACAGAATTGTATGTCTTTCTAGTGTTGTTATCATATAAATTATCTTCTTGGTTCTGTTCACTTTACTCAGCAACAGTTCATACAGGGCTTCCCAGGTTTCTCCGAATTAATTCCTTTCATTATTTCTAAACAGTCCAATACTATCCCATTACATTTGTAACAGGGCTTCGTACATGCCCAGCTCACCAAAGCTGAAGGGACCTGATTCTGAAAGAAGACCTTCTGTGTTTCCCTGCCACATGGAAGGGTGGAAGCAAATTCTTTGAATTGGATGTGTAGCCAGAACAGGATGTGTCTTTAACATGACCAGATGGGGATAACCTTGCACTCTTTCCAGCTGGGTCCAAAGGGGTGAAGGTTCTGTTCACCTTCTCCAGAGGTACCATGAACTGAGTTCTATTAACCAAAAGTCTACCTTCTCCTTCCTTTCTTTTAGACCCCATGGCCCCAAGAATCTAGCTTGGGGTTTTGATGTCTTTCATTTTGTTCTTTTCTGTTTCAGCATAGGAGGTGGAATCAGACTTGAGCCAGGGTAACCATGGAGGCAGGATTCCAGGCTGGATATTGCAGCCAGACTAGAAGGGAATCCCTAAGAAGCCAGAGTGCCCAGGACTCCAGGCCAAGGTGGGGGGACTTTTGGGCTTGGAACTTGGCGGGACTGTGCTATATGTGAACTGAGTTAAGGAGTAAACCTAATCCCCTTCCCCTGCCCAGAAACTGAGGTGGTACAAAGAAAGCTCATGCCTCTCCAGATATTGGGGGAGGGGGTAATGATTGTATATTTATTCTTGCAATATCTTTAAAATAAATATTTTTTTGTAAAATATAATCTAAGTGGTTAAATGGAATCAAGGTGCAGGGGATCCCTAAAACACAGCAAACACAATCAGTGGGAGCTGGGGCCAACAACAGAGACTAGACAAGTCCCCCTCTCCCCAAGCACCATGAAGGGTACCAGAGAACCCTGAAGGAGAGGTAAAATGTAACCCATCTGGCTTTCAGACAGTGGGGGGGGGGAGAGGCAGGTAGTCACTGTTACACATTCATATACCATAATTTATTCAGACATTCCCCAACTGAAGGGCATCCCCTTACTTTCCAGTTCTTTGCTACCACAAAAAAGAACTACTATTAATATATTTGCACGTACTGGTATTTCCCTCTTTCAGTAGTCTCTGTTGTATAGACATGGTAAAGATATTACTGGGTAAAATGGTATTTCACAGTTTGGTGACTTCTGGGGGATTAGTTCCCAATTGTTTTCCAGAATGGCTCTGCCATTTTATAGTTCCATAAACAATGAGCTAATGCGCCTGTTTTCCCTTCAAAATGTCATTTTCCTTTTTTATCAACCTTGCAACTCTGATGGATATGAGGTGGTATTGAAGAGTTGGTTTAATTTACTATTTTCTAATTATTAGGTATTTGCAGCATCTTTTCATGTAACTGTTAAGAGCTTGGATGTCTTCTTTTGAGAATGGCCTATTCATGTTCTGCCTGTTCATATCAACTGAGGAATGACTCTTATTCTTGTTTGTTTCCTTGTTTTATGTTATAGGAATTTTATTTCATAACTTGAAAAAACAGCCTAGTGTTTTCCCCTAGCTTTTAGTCTGCTTTCCCACAATGTTCTTTTTTTTAAAAAAAAACTTTATTTTTAACATTCATATTTTAATTTTGAGTTCCAAATTCTCTCTCTTTCTCCAAGCTGTCCTCCACTCATTAAGAAGGCTAGCAATATGATACCCATTATACAGGGTGTTCCTAAAGTCTGGACACATAGGAAAAATGCATATTTTCAAGAAATGAAATGAATGAAATTTTCAACATTTTATTTAATTGGAATATTAACAAATAACATCTTCAATATGATTTCCATCATTTATGATGCAAAAATTGATATGCTCTGCAAGATTCACATGAACTCAATGCAATAACTCCACATGCCGTCAATTTTAGCATAGTCACATATTATGCATTCAATCAAGTGTGTTGCAGCTGTTATTTTCATTGAGTACCCCTTCTCCTTTAGCATACCCCAGGAAAAGAAGTCAATGGTGCTAAGGTCTGTTAATATTCAAAATATTTCAAAATGTGCAATTTTGTCTATGTGTCTAACACCCTGTACATGTTAATCATGCAAAACATATTTCCACATTAGCTATATTACAAAAAAAAAGCAAGAAAAATATGCATCAATCTTTACTCGAGTTCATCAGTTCTCTCTCTGGAGGTAGACAGAATTTTTCATCATGAGTCCTTTGGAATTGTCATAGAACATTGTATTGATTAGAGTGGCTAAGTTTTTTCACAGTTGATTACAGTATTGCTATTGCTGTGCCCAATGTTCCCCTGGTTCTCCTCGCTTTGCTTTGTATCAGTTCATATAAGTCTTCCTAAGTTTTTCTGAAACCATTCCCTTTGCCATTTCTAATAGCACAACTGTATTCCATCACAATCACATACCACAATTGTTCACAAATGGCTTTTATTCTTATAAATTTGAATTTGTTCTTTATGTATCTTGGAAATAAGACTTTTATCAGAGAGAATTATTGTAAAGATTTCTGCACTTTTAACTGTTTCCCTTCTCATTTGAACTGCATTAGTTTTGTTTTTCTAAAACTCTTCAATTTTATATAATCAAAATTGTCCATTTTGTCTTCTATAAATCTCTCTGTCCCTTGTTTGGCATGTGAGATACATACACATGTGGACATTGGCTGCACTACATGCACACATACACACATATTGTGTGTGTGTATATATATATATGCACATATAAATATTTATATACCTAATATCTATATATGTATATATACCTTTATATACATATATGTGTGTGTATGTTTATATATGTGTATATGTATATATGTGTGTGTATCAGAATTACAAAACAAAGTGCTTTGAGAAATATGAAAGTTCATTACCAGCCAGTGATTAGAGAAGATATCATGGTGATTAAATTTGAATTGAGCTATGGTATAGTGAAAAGAGCCCTGACTCTGTGATCACTTGACACGAATTTGAATACTGATGCTGACATTACCTATGTGACTTTGGGCAAGTCACTACAACTCCCTAGGCCTCAGTACCCTCAGCTGTAAAGTGAGGGGGGGATGACACCTGTAATCTCTTCCAACTCTAGATATAGAACTATGGTTTCATGAATTCAACAGGAGAAGACAGGAAGGAAAGAAAGTCGATAAACATTTATTAAGTATCTACTGTGTGCCAGGCATTATTCTAAACACTTCTCATATGGAGAATGGTTTGATCAAGGCAGGGAGGCATGAGTTCAGAGGGCAGAAAGTGGTCAAGTTCAGCTGGCATATAGTGTTTGTTGGATGTAAGCTCCAGAAAAGCAGAGACTTTTTTTTTTTAAAAAGTCATTTTTATACCCCCAGCACTGTGCCTTGCACATTGGAGATAATAAGTGCTTCATGGATTGGATTAAATAAAGAGGAGTTATATGACATAAGGCTGCAAAGGCAGGGTAGTGTTAAGTTCTGAAGGGCCTTGAGTTCTGGGCAGAAGAATTTGCACTTTATTTAATAGTCATTGGGAAACCACTGACAATTAGTGAGCTGGGGAGCAGCCTGACTAGATCTACCCGTAAAACAAATTCTGAAGTGAAGTACATTGATTCTGACTTTGGGAAGATTTAGAGTACTGCAAGCAAAGACCTCAATTGCCTTCACCAGTAACAATGAAGGATTCAGCTCTCTGAGAATGGAAGGGGTTGTTGAACTGGACTGGTGACCCTGTTTTATTGATGTTGTAACACATTCCTATCCATGAGAAGAGAATTAAATTATTGTCATAGGATCCTAAAACTAGATCTGGAAGGATCGCAAAGGCTATATAGTCCTGCCCCTTCATTTTACAGATGAGAGGACTGGGGCTCAGGGAGGTCAAGTGATTTGCCCACAGTCACAAAGATAGTAAGTATCAAAGGTGGAACTTGAACTGAAATCTTCTGATTCCAGAAGCAAGTTTTTTTTTTTTTTAATTCAGGTCTTGCATTAAGACATCACTCCTTTGTACTAAGTTAGTAAAGGTAATAGTGAAGGTAGCAGTAAACTGGAAACAGAGATGGACAATGGAGGCAGCCTTAAACTCCCAGGGGATGACTTCCTCCTGCCCTATAAACTGGAAGATTCAGTCAACTTCTGTATGAACAACTTCTGTATGACCTATTGGTTACAGCAAATGAAGAAATTTTGAATGCTGTGGATAAGTTCACTTACCTTGGCAGTATACGCTCCAGGGCTATCCACATAGATGGTAAGGTTGATGACGCATGTCTTAGCAGAGCTAGCTCAGCATTTGGGAGGCTCCAAAAGAAAGTGTAGGAAAGAAGAGATATCAGGCTACACAGGTCTACTGAGCTGTCGTGCTGACTACACTGCTATGTGCCTGTGAAATCTGGACGGTCTGCCAGCACCATGATGGGAAACAGAATTGCTTCCATTTGAAAAGTCTTGGGAAGATTCTGAAGATCACCGGGCAGGATAAGGTACCAGACACTGAGGTCTTCTCTAAGCAGAAGTATGAAGAATTCAATGTCTATTGCAGGGAGTATAAATCTGATGGGCTGGCCATGTAGTTTGAATGCCAAATACACACTTAGCGAAAAGACTATTTTGCAGAGAACTTTCATGTGGTAAGCTCTCTCATGGTGGTCAGAAGAAGTGGTATAAGGACACTCTTAAGATATCTCTGAAGAACTTTAGTATTGACTGTGAGACATGGGAAATGCTGACAAGACTGTCCAGCATGGCTGGTATGCCGGCATCCAAGAAAGCACTATACTCCGTGAATAAAGCAGAATCTAGAAGCACAAAGGAAATGTGAGCTATGCAAATCCAGTGTTACTTCCACTGTAAATGTGCTAATGGATCACTTGTACCTTATCTGTGGTAGTTCCATACAAACTGGTATTGGTCTGATCAGCCACAGCCAAACACATAGTATCCTGGTTCCAACATTGTGATGTTCTTGGTCTTCTTCGAAAACGAAGGACAACCAATAGCAAACTAGAAACAAAGTCAGGTACCACAGATTGGGGGATGATTGAATGAATTGTGATATATGGATGGAAGGAGATATTATTGTGCATAAGACATTATGAAAATGAAGAATTAGAGACATTTTAGAAGACTTGTACAGACTTATACAGGGCAAAATAAGCAAAATTAAGAAGAACGATAAACACAATGACCACAAAAATAAAAAGAAAACAATACTTTAAAAAACCCAGAAATCAGATCAATGTAATTACCAATTTTGATTCCAGAGTCCTGACAATGAAACATACCTCCCTCCATTTTATCTGTAGAGAGTGGAGGGACTACAGGTACAAAATAAGGAATTTTTTGTGAAAGGGTGGCATTGGGAAATGACAGTTTTTAAAAAAATGAATAGAGCTATTTTGGTGTTGTTGTTGTTTGCAGGTGACTGTAATTAGGGTGAGGATAGGTATTACCTTTCCAAAACAATTCAAACAGAAGACAAAGTGCACTTGAATATCTTGTAAGTAGAAGAAAACTACGTGAAATTCAAAGTGTTCAAGTGAGTGACAATTCCTGTTGTGAGGGGAAAAAATAAAAAAGTATTCTGAATATCCCGAAGGTTAAAAACACAAAGCAATTTATGGGCATATGCAGTAGTTGTATGACCTTGGACAAGTCAATTAACCTCTTTGAGTCTCAGTTTCCTCATTTGTATGATCCATGGGTCCATTGCTCCCCAGCATTTGACATAAGAACTTGGATACCTTTTGAGGTATTTCTCACAAAATCTTTTTGACTTGTGCTGCTCCTCAAAAAAAAAAGCCTGGAAACGTCAGGATTTGGCTTATGTCTTTCACAAAATCTCTACAACCCATTCTCCCATGCAGGAAAGTCTGGGAAAATCATTATCTGGCCAGTTTTGCTCTCCCCAAAATGTCCCTCAGATCCCATTTAAGCAGTCAAGCTAACAAGATCTCAAATATATGGAAGTTGTTTGGGTTTTTTTTAACCTGACAGAAAGCACTGAACAGGTTTATTCCTCAGCTATCAGAAAAACTACTCTCCTTTCCAAAGGGAAACAAGCAACTCTCCCTGCTGGTGGGCCCCATTTTCCCTATGGACATATGTAATTTGCATGACTCACAGTCCCAGGGAAGAGACAGGTCTGAGCTGTTTCTTGGTGAATATGATTCCCCACTATGCTAGTGTCTCTAAATCCAGCAATTTGCTTGTTGCCATCATGAATTTGTCAATGTTTTAATGTATCTATTTGGCACCAGTTTCTAAGTGCATCTAGTTCCCTAGAAAACCAATATGACCCAGCAGGCCTCCCTCAGAGGTGTTCTGAAGCCAACTCTTACCTTCTAGTGTGAGTATTAACACCCTGGAAATGTACAAACACTATAAATCACGGTGTGATTTATTTAGAGTTTTTGATTGTCCGAGGCTTAAGAAAGTGGTAGAGAAAATGTTAACCATTTCAGAGTAAACTTAAAAGAGTGTCATGGGTACATTTATTTTATTTTTGTTTGTTTTCCAAGAGCCAGTTATTTAACGTTTACCAACATATCCTTGGCATTTCTCTAGGTTCTACATGTAGCTCAGGATCACTGTTTCTTCTTGTGGTTAATGTTTTTCCACTTATGTTAGAAATCAGGTCCCTTCTTGAACTCATGCCCTGACATATCACCAAGAATAAGGAGGGGAGGAACCTACCTACATTCCTGATCCATCAAGGAAATGAAGAGGTTGGTTTAGATCACTGATCTGGAGCTGGACCTCAGAAACCATCTCATTAAATCCCCTCATTTTTCAGAGGTTAAAACTTAGTCACAAGGAGGTTAAGTGATTTGTCAAAGACCACACAAGTAAGCATCATAAGTAGGGTTTTGAATCCCAGATATCTTACTCCAGAGTCAGTCAGTTCACTTTCCCCTCCTCTAAATGGTCTCTAAGATCAATTTCAGCTCTAATATACTGATTTTGTGACTGGGAGGGAAAAGGGATCAGCAAAGTGGGACCATGTGAGGGAAGTGACCCTAATCAAAGAGAAGTGGACTAGAAAACTGCCACAAAAAAAGTCATGGCTAGAAGGAGGGCAAGTGAATAAGAGTTTGGGGGAAGGGAAAGGAGAGGGGAGTGGTTATTGAAAGAGACTATGGGATTGTACAGAAGGCAGTTTTCATGTCCTTTACAATTTCACCCAGGAGAAGAGTAGCGTTCTGTATCTGCAAAACAGAATGAAAGAAATCTCATTTCTGTAAGCATATAAAATTGCAGGGATAAAGCCCTACTGTGGCTGGAAAAGACAATGAGCTCAATGCCTTCCTCCCTGGATAATGTTCTTCTAAAATTGTACTCCACCATCTGAGGATATTAACTTTTTTATAAGACATTTTCTATCAGTTTCTCCACAGAAGCCTAAGATCTCTGGTTTGAAGCTTTTATTGTTTCATAGTACACCGCCTCTCAAAAATATCAAGGCAGGTATCTCTTGGTAGAAACTGTCTTTGGACTTTTTGTTTTCCCATTGGCCTAAGAATACAGGCCCTCAACTTGCTCCCACAGGCTTTGTCAGTACATACACAGACAACACTGAAGTAAGCCCTGTAGGATATCCACTCCAAGTCTGAAACAGATGCTTGTGGCCAACTGCTTATTCTTATATAGTCTCTTGATTAGATAAGACAGGGTAAGACTCATATCTAGGAAATGGAGTTAAATGTGATCAGATTCCTGGTATTTTATTGCCCTGTTGTCTCCATTCTGGGATACTTCACATTCCTTTCCATCCAAACATGGATGACTGTCTCTGTCTAGGGAACCATTCTTTGAAGACTCTTTGGCCCTAACTGGACAAAGACGGGAAAAAGATGGAAAAGCTTCAAAGAAGACTAACTAAAGTGACAAGGAATGAGAAGTCAGGGCTGGGGTATAAAGAGAGAGGAGAGAGAGGAGAAGATATCTGGTGGCAAAAAGCCCTTCTGAGATCACACAAATCATATGTGGTAAGGGGCTTTCTAGGCAGCTAAGCCAGGCCTGAAGTCAGGAAAACTCATCTCCTTGAGTTCAAATCTGGCCTCATACACTTACTAGCTGTGTGATCCTAGGCAAGTCACTTAACCCTGTTTGCCTCAGTTTCCTCATCTGTAAAATTAAGGAAATGGCAAACCATTCCAGTATTTTTGCCAAGAAAACATCAAACGGGGTCACGAAAAGTCAGACACAATTGAAAATGACTAAACAAAAAGGGGCTCTCTGCTCCATCCAAATGTCAGTTGGGTTTGCTAGCTCAAGCCTTAAAAGAGTCAGTAATTATATACTAGGCGCATCATAATTAGGCTTCAGTACCAGGGCAGCTTGCCAGGTGACAACATCTGCTTATATTTGGCTACACACCAAAAACTCCTGTAGGCTGATAAAGCTAACACAGAGCCAGAAACCAATCATCTAAGCCAATTCATCTGAATACTAATTGCCAATTGAAGTGACCTGAGCTGAAATATAGTGACGAGGGCACCTTTTTCATTAATCTCTACATGTTCTAAGTACTTAGGAAGGAGCTAGACGAAACAGTTGATAGAGGGTTGGCCAGGACTCAGAAGATCTGAATTCAAATCCAGTCTCAGATACTAGCTATATGAACCTGGGAAGTCACTTAATCTCTGTCCGTCTCAGTTTTCTGAACTGTAATATGGGGATAATAATAGCACCTACCTCACAGTATTGTGAGTCTCAAATGAGGTAATATTAGTAAAGGCTTAGCACAGTGCCTGGCATGTAATGTATTCTTAAAAAATGCAGAAATGGTGGAGAAAATAAATGTCCACTCCAACTTTCCTACAGGAGTACTACAATCAGTTGACCAAAGTTACTCAGTAAGGCCTGACAGATTAAGTAGTGTTTTCTTCTGATATTATGAATTTTTCATTGAAGCCAAGAATAAGGAATAAGGGTCGACTAGTATAGAGGTAAAGACCAAGTGGCTATTTCAAAATTCTCTTCAGTAGCATTAGATCTGCAATATACTTCTACCGTTGTTGAAGAACTGGGAATATTTCCAGGATCTAGGTTGTATTTCAGGGGCAGCTAGGTGGCACAGTGGATAAAGTGGAGGCCCTGGAGTTAGGAAGACTCATTTTCATGAGTTCAGATTTGACTTCAGATGCTTACTAGCTGTCACTTAATCCTGTTTGCCTCAGTTCTTCATCTGTAAAATGAGCTGGAGAAGGTAATGGCAAAACCATTCCAGTATCTTTGCCAAGAAAACCCCAAATGGGATCAAGAAGGGTCAGACATGACTGAAAAACAACTGAATGTGAAGTGTATTTCACGTGTAGAATAAAATGCTAGAAATGAGTTAGGCTACCAGCTTGACTGTGTAAAAGCCATAGGCTCTTAAAGAATATGTAGTCCAGTCCCCATATTTTACAGCTGAAGAAACTGAGGCGTAAGAGGTTAAGTCATAAAAGTAGAAACAGCAAAGCTCAAGTTTAAATCCAGATCTTTAGTCATCGAATCTAGTGCTCATTCCGTTGCGGTTTCATGATATGTTGTGGTGACATAGTCTCAAAGAATTCAGAATCAGATCACCTCTAATCCAAGTATAGGCATTTATTGACACCTCTCATGAAGTGGCTAAGGTCCAAGAGGAACCAGTAACTTCAGAGAAAGGAAGATGCATTTTTATAAGGTAAAGATGCAATTACATAACAGAAACTATGAACATTAAAAAGGCAGGAGGGGTTAGTTAAAGGATTAGGTAATAGGGGAGGGGTCCCAGCCACAGTAGAACTGCAATGTGATTACCCACAATGCATATAGAAAAACCCATTGGGGGGGTATGTATGTATGATAATGATATTATAATAAGCCTCTCTACAACATGAGATCACCTAAAGGATGGCTTTTGCTATTGCTGAGCAAGTACCTACTTAGGGAAAGTCTCTTCTATTGTTTTGGGGTCTACATCCTGCTTGGGCATCCTGGTGGTGCTGCTTTCTGATTGGCTGAGTGTTACGGTTCTGTCTAAGGCTAGATGGATGTGATTGTGGTTGAATACACCTGCCGTTTCAGTTGGAAATATGAGGAATGGGTCTGGGGGCAGTCGCTAGCTAGAGGCAGTAGCTGGGATCCCATAACATGGACATGCCTGTTCTTTCTGTGAGAAATATGAGTTCACGGACACAGCTGTTGCTCTAGTAAGCAGTGAGGCATGTATGAAGAAGTTAGGAAATTGAGTGGGGGGGGAGGTGGGAGTGGCTAGGTAGGGGCAGTGGGCCTGTTGTTCAGTGATCTTTCTTAGGATTTCATCCATTCTACTCTATCATTCTGAGTTACCGTATCTGTAGGACTGTTCATTCATTGTTATTTTAACCTTTTTGTCAGAAAAATCCAGGTACAGTATGGTCATTTCTCTAACTCATAGCTTCCAAACCAAATGGGAATGCCAGTATCTGGCATTCTCCCCAGGGGTAGCTGCCACCTCCCATTCCAAACATTTGAAACATAGAATAGTTTTATTGACAAGTTAGTGGACACAGAAAGAAGCCTTAACTAAGGTCTCTCAAAAGTCGAAGCCCCTCCCTGGGTGACAGTCCTATCTCCAGAGACCCATACAGACTCCGTGGTTTACAGCAACAGGGGAGGCTGGCATTTGCGCCTGTACATCAGTGCTCCCTATGGGGTCACTGTGCTGTATTACTCTTTCTCCCAGTAGCTCTAGCAAAATACCAATGGTTGTTTACCATATCCAACTCTTGTAGCTCCTCAGAGTCCAACTGTTCTCCAGGGCTTTGTTCCTATAGTCATTCCCAGAATCACTGCCCTTTGTTCTGCCTCTCTCCAAAGAATGGTTGTTGTCCTCTTCCCCAGGGGACCAGCTTTCTGGCACCTGACCTGTATGAAATGATCCCTTTTCACTTTAGCCCTCCCCATATGATTCTTATGGGACCATATGACATTTTTTGCTTTCACTCTTCATTATCTGTTCTTCCCTCCAGATTTTATGTTTTTTCCCCCTTCTGAGTTGGCTGGTGAGTTCTTTATACATGTGTATGCTCTCTCTCAACTCTCCTTTTTCCTCTTCATCAGAATTTTTTCCCTTTGTGTCTTCAGGATTTCATTCTTCAGAGCTAGACTGACATCTTATAGACTTATAGAATTTGAATCCATACACATCTTTGTAATCTCTTCCCAAACCTAGGATGCGTATCATAATTTTTTTTCAGTTTTCCTCTCTCTAATCACAAATCCTAAAATGGGCTAGTTACCTTCCACCAAGGTTTCCATCATTTCCACCCAGCAGCTAGTTGTTCATTGTTGGTGAGAATCCAACCTGAAATAGAATTTCCCCTTTTTGGTTCTTCCACCTTTAGAAGACTGAAGTTAACATTAAGGGAAGTCAAGAAATTCTTAACTGTTCTGCTTTTGACAGAGAGTGCTAAAGCAGATGTGTAGATAATGGAAGTCTCCCTATCATGCCAGGCTTGCAATGTTTCTGGAAGTCATCATCAATTTCCTCTTTCTGTATAGGTGGTCTGTCAGTTATCCCAATGACAAAATTGTTTCTGTTCCTACCACCAATGTTCTTCGCCCAAATGTTCCATGCCATACTTCCCCTCTGATACCTGCAGATTCTTCCACGGATTCATCTTCTTAATACACAAACTACTCCACTGATGTTCCCCACCTTTTACCACTTCTGTTTCTTTTAAACAAAATAGACCCTTTCAGAACCTTATTCCAATCACATGTCTCATTCCACCAGATCTCAGTAATACCTACAGGTTTAAATTAGTCTCCTTGCCTCAATACCTCTAGTTCATCTTGATAGTTACCCATGAGTACTTTATGCATTCGACATCCCTTTTGCATCTCCTAAGGTGCCCCCTACTGTTTGCCAAGTACTCAGTACCTTTTTGCCTCTTTTTTCCTACAAAATTTGTTCTCTCTGATCCTCACTCTTTCCCCCACCAGCTTTAGACTGAGGTATAAATGCTTGTTAATAAAGTAAAATGTTATCCTCAGAGGAATCTGTATTTTAACAGTGAACAGTTTTAAACTAAAGGAAGCAAGTTCTGATTGGCATTTTAGCCATCTCTCAGTAAGCTGGGGAAGATTTTTAGCTAACAGGTAGCCAGTGTCCTGTTAGGACTATATGAATAGAAGCCTCAATTTCCTAATCTGTACAGTGGGACTAACACAAATTACAGGATTATTATGAAGAAAGTATTTTAGAAATGTTTTATATACATATATAATACATATATGCATATACACATATATATGTAGTATTATTATCATGCTTGTGATCATTATATTTCCAAGTCTCTTCCAATCCCTATTTGATTAAGTCCAAACTCTTTCGCCTCACCTTAAAACCCTACCTTGCCCTAGTCTAAAACTAGCTTTGCAGCCTTATCTCATATTCTTCATGTGTATGTGCCTCCATACCACAGCCAAAATGATTTCCCAGATATTCCCTGAACATATACTCTGAAATGTTCCACCTTTGCATCTTTGCTCATATCCCTCTACCCAAACTATCTTCTTCCCAAATCTACTTGTTGAAAATCCTACCTATCCTTCAATACCAAGTCCAAATGCCATCTCTGTCAAGAAGGCTTCTCTGATTTTTCATCTCACCCCCAAACAGATGTGATTTTGCAGAGAGGTAGTGTTATGGCCTGAAGTCAAGAAGACTTGAATTCAAATCCAGTCTCGGATGCTTACTAGCTGTGGTCAAGTCACTCGACTTTTGTTTGACTCAGTTTCCTCAACTATAAAATGGGGATAATAATAGCACCTACCTTGCAGGGTTCTTGTAAGGATCAAATGAGATAGTATTTGTGAAAAAAAAATGCTTAGCATAATGCCTGGCACAAAGTAGGCTTTATATAAATGCTTATTCCCTTTCCCTCCACCTTCCCTTCTCCCTCTTTGGAATCTTTATAGCCCTTTGTACCTCTCTGAGGACACTTATATGCTAAGTATTTATGGACTTGTCCTACTTTTCCTAACTAGATTGTAAGTTCTTTGAAAGTAAGGATAATGTCATTATCTTTGTTCCCATCAGGCTCTTTATCATGGTCCCTTGCCCATGGTAAGTGCTAAATAAATACTTGTTGCAATGAATGAGTTCGATCAGCACTGGAGGTTCCAAATAGATTAGTTATGTGCATGGTATCATGGAGCTGGAATTGGGGGGAAGTCATGGGAGCTAGGAGGTGCAGTGGATATGGCGCCCTTGAGTCAGGAAGACCCACCCATTTTCCTGAGTTCAAATCTGGCCTCAGACACCTACTAGTTGGGTAACCCTGGGCAAGTCACTTCACCCTGTTTTCCTCAGTTCCTCACCCGTAACAGCTGAAAAAGGAAATGGCAAAGTGACTCCAGTGTCTCTGCCAAGAAAACCCCAAATGGGGTCAGGAAGAATCAGACATGACTGAAACAACACAACAACGAGGACATGGACAGTGAAAGATGTAATGGTTTGATCTTAGATTGGTCCCGATTCTGATTGAATCGCCTAAGAGTGTACTATTAAGCTCACATTCATTGCTCAAAGTGACTTTAAAGATAATTTTCTCAAATGAATAGTTCTTAGACTTTATCTCATGATTTCTTAGTTTTTGCATAACCAAAGAAGATGGAAAAGTCCTATGCATTTTGTAAAATTTTCACTTCTCACATTCAAGGAGAAGTGAAAAATAACGCCTTCTCTATAAAAAGCTACAAATTTACAAAATTACCTCGTCTTCTCCAAATAAGTCCATTTCCATTTATAGTCTATATAATTTTTCTTTAGCTTTTGACAAACAACTCCTACCTCCCCATCCTATCCCATTCATTTCTTTTTCTGTCTCTGTCTGTTCCTCTCTTTTCTACCTTTGTTAATCCCCTTTCCCTCTGCTAGAATTATATCTGGATGAGGGGTAGGAGAATAGGAGAGGAGGAAAAAAATGGTGATCAAGAAGAACTCAGTATTACTAACTATTCCTACATTCTCATTTTCATAAAATCCTTACAAGGAGGATCTACATACTCATAGAGGACAGCCTTTATGAAGATATGAGAAGGGGACAGGCAAGTTTTGCAAATGACTTTCTACATACACATCTTTCCACTCACACAGCTAACAAAAAAAATATAGAGAATACAAGATTGCACTGTGTATATTGTTTATTGATTATATATTTTTAAACTTAGACTTATTAGAGTGAATGAAGCTTTACGTGCTTTCCTCCAACCAGGTATCTCTCATATAAAAGTTCTTGATAGAAACATCTACAGAGATAACTTTGTTTAATAGTCTTTTGACAGTCAATATCAAAAATAAAGGCAAAGACTTATTTAGACTATGGCATGAAGGACAGCCATGTATGTTAATTCATTTACATATACACAATAGCCACATACATGTGAAATACATATATGAAATACATATGTGCACATCTATGTACATGCATGCATTACATGTATATTTACGTATACACCTGCACACACTATATTCATACATGCATACATACATATTATATATATGAAACAGTCTCTACAGATGGACAATGAGCTCTCCAGAATTGACTAGGAACAAGAGAGAAGGTTGGCATACCTACCAGTGATGCCACATAGTCGAAAATCATGAAACATCACAATCCTTGAAGAATTAAAATTGTGACTTCAAAGGCTAATGAAGAGAAGCATAATAAATTCCCTCTCTGCCTTTTAAAAGTGGGGAACTATGGATGTCTAATACTACATGTGCTGGTCAGATGCAGTCAATGTATTGGTTTTTTTAGACTACTTTTTCTCTCTTCTTTTTTGTCCTGTGTTACAGGATATGGCCTGATGGGTATGGGAAGGTATGGGATATATTGAAAAATAAAGATGACATAAATCAAAAGGTATCAATGAAAACTAAATGTAGTATGTATAGGAGCAATATCTGCCATGTAGGAGAATAGCTTTTCCCCCCTAAAAGGCAAAGACATTTTCCCTGGGACTGATCTAGGGGGCTAAGGCTCAAGTTGTTGCCTTGGCTTGCTAGATACCTAGAGCATAAAAGGTCAGTTCAGGAGGAGTCAATGCCCTTCAAACTTGGCCTATGTCCCAATGCGGTATGAGTCAATACATCCAACATTTCCTGCTTTCCAACAAATTTCTGTAAGGACGAAAGGATCACTGAACCTCCCTGAACCAGTGCTATATCCTTACTGAGAATCTTTTTCATAATAAAGCTAAGTAAACCTCCTTTTGTTGACTGTTAAGTGGAAAAAAAAAACAAAACCCAGAAGTATGCTGGTAAATGTTTAACAACCTACTCTCTGAAAAAAGCCAATACACTTTCACATTTAATCTAAACTATTAACATTTTCTCAGTTTCTTAAAATTAAGACCAAGGGTTGGCAAATTATGGCCCAGAAACCAAATCTGGCCTTGGTTTTGTAAGGATGCCAAAATCCTTAGCTCAAGGACTGTACAAAACCAGAGCCAGACTTAGGCTGGTAACCATGGTTTGTATATAAAAAACATTCTCAGCTTCCCAGTCTGTTCAAAAACAAGCAGTAGTCCAGATTTGGCCATTGGTCCCAGTTTGCTGACCCCTGGTCTAGATAATCAACAAAACAATAAATCAAACCCTGATTTTTATTTGCCTATTTCTAAGGTGTAAATGCTCACATTGAAAACCTGACAATCAATTTTCTTGAGAGAGCTGGCTCCAGCATACCCCTGCCTAATCCTGGCCCTGAAGCACAAGACCAGCCTTATTTGGGCTGTATAGGGTGTTTCATATTAAAGATATTGGTAAAGAGATGCATAGGGAGGGTAAGCTGTAGCGTATTACCATAGATAACTTGGTTGCAAATGGTGCATGCAATCTACGAGTAACAGAAGTAGCCTAATCATATAGAAGCCCAGAGGGATAACAGAGAGAGATAGTCCCAGGGCTACACCGGTTCCTACATCAGCTATTTAAAGACTTTGAGGAAGGTTATTAGTATGCAGGATGGATCCTTTTTAGGATTTATGAGAAGAGATGGATGAGAATGATAAGGAAGAGGAGGTATGGATGGCATAGGATGTGCACCACTGGAAAGAGTACTCACATAGGTGAGATTATGGATGCATTGAGATCTTAGAATTAGAAAGATGTTATAAAACAGGGTTTTACCCTAAGTAGTTTTACATCAGTAAAAAGGCAGGTTCATCCTTTATCTATGCTAATAGAGTAAAAATCCAAATCTCTTAACTCAATGGCAGATAGAAAAATCCATCCACTCATATCCAACTTCTGTGTTCAACCAGTGGCCTCACTATGGTAGGACTGAGAACTTCCCACTAAAGCTGTGCCTGTCCCTAGCATTCACTTCAAGGAAAACGATACATAGCTACTTTTGTTTCATGTACACCAATTCTTATGTCTCTTTGGGGAAGGGCTATAAAAGTTGTGTTATTTATTCCCATGAAGTCTGGGGCTTTAAAATCAAGATCAACAGGCTTTTTATGCAGAATGAAGGAACAATATTTAAAATAAGTCAAAGAATGATGCAGATAAGCATCCAAATTATCATTTACAGCTGCCACTCAAGCCAAATTTACAGCTGCCACTCAAGCCAAATTTACAGCTGCCACTCAAGCCAAAGAGCGGTGGATCCACCCTGAGACTCAGCGCCCTCTCAGAGCCATGCGGCCTGCTCAACAACCAGCCAACCATTGTATGCTGAGGGAGGCCAAAGCCTGGAATGTAGCTTCCTCTGAGAACATAAGAGTATAGTATGTGCTAGGCAGACTATTCTTCAGCTTCTCTAAAGGAGGTAGATATAGAGCAGGCCAATGAGCCACCCAAGCATACCTTTCTCCTCCACCATGCCCCTTAGAGACAAGCCCCTTCTTTCAGATATATACACCCAAAGCCTGATAACAATGATCACCCAGGGTTCCAAGAAGCAGGAGACTACACCCAGAAATAAGCCAAGGCTGAGAAGCATCCTTACATTAATTCAAAAACTGGTGATTTTAATGTGTCCTGTTGCCAATTTATTTTCCCTTTACCCAAGTGATATCAAAATGCTTTTGGACAACTTCTCATTTAACAAGTCACTAAATGTGGTTCACATTAAATAGATTAATTACAGTTATTAATAAGATCTAGTTTATCCTCATCTGTTTGAATCCCATCTTTGAGTTTCTGTTTTGAGATTCCTCTGTTTATAGCAGTTTACTATAGTTACTATCATCATTGGCTTTGAATTACAATCTCTTGGTTCACCAGATGCTTGATTCACAATATTATCTGGTTAATTTGTCTTTCAACTTAAGATGTTTTTCAGGACTTAAGGAAGAAGAAAGGAAAGGTACCATTAGAATGTCATGGTGGGGGTTCAGACCCGTCCCTAGTAATCACAGAAAGCCCAGAAATCTGCATTGAATCAAACAAGCAAAAGCAAACTAGGTATGAATAAGTCCTAAACTTAATGCCACACTTGATTTGCCGATTGCCTTTTAGAGCATGAACAAGAATACTCGATTTGGAATTGATAGGTGTG
Source organism: Trichosurus vulpecula (assembly GCF_011100635.1). Lineage (NCBI taxonomy): Eukaryota > Metazoa > Chordata > Mammalia > Diprotodontia > Phalangeridae > Trichosurus > Trichosurus vulpecula. The sequence goes on along the minus strand of NC_050574.1, from coordinate 102,541,477 downwards.
GTACAGGCTCTGGAAACCCCCTTGAACTCTTGGTTTTCCCCACTTGATCTGGCTTTGGCCTGAGGCTATAGTCCTCTCAACTGGCCTTTCATTATCATTGAGCCCAATTCTCTGTTAACCTAGCCCAGCCCTTCCTTGTCTGTTACCTCACATCCTGGATCCTATCTAAACCCCATTTTCTTTGCCCAGGCTTTCGACCTCAAGTCACCCCAGCCTACTGGCACTCCCATCAAGATCCTCCCCAGACCCCTCCTCCAGTCACCCCAGACTACTTGGCCACTTCTAGATCCTTCCCACAGTCTTTCTGTATATAAGATCCATCTTGTTTCCAGGAAAGAGCTCAGATTCAATCTGACCTGTTTGCATTAGCAATTAAATGCTCAGATTCCTTAAGAGTCTGGCCAATACGGCAGATTTTTAGAAGCACGCCCACCTGTGGGTGTTTTAATAAACCTTGTTTTTCTTTGGATGAAAGGCTTGGGTTGAATTCATTTGGGCATGACCCTCATGTTGCTATTTTGGGGTGTCAGCACCCTTAAACCTCAACAGGATCAGTGTTTAAATCCCACTTCTGTTATTTAATATTTGTGTGACTGTATTAACAATCCGGCTAGCAGCTTCTGTGGGGGCGTAAGATCCCCCCCACAGCCAGCACCCAGGAGGCTGCCAGCACCCAGGAGGCTGCCGGGACGCCGGGAAAGCACAGGTTCTTTTTATCTGCTTAAACAAGGAAAGCACGGTGAAGGGGTTGACCAGCTTACTTTAATCCAGCATTCACTTAGCATACAGACAACATTCATTTAGTTCAGGGGAAAAAACGCCAGCATTCAGTTAGCATTCAGTTAGTTCAGGGGAGCAAAGAGACAAGCATCAAGAGACAGACCAAATACAGATTCATTCATGTACTTCAGGGGAAAAAGCCAGCACCCTGAGGTTCAGAACGTTCATTTAGTTTGGGGGAAAAGAACCAGCACCCTGAACCTCAAAACCAAAATACAAATAAATTACAAATATCAACAGACAGACCCAATACAATTCATAGTTACCAACATCTGGGCTCGGCCCGAGAGCAAGGGCTGGCCCAGAGTCACGCTCCCCACTGCTCCCGCACCAACCGGAAAAGGAAAGAGAGTCTTCAAGCTGTCCTCTCCCTTCTTATAGAGTTTTTGACATCATCAAGCGCCGCCTGAATGACCAGGGCTGATTGGTTCTTGAGTTGGCCCCTCCCCCTAGCACAGACTAGGTTAGCACCCAATAGGGCGTGGCTCTGGAGTCAACACCTCCCCTCAGCCAGCCCCATGACTCATCACACAGGAAGTTCTCTGTTCCAAGGCATGGTCGCTGGGCTTCCTGCACTGGAAGTGAAGCCCCAGCACCCAGCGAGGCTCAATGAGGTAAGCTGAGTCACTCAAAGAAAACAAAGGCCATTCTGGCCACAGTGACCTTGGGCAAGTTACATAAGGGAAGAGAAAGGATAAACATTTATATAGCCCCGATTATGTGCCAGGCATCTTGTTAAGTGCTTAGGTGCTGTTACTATCCCTATTTTACAGATGAGAAAACCAAGGCTGAGAGAGGTTAAGTGATCTACTCAGGGTCTCACAGCTAGTAAGTGTCTGAGGCCAGATTTAAACTCGGGTCTTCCTGACTCTGGGCCCAGTCCTCTATCCACTCTATGACCTACCTTTTATGAACAACCTTGTGAGGCAGGCACTGTTATCACCATTTTAAAGTTGAAGAAACTGAGGCTCTAAAGTTAAGCAACTTACCCAAGGTCACACAGACCACTGGTGCCTCAGGCAGGACTTTGTTTCAACAACCCGGCTACCAGCTGCTGTGCAGGTGAAAAACCAACACAAGCCCAACAACAAGCACGCTACCAGCACACTGCAAAAGCCCAGGTTCTTTTGATCTGCTTTACTAAGGAAAGCAACATTAAGGGGTTAACAAGCTTACTTTAATTCAGCATACAAACATCATTCACTTAGTTCAGAGGAAAAAGCCAGCACCCTGAACTTCAGAGCAAATACAAACAAATTACAAACATCCACAGAGAGACCCAATGCAATTCACAGTTACCAACATCTAGGTTCAGCCTGGGAGCTCATAACAAGGGCTGGCCCAGAGTCATGTGCGCCACCACTGCTTGTGGGTCAGAGCTCCGAAGAGAGAAAGCCAACCCCTGGTTTTATATCTTTTTCAGGGTCAAGGGTGAGTCACACATGCGACTCACCCACGTGACCTAAAATTGTCACAAAGAGGCCACTTAAAAGGTCTAAAAGCCTCTTATGTCCCAAATATGCCACTGAAACCCATGTAAACTAGGCCCTCCCCTGAGGCAAGGAGGTCACCAAGGACTCCCAATCTAATCAAGGAAACAAAGGCCAAACTCTTCAAGGGTACTTGGTTGAACTGAGTGCTAAGAGCCCATTTTGATTGCCAACACAGACTAGAACCCAGATCTGCCTGATTTAAAGTCTAATACTCTATTCAGTACATAGAAATTCCTGAGAAAATGAAATAGTTGGACTTTGTCCCTGTGTGGTCTTGGGCCAATTATTTCATCTCTCTCAATCTCAGTTTCCTCTTCTATAAAATAAAAGAGTTGGACTTTATAGCCTCTAAGTTCCCTTCTATCTCTAAATGTATGAGCCTACAACTTGGTCATTTCTAAGGTCACTTTCCAGCTCTAAATCCTGTGACCCCAAAAAATTAAAATTGGGTTACATTTGCTGAAAAAGAAATGTTTCTTTCTGGCCCTTAAGAACTCACTGTAACAGGCTATCCTATTTCCCATGGATTAGACATAAGAAGGCTCTTCATCCAGTTGGGCAAATGCCATTTAGATAGGACAGTTATTGGCCTCTTCCAAAGACTTGTATTGACTCAGAATAGAGAATAGATGGTCCTTGCAAATTGCTACGGAGGAAAAAAAAATTGCCTGGTGAAATTCTGTTGAATTCCAGTGCAGGAAACGCATCTCCGAATTACTTCTGTTGCCATTATTCTTCTTTCAGGCAATAGAATCCAATAGACCCAAATTTGCCATTGCTGCTGTATGTCTAACAAAGTGCACAGAGTGAGGAAAGAGCCATCGACGTATTGTGTTGGTCTGAAAAGGGACTGGAGGCCAAACAACTAAGGAACTTTGCGGGTGTAGGTAAACACAGCCAGGCAGGGGTGCTTTTAAGACATCGAGTCTGTCAGCCTGGGTGTGTCTACATCACCCAAATCTTTCATGTAGCGGGCAAGCTGGCATGATTTCCTAGAGCTACTGACCAGTGGATTCCAGGTATTTACAGATCTCTCCTGACTCTCCAGCCTTTGCCATCATGCCTCAGAGGTCTTCCCACCCTGGGCGATCTTTAGCAGCTTCCTTTCACTGGTGAGTTCCTCCCAGAATGTCCCTTTTAAGGAAGTATCCAGGCCAGCCATCCTTCACTCCCCTTCTGACTCCACTCCTCACTCTCCGGATTTTGTTAAGCACCTTCTCCTCCTCCCTTATAGCATCTTCCCCATCACCGCTCACTGTTTGTCAGTTCCCTTTTATGCACCATCATATCCCATTCAAAATTGAGGGCAGAAACTTGTGTTTCTATTTGTATTTGTATCCTCAGTGATTAGCACTGTGCCTGGCACATGATAAATAAATGCTTCTAAACTTGATCTGCCTTGACCTGATTTGCTAACCTTGACCTTTGAACCTCTGCAAGGAAATATCTCCATTTACTAAGTTTAAAGAAGGGCCTGTGTTCCTAGTATTGAAGATTCTAACAATCTTTAGCATGAGAGGCAGAGTCCTGATAATCTACTAGAATATGATATATAGAACATATTATATTCTATATATATTATATATGTAGAATAGATATATATCTATTATAAATTTATGCTACACCACCTCAACTGAGCCCTTATCATTTCTAGGCAAGCCTTCTGTATCTGCCATATCAACTTACTATCCCACTTTCCACAGAGGATCCTATTACTATAGAAGGCAACACCATCCTCCTAGTCCCTCAGGCTCAAAACGTAGGAGTCATCCTGGATTCCTCACTATCTCTCACTCCCCATGTCCAATCTATTGTCAAAGCCCACTGATTTCACCTTTGAATATCTCTCTCATATGCCATCTTCTCTCTTCTGACACTGCTACAACTCTGATGTGGGCCCTCATCACAGCACACCTGGATTGTCACACTAGCCTACTGGTAGGTTTGCCTCCCACTTTAATCCATCCTCCATTATATCACTAAAGTGATTTTCCTAAAGAACAGGTTGTCGTCACTCCACACCCCTTCACTCAATAAACTCCAATGCTCCCTATTACCTGTAGCATCAAATACAAAATCCTCCATTTGACATTCAAAGTCTTTTCTATCCCATCCCCCTCCTACCTTTCCAGTCTTTTTATACCTTACTCGCCACCATGTACTCTTTGATCCAGTGACACTGGCCTCTTGGCTATTCCATGAACAATCTTTCAGCTCCTGGCATTTTCATCAGCTGTCCCTCATGCCGGATACATGGAATGTTCACTGATGTCCCTGGCTTCCTTTAAGTCTCAACTAAAATTCCACTTTCTATTGGACACTTTCCCCAATCTCTCTTAATTCTAGTGCCTTCCTCATTTATCTTGCTTGCTTTGCTTTTATCCAGATTGCTTTGCGTATGTTTACATGTTTTCTTCCCCATTAGATTGTGTGCTCCTTGAGTCTCAACTAAAATTCCACTTTCTATTGGACACTTTCCCCAATCTCTCTTAATTCTAGTGCCTTCCTCATTTATCTTGCTTGCTTTGCTTTTATCTAGATTGCTTTGCGTATGTTTACATGTTTTCTTCCCCATTAGATTGTGTGCTCCTTGAGGCTCCTTGCCTCCTTTTACATTCCTAGTGCTTATCACAGTGCTTGGTAAACAGGCACTTAATAGCTCTTTATTGGTTGATTAATAAGAGAGTTTCTATAAATATCTTGTTATATATGGAGATTTTCTTCCTTTGACCTCCTTGAGATACATGGCCAGTAATGGAATCATGATTCAAAGGGTTTGAACAGGCTCATGCCTTTTGTTGCATAATTCTAAACTGGTTTTGAAAATGGTTGAACTAATTCACAGCTCCACCCACCAAGCACTAATGCGCTTCTCTGTTTTTATCATCTTTGCCAATTTGGCAGGTATGAGGTAAGATCTCAGTGTTGTTTTAGCTTCTGTTTTTCTTTTTATTAGTGACTTGGGAAATCCTTTCATATAATTGTAGTATTATTTTTAAAATTGCCTATTTATATCCTTTAACTGTAGCTATATTTACCCAAAGCAAAGCGAAGAGTTGAGTGATCACTCATCTGGAGAATTCTTCAGTGTAGTCAGCCAGTATGAGTAATTTAGAACTCTCTTTTTCCTTCATGGTAGATGTTTGTCTTGCTTTAGTATCCTACTAACTTCAGTTCTGCTCCTCAGTTCATTTTTACCTATGTAGACACAGCTAAAATGTCAGTCTCAAGGTGGAGACTCCTCATGCCCCTTTGCTTGATTAAAAACTTTGGAAACGAAGCAGAGAGACCCTGTAAAATGAAATAACATTGTTCTGTACATGTACCAAGCCAAGGGTGAGGAACGTTCAGCTTCCAGGCCACATGTGACCTTCTGGGTCCGGGGTAGGGGCTTTTGTCTGAGTCCAAGTTTTACAGAGCAAATCCTTTTATTGGGGGGATTTGCTCTGTGAAGTTTAGATTCAGTTAAAGCACCACACTTGAGGACCTAGAGAACCACATGTGGCCTTGAAGCTGCAGGTTCCCCACCCCTGTTCCAAGCTAATGAGTCCAGAGGCTTTTTAGACCTCCAAGATGAAAGACTTTCTGCGTATCCTCTGGTCTAAAATATAGTCATTCAAACAGTTAACAGGAATTTATTAAGCACTTACTATGTGCTAGACAATATGTTAAGCGTTGAGTATTAAAAAAAAATGGTAAAACACATTCCTGACTTCTGGGTCATGTGAGCAATAAGATGGCAGACTAGACATTTACTCCAATCCTCATGACCTCTCAGCCCTCTCCAAAACAGAAATTAGGTGCCAAAGATAAAGCAACTTTGGCTGTTTTCATGGACACCTGGAATCCAAAAGAAGGTAAAAAGACAAAAAAAAATCTAGGAACTGATGCTCACTAACTGACCCTAAATTCACTCATCACCTTTCACCCACCTCCCAGTGAGGCTGATGAGGGCACAGTCTCTGGGAACCCCTTGAACCCTTGAACTCTCCTTGAATCTTCCCACTAGACCTGGCCTTGGCCTGAGGCTATAACCATTAAGCCCAAATGCCTACCTTGCCCAGTCCTCTATTGTCCAGCTGTTTCCCACCCTTAATCCTGTTTCCCATCCTTAATCCTGATCAAAATATCTATACCCTAGCTCTGTTACCCCAGCCCTTTATGGTCTGTCATTTCCATATAGCCTTCAGCTATTTCCCCCACCCTGGAGGCTGACCTCATCCCAGTCCCTTCAAGCTCCTCCTTAGACTCCTCCTTAAGTCCCTCCCTAGACCCCTCCTCTGGTCACCCCAGACCACCCGTCAATGCCTCCCACAACCTTTGTGTATATAATCTCCATCTTGCCTCCATGAAGGTGGTCAGATCCAATGTAGCTCAGACTGATCTGGCCCTCTTTCCTTACAGGCATCGCAAGGGGTGGGATCTCTTGGGGCAGGCTTATTTGGCTAACTCTTAATAAACTCTTAATAAACTCTTTTCTCTTGGCTGAGAAAGCTTGAGTCGAATTCTTTCGGCAGGACCCAGTGTGTCGGTACTTTGGGGTGTCAAGCACCTCTCACCCCAAACCCTCATCAAGGCCATACTAGCAGATCTAAGGATGTGACATAGGATTACATCGAAATCCACCCCTATACCCTGTTCTCTTCCCTCCCTCCCTCTCTCTTTACAATGCTATAGGCACCCTAGTTCCAGGCTGTGGAAGTTTGCTTAGGCTTTGACCTCCAGTTTGGCCATGAACTCTCTGGAGCAAAAGTCTACCCAGGGCTACAACATGGAAGTACAGAAACTCTGCAAAACTCTGAACTGCCAGTGTGAGGAAAGTAGGCTCTACCAGTGCTGGAGAAAAGAGGCTCTGAATTGTTGGTGCTGGGCCAAGGAACTGAGGAACAGATGGAGTAGGACGGGTCACGAGGACAGGACATGATGCATGTGCAGCACTCCACCAAGCCTGAGAGAAAAAACACAGCATCCAAGGTCAGTTGAGGCAGAGACCTAGGTTAGTAGACCATCCAGTATGGAAGGAGGCTAAGAGTCTCTGAGATCCAACCTTCAAGGAAACCACAGTCAAAGGGGAGGGATACAGAAAGTGAGAGATAAAGAAAATAGGTTATGTGGAGGAGGGGAGGGAGTGGTTGGGAGGGTGGAGACTGAAAGCACCTAAGATTTCAGGAAGAAGAAATCTCAAAGACCTTGAACATAAAGAAGTCAACTGGAAAAAACTAAGAACAGGAGGAAATATGGCCTCCAGATCTAATAAATGAATTCGAGCTTCTGTGAATAAATACTGCAAAACGAAGGAAAACGATCCAACAGTTGATAAGAATGGAATTTGAGAACACAAAAACTACAACGCACTGTTCTTGAGTGGTTTAAAAGAGAAATGAGAATTCTGAGAGCAGAATTTATGTCTTTCATAGTAAAAATAATGAGCAGCATAAAAACACTCAAATTTCTTTCCCAAGTTCACCAAAGGAAAAAAAAAAGAGAAAGCAATAGATTGGGAATGCAAATGCACAGAAGTAAAGGAAAACCTAGAAGAAGATAAGCAAAAACCAGGAACATTAAAAGAAAATATACTCACTATGCAAGTAAAAGATATGGATCTCAAAGACAGGATGTATAGAGATAGCCTAAGGATCTTAGGTCTCCCAGAAGAATGTGGGGACAAAGAATCTTAACACCATAATGAAGTAAATAATAGAAGAAAACTGCCCAGAACTTTTGAACATAGAAAACTAAATGCCAATTGAAGGAATCCACAGATTGCTGTCAGGAAAGACAGTGTCTGACTTCAGGGAAGGTATTGTATATTCTAATGGGGGAGACAGCATGCAAATAATTAGTTTTATGGAAGATTTATACTCTGAAAAGGGAAGGCCTTGTCCAACGGAAGGGAAAGTAGTAAAAACTGGTAGAAAGTGAGGTCTAAGCAGAGCTTTGCAGAGAGGCAGGAAAACTATGAGGCAGCAGTGAGAGTGACAGAGCATTTCACGCAGCCAATGCAGTGGAACAAAGAAAGAAGATTAGTGCTTTCGCAGGTGAGGAAGCTGGCCATTGAAGCCATGAGGGGGAGGCCCAGTGTAGCTGGATCATAAAGTGGATGGAGAAGAGGAAGATAAAAGAAAGTTTGAAAGATAGGAAGAGGTCAAGTTATGCAGAGCTTTAAATACCAAACAGAGGACTTGATATTTAAGCCTGGAGGCAATAGGGAGCCAAGGAAGTTCATTGAGCAAGGGGATAATATGAACAAACCCTATTCTTTAGAAAAATCCCTTTGGCAATTGAATTGACAATGAATTGAAACAGGTAGAAAAGTGAGGCAGAGTGAAGAGTTAGAAGGCTGTTGTAATAGTCCATGTGAGCAAGGTGATGAGAGCCTGAGTGGAAAGAATGAGATATAGGACAGACATTGGGAAGGTAAAAATGACAAGATGTGGTGATGATGAGGTTTAGATTGTGGGAGCCCCCTTGGTCTCCTCGAATCTTCCACTAGGTGAGGCATTTGCCTAAGGCCATAAGCCTTTCATTATTGCTAGGCCCAAATCTCTAGGCCAGGTTACTCTAACCTAGCCTAGCCCTCCATTGTCTGACTAGTCTCCACCCTCAATCCTATCAAAGTGTCTATGCCCAAATCTGTTACCCTTAAACTAGCCTAGCCCCACATCGTCTGTTATCTCCAGGTAGCCTTCAGCTACTTCCCTCCTTTGATCCCATTCTCTTGGTTCCTGGAGTCTGACCTCATCCCAGGCCCATCAAGCTCCTCCTTAGACTCCTCCTCAAGACCCTCCCTAAACCCCTCCTCCCATCACCCCAGGACCACCTTAGATCCCTCCCACAGTCTTTGTGTATATAAGTTTCATCTTGCCTCCATGAAGGTGCTCAGATTCTGTCTACCTCAGATGGAATCTGGCCCACTTGTGAAAAAGAGCATCACAAAGGGTGAGATTTCAGAAGACAATCCAATATGGCGAACCTGTAATAAACTTTGTCTCTCTTTGGCTGTGAGAAGGCTTGAGGTGAATTCTTTCCAGCAGGACCCAGTATGTTGGTATTTTGGGGTCTTGAGCACCCCTAAAAAAATATGGTTCCCTGGCCTCTTCAGTGATGGATCAGATATGTGATGTAAGTGAGAGTGAGGCATTGGGGATGATAGTCTGGGTGGTGGAGGGGATGATGGGGCCCTCAACAGCAATAAGGAAGTTTGGTAATTGGGTTTGTTTTAAGTTCTGCTTTTGACATGTTGAATTTGATATACCTGGAGTAGATCTAGTTTGAGATGTCCACAAGGCAGGTGGAGATGCTGAGTGTAGCTTAGTGGAGAGACTAGAGCTGGTCTTTTCTTCATCCTAATCCTTCTTGACCTATCAGGGGAACTCAGAAGGGAATAAACATTTATATAACATCTATTGTGTGCCAGGTGCCACAGTGGATAGAGTGCCAGGCCTGGAGTCAGGAAGACCTGAGTTCAAATTCAGCCTCAGATACTTATTAGCTGTGTGACCCTGGACACAGGAAAAGGAAATGGCAAACCACTCTAGTATCTTTGCCAAGAAGACCCCAAATGGGATTATGAAGAGTCAGACATGACAGAAACTACTAAACAACAACAAACATGCTCCAGGCACAGTGCTAAGTGCTTTTTTACAAATATTAGCTCATTTGATCCTCACAAGAACCCTGCAGTGTAAAGGCTGTTAATATCCCCATTTTATATTTGGGAAAACTGATGTAGAGAGAGGTTAAGTGATTTGTCCAGGGTCACACTGCTAGTAAGTATCTGAGGCCAGATTTTAATTCCCTGACTTCGGGCCCAGAACTCTATTATGCCACTTAGCTAGCTATCTCCTGTGTTTGATATTGCTGATCACACTCCCCTCCCACATAGTCAATTCTCTCTGAGTTTTCATGACTCTGTCTTCACCTAATTTGCCTGCTACCTGTTTGGCCACTCCTCACTATTTTTGCTACCCCATCAATCATCTCATCTCCCCTAACTATGGATGTTATCCTATTCTTCTCTCCCTTCTCTCTCACCACATCGGATTTAATTATCTCCATGAAGATGACTTCCCAAATGTGTATTTCCATCCCCAACCTGATGCCCAAGCAACCCCCCGAATCATCAATTGCATATTAGACATTTCAAACTGGATGTCCTGGAGATATATTAAAACTCAATATAACTAAGACTAAACTCATTATTTCTTCCCCTAAACCCTTCTTTCTTCCAAACTTCTTGATTTCTGTTGAAGGCACCACTATCCTTCCAGTCTCCCAGGTTTGTAATCTCAGCATGATCCTAGATTCCTCATTCTCCCTCACCCCACACATCCAATCAGTTGCCAAATCTTGTTATTTCTGCCTTGACATGCATCACATTCTACCTCTTCTTTTCCTCCATTCACACAGCTACCACCTTAAAATTCAGGCCCCCATCACTTCTCTTCTACATTATTGCAACAATCTCCTAACTGGTTCTGCTGCCTTAAGTTTCTCCTCACTTCAGTCCATCCTACATCCTGCCAGCAAAATAATTTTCCATAAGCCCAAATCGAGCCATGTGGCTCCTCAACCAACTACAGTGGCTTCTTTTTGCTTTTGGGGACAAAATATACATTCCTCTGTTCAGCTTTTAAAGCTCTTTGCAGTCTGGCCCCGATCTATATTGCCAGCATCAGTGGACATTGCTTGCCCTTCCCCACTCTGAAATCCAGTCAAATTGATCTTCTCTCTGTTCCATACAAATGACATTCCATCTACTAATCTCCATGCCTTTACACTGGCCATCCCCAATGTATCTTCACCTTACTTCTCCCTCATAGAATCAATGTCTTACTTTAAGATGGAGCTCAAACTTCATCTTCTGTGAAGTCTTCCCTTATCCCCCAACTGCCTAGTGAAGTCCCTCCCTGAATTGATAATTTATGAAATTCTGAAATGGGGGCAGATATGTGCAATTCTTTGGGGACTCACTGGAAAAGCCCACAAAGGCAGTAGGAAATGGGGCTGCAATCATGCTTTAATGAGGCACAGAGGGTACAGAGATAGGTGATGAAAGGACAGAGGCAGATGGCATGGGGAGGGGGGATAGGATGGTGAAAAGAGGTAGGCAGTATGAGGAAAAGGAATGGGGGGGAGGCTGAGAGCATCCCTTATGTAACCATGGATTTAGAGTTGGGAGCACTAGGCCCCAGGGAGAGTGCTTGAGGCCAGACTTTGAGGTCTCATTTTATTGGATTATTTGGAGAAATAGACAAACTCTTATCTCTGCCAAGTTGGGGATAGTTTACTAACATATCCAAATCATCTCAAAGTTACTGTTAAAACTTTCAAGCTAAAATATCTACATCATCTCAAAATTATCAGCACCTTCTGATGTTCTGCAGATGTCTGGAACTTGCCTGAGATTTATGTATCATAGGACCAAAGACCTTGCCAGCAAAGTCTAAATATCTTCCCCTGATTCAACACATATTACCAGAATATGACTTTTGCTTAATATATGATACAATTTGTAACTTATGCTCCTTTGATCTTTGGGATGGCTTGTAGGTAACCTCCGGGTTCTCCTTTGCAATCTTTCTTCCTGCTATTGCCCCTTTATACTGGCTACATATAAACTTACTTATTATAATGACTGAAGTGGTGGTGGGCAGGGGGACCAGAACAAGGTACAATTTTAACACACTCCCAAACTACCTTATATTTAATTACTTGGCAGATATATACACATATCTGTATGAATACATATATACACACCTGTTTATATTAATTTTATATTTATGCTATATATTTTTATATGTAACCTGGGGTTCAAGCCTGAAGCACTTGCAAAAGACTTTCCTCATTGATGGGAAGAATTAGTCCTTTATACTTTATGCCTTTGGGGAGCAGAATGGAGGCCTAGACAGTAGAGTGATGCTCCTACACCTTTCAGTTTTGAGAGAAGAAACACGTAGTTCCAGGGTCTCTTCAGGGAGAAGTCCTTGGAAAGAGTTAAAGACTTTGGGATGAAGAATGTATGTAAAGGAGCCAGTACCTTAACACATCACTGATTTCCAGTTTACCATACTAGAGACTTCATGGAATTTCCCTTTGGGAGAGATCAGGAACTCTCTCATAGCTGAGACATCTTGCTCTCAGTAGAACTCATTCATTCTGTGAATTGTATTTTATACTCAAATTTGTATAATTTATCTGATTTCTGTTTGCTATATCCTTACATAAATGGGTTTTACTTGCTAATCACTATTTGCAGTGGTCTTTTGTATAACTAGCATTTGGCAAGAAGGGAATTCAGTCTTTGGATATAGTCTGGGTAAGGCCTCTACCATCAAGGAATAGTGACCAGATAAGCAATTTGAAACTAAAAATCATTGCCCTTACAATGGAAATATTTAGAGGGGCAGATATAATTCTAGTCCAGTGTTCCCTCTCTGAAGAGACAAGAACAGACCAGTCTCATGGTCCCAAACTCCTGCTCTCCTGTCGGGAATTAAAATCTCCAATGGAGAGAGGTGGATGAGATTTCAAAGGTATCTCTTCACTCTCACCTATGCACCTCATTCAGACCAACCCATGGGAATATACACAAAAACTTCCTAGGCAACACAAATACCATAAAAACATTTACATACATAAATATATAGAGAAGGATATGCCTATATCTATCTATCTATCTTTCTGTCTGTCTGTCTGTCTGTCTATCTATCTATCTATCCACACATACATGCTTCTTATCTCCCCCATTAGAATGTAAACTTATTGTGAGCTGGGATCATTTCATTCTTTATACTGTGCATCCAGATTAAATCCAATGATCCCTGACTTTGTTTACCTTACCTCATGTTCCTTAAGACTACCCATTAGAACATTAGAAATAAAACCCTTGCTATGAACAAAAGAGAAATTATAACTGAACTAACCAATAAGAAAACATTGATATATTTATCAGATGGTATTGTTTTTACTATAAATATTTGAGGTTTATTGGAGAGTAAAAAGTTGACAGTTCAACAATAAGGAATTCCATTCAACAAACATTTACTAACCATCAGCTATGTGTCAGGCATTGTGCCAGGTACTGAGGATGCAAAAGCAAAAACAGAATAATCTTTACCTTTTAGGAGTTTACATTCTGTTGGGTGCAGGGGTTGGAGATGATGTATATACAGGGAGAAGTGAATCACCCAAAGTTATACAAAATGATATCAATAGAGAAAGCACACTAATACCTGGGGTGGGGGTGGGTGGGGGCGGTTATTAGAGAAGACTTTATGTAGGAGGTGGCACATGAGCTATCCTTTGAAGGATACTAGGGATTCACAGAGCCATGGTATTCTTCAGAAGTACCAACAATATGAATGGAGCAACCTACTTTCAGAGAGATCTCTATCCTAAGAGAATTAAAAATTCTGTTCAAGGAACAAATCCTCTCCCACAAGGGCAATTATATCCTCTTTCTCCACAAGGAGGAGCCAGAGTTCATCACTGTAGCCCAGAGGAACTGCTATTCAAAGCCATAAACAGTAGTGCATGAGCCCCAGGCATACACAAGAGGGAAAAGTAGATATCCCAATACAGTTTAGGTTAGCTTTCTTCTGCTGATAATATCAGAGTTACTTGTTTGCATGTGAAGTAGAATGAATTTACTTGTTGATTAATATGTTTTATAGACCTTCCCCAGATTCTTCTATCCCCTAAAGCTACCACTCTATATAATCTTCTCTTTCTTATCCAGGGAAGCATTTATATTCCTTTGCCCCTGCTTCTGTACCTAGCACTCATTTCTCATTCCTTTGCTATCTGACTTCCAATCTCTTTACTCTACCAAAGATAGCTCTCTCTAAGATTATCAATAATCTCTTAATTGCTCAATTCAATGGTCTTTTCCTCATTCTACTAGACGTCTCTGCAGCTTTTGACAGTGCCCATCACTCTGTCCTTCTGTAACTTTCTCCTCTTTCGTCTTCCATGACACCGTTCTCTCTTGATTCTCTTCCTACCTTCTGACAGTAACTTCTGGTTTTGTTTTGTTGCTAGATCACCATGGACCTCCTACTTAAGTGTTCCCCTAGACTCTACTGTAATCCCTTTTCTGGTCTCTCTCTTTCTCTCTCTCTCTCTCTCTCTCTCTCTCCCTCTTAATTCCTTAGTAATCTCAAAACTCCCCAAAGATTTGATCTTTTTTTCTGCATTATTGACTCTTAAATCTACATATTCAGCCTTAATCTCTCTACTGAATTCCATCTCTGAATTACCAAATATCTGCTAGATAGTTTACCTCAATATTTCATACTTTAGACTTAGAATATCTGTAGTGGGAGAACTAGTCAATGAAAGCCCAATCCTTAGAGCCTGGGCAATATGTTTTGCCTGCTGCTGATGCATCTGAAGGCTACATGACCTTATTTCTGGAAATGCATGATGGAGGGGTGCTTTCTTTCCCTACTTCAGAACAAGCACAGATATTCTCTGTTTCCTCTCACTGGCATACTAAGGTGATTTTTTTAAGCCTCTTAATTAGCTGCTGAGCAAGAAATTAGTAAGCATGCAAAAGGCTTTAACAGACAAAAACCACTGTCTCTTCCTTGGTGGCAAGTGAGCCAAACACTATCGTTCACTTCTGGAATGGGGTAGAGGTAGTAGCAGCAGAAGCCACATTGGCTGCTGCCTGCTACCATCTGTCTTACCTCTCAACCTGGATGCCATGCTTCTGTGCATAAAGAAACATGCTCTGTTTCTTCTGTTTCTCTTGTGTTTATGCTTTTCTTATCTTAGGTGAATATTAGAGATAGAAGGGATCATTTATGACTTGGTGAGCTTCAAAAGGTTAGAGTAGCCATCAAAGGCCCCCTCAATAACTAGACCAATAGTGCCAGTAGCCAAGTCTAATGCAGAGCCAGCCCTGAGAAGTGATCTGCTTGACCCAATCTAACAGTGAATTGGCCTGTGTATTGGGGGTCAAGATGGGCTCTTAGCACTTATTCAACCAAGTGCCCTTGAAGAGTTTGGCCTTTGTATCCTTTGATTAATTCAGTGTCTTTGATTGAGTCTTATTAGGTGCTAAGCCCCAGGCCCAAACCCATATCTATTAGGTGCTAAGCCTATGTGGGTGTGAAGCTCCCAGGGTCCTAAGGGGAGTTGCTAAGACCAGGGCCAATAGTAAGAGCTTAAGTTCTGGTTGCTCAGATGACAGTTTGATGATGGCTAAAGAGTGCATAAAAAGGGAAGACAGAGCTATTTCCTTAGGGCTCTCACTCTTGGCAGTGTGCTGATGTGGAGACTCTGGGCAGCTGTAGTTAAGAGCCCTCCAGCTTGTAAACCTGGATCTTCAGACTTTGTTAAACTCTGGTAACCATGCATTGAGATTTGAATCAGAGGAGGTCTGTCTGTTGATGTTTGTAATTTGTTTGTATTTGCTCTGAAGTTCAGGATGCTGGTTTTTTCCCCTGAACTAAGTGAATGATATTTGTATGCTGGATTAATGTAAGATTGTTGACCCCTTAACGTTGCTTTCCTTAGTAAAGCAGATCAAAAGTGGGCTTGCAGCGTTCTGTGAGCTGGTTGTTGTTGGTTTTTCACCCCCACAGCAGCTGCTAGCTGGATTGTTGAAACAGCCTGGCCGCCGGGATACTACGTCCTGCAAATAAGAAATCATCCATCAGTTGTACCACACCCAGAAATGTCCTCAATGGGAGAATTGTTTTGTAGCATCCACTTTGAGTTTGAGCTCACTCTTCCGAGAAATTAAGTTTTGTAAAAAGAAAAGTATTCCCCTGGTTTGGAATGTTGTGTTCCACTGGGATCTTGACATAACTTCACAGGAAATATCCCATTATAAAAGCTATTGATTAATTAGCTGATTAATTGTTAATAAGAGTTAAAATTAGTTAATTTGTTAGTTAATATTTGGGATATGTTAACCAGTCAAATTATATTGGGGGAACATATAAGATGACAGACACATCAACCCCCCTCAGGGGACTATGCTCTGGGGACCCAATCTGCTAGTATGAATATTGGTCAGGTACACTACATGTATAAAATAGAATTAATTATATTTCCTCCTTACTCTAACTCAGCCCTTTTCCATAAGTAGTCCTCTATTTCTAGAATTTACTCTTTCTTCACCTTTGATATAATCCCTAGTATCTTTCAATGCATTGCCCATTTTTCACGTCCTTCATGAGGTCTTTTCTGCAAGTTCTCCCTCTTAAAATCACTTTATATTACTTTGCATATTCTTCGTATTTACTTATCTGTACATGCCTTCTACCCTGCCTTTCTCTCCCCAACCCCACCCCCCTTCCAGGAGAATATAAGCTTCTGGAGGGCTGAAATTGTTTCTTTGTTTCCTGGACATAGTAAGTGCTTAATAAATCATTGTGGCATTGAATTTAATCCTGTGTGGTTAGGCTCCAAATCAAAGCCTGTAAGTAAAATAAAATTAATTGGCTGGTGCCAGTTATCATAAATGTATTCACATTCCTGCCCTCAAAACTACAGGTATCATAGGATAAGTCTACCTGGCCTTAAGTTAAAATTCATTCTAGTCCTATACTTTGTAAGATTTATCTCTACCCATGTAAGAAATGTATGTTCACATATCAGGTATACGTTGAAGAACCAGTTTCCCCTCTGTTTGCAGCTTCCAAAATCTTCCTATCTGTCTTTTCTAAAGAGTGTGTCCTGAACCACATCTCTCCAAGAAGCTCTAGCACCAATACTCCAAACTTAACATGGTGAACATTCTCTCCACCAACTAGGAGATTTCCTTCGCATACAGAGCTTCCGGGGAAATACTCCAAGTTTAGAAGCCTGGTTACAACTTGTTGTGCTAGCAGAATATGTCAGCACCTGCATTTCCAGATAGTAATAGTATGATGGAGAAAATACTGGTATGGGTAACATGGAGTTCTGCTGCTAATTATCTTTGAGACCTAGCCCAAATTATTTACCTTCTCTTGGTTTTGTTTTCCTCATCTGTAAGATGAGGGTGTGTTAGAGCAGATACACTCTCAAGTCCTTTCCAAGCCTAAACATCAATTTAAAATATTCAAGAACCATCTAAAAGTTCTTTCATACTGGACATATTAAAGAGGTTTGCCCCTGTAAGACTGACTCAGGGTTGGGGGAGTGGAGGACAATGGTGGAGCCAAACGTACAGTAGGAAAAGTTTTGGGCCTGTAGTCAAACGAGACTCAAGGCCGAAACCCAGCTTTCTCACCTAGTAGTTGTACGACCCAGAGTAAGTTCCTTCAACTCGCCATACCTTGTTTCCCTATTGGCAAAACAGAAAACTGTGAGGTAGCTAATGGTATTATAAAGAAAGCACGGTGTAAATTTTAAAATGTTACATAAATACATTTTTATTATTAAGGGCAGCATCCAAAAATCACAGACTTTTTACCAACCATCATAATATTGACTAAGATCTGGAGGTGCTATGGGGGCATCTGGAGTAGTTGCTGCTATTTTTGCTGGGTAGTCTGCCAACTAATAATGCTGCCTGGGAGCAGTCCATCAGTGTCAGGTCATTGGATTTGGCTCCTGCTCACAGAGTAATATTTAGTCTTTTACGAAGGTGTTTATTGAAAGGGGGAAGTTGTCTCCATCTCTCAAGGGATCTCTTCCCATTACCCAAACATCAAGAGCAGGTACGACTGACAGAATCAAGACAGACTTTCTTTTATACTCTTTCTCTACCTGACAAAGAGCAGTATAATAAAGGAAGCAAGATCTTACTCAGAAAACAGCATACGGGGTGGATTTAAAGCATTACTACTCCATTCCCCTAGCTTATCAGACACCAGAGGCTCTTAGAGAGAATGTGGTTTTAATCACTGTTATGTTAAATTGTCCAGTGCTGTTGTTGGGACCCATTAGATTTCTGGCAGGAGAAAATCAAAGCTGGGTACCTCCACTGGAATCTGATGCCATTCTCCAACGTAGTCAGGAGACCAAGAGGTGACCACAGGCTGCAAGTGTTGCTGTTGGAATCCAGACAAGCAATATATTGACTCTGAGTGCATTTGCCAGATCTACTCACAATAAAATAATATGGTTTCATTTTCAAAGGGTTTCAGCTCTGAGACCCTTTTTGGAGGGTCATGACTGGCCAATTCCTTGTACCCCTTTGAAAACTTACCCTTAGGTGGGTAGTCAAAATGCAGGAATGGCTCACATGCTAGAAAGTTCACTACAAGGTTAAAGTTATTATATACCTACATGTGTTCCCCTTCTCTCCCCACTTCTCCATCCAGATACACCTATCCCAATATCCTAGATTCAATGTGTTTTTTTCCCAGTTGAAACACAATAGTAACACAGTTCTTCAAATAAGCACACATCCCATATACACAAGGCCTACAAGAAATCAGAAAGGCCCAATAGAAATCAGATATCAGAACTTTTCTTCTCACTGGGATGGGTTGAAGAGGACCACACATATTTGGTTTGAGGCATATGCCTGTCTTGTTCTGAAAAATGTGGTGAGATGAAGCAGACCCAGGAGTCAAGGACTGATTGGGCTCACTATAAATTACTACTGTCTAACTAGCTATCACCAAATCTCAAAGACGAAAAGGACGTCAATAATTAATCAGCCAGTTCATATCTAAACAAGATTTCCTTCTACAATATAGCCAACAGTGGAGCATCCAGCTTTTACTTGAAAACTCTAGTGAATGGAAACCTACTACTTCCCGAGTTCTGCACACTAATTTCCCTTAGGGTATCTCTAATTATTAGGAATTGTTTCTTTATGTGACATCTCTTACTGATCCTCTAGGTCACATTGGGAAGGACTATCTAGCCTCTAGAGTACCATGTACTCAATCTTTTCCTCCATGTTTAAACATTGCTTTGGCAGCCTTTTAGAGCCAATATATGTCAAAGAATGTTATTAGTGCCTTCTCAGAATCATTAAATATTAATCCCTGGAAACCCTTACTTTAGACTTGGGAGAATAGCCTAGTCTCTACCATTCCACTTCAGATACTTACTAGCTGTGTGACTCTTGGACAAGGCACTTAGCCTTTCTCAGCCTGTTGATAATAATAACACCTATCTTACAAGGTTGTTGTGAAGATTAAATGAGACAACATATGCAAAGCTCTTTAAAGTGTAAAGCTCTCAAAGTGCTATATAAGTATTAACTATTACATTATTACTATTATTAATAATAACCATCATAATCATCATCCCCTCACCAGTCAAATCTCTTCTTTCATAGCCCTAATGTCTCCTTGCTCCAACTCCAGGTTCTGACTGATATGCTTGTATAGTCCAAAGTGGGAACAGCAGACTTATATTTTGGGCTCTGGGTTTAGAATCATAAGTAAATTGTCCTTGATTGTATGATACTAAGATGTCACAGTCTCACTGTGCAGCTAACACACTTATTAACCTCCTCAAAGTCTGGATAATACAGGAATAACTAAATGACAGTATTGCTCAAATGTGGGATTCATCCCCTAATAGGGACAATGGATACTGACCCTGAGCCTCAATCGCTTAGGCACTTGAGGATTGTTTCCACGTGGTGGAGGCTGGGGTAGGGGTGGGAAGAGGAATGACAATGTAAAAGAAAACGGAATTTGTATGTACTCTGATCCGGGTTGTAATTTGCATTCTAATTACTAACTGCAACTCAAAGACTTAAATTCATCAACTTGGTGAAATAATCTATTGCTAATTAAGTCAGGCCCTGTGGATGGGCCACCAGGGAGTACAGCCAAAGTGAAATGATCTTTATTTGTGATCATTATGCCCAATATCACTTCGGAAAAATTGCCTATTCTCATGAAAGATTGCAAACTTTCAGTCAATTATTATTTCTTCCAATATTTCATGGGTCTTTGATTTTGTTGATATGAGTTCTCCCTCTAATCATGCAGTTAGTCAACTAGCATTTATTAACTGCCTATTATACTTGAGCCTGGCACTGTGCTAAGTCCTGGAGATACAAATAAAGGTAGGTAATAAGCCCTCTTTGTCTGGACAGATAATCTAGAATCACTGTAGGAAAAAAATCATAAATCAACAGTCCATCTTGTGATGATGAGCCTGTCCAACTTTCGCTAGCCTAGACTTTGGGTAACCAACACAAAGTCCATCTTCATGAAAGTATTTAAAGTCTTTCCAGCTTGCTAGAAGCTACTGCACCTTGCATTCCTAAGGCATGGCCTTTGAGAGTATCACATTGAAATCTGGTAAAGCGAAATTGTTCTCTCATTCTTCCTGTGGCAGTGTCCAACTACCTAATTCCTGTAGCAAAGAAGAGGTCCACGACTTTCTCCCTCCCAGGAAGTCATGCTCAGGGGAAGCCAATCAATCCATTTGAGTAGACTGGAGCATGAAATCTTGAGGGAATGGAATTAAGAGATAAAGAATAAAAGTCCATTATTAGGATTGGATACAGTTGACAGTTAGGAGTTGCTGCAGGTTTCTAAGCAGGGGAGTGATGAGATGACATTTGTATTTGAGGAGAGGAATCAATATATGATTTCTAAGTTAGATTGGAGAATGGAAAGACAGACATATTCCAGGTTTTGGTGAAATCCTGGGCCCCAAAGTCTCTTCCAGCACTACTCTTCTTTGATTGACTCTAGTGCAGATAGATCCAACTAAGGCTGAGTATCATGTCATAAAATTTAAACATCCTAATACGACACTGGCTTAACATTTTTTTTGCTTAATTGTTTTCTTCCTTTAATTCATTTTTCCCTGAATTTAACAGACACCTAATAAAAGGGGCATTTCAATATAAATAGCAGAACACAAAAAGAGGATTTCCCTTGAACCTGCAGATTTTAAAGAGCTTTCTTTTCTTTTTAGATATATAATAAATTCAACCTATAACTTTCAAAGATGTCCTACTTATCCTTCTTTCCCCTGGTTTTCCTTTTCTGCTTTTTTTAAGTTGCCATATGACCTACTATTTCTTTTCCTTTTTCTGGCTATTCTATCTCTATCTCCCTCACCCTCTTACCTCACATGCTCCCCTGCTCCAGCTTTATAATCATTTCAATTCTTACTCTTCACTCCAACAACCTCCTTGTAATAATCATGCCTGTGTGGAATCTAAGGAAACAAGAAACTGAAGCAATTTCCCCAAAGGCAAATAGTAAATTAATGTCACATCCAGAATTTGAATCCTTACCCAGAACTTGTTCAGCATTGGGCAGCCCAGTAAACTCAACTTTCCTCTCTAATAGGAGTGACTAGATGAAGTGGAATTAAAGGAAATGGATGTTTCCAGAACATTTCCAGGATTAGGATGAAGGTACAATTCTATAAGTTGACCATAGAATTTAGCATAGATTCAGGTGCCCCAAAGACTCAAAGGAGCCAAGATAGTAAAAGATACCAGCAGTATCAAGAGAAAACTAAATATCTATTCAGAATGTGTATTGTGGAAATCAGTTGACCATATGTAAGGTTAATGGGATATAAGATCTTCCCCCACCCATTAATAGGCCTCACATGCAGCCCTGATGTAAAGCCAATTAGGCTCTGGGCCACAGGCATTTCCACACCTTTCCCATTAAGTGCTGATTTCCAAGCTTCTCAGACAATCAAGTCTTTGGTTGGTATATATTGTATTGCTGGGAGAGAGAGGAGTGGGCAGAGAAGAAAGCTGGCAGAAGAGAAACATGTAGAGGGAGGAACTTGCCTAGAGAATTTGTGTGCCTGGGGGAACTTAAAGAATGCTTGAGATGTCAGCATTCCTTGGATTGGTGATAAATACCTTGCTAAATCTTGCCCTCTGGTGTCCTAATAGTAATATTCCAAATAAATATTTTGGTTTTGTCTTAGAGGAAGAGAGTTTGTTATATTTTGCGAACCAACCCTGAAAATATGTATGCATATTCATAGCAGCTGACCTGGGTATCACATTGGCATTACACCATATTTGCTACAGACATTTAGATGTCTACTGACACAGGCAAGAAGAAAAAGGTATCAAAATAACTGTAAGAAAATGACAACTGATAAATAAAAGTATTTCTGTAGAATAATTTTACCTATACCTATTTGTGTCTAATGGTGGCCATCTGTAGAGGTGGGGAAAAAAAAGAAATTTACATAACTTTGTTGTATATTTAAAAGGAATAACAAGTTGTACATAGTAGATTTGCAGTTTTATGCACAATCATCATTTTTATCATGCTATGTTATGAAAATACTTGTTTTATTCCATAAATTAAAAATAAAATAAACTTAAAATTAAGTGGATGGTAGTGAAGACTGGAACTAATTCGAACAGGGGGGACTGAACACAGTTTTTAACTCCTGAATAATTTTTTAAAAATATTTTATTTTGCACTTGCCTTTAAACAACAAAAACTTAGCATATACCCATGACTTTATACTTAAAAGTTAATTTCTACATAGAAGGTGTCTGTGATAGCTGATTAATTATTCCCTCCAAATCCTAGAATACTGTTCTATTCTGTTTCTCAGAAGTGTAGAGTTGGAAGGAATTCCAATTCCCTCTAGTCAAAAACTTTATTAAAATAGATAATCAATTACATGGGAAACTGAGAGTCTTATATAGAGTCTTATTGAGAGTCTTATACAGAAACTCAAGTACTGAGTAGGGAGAATTCCTGAAGGACAACCCTCTTACTCTTCTTACTACATGAAGGAAGCCAGGACTCTTGATTGGCTGAGAGATCTTACAGGATGGTTACTTACTTGTATAAAGGACAGAGTCTTCATAGACTTAGAGGTGGTTAAGAATGAGACTCAAACTTTTGAATGACAGCTTGATGTTACACACGTGTGGGGAGCCAGTCTATAACATGTCCCTTTATTTATAGCAATTGCAACCTTAGAGAATATTAAAAGGGATTCTCCTCAGTAAGATCCGTGAGGCCATCTCATCTTGGTTGAATTGATACACCTTGATCTTGCTCTCAAGCTGAAAGCTCATTTACTTCTGGCATATTTTATTGCCTACCATAATCTGTATAATTTCTCTTGATTGCTATTTATTGTTTATTTTAATTCAGAAGTTTACTATTTCCTGAAGCCCCTCCAAAATGTTGTATCCTTGGGCTACCAATATTTAATGTGTGATGTATAGACTATTCTAGCCCAGTATCCCTCTTGGAGTCAGTGCCTAGTCACTTTCTTCCCCCACTACTCACAAAAGCAGAAATTTTGGTCTACTTTGAAGAGGGGTGAACCAGTTCCCTGATTAGATATCTATTCATGCTATAGCAAGCCAAGCTATTAAGACAGAATCCATGCTTATATCTTATATAAGTACACAGCAAACCTGTATGGTTATTTGACTTTGCTTGTAGAGCTATTGAATTTCTGCCAACTAATTCAGTCCATCACTTTCTTAGAATGGAATGAATGTTCACAAAAGGAGAGGCCTTCAGACATCACAGAGTTTCATTTGCTGAATGTCACCAAGGTAACTGACTGATGACACCTCCTAGAGCCCTGCTTTTGAGGCGTGTCTAGAAGCTTAGTCCCTGCTCTTAGCTGTGGTGTGCTCTATCTTGGGAAGATGACTCTTCATCAGGAGAGTTTGTACATAGATGCTCCTTCTCAAGGCTAACAAGAACACTTGACAAGCTGGATTCTCCAGTTGCCTAGGAGGGAGGATGTATGCCAGCAGTCTCATAGCCAGACAGTAGCAAAGGGCAATTGAATAGGAGGTGGCACCCCTGTGTGTGGATACAGCAGATACAGATGTGTATTAGGAGGGCAGAGTTTATAATCTCAAAGAGGATCATAAACATGTCTGAAAGGTTCGGAACCGCCGGATATAAGAAACTCTCAAAGTAGAAGGCAGAAGAATCAAAACATATATTTAGGCTCCACAGTAACCAACCCATGAACCAGCAACCCCATTTTGATATATTGATCAAAAGCTTCCAGGCCCAATAAGTACGCCTTGAAAGAGTAACCAGGAGGCTACAGAGAAGCATGATTGCATAAAGCAAAATCATGCTTCCCCCTCTATGGTAAAAAGTTTACCCACTGGCCTGAAGTCTTTGTTCAGCTTCCTCCCGTAGGTCAGCTCTGCTACTGGCAGCTCCTGCTTCAGCTGCGGCTGCGGCTGTAGCTGTAGCAGCCTCTGGCTCCAAAGGGAGCTGCTTTTAACCATCCAGCTTCTGCGGGGGTGTAAGGTACGCCAGGGAAAGCACAGGTTCTTTCCATCAGCTTAAGCAAGGGAAGCAAGGTGAAGGGGCCGACAAGCTTACTCCAGTCCAACATACAAACAGCATTCAGTTCAGGGGAAAAAGCCAAACTAGTCAAGGCCACTTGTTGACTAAGTGCTAAGGAGCCCATTTTTGGTTGCCAACACACTTCTCCACCCCTTGTTATAGGATACATAATCTAATCAGCCATGTATCCTAGAACATACATTGTGATCCAATTACAAAGGAAACTAAAACATATCATTCATAATAAAGCAAAACATATCATTTGGTGACATTCCTAAATATTGGTTTATGATTCAAATGTGATCCACCCCTAGGTCCCAGCAAGATAATCTCTTCAATCAATCATCCCAAAAATAATTATTAATAATTCAAATGTCCACCCCTAGATCCTTGTATCCATTACATAGGATCAATAATATCATAATAATAAAACAACACAGCAAGGATAACACAAAATAAGTAAACATAGAACACCATCATCATTCCCACCCCCCCTTGAATGATTGGGGCTCAAAATCTTGGGGTAAGGGGTGAAGGTTTCATTTTCCATAGCTTCTTCATGCTGAAATTGGATGTAGAGATGGCCCTGCCCCAAAAAGTCCCATTCCAGAGGTCAGTTCTTTAATGAGCTGGCAGGAATTCCAAGAATGCTATGTGCTTAGGCAGTCACCAGAAAGTTCAGGGTGCTTAAGCCTAAAGGAAACAAAACTAGCAACAACGTTAGCCAAAACAAAGGACAAAAAGAGTAGACAAGTATGGACTATTATCCTTCAAATAAAATCATCTCAAGTTTGGTTGAGATTTCAGTTATGCAAAGATCCAACATCAGAGCCAAACTCAGGTGGGAAATGTTTCTTTTCAAAAGGAACATAATGAGGAAGCCAAGAGGATCCCACCCTAGATAGAGACTAAGATTGTCCTCTCAGCCTTTCCCCAGATGTACAAGGAAACACAATGGGAAAATTAAACTAAGAGGATCCCATCCTAGATAGAGACTAGGATTGTCCTCCCAGCCTTTCCCCAGATGTACAAGTTTTCATCCGTTAATCACACAAGGTCACCTTCACTCTGAGTGGCTTGTGGGCTTGCAGGAGCAGTTCTTATTTCCCTATCTCTCCTGTTATCAAGTCCTTTATCTCTATACATTCTATATAATTCATTAGTTGGAATTCCATCTATCATTTCAAAACCTACCCCTGCTCTCAATAGAGCAGTAAACATTTCTTTCCTTGTTACTCTCCTTTGGCGCCAAGTTTGCTGGTTATTCACCCTTCTCTCTTGAGGAGATCTATCCCTTCCCCAGTCACCTAAGTCATGTAACTGTAAAATCTTATTTATCACTGTTGTAAGACGGCTCCCTACTTCTCCAAGTAATAAATTCAAAATTAGTTGTTTATAAGCAGGGGGAGCTGTCCTAATTATTAAATTCCTATGAGGCAGTCCCATTGGATCATTGTAATATTTGTCTGCAGTTCCTATCATAATGGCAGTCTTCATTACCTCCTCCTTTAGTCTCATGATACAATCTCTAAGTGAATACCAGGGTCTGTGCTCAGTGGGCCACATAGAATCAGTAGCATATCTCTTATTGCATCCCACAGCGGCTAATGCCAACAGAGTAGTCCTGCTATAACCATCTCCTTGCTGATGATGTTCCCTAAAAGCTTGTTGAACTAGAGGATCATGGCTGATACCTATGAATCTCATGCAGTCTGTCCTATCTACTGATATTCCACTGGCCCCTTGATCACTGAGTCTTACCATCCAAGATATCAATGGTTCTCCTATTCTTTGGCTGAATCTACTCAAAATATCTGTGACCTCTTGCGGTGAGAAATCTTCCTGAATTTCCCTTGTAACTGAATCTTCACCTCGGGTTTCTGTCTTCCTCCTTTGTATGGGTCGAGCCCTTGTCTGATCATTTAACCATCTCCTATTCTCTGTGCGAGGGACATCCTGAACCCCAGTAGTGTTTTGTGCCTCAGCCCCTAACATTGTCTCATTTTCCCCCCACTCACTTCCTCTGCCACCATGGCTAGGACAAAGCAGGCAGTCAGGCTCTTTCTGGGCTGGGTTGAAATGCACTCTGGGCTTTTTTGGTCTCCTGTTGCTCTTAGCCACATTAATAGAAAAGTTCTCATTTGAGTCAGTTTGGTCTCCTGCTATCTGAGATTCCCCTTCTTGCTGTGGGGTAGGAGTGCCCCCATGTCTTTCACTTAATCTCAATCTTTCGTATACTAGCCGGTAGGCTGATAACACTATCCAGCTTTGCCTAGATAGTGATGCCCCTGACTGAATCCCAACTTCTTGTAAACACTTTTCTAAATCCCTAGGATCTCCTCTCCGTAGCCTTGGTTCCCAGTTTTCACAGGGTCCAGCTTTTTTAGCCAATTCTTTTGCTAGGGAGGAATAAAATGGATCCTCCCATCCTGGGATATTCATCTCTTCCTCTGGAATTGTTCTGCTTCTAAATAGAGATCTTATACCTAGCGATCCCATCCTGGTCGCCAAATGTATTAGGAGGGCAGAGTTTATAATCTCAAAGAGGATCATAAACATGTCTGAAAGGTTCGGAACCGCCGGATATAAGAAACTCTCAAAGTAGAAGGCAGAAGAATCAAAACATATATTTAGGCTCCACAGTAACCAACCCATGAACCAGCAACCCCATTTTGATATATTGATCAAAAGCTTCCAGGCCCAATAAGTACGCCTTGAAAGAGTAACCAGGAGGCTACAGAGAAGCATGATTGCATAAAGCAAAATCATGCTTCCCCCTCTATGGTAAAAAGATTACCCACTGGCCTGAAGTCTTTGTTCAGCTTCCTCCCGTAGGTCAGCTCTGCTACTGGCAGCTCCTGCTTCAGCTGTGGCTGTGGCTGTAGCTGTGGCTGCGGCTATGGCTGCGGCTGTGGCTGTAGCTGTAGCAGCCTCTGGCTCCAAAGGGAGCTGCTTTTAACCATCCAGCTTCTGCGGGGGTGTAAGGTACGCCAGGGAAAGCACAGGTTCTTTCAATCTGCTTAAGCAAGGTGAAGGGGTTGACCGGGAAAGCACAGGTTCTTTCCATCAGCTTAAGCAAGGGAAGCAAGGTGAAGGGGCCGACAAGCTTACTCCAGTCCAACATACAAACAGCATTCAGTTCAGGGGAAAAAGCCAAACTAGTCAAGGCCACTTGTTGACTAAGTGCTAAGGAGCCCATTTTTGGTTGCCAACACAAGATGCAGGTAACCACTCCCATGATGCTAATTCCTACCCCTTTCAGACTATCTTCATCTGCTCTGAATGTACTTTCTATGTACCTAGATATTTACCTGTTGGCATCTCCTTTAGAACATATGCTCATTGAGGACAGGGACAGTTTTTTTTTGTTGTTTTATTTTGTTTCTGTCTGCCTTACTCTGTATCCCCAGCACTTAGCACAGTTCCTGTTGCACAATAAACAATAAATGTTGCTTGACTGACCTTGAAAGAGAGGCAACTGTGAAGAAAGATGGAGGGGTGGGTAGGGTGGGTAATATGAATCTGGTCCTCTGATTCCCCGGAGAGGAAATTCCTTCTATCATGCAAATCAAGAGCTCATATGTAACTTAAATTCAGGGAATTTTCTGAGTCACTAAGAAGTTATATTATTTGCCCATAATCATATGACTAGTATCTATCCAAAGTATAACTTGAACCCAAGTCTTCCTGACTTCAAGCCTGGCCTTCTATCTCCTACACCACACTGCCTCTCTGAGGAATTTTTTAAAGGTATACAAGGTGTCCAAAAAAATCTTACTGTCATTTTAAGCACATTAGGGGTCCAGAGCAATGCTGGAATTACTGACCTAGGGTGGTGGGTAACAACTCTTTTGTCACCAAGACCAATACATCTGTGATAATCACTTGTGTAAACACAGCCTAACTGAGACATTCCCCTCCCCCAGGACAGCAACTCCAGCTCTTCTACTTACTTCCTGTGTTGACTTTGGACGAGTCACTTAATGTATCTGAGAACCCAGTTTCCTCATCTATAAAATAAAGGGGTTGGACTAGGTAATTTTTAAGCTCCACATCATCTCTAAATCCTATGATTCTATGAAATAATAGGGGACCAGTTCTCCAGATGGGATAGGTGAGTAAGGTGACATTCAGGCAGCAACTGGGACATAGGTTAGGGAATAGATTGAGAATAAATACAATACCAAAGGAGGACCGTAAAGTCTGGTTGCACCTGGCAGATTTTGGGCTAACTCAGGCCCCCTGAATACAAATCCAGGCTTCTTTTCATTACACCATGTTTCCTCCTGTTTTGGTCACAAGCCTCCTGTAGTTTTGACCCTCAGTTACCTGACCACTGCCATGTCTAAACTTTCATCTCCAGTCCCATCTAAAGTGCAATAAGAACAACAAAAATAGCTAATAGTTATATGGTGCTTTAAGGTTTATAACGTGCTTTACATACATTATCTCGCCTGAGACTCTGAACATCCCCATGGTGTAGATAACACAGGTATTATTAGTCCCATTTTCAGATGAGAAAACTGAGGCTTAGAGAGATTAAGTGAGTTGCCCACGGTCTTGAATCTAGTAAATACAAGAGGTAAGAGTTCAAGCTATGTCTTCCTGACTTCAGATCTGATACTATTTATCCACTATTTGTTATGTGTCTGACTCCTCATTATCCCATGCTGTCCGTAGGGTTTTCTTGGCAAAGATCCTGGAGTAGTTTGCCATTTCCTTCTCTAGCTCATTTTACAGATGAGGAAACTGATGCAAACAGGATTTAGTGACTTGCCAGGGTCACACAGCTAGTTAGTGTCTGAGGTTAGATTTGAACTCAGGTTTTCCTGACTCCAAGCCCAGCGCTTCATCCACTGAGCCATCTAATGAAGCCAAGATAGTCTCTCTCTCACTATACCTCACTGCAATCTCCAACACCTGTTGACTGGCTCTACCCACAAGGGTGGGGCAGGAATTCTTAAGAAATCCTTGCTTGCCTAAGTCTGGCTGACTGAGCTTACTCAAGGCAAGGTGGATCTTGTCTATTCGACTAGCCATTTAAGAAGAATGATGGCAAACTGGTGAATTCCAGACAGAACTAAAAGTTGGAATTCCAGCAACTATGGCAAATTCAGTCAAGCTGGGGCATGTGCTGGTATAGTAGTGGCCAGAAGGAATGACCTATCTTCTCTTCAAACTCCTCCAACCTCAACCACCCATGACCCCACTCCACTGCTATCTCTCAGGGCCTGTCTTCCTCCTCAGTACCCACAGAGATATAGGCGAGTGGAGGACTGAAAGGTAAGAAGCATAGGACTGCAATCTAGGGACCCCAACAAGGAGGAAGCATCACTTCCACTGATGTCAGTGGAACAAAGTCCCTATCACCCTGCCTTAGTTACAACCCCATATTGAGAATAAGAAAACAAGATCTGAAAAATCCTTTAGAGAATAGTTGTAAAAGCGAGAGTTAGCCTGGAAAATAGAGGACTTGAGGTAAGGGTTCTTAACTTGAGATCTGTTAACTTTTTGAAAATAAATTTTGATAACTGCATTTCAACATAATGGTTTCCTCTGTGATCCAAAGTATTTTATTTTGTGCATTTAAAAACATTCTGAGGAGTGCCTCAGCTTTACCAGAATACCAGAGATGTCCATGACACAAAAAAGGTTGAGTTCTGACTCTAGAGAATATGTGGTAGTGGTCTTCAAGGATTTGAATTGCTGCCATATGAAAGAAGTATTAGATTTACTCTATATATGCATCCAGAAGTCAGAAAGAGGATCCAAGTAAACTAGATTTAGGCTCAATTTAAGGAAGAACTTTCTAATAACTAATTCTTATCAGCAGAATTGATGGTCTGCTTCTTGTCTCTGGAAATTCTAACGCAGAATATTTGATGGCAATCTGTCAACGATAGTCTGGAGCAGTGGGAGAGTAAGATCACCAAGTGCTGTCCTCTTGACCCTATTGTTTGTGATCAACCAAGGAGAAGACAGAAAAATGGGCTTTATCCCATCCTCCCTGCTGCAGCCAATCATAGGACTTGTCTCCAACACAACCACATCTACCCTCTGCCCATTACAATCTAACACTTCCCCATTCCACTCTCTTCCACCACACAAGCTCACAAACTTCTCCCTTCTGAACTGAATGTGGGCCCCTCAGGGCAGTTATAACCTAACCCCTCTGGGCACCCACAGCAGAAGCCACATAGGTGTCACTGGGAAAATCTCCCAGCCTTGCCCTAATCCCCAGCATACCCATAAGGGAAAAAAGTGATAGTGATACAGAATCAAAAAATTTTGGAGACCACATGTAAAACCAACCTACCGTTGATCACATTTGCCCTTTAAAAATTCCAGGGGTACATGCAGGGTCCTGTACGCTGAGCATGCTGAATATGAAAATAGTCACTTAGTGAAAGTTCTTTCTGAGGCTTGTTCTGTTTGTCTGGATCTTGACCTCTTGGCTCCTACATTGACCCAGATC
Organism: Trichosurus vulpecula; assembly: GCF_011100635.1. Lineage (NCBI taxonomy): Eukaryota > Metazoa > Chordata > Mammalia > Diprotodontia > Phalangeridae > Trichosurus > Trichosurus vulpecula. Next base: position 102,510,536 of record NC_050574.1, on the reverse strand, counting down.
AAATTTCTGCTACCTTCTGTCTTCTCCAGCATGGCGTTTCAACAGTTTGTGACTCGCTGGCTCTGACCCCTTACTTAGCTCATCATCTGCTGCTTACTTCTCCCTGCCGGGTTCCTCATCTCTCCCATGCCCTTTGCAGCTGTTCAGTGGCTTCTCACTGCTGGGGACCCTGCTATTAATTGTTAACTGATCCACATCTGGCTGACCTGGATGTGACAGAATGAGGGGAGATTTGGACTGTGTAACCTCTGAGGTCACTTCCAACTCAACTATCATGGCACGGTGGATAGAGAGCTGGCTTGGGAGCCAGGAAGCTTGGGATCAAATCTGATCTCTGAAACCTACTGTCTACACGGCTCTAAGCTAGTAACTTTACCTCTCAGTGCCCCAGGTAGCAATCTAAGACTATAAATAAAAGACTACATAGATATTAGCTATTATTATTGATGGATTGCAGAGCAGGTACAGATCTCCACTGTTAGAAGGAATTTCCTCTTAGAGAGCCTAGTACCAATGAAGTCACAGATTTGGTCCCCGCCACACCCCCTACCTGTCCAAAAAATAAAAGGACTTTATGTGCCTCACTAAAAATAAAAATTCACACTATATAATACTTTAAGGATTACTAAGTTCTTTCTGTACAACTAGCCTGTGAGATAACTACTCTTTAAGAGTCAGCATCAAGTCTTTTACATTTCTCTATTCCCTCCTCTCCCCCCTTCTTCCTCATAGGACCTCACACAATGCCCTACACATGATAGATAATGATAACAATTACTTGCTGAGTAAATTATCATTTTTAAGATATATAGAACAGTGTCTCCCTAATCTAGTTTTTGCTCTTCCCTAGGGCAAGAAAGTAATAGCTTTTGCATACATTATCTCATCTGATTCTCTTACATAAGAACCTTCTGAGGTCTGTGAATGTGTTGTTTCTCATCTAGAGTTACTAGAATATAAGCTTCTTGAGGTCAGGGACTGGTCCTAGTTTCTTTCTTAGTACATGCTACACCTAGCACAATTCCAGGTACATAGTAATCGCTTAATTAATGTTTGTTAAATATATGAATCAGTGACCTGAGTATAATGAGGATCTATAATTATCCTCATTTTGTAGATGAGGAAACAGACCCAGAAAGGAGTGGCAGAATGGGAATTTGAACCTAAGTCCTCTGACTCCAAATTAAAGATGCTGCACTAAATCACATGGTCTTCATGAGGCTTTACTCCCATCAGTTGGGGAATGGCTGAACAAGCTATGGTATATGAATAAAATGGAATGCTATTGTGCTATAACAAATGATAAACAGGCAGATTTCAGAGAGCTAGAAATGGTCTTGAGATTCTTTGCTATCAGGCTTCCTGATCTATCTGGAGCAACCTAACTTCAGGTGGGGCTTCCTGTGCCTGACCTGAAAAAAAAAATCACTAAGTAAAATCCCTGTTTAGAAGGGATTTCCGTACACTAAGAAATCAAGGCCATGCACCACAGCAATTTTTCAGATAAACCAAGGCCAAATGACTTTTGTTGGAATAACTCAGGTACGGTTAGTAAAACAGAACTGGCTGAATTGCTTTTTTCTTTTACCCAGGTTCATTTGGGCATTTCACTCTTTGGTGCCTGATCTTCGCATGAGAAGGCTACTGAAGAGGTACTAGAAACTTCTAGGCAAATCCCTCTTTTCTTTGCCAAGAAGAGAAGAGCGCAATTTGATATGTGGACATGATTTAAGAAGTCTAGGAGAAACATCCAGTCCTTGGCTCATTCAGTCAGCATCACTCTATTTATCTGAACAAAGTATCAAATAATCTCTACTCTCTGAGCAGTGTGAGTAATGGTTCTTCAGAAGACACAAGGAAGCATTTGGAAGTCATCTGGCCGCTTTTCACCCTTTCTGATTGGAAATGCATAAGTCTAAAGTCTCTCGTCTTATTCTAAATACAAATGGATGAGAGATCTATAGATGGTGTGATCAGAATGAGAGTTATTAATGCTATGGATTGAGGGGTTGTCCAGCTTCCCATGGTGGGTGCACAACATGGCAGTATAAAAGAATTTTTAAAAAGACAAGAGGCCTTGACACCAATCCAGCAGAGAAACCACAATACTTCAGTATCAGGACGTCTTCCCATGTTTGGTCTGCAGTGGGATCAGCCAGCCTTCCTTCCCGTTATCATTTTCATTCCCAAGTGCCCTTAGCAGGAAGGAAAAGTGCCAGAGCAAATAAATTCTGGGGTTGCTGGGTTTCTATTTGTCCATAGGAGAGGTAGTACACTGGCCACTGATGCTTTTACATGGAATTCTCTTTTCTTTTCCTTCACCTAATCCTTTGGAAATCAGATCACAAGTTCAGTGTTTTTTTTCTTTGTCCTGTCACTATTATGTCTGACCCTAGGGGAAGTAGCTACTAGCTGTTCACAATCTGCCCAGTCACATTTCCCCTAGACATCTCCACCCATGTCTGGTGGCTGAAGCCCAAAGAGATGGGTTGAAGTTTGCTTTCTGCCCTCCATAAAACAGAAATACCACGCCCTCCACCCACTTTGTCAGTCAGTCACGTATATGTGTTTTTAATCAACTTCTTTCTTTAAAGCATGCTTTGTTCAGGAGAGATGGAGAAACTTTCAAAGGATCGTAAATTTAAAGATGGAAGGGACCTCAGGGGTCACCAGTCTAGTAATTTTATAGATGAGGAAACAGGATGCAACACTCAGCACAGCTCCTGGACCCTTAGAAGGTGCTTCAAAAATGGTGGTTGACCTACTGTCATGATTGAAAAGACTTGCCCAAGGTCACACCATCAGCAAGCATCAGAGGCAAGATTTGAACCCTAGACTCTCAAGCTCCAAAAGCAGTGTTTAGTGTCACTATGCTACAGAGAAGCCTAGATAATGGATTTCCAGTTCTCTTTTGAGGTTGACCATGCTACCTCTGAAGTGCCTTCTAACTCTGAGATTCCATGTTACTATGACAATTAAACCTAATCTCTCTGAGCTTCCATGTCCTCATTTATTAAACAGGGGATGTTGACTCCATCCATGAACCAACAAGCATTTATTAAGTACTTAAATGTGCCAGGCAATGTGCTAGGCTAGGAAGACAAAAATAGAAAATGAAACAGTATTTGTTTGCAAGGAGCCAACATATAATTACATATAAAATAAATGTAAGGGAAGATTTGGATGGGGGAACACTGGCAGCTAGTGTGTCAGGAAAGGACTCATGTAGGAGGTGGCATTTGAAATGAATTTTGAAGAAAATTGGGGATGTTAAAGGTCACAAATGAGGAGGGAGTGCATTCCAGGCAGGGGGAGCAAAGACACAGAGACCAGGAAAGGAGTGTCGTGAGGAACAGCAAGAAGACCAGTTTGGCTGTACCAGTGAAGGAAGGGAAGTACAGTAACAAGTGAGGACACTGATAAGGTGGGTTGGGGTCCAATTGTAAATGGCTCTCAATGTCAGACTGATCCTAAACTCTGTAGGGAGTCACCGGAATTTATTGAGTGGGGGAGTGATGTAGTCAGCCTGGTGCTTTAGGAAAAATCACTTTGGCATCTCTGAGGAGGAAGGATTGGAGAGAGAAGAAAAATGGGGAGGAAAACAAATTAGAAGACTGTTACAATAGGCCAGGGGTGGGGAACCTGCGGCCTTGAGGTCACATGTGGCCTTCTAGGTCCTCAGGTGCAGCCTTTTGACTGAGTCCAAGTTTTACAGAACAAATCCTTTTATTAAGGGGACTTTTTTTGTGAAGTTTGAATTTGGTCAAAGGGACACACTTGAGGACCTAGACGGCCACATGTGGCCTTGAGGCCTCAGATTCCCCACCCTGGTCTAGGTGAAGAGTTAATGAGGGCCTGAACAAAGGATGTAGCTGTGTGAATAGAGAGAAGAGGTCAGATGCAAGAGATGTTGTGAAGAGAAAAATGATAATTTGCCAACTAAATGAGATGAGTGAGAGTGAGGCGTCCAGGATAACCCTGAGGTTCCAAATATGGATAACTGGAAGTGTTGTGGTGCCTTTGGTAGAACTGAGGGAATTTGTAAGAGCCCTGGGTATGGGGTAGAAAGAAAATGAGTTACAGATTGTGTTTGAGTTATATAGGGGACATCCAGTTTGAAATTTCCAAGCAGAACTGGAGCTCAAGAGAGAGTCTGGACTAGACATACAGAACTGGAAGTCATCTGTATAGAAATTAAATCCATGAGAATTGATGAGGTCACCAAATGAGGCAGTATAGAGAGGAAAAAGAGAAAAGCTTGGAATAGAGCCTGAGGATACACCCACAGCTAGGGGCCATGATGGTCTAGCAAAAGAGACTAAGATGGGGAGTTCAGAGAGATAGGAACCGAAAGAGAACCAATTTATGAAATCTCATAGAAGAGAAATCCAGAAGCAGAGGGTGGTCAGTAGTGTCAGATACTGCAGTGAAATCAAGAAGGATTAAGACTGAGGAAAGGCTACCAGATCTGGCAATGGCAGAGAGCAGTGGTGACTTTGGAGAAAGAAGTGGAATGATGAGGTTGGAAACAGTAGGAATTGGAGGAGATTCATGTACACAGATTTTTCTAGGAGTTTGGCTGTGAAAGGGAGGAAGAAATACAGCTTCAGGGAATGATAGGATTTAGTGAGAGCTTTATAAGGATAGAGAGGGACTTAACTGTGCTCCAAGGCAGGAGGGAAGTATTCAACAAGAGAGGAAGAAATTGAAGATTAGGGAGCAATCAGGGATGGTCCTCCTGCTGGAGAAGACAGGATAGGGTGGGATATGGGATCAGGGAAACATTCAGAGGAATTAGACAAGGAAGAGAGCCACCTCTTTGCCACAGTGGCGGAACTGAGCGTTGTAAACTAAAAATAAAAAATCTAAAAAAGAAAAAGAAAACAAAAGCAGCACAGGAGTCACTTGATGATACAGTAACCGTAAAAAAAAGAGTATGTGGAATGATGTCAAGGGGTTTTGAGATCTGGAAAGTATGAAAAGAGGAAGCTCAACAAGAACGGCCAATATTTTCTTAGTAAAGTATGAAGCAAGGTCATCAGTTATGAGGAGAGAAAGTTTAGAATAGCCTCTGTGAGGATGGGACAGAGAATCAATTAGGGAGAAGTAAAAGTATTTCTATGCTGTAGTTAGGGCTTATTTGAGATAAACTCACACAAATAAGTATGTAGCAGACCTAGTCAGCTTGGTTGAATGGTTTCCTCCAACTTCATTCAATTACACCATGAGTAGAAGTGGATGGTGGGAATTATCCAGGGTTGGGGACTGTCAAAGCATGAATGGCAACAAGACAAAAGAGTAAAAGATTTAAGAGTAGGTGACAGTATGGAGTTGAACTGGTCAAGATGACAATGTTTGCAGAGTAGACCAGATATGTTAAACACAAAGGAAGGCCACTATGGCCCAGCAATATTCCCAAGCTGTCCAAGTCAGATAAAACTGTGTTTGGGAAATATTTAGCAAAATAAATGAAAGTATAATATATATATATATATATGATTACATTTTAAAAGCTAGGTCACAATGATCCTAATGTATGGATTATCCCTCCCCCCCTTTTTCTATTCAAGTTTGACACCACTGGAGTAAAAACAACACTTTGCCCCAGGTTCTGAGAAATCACAGAATAAAGCTAATCCCTCTGTCCCATGGCAGATAGCTTCCTTTTCCATTTTCTTATAATATTCAGATTAGGAACCTAAATCATCACAAACATTCCATAAAGCACTAGTCAGAGTTGGGAATTGTAATATTCAATAAACTCATTTTCTAATGGTAAAGCTAAATTTCCCAATGGGGTGAAAATTCTTATAGAGTTAGAAAAACATTTTTGTGATTTTGCAGTCAGTTCACGGATAGAAAACTGTCATTACCCAAAGGAAAATAGAGAATAATGATTGGCTTTTCCACTAACTAGCTGTGTGACTTTGGGGAAATTAACTAATGTCCTTGGGCTTTAGTTTCCTCATCCATAATAGTATGGACTAGATGGACTCTAAGGCTTTTTCCAGCTGTAATAGACTACAAATACATATGAAACTATAATTAAGGAAACGTAAAGAGAAGTTGATCTCCAAATAGCGAGACACCTTTCTCCAAATTTCCTGAAAGTTGAGAGAGAGAGATTTAAATCAAAATTTTATCATTCTTAAAAAAGTCATAGAAATGGATTATAATTGTGCTTAATAATTGTGGTATATGAGATATTCAGAGAAAGATGGGAAGACTTGTATTGAGCTGATACAGAGCCAAGAGAACAATATCAAGAGAACGACATACAAAATGATCAGAGCCACAAAGGGAAGCAACAAAAAGGACACAGGTTAAATCAGAATTCAGATGAAAGCAATGCCCAGTCTTGATTTCAGAGGACTGCTGAGGAAACATCTTGATAGAGAGCTGATGGTCTATGGATGCAGAATGCTGCAAATGTCCAATATAGTTGATGTGTCAGTCTGTTTTGTTTAACTTTCTTTTTGACACAAGAGAGGGTTCTTTGGGGAGGGGTTATTGGTAAATGAAAGACATTCTAAAGCATCAATAAAACTTTTTTTTAAGAAGGTACAGAGTAAAAATTGCTGAGGCCAATCTATCCGGCTCAGAAGCATGAAGGACTTGTTGACCCCGCTGTCTCCACAAAGTCTAGAATTGCCCAAATATCAGGCTTAGGCTACTAAGTGCCCCCTTTGGCTTCTTCCTTCCTATGTTGAATTTTTGAAGTTGCTTATAGCAGCATTTCCTCTGGTACCACAGAAAGTCATTAATATTGTTCAACAAAAGGAACTCATCTGAGTTGCAATCAGTCTCTTAGTGATTTCTTCCTGTGAGCGACAAAGCATGTTTCTTCGAAGCTGATGATAAAACACTGAAATTGCACTTAAGGGATCATTCTGAGAATGCAATTTAGAAGATAAATCACAGTAGGAAAGTGGCATCAATTTTCATACAAACCCACACTTCAACAAATCAATGGCAAAGTATCACATTGGAGGAACATTTCGGTATGGCTTAGGTCACAGTCCCATATTGAAATACACTCAACTGTGGTCACAGAATGAATTTTATTGGAAAAATGGAGAAGGGAATCACAGAATCATAGCATCTTAGAGTTGGAAGGAACCTCATCCAGTCTAAGCCATAGAGAGACAAGAATCCCTTCAATAACATATCAGATAAGTGGAGTAAAAGTTCTGGATTTGGAACCAGAGGACCTGAGTTAGAAATATGGCTTTTCCATTAACAGTATTACTTTGGGCAACCCACTTAGCTTCTTTGATACTCAGTTTCCTTATCTGTAAAATGATGGTGTTAGAGTAGATTAACTAAGGTCTCTTTTAGCTTTAAATCTACAATCCCATTCTGAGATGATCCTTTACTTGGAGACCTCTATCGAAGGAGAAGCTGCTACCTCCTATGACAGCCTACTTCAATTTTTGACAACTCATTATTGGGATGATTTTCTTTATATTCAGATGAAATCTGCATCTATGAAATTTCTATACATTGTTGTTAGTTCTGCCCTCTGGAGCAAAGTATGATGAGTCTGCTCCTTCTTCCACATGACAACCCTTTGAAGATTTGGTCCATGGTTTTTTTATATGTTAAAAATCCCAAATCGGACAGTATAAAAATGAGAGTATACCTGCCAAAACAGACACAGAAACTATACAAATATAAACACAAAATACCTTTTATACAAACAAAACTAGATTTATTAAGCATGGGCAGGTAAAGGTAATATAATAAAAAATGACAATTTTACCTAATCTATTTATGTAATACTGTCCAAATTAAATTACTTAAAATTATCTTACTGAGTCAGAAAAAATAATAACAGGGTTCATTTGGAAGAGCAGAGGGTTCCGGAATTTCAAGGTAGCTGGGGGAAAAGATGTGAGGGAACTAAATTCAGTAATATCGGACCTTAAATCATATTATAAAGCGAGAGCAGTGTTGAAGTGTAAAATGGCTAATTTTGATTATTTTAAATTAAAATTTTCCTTTATAAATTAAAATCTATGTAACCAAGAATAGAGGGAATGTAGAAAAATTGAGAGAAAAAACTCTCGTAGACAATCTCTCAGATAGAATGTGATTGAGTCAGAATATTGTTGTGGTGTGGGAAATGATGAGCTGGTGGATTTAGAAAAATACGGAAAGACTTGGACTTCTGATTGCTATCCACCTATAGAGAAACAGACAAGTGGAAATAAGCATAATGCTGTCTTATGTATATGCATTTGAGCATATGTGTGTATGTTTACGGATGCTTATATATGTATATATATGTGTGTGTGTATCTGCACTTAATTGTAATGTTTTTGGGTGAGAGGGGAGGAAGAGGAACAAAAAGTAAAAACTGCACAGCAGAGGACAAAAGAAAACATACAAGGAAGCAAAGAAAAGATGGACGGCTTTGAAAATTATGTGGAGTATTGATCGTATGGGTTTTTTGAAATGGAAATGTATTGCTTTATATCGAATCCTCTCTTATGATCTACTGTGTACGTGGCAATGTTTTTTTTTTCATCTTTTGTATTTAATTTTAAAATAAATTCAAATATATTGAAAAAATTCCCAAATTGAGTCAATTTTTCTTTGCATGGCAGGGTCCCCAGAATCCTTATCCTGGACTCTTTTGATAGGACCAATGTTTCCCTGACATCTTCTTTCCTCCTACCCTAAACATGAGAAACCTTATCCCCCAAAAAGAAAATGCTGCCATTGGGACCAGATTGTGCCCAGCTTCCCTGATGCAGCTTCCAGGTTGCCTAAGGGGCATAAAATGAGAGTCAAGGCCTCTCAGACTTGGTGGCACCTAAGACCTTCCCAGTCACCACACTCTAATGACCTGCTGATCAAATGTTTTCATGAGGAAGTAAAGGAGGCTTCACCTAGTGCCACTCTATCCTTGTTTCATATCCTTGTTCTGTTGAGGCAAAGAGGAGTAAACCTTCTTTTGTTAAACATTCAGTGATTTATGTGTGCCTCATTTCATCCCAAAATTCAACCTGAACTAAGAGTGCTGGCATTAGACACCAACATCACTCTTTCTGGATATGCATATTGATTGGTCAATGGCTCTCTGGAAAACTGTATGTTCTGACCAAAGCAGAGTACAATAGGACAGAGCTATCATCACCTCCCTTGTTCCATCTGCTCTATCTCTATTAAAGTTGCTTAAGTTTGCATTTTTCTTTTTGATCATGGCACACTGCTGACTCCTTTTCAATTTACAATCCACTAAAACTCCTAGTGCTTTTCACAGGAAATATTATCTAGCCCCACCCCTACCATCCTGTCCTTGTGAAGTAGATTTTTTAAACGTGTAGAATTCTGTATTTATCTCTATTAAAATTTATATTTTCATGAAATTTGGTTGGTCATTTTAGCCTGTCAAGATCTTTTGGAATCCTGAGTCTGTCATCCACTGTGCTAACTATTCTTGTTTGTTCACATAATATGCACAAGACATGTATGTCATATGGAACATGACAAGGGATAATTCTCTAGAGACCTTCGCCAAGGTTGACTGATGCTTCAATCATTACTCTTTGGGTACAGTCTTTCAATATGTTTGTAATTCACTTAAGTGTACTGTCACCTGGCTCATATCTTTTTATCTCATCCATAATAATACCATGAAAGACTGTCAAATGCTTTGTTTAATAATAATAATAATAATAAACAATTATATAGTACTTACTGTGTGCCAGGTACTGTGCCAAGTACTTTACAATTTTTCATCCTCACAACAATCCTGTTTTATATATATATGTATATATATATATATACACACACACATACATATATATGTATATATATATACATACATATACACACATACATATGTGTGTATATGTATATAAAATCATACTACTATATTGTATATGTTATACCATATTAATAGCATTCCCCAGGCAGTCCAAGAACCCTCTCAAAAAAAATAACAGGGTTAGGCTAGTGTGACCAGTTCTTGCTGGACCCCAGCTGTTTCTTAGTGGTCAATATGATAGACATTGAAAGTGCTAGCAAAGGAGGAACAGTTGTGTACTGGAAGCAATGGGAGTATGCAGCTGCCCCCAGTTTCCTGGGCATCGGAAAGTGGCATCATTATCTGGCATTGGTTGTCTTGGAGGTTGGTTGGATGAAGGAAGGAGAGTGAAGAGAAAACTAACGTTGTCTTGGAGTTAAGATTGAAAAATTGTGTGATTAAGATTGCTGTTGGGTTGAGTGCTCAGCAGCCAAAAGTATGGTACAATTATTAAATTTGAAATAAGAGCACCTAGATTCAATTCCTGGGTCTGCTACTTAACTACATATGTGGCCTTGGGTCATACTTAGGCTCTCTGGGCCTCAGTTTCCTCACCTGTAAAGTGATGGGGTTAGACTGGAATACCTTTGCAGTCCCTTCCAGCTGTCAATCTGTGATCTTAGCAGACAGAATAGGAGGAATGATTCAGGTGTGAGCGTGACACTTCAAAAGAGATGAATCAGTGAGTGGTATAGGAAAGAGGAGAGTGAGTGTTGATATTAGTGCCCCTGCACACAATTCTACGTGGCAGCTCAAAGAGCAATGACTAGAGTCTGTTAACGAGTTTTGATGGTTGAAGTGAATATGGTATTTTCTGAAGGCTTCTAATTATTTTTTGGAAGAAGATATCCAAGAAGAGCACTAGGTGATCTAGAGCATGGGGAAATGCCAGTTACATGGTACACTGAGTCCCTTTCTTAACCAATCAACAAATGTTTATTAAGTGCCTACTGTGTGGGAAGCCCTGTGATAAATTCTGGGGGAATCAAAAGTTTAACTGACATGGTCCCTGTCCTCCTGGAATTTACAGCCTACACATCAGCAGCAAAATCTATGATGTACAATATTACTTCTTTTCTATTATTTTCTGTTTTTGATACTGTTTCAACAATCTGGCTAGCAGCTGTTGTGGGGGTGTAAGACCAACCCAAGCCCAACAACAAGAACGCTACCAGCATGCTGCAAAAGTGCAGGTTCTTTTGATCTGCTTAACTAAGGAAAGCAACATTAAGGGGATGACAAGCTTACTTTAATTCAGAATACAAATATCATTCACTTAGTTCAGGGGAAAAGACCAGCACACTGAACTTCAGAGGAAATTACAAACAAATTACAAACATCAACAGACAGACCAAATACAGATTCATAGTTACCAACATTTAGGTTCAGCCCTGGAGCTCATAACGTGGGCTGGCCCAGAGTCATGCGCCCCACCACTGCTGTGGGTAAGAGCTCCAAAGAAGAGGAAACCAACCCCTGGTTTTATATCTTTTTCAGGGTCAGGGGTGAGTCACACATGCGACTCACCCAGTGGTGACCTAAAATCATCACAAAGAGGTGACTTAAACCCACGTGGTCTAAGAGCCTCTGATGTCCCAAACCTATCACTCAAACTCATGTGTAAACTAGGCCCTCTCTCAGTTAGCCCCATCTGGGGCCCCACCTTGGTTACCAAGTCACACCCACATGGGTTTTACACCTAATAGGGGTTTGGGCCTGGGGCTTAGCACCTAGTAAGGCTCAATGAAATACACTGAATTACTCGAAGGAAACAAAAGCTAACCAAGTGCTAAGAGCCCATTTTGCTTACCAACAACAACATAGATAGGAGAGGTTCAAAACAGAGTGCAATGTGAGGTTTGAGGGGGAGGTTGTTATCAATGGTGAAGTCAAAGAAGGCTTCTCATAAGATCGGGAATCTTAGCCTTTTTTTTTTTTATGTTCTAGACCCCTTTGGCCATCTGGTGAAGTCTTCAGCAAAATGGGGAGGGTTATTCATAATTTGAAGAAATGTAATTTCAGTTAGAAGTTAGTGAAAATAAAGATGATTTTTTGAAATTTATCTGCAGATCCCTTGGGAGGGGTCCACTGATCCCAGTTCAAGAAACTTGCTGCAAAAAAGGAGCATTGGAGTTGGGCTTTAAAGACAAATTAGAGATGAACAAGTGGAGGCAGTGAAGCAACTTTCTTTGATAAGGTATTCTGGTTTCTAAACCTCAAGGTCTAGAAGACTTCCCTAATGTCCAGCTTATATCTCACCTGAAAAAAATACAAGTTCTCAATCTTGGCTTTTTTAACCTTAAGATACCAAAGGAGAGAATGAACAAATATCAGACAAAAGGAATGAAGGGCAAAGTAAACATTTCTTGCTGATTGTACTTATCACGGTTATCATATTTCACTCAATCTCTGATTGCCTGAAGTTCGGATGTGTCAAGGCCACCTTTTTCCCATAAGAGACTTTTCTCAACAAAGGTTGCTTTGTCCGAAGCAGGGCTTCCTCTTCTTTAGGGAAAGGTGAGCTTAAAGAGAAGAATAGTTTCTTTTTCACCAAGTCAAAAGCATTCATCAATGGCCTTGCCACAAGAGAATTTTATCCGCTCTGTCTACAATTAGAGGTAATGGAACAGCGATAGTGACAGCTCTTGTTCTGTATTCAGGGTTCCGTTTCCAAATCACTGTGAGGAGGCCAGAGTTGGTGCTTTATCTTGTACTGGGTGGGGCAGGCCAGACATAAGCAGGGAAAATTCAGAGACTTTAAAGTTGGAGGGGGGAGGTGTGGTGCAATGAGAGAAGTTAACTTGCCATCGGCTTTGACTTTGCCTGACCTATATGACCCACTGCCAGTAGAACACGCATGGTTGTTGGTGGTAGGAACAAGATTTGGAGCTGGAAGCGATCTTAGAGGGCATCGAGTCCAACTCCTTCATTCTACAGATGAGGAAAGATGTTTACACCAAGAGATCTTCCTCCTCCTTGATGGAGTTACATATTTCTTGTTAGGTCCAAGGATAAATCTATTTTTTATTAGTTTCTTTGTCTTCTCCTGTAAATGTTTATTTCAGAAAAGTATGGGATCATAAAATCTGTCATTGGGAGTAGACTTAGAAGGCATTTATCTGGTTCAGTCTCTGTGTCTCGGTTTTCTCACCTATAAAATGATGGGGTTGTTCTAGAATACTTCTGCTCTCAATCTGTGATCTTAGCAGACAGAATGGGAAGAATGATTCAAGCGTGAAGGTGGAGCATAGTGGATAGAGTGCTGGGCCTAGAATCAGGAAGATTCATCTTCCTGAGTTCAAATCTGCCCTCAGACACTTAGCAGCTATGTGACCCTTGGCCAGTCACTTAACCCTGTTTGCCTCAGTTTCCTCATCTGTAAAATAAGCTGGAAAAGGAAATGGCAAACCACTCCAGTATCTTTGCCAAGAAAACCCCAAATGGAGTCACGAAGAGTCAGACATGACTGAAAAAAACTGAATATCAACATTTGGTTCAACTTCCCACCCAAAATAGGATCCCTCTTCACAAGACCCCAGAAAGCATATCATCTTAACTGTTTGAGTTTCTTCTACCTCCAGTCTAAGCTCCAGCATGGATGGGACTTTTTTTTTAAAAAAAAAAAAACTTTGTACCCTCAGATCTAATGCGTGCCAGTGCCTGGCACAGAGTAGGCAATTAACAAATATTTATTGAATGGAATGAAATGGAATGGAATGTTTTCGATGTAGGTAGGTGGTCCAGTGGATAGTGGTGCACCTGGGGTCAGAAGGACCCAAATTAAACCTTACCGTGGCCACTTACTAGAGTGACTCTGGGCAAATTCCATAACCTCTGTCTCCTTCAGTTTCCTCAATTGTAAAATGAAGGTGATAATAATAGCACCCACTTCCCAGGGTTGCTTTGAGGATCAAATGAGATATCTGTAAAAGTGCGTAGCATGGTGCCTGAAACATAGTAGGCATCAAATAAATGCTTATTTCATTTCTTCCAGTGACAGCCAATGGGAAGCTCCCTTCCTGCTTTTTTTTTCTTTACTATAGTCTCCATGATCCCAGTTAACCTTCTGAGTATACTTAGCAGGATAGTAATCCACATTCATGTAGCATTTTTGGATTTATAGCCATTTTCATAACATTTTAATACATATCACACAGCAACCCTTGGAGATAATACAAATGTCATTATCCCAATTTTACAGATGAGGAAACTGAGACTTGGAAAGATTAAGTAACTTACCTGTGTCTACACATCTAATAAACATCAGAGCTATGCCTCAGATCCAGGTCTCTTAACTCCAAGTCCAGTAGTCTTTCCAGGACACCTTTGCCACTTTGATGTTTTGCTACATGATGTCAAATATCTCTTCCAAATACCTAAATGTTTGGCATTGGGGAGATAAAACAACTATATCATTAACTAACTCTTTTTAATTAATTCATTAACTAACTTTTTTTTATTTGGTCAACCAAGAAACATCTATTATAACATTGTATAGATAGAACCTTTGTCCCCAATTCCCCACCCAGATTAATATATTTTACCCCCCTATCGATGAGTTAATCTATCAGAAAAAATCACCTCAGAGCATTTTCTAACGTAGAAAAGTTTTTTTTTCTCCACATTGCTTACCAATATGATAGAGATTGGCCCCCACATTCTACAAGCTCAGCTATCAACTAAAAATCTGCTTACACTAAGGCCAGCACTTTCTTCCATTGGGTTACTGGAGAAAAAAGAACTTTATTTTCCCATGTGCTTTAACAAATCCCAAAAATGATTTTAAAAAGAAGCTTGTTAACCTCTTGTTCTAATTCCTTACCTTTATATCTTTCAGGGCATTTTCCACATTTTACAGTTGGTTACCGATTTAATGAGCTGCTCAATATGTGCATTCAGTCTTGCTGTATTCCTAATTGCTTGTCTTGTACACAGTTCCATAGAAACACTTTTTCTTCCCCCAGGCAACCTCTATGTCTCTGTAAAGTGTCTTCAGTGACCTAGAATTTTATGATCTCTCTCTCTCTGGTAACAAAGGTGGAAATTCTTTAGGGAGGAAGCTGGGTGCACAAAAAAGCTAAAGAGGCAGGGAGACCATGGTTCAAATACTGTCTCTGATGGTCACTAGTTGTGTGGCCATGGATAAGTTGTTTAACCCCCCTTAGCCTTGGTTTCCTCATCTATACAATGGGTTTAGTAATACCTACTTTGCAAAGAGTCAACCTATTTGGTGGATAGAAAACCATTGCCTATATTTCAGAAATATATTATTTGACCCTGGAGAGGTTACTTAACCTCTCAGTGTCCCATGCAACTGTCTAAAGTGTTAATCGGCAGGGGAAGTACCAATTCTCATTGGAAGAGGGTGTTTCCTTATCAAAAGTTCCCTATACTACAGAAATAATATATCTAGTCCAAAATCTCATTTGGAAGGAAGGAAGAAAGAAAGAAAGAAAGAAGGAGGAAGGAAGAAAGAAAGGAAGGAAGGAAGGAAGGAAGGAAGGAAGGAAGGAAGGAAGGAAGGAGGGAAGGAAGGAAGGAAGAAAGAAAAAGAAAGAAGGAAAGAAAGAAAGAAAGAAAGAAAGAAAGAAAGAAAGAAAGAAAGAAAGAAAGAAAGAAAGAAAGAAAGGAAGGAAGGAAGGAAGAAAGAAAGGAAGGAAGGAAGGAAGAAAGAAAGGAAGGAAGGAAGGAAGAAAGAAAGGAAGAAAGGAAGGAAGAAAGGAAGGAAGGAAGAAAGGAAGGAAGGAAGGAAGAAAGGAAGGAAGGAAGGAAGAAAGAAAGGAAGGAAGGAAGGAAGGAAGGAAGGAAGGAAGGAAGGAAGGAAGGAAGGAAGGAAGGAAGGAAGGAAGAAAAAGGAAGGAAGGAAGGAAGGAAAGAAGGAAGGAAGGAAGAAGATAAGTGATCCTGATTTAGTCCAGACTTTTTATTCTACAATTGAGGAAACTGAGGACCAGTGGGTTTAAGTGACTTGCCCCAGATCAAGCAAGTGGTATACGGCAGAACAACTTAGCTGGATTCTAGGTTATGATGAAAGAAGACTAGAGTACGAGATGATACCATATTACCTAAAACGATGAAAGCCAGCTAAGAGGTTGAACTCTATTTGCAGACAATAGGCAACTACAAAAAGATTTTTAAGAAAAGGAGTAACGTGTGATCAGCTTAGGATAAGAGATAGAAATCCAGCACTGGTGTAAGGATAATTTGGAGGTGGAAGAGAATGAGGCAGGGCGACTATTTGAAGGCTATTGCAAGAATCCAGGTGTGGTAGTGAAGACTTATACTAGGGTGGTAGCACAGTGAAAATGAGGATGGGACTAATGAGAATTTGCCAAAGAGTGGCTCTTCCCTTTGAAGCTGTTTAATCTTTTAAATGAGATTATAAACTCCAAGAACCAAGTCTTATTTTTTTTTGCCAGCCCAGCACAATTCTATTTAATGAATGTTTATTGAACAAATGAATAAAATTGCTAACATTTACATAATGTTTTAAGGTTTGTGAATCACTTTTACATACATTATCCCATTTGAATCTCACAACAACCCTGTCAAATAGGTACTACAAATATTCTCATTTTACAGATAAGAAAACTGATGATCAAAGCATTTAAGTGACTCATCAATGATCATACTATTAGTAGATGTCAGAGGAACGATTTGAACCTTGGTCTTTCTGCCATAGGCAGCTAGGTGGTACAGTGTATAGAGTGCTGGGCCTGTTGGCAAGAAGAGCTGAATTCAAATGTGACCTCAGACACTAGCTATACTTGACTGTACTGGCAAGTCACTCAATATGCCTCAGTTTCCTCATCTATAAAATGAGCTGGAGAAGGAAATGGCAAACCACTCCAGTATTTTTGCAAAGAAAACCCCAAATGGGGTCAGGATGAGTCAGACATGACTGAAATCACTGAACAACAATAACAACTTTATGCCTCAGTTTCCTCATCTGTAAATGAGGGTGTTGGGAGGGGGAGAGTTCTAAGGTACCTCCCAACTTTAGATCTATGATGCTTTGACTTCAAATGAAACACTGTCTCCATTATACCATGTTGCCTCTTTGAATGAATGACTCCTGGGAAGCCAGCTGCTATCCATGATGTCCTTGTACCCTGGGCACTAGGGATAGCAGAGTTCTATAAGCTTTCAATGGGCCTAATGCTATAAGCTAGAAAATAGAATAAGGAGAAAGGTGATTTCCAACTGCAACTGGCACTACTCCTTATTAAGTCCTGCTCTTTAATCAGTGAGGTCAAATGTCAGAAATAATTTAATTTCTTCTCTAGTTGACCCAACTAGTCAAGTTTCTTATTTCAGCATCTTGTAAAAATGGGGCTTTTAGATGAATCATCTGTTTACTCTGTCCCTCCAGTGTTTAGTTAGGGGCTCCAGGCACTTAGGGCAGCCAGTCTGTTCCCTTTCGCAGCTCTGTTGTTTTACTGAATAGTGAGTTGAACATCTAAGGCACCGTGATCAAACTTTCCTTTCCTCTTCCCCTACATTCTCAAAACACAGCTTCCCTGAAAAGAAAACTGAAAAGAAAAGGGACTTTTTTAAAAAAAGAAAACTCTGTTTAGACTTTCACATGCTATTTTAAATTACAAAACTAAACATGCCTGTTCATTTAGTCTTCCTTTCAGCTGTCTGGCTTTCATCAAACCAAACATCAGTCTAAATGGGTTTTGTTTGAAACCTAGGGCAAAAATATATGTGCATTTATCATTAAGAAATTGATTGCCATCCTTAGTGGAAAGTAGAATGACTGCTGACCGGAGGAAGACAACCTAGGTTCAAATTCTGGCTATGCTACTTACTACCTGGATGACCTTGGACAAATCACAACCTCTCTAGGCCCGAGGTATACGGTTTCCTCATCTGTAGAGTTAGAGGGTTGGACTAGATGAACTCTGAGATTCCTTCCAGAGGTGAATCTATGATCTTATGATCCCAGTGTATTCCTTAATTCATTTCAATAATTCAAGACTTACTAAGGCCTGACTGAGCAGAGCACGGGGCTGGGTATTTGGGGGAGAGAAAAACAGATACAGTCCCTAACCTCATGAAGCTTATAGACTAATTGGGAAAGAAGATACACACAAAGATAATAATAATTATTATTAATAATAATAATATATGATAAATGTAATAGAGGAATGCAAAGCAAAATGTTTTGTGAGGCCTGAGGTGAGATCAACCCCAACAATCAGTAAGGCTTGGTGAGAGGTAACACTTGACATGAGTCTCAACGGATGGGATATTCAATGGATGAGCCCCTAAATTCTGTGATTCTCTGTTTTCTCATCTGTAAAACAGGAATAATAATATTTTCATTACCTTCCTCACGGGGTGATCGTGAAGATCGAATGAACTAATGCATGTAAGTCCAAGAATTCTGGTTTTATTTTTTCAACACTTCAAGAATATAGGATTTCACTGATGTAGGGAGAATTGTTACCAAGCTCATACTGGAGGCCTTTCCATCTTGCTGGAACATACTGGAGTTGATCCTCCACTGTTATGGCCTTTAGGAATCTATGCTCCTCCATAGCACCATGAGGTCCTGGAGTAGGACTTTTGTTGATGTCATCTTTACAAATAGCACGCACGGAGAAGTATAATAATAGCTCACAGTTATATAACATGTTAAGGTTTGCGAAGCACTTTAGCCATAGTTTTTCATTCAGTCTTCACAAAACCAACAAAGCATCCTCATTTTACAGATGAGGAAACGGAGGCAGACAGTGATTAAGTGACTTGCCCAGGGTCACACAGCCAGTAAAGTAAGCTGCTGATGAGAGATTAATTTTTTTAATTTTTTTTTTTTAATTTTTGGAGGGGGGAAGGCAGGGCAGTTGGGTTTAAGTGACTTGCCCAAGGTCACACAGCTAGAGAATGTGTCAAGTATCTGAGGCTGGATTTGGACTCAGATCCTCCTGACTTCAGGGCCAGTGCTCTACTCACTGCGCCACCTAGCTGCCCCAAGATTTTTTTTTTTGGAGTGGGGAGGGCAGGGCAATTGGGGTTACATGACTTGCCCAAGGTCACACAGCTAGTAAGTGCATCAAGTGTCTGAGGTCACATTTGAACTCAGGATTCCAGGGCTGGTGCTCTATTCACTGTGCCATCTAGCTGCCCCCTGATAAGAGATTTAATCCAGGTCTTCCTGACTCTAGGTCTAGCTGTCCATGTTGCCTCTTAAGACTGTCCCAAAAAAAATTAAGAAATGAAAGAGGCTAAAGGCCTTCTCAGAGTCTTCATTCATATATTTATTACAGATACCTTCTGAGTTAGAAGGGGAGGAGCGTGGTGAGAACATTGAGCAACATAATAAAAAATGGAATTGTCTATATCATAACAGACAGGAAATAAGTAATTAATCATGTGAAAGTCACTTCTGAATCAGCTGCTTATGTGAAGCCAGATCATTGATTGGTTAGAGGAACGGTCAAAATCAATAATAAATTAGACAAAATGAAAAGATAAGAAGAATATATTGAATGTGATTAAATATCTCAAACCTCTGCTATTCAACCATGCTACTGGTAGAAAAAAAAATGGAAATGATTAAAGTAAAAGACATTGTCTCTAATTACCATAGTTTCCTACAAAAGTTTAACCAATGTTTACCCAAGAAGGAGAGCAAAAAAGTCCAGAAAAAGCTTTAGTCAGCTAACCCTTGATCTCTTTGTCAAGTACCTAAATATAGCAGTGAAGGGCAAAACAACAATGTAGAATATAAATTCACTTGTAAAACAGAATTGAAGAATATGGCAGATGATCACAAGTAGTATCACTTCTAAAAAAGGGAAGTGTGATGGAAGTTTGGTCAAGAACAAAATAAGTGCCATTAAAAAGAAGCAAGTCCCCATGTGTACCAAAATACTTATTGTCCAGGCCTGTCCAATTCTTCCTCACCCCATTTGGGATTTTCTTGGCAGAGATACTTGAGTGGTTTGCCATTTCCTTCACCATGTCATTTTACAGGTGAGGAAACTGAGGCAAACAGGGTTAAGCAACTTGCTTAGGGTCACACAGGTAGTATCTGAGGCCATATTTGAACTCAGGATGAATCTGTCCTGACTCCAGGTCCCGCACTCTACCCGCTGTGCCACCTGGCTTTCCCCCAAGACACTTTTTATAGTAGCACTTTTTATGATAAAAACATTTGAGGCAAAGTAAATATCCATTGATTGGGAATGGCTAAACAAATCATGATACATGAATGCAATGGGATATTACTTTGCTGTAAGAAATGATGACAATGTTGGTTACAGAGAAGCATGGAAAGATCTACATGAAATGACGCAGAGTGATGTATGCAGAGGCAATAAAACAATATCGATGTTACAAAATTGCAAAAAAAAAAAGGAGGTTCAAAAAAAGTCATGAGAAGACACCCCCGCTTTGCATAGATAGACAATTCACAGTGTGGCACATTGCATATATTTTCAGACTTTTTTGATGCATTGATCAGATATGTTGATTTTTAAATCTTTTTTTTCTTCTCTTTTGTCTTTAAAGATATTTGTTATATGGAATGGCTCTCTGTAAAAGGGAGGGGAGGGAACTGAGGAAAATGATGATGATATAAAATCAAATAAACCTGATCATTACAAAAAAAAATTGAAGCACAAAGAAATAAACAAAGAATGGAATAGATGCTCCAGAGTTTCCGTAATAACATAGCCTCATCATTAATGACAGTGGAACCATGAAATTTACATTCAATCAATCAATAATCATTGACTGAATATTTATGATATGTGCACTGAGAAATACAAAAATAAAAATGAAAGTCACAACCATTAAAGAGTTTCTATTTTGTCAGGGGAGATAACACCTTAAAACTCAATATGTTACACGAGGAGAAAAAAGTAATGATGTGGGATGATGAAGGTGGAAGGAGTAGCTGGACTGAGTACAATCAAAATAAATCTATTTTAGATGCAACACAATTTTGAAAGAATTGAAAGATTTATTTCAAACTTATCAGAGGAGCTACCAAGTGATTAGAGAAAACCATGAACAAGAATTCTATACAACTTTTAAAGAACAATTAGTACCCACACTTCACAAATTATTCTCAAAATTTGGGAAAGAACTTTATGAGACAAACATAGTCTTAATGCCTAAACCAGGGAAACATAAAATATGAAAAAATAAGCATTGGCTTATTCATTAATGAACATCGACTCAAAGATTTTGAACAAAATCCTATCCAACAGATTATAGTGATTTATCCAAGAAATCATTTGGCATGATCAACTGAGATTTATACCAGAGATGCAAGTATGGTTCAACAACAGGAAAACAATAAATATAATCATATTAAAAATCAAAGAACACAAAACCACATGATCATCTCGATAGATGCAGAAAAAGCCTTGGACAAAATAAAAATTCCAAATTTGGGTATAGTTTCAAATTGTTCTACAGAATGGTTGGATCTATTCACAACTCCACCAACAATGCATTAGTGTTCCAATTTTCCCACATCTTCTCCAACATTTATCATTTTTCTATTCTGTCATATTAGCCAATCTGATAGGTATGATGTGGTACCTCAGAGTTGTTTTAATCTGCATTTCTCTAATCAATAGTGATTTAGAGCATTTTTCATATGACTATAGATAGCTTTAATTTTTTCATCTGAAAACTGCCTGCTCATATCCTTTGACCATTTATCAATTGAGGAATGACTTGTATTCTTATGAATATGACTCAGTTGTCTATATAATTTAGAAATGAGGCTTTTATCAGAGATGTTGGCTTGGCTATAAAAATTATCTCCCAGCTTTAAGAGATATATTGTTAACTAAATAAGAAAGAGAAGCAATTATGAAAGATTAAAAAACTTTACTTAAAACTGAAAAGCTTCTGACCAGACATCATGAATGCCTCTAGGATAAGAAGGGAAATAGTTGAATTAGAAGAAATCTTTGTATCAAATTTCTCTGATAATGGTACATGTATATGTATATATATACATATATATATTACACATATATTTACATGTTTGTGTATATGTATGTATGTATCTATACACACACACACACACACACACACACACAGACTAATAGTCATTTTCCAATAGCTACATGGCCAAAGGGTATGAAACAAATAGCTCTCAAAAGAGAAACTGCAAAGTACTCATAACCACATGAAAAAATTTTCTGAATCATTAATAATAAGAGAAATTCAAATTGAAACAATCCTGGGGTTTTACTTTACACCTTGCAAATGGCAAAAATTACCAAAAAATGGTAACAATCAATTGTGGAAGGCTTGTAGAAAGATAGGCACACTAATACATTGTTGGTGAAGCTGTGAAATGGTTCAACCATTTTGGAAAGCAACTTGGAATTATGCAAATTAAAGTGACGAAAATGTCCATATCCTTTGAAGTAGAGACTCCACTATTGGGATTATACCTCAAAGAAGCCATCTAAGAAGAAGGTCCCATTATACTCCAGAATATTTATAGTGACTTTTTTTTTTGGTGATAGCTAGGAATTGAAAAGAAAATAAATCCCTATCAACTGGGGAATCGCTAAAGAAATTGTGGTGCATGAATCTAATGGAATATTACTGATCAGTTAGAAATGAGATGTATGATGAATATAGGAAATATATTAGAAAGAGAATGAACTCAGCAGATCCAAGAAAACAATATACACAGTAACTATCACAATGAAAAAAATACGCAAAAACTCAAAAGTAAATATGACAATATTATAAAAATCAAGTGGGATTTGAATGAAGAGACATGTGAAGACATCCCCAACCTATCTCTTCATGGAGGTGGGAGGATCACAGATGTTAGACATTGAGCATGTTTTCAGACTTTTTCAATGCATCAATCAGTTACGGTGACTTTTTTTCTTCTCCAAAAAGATAAGATTTGTCAAAGGGAATGGCTCTCTGGGAGAGGGAGGAGGAAGGATACATGGGATACTATGATGATGTAAGAAACAAAAACAATAAATAAAAAAAGAAAATCACAAACAGTATTGTTCCCGCCCCCAAAGATGATCAAGAGAATATGTGCAGAACGTGTGCCATGTCTTTACAGATTTAAAATTGATTGAAGGTATGGTGAATACAAAAGATTCCACAGTGTTACTATTGCTTGATTTATGTGGTTGATTATAAAATAATTTCATTAGGTAAACTTAATATTGCCTTAAAACTTCTCTTCCAACGAGGTATATCCCATGCATATGTTAAGGTAATACAAGATTAAGATATATGTGTGTGTGTGTGTGTGTGTGTGTGTGTGTGTGTGTGTGTGTGTGTGTGTAACCACAGAGAAAATTTTGCTTAATGACCCTCTGATTGTCAAAATCAAGCAAAGCATAAACCAGGGAGATGTTTGCTAAACAAAGGTGTTTGCCACTGTGATAGACAACATCTCGATCAGAGTCTAAGTAAAAGAGAAAGTCTTTGTGTAGTAGAGAGACTAGTTAAGGAGGGCCCATGCCTTAGAGCATGCTCAGATCTACCCATCCTCACGGGTTATATGGAGTATGCATAAATATTCCCTATCTTGTCACAGTGCAACAAATAGAATGTTCAGAAACCTGTTTCCAGCCATCATGTCTGATGGGTTGATACTGGACAACGATGAAGTCTCTTAATCGGTTGAGGAGCTGAAAGGAGTGATGCTAAGGAGCTATTGAGCTAGATTAGAGTCCACATACAAAAGGGATGACGCTGATCTTTCATTCTTTTTTTCTCCTGGCAGCTCGCTACACTTATGACCTGCTAGGTGAGGGAAAGGAAGCAGACTGCATTCTACCCCACTGGTAGAATGACTCTGTGAACACATGGCTCTTTTGTGTTTGTTCTTCCATGATAGGTCAATGAACACCCTGAAAGGAGAGCACCCCGGTGACTTAGAGTCCAGTCAAGTCCTTAAGATTTCTCACAGACAACCGGAGTTTGAAGCAGAGTATACCAGAGTGGTAACAAAGAATGACAAGGAAAGTACCTACAGAAGCAGAAAAACACTAACCACAGGACAGTGACAGTTTAAAGGATTGTGACACTTTGTGACAGAAAGCAATGCTAGCTATGGACTCTAGAAAGTCACCAATCCTCAGAGCTCAGCAGAAAATTATACCTAAGGAAAACATCACAAGGACTCCCCAAAGGGAATAAAGGACTTCCAAGGCCAGGAGTTGGTAGGTACCTCTTAGCCACATATGCTCTCTACATATGTGCCTCACTGCCTTTGAACTTCATGCCTAAACTCACTGCACTCAGGGATTTTATATGTGCAAGGGGAGAGTATATACCTAGTTTGAGTGGGATGGTTTATAACATTCTATTACTCTTGCTATATTTTCTCAATAAATTCCTTTTTAAAAGCTAATTGAGTTGTACTGGTTCATTAACAATGGAGCAAATGCTAAATAGGGGCTTAGAAGCTACAACATTAAAAACCGTAACCCTTTAGGGTTATACCTTTAATCCTGAGGGGAGTAGTAATCAAGAACACTCTTGGGGACCCAATCTGCTAGTGATAGAGAGAGCTGAAAAAGTGAGCCCTTCGGGGTTGGGGGGTGGTGTACCATACTTATAAGTGGCAAAGTCCTTCAAACATTCCTATTTGTGTATGACAATATGTTACTTACAGCAAACCCCAGATAATCTTAAGGGCTCCAAAATGAGATTCATAAATACTCAAAAGAGAACAACAGCCTAATTATCCATACAGGAAATGCCAAATGGATGAAGAATGCTGATTCCTTAGTCTATGACATGTAGTTAGTTGGAAGGGCAGCCTACTATATTAATATATCAGTATACATATCTTGGACAGGCACTGCTGTCCATGACACAAGCACCCATTTTTTCAATGCCAATGTTATATGACTGCAAGTCATGAAACAGCCCAGTCTACAAGGATTCAAAATTCTAAGTCATTCAGATTAACTCTTAAACATAAAAAATTTACTTAATAAAGCAAAAATAAAAATAATCATATCATTTATAGAGATTTATATACATTTATACATATATACATTTATATAGATTATAAAGAGATAATCTAACATCAAATTCCACCCATAAGCCTGGATCATACTTTCCTTCCAAGAGACACAGTGGCCATGGCGTAGTAGGTAGAGTGTGTATACAAAACATGAAGAGCCTAAAGTTCCCCCTCTGTATAAGCCCAACAATCATATAATCTTCCCATTATCCCCAAACAATTGTTTGATTTAGAATTCTGTCAGTTATAAATTTCAAAACTCCAAAAACAATTATTAAAGAAGAAAAAGCAGAAGATCTTTCCAAAGGATAGGACAAAGGAAGAGAGAAAAACAGAAGCAGAAGAAGGAGAGAAAAGGAAGGGAGAAAAAGAGAAGTAGAGGAAGGAGATTAAGAATCCTTTACTCCAATACTTCAGTAATAAGTGATTTCCTTGATGTTGGTGCTGCCATTGCCACTGTGGATTACGACCTTTTCTACACCCTAGTAGACAGTCTCATGGGCTGTGGTGAATGGAAATATTCATCACTTGGTGATCAACCATCTGATCAGAAGCCTCTCTGAATGGGACTCAAATAATTCCAGGATGATAGACTAGTAGTCCTTCTACACAATAACCCAACCTTGAAGCCTTTTCAGCCTTGCATGACCTGTCAGAGCTTGTACTCTTCAGGTATAGTCTTTGAGCCTACAAGGTCATCTCCATGACATAATGAGGCATTGGAATAGGATTTTAGTAGAGGGACAAACTTTCATCTGTATGGAAAGAACACAACCAGTGAAAATATTAGATGTAAGCCCTTTGCCATTTGTAGGGGATGCCTTTTAAAGGACATCCTTTTAAAGGACATTTAAAAGACAAAGGACAATCTTTCTCTGATAGTGAAGGCTGTTTTCCCTTTTAGCACCTTACCTGTTCACAGCTATGATTTTTTTTTAATCTTTTAGGTACAGTGATGAAGGGTTTGAATTAGTCCTGAAATACTATAACGTGTTGGAGTTAAAGATTCAGAGAGAAAAGAGAGATGGTGGGCTGGCAGACTACATCAAGAATACACAAAACTGGGAAATGTTTGATGAATGGCAAGATTTTTCTGCATATAGGCCTCCATCATGATCTAGAGGAGTAAATGAGTTAGAGCACATAGCTGGGAAGAAAAGAGCTGGGATTCCTACATGACCTCACTAGATTGTTTAAATGGTTGCATGGAAAACCAGTCCAGATTTATGGAGTAAATTATATCTATTTCTCTCCCTGACCAACCAAAAGAACAATTAAATCTGGGTATAGATTAATATTTTAACACATGGGGTCTAATTAAATGAACTAGCCAATAGATATTTACTGTGTATAGTGTTCTTCCCATCTAACTCTGGTACTGGTCTTTTAATAATGGTTGGTTTAGTTCAAGTTGGATTTATCTAGACTGTTAAAAATAGTTAAATTATCGTCTAGAAGCAAGGACAGTTATCTCTCTTAGTAAATTCCATCACTGCCATTCCATTGCTACCAGCCAGGATCCCCATATCTCCTGACTTAATTTAGGAACTCCTTCCCACCTGAGCTGCCATAACTGTTCCATGTTTTTCCCTCCTTTTCTAGGACATGCAGTTCCCTGGAAGGGCTTTCCAGTACACAGGGTTTCTCCCCCACCTAGTTTGAGTCTCTCTGTGTAGCTCCTCTCATATCTGTGACTTTCAGCTTTGTTTTTCTCTGTCTTTGGGCTCCACTCCCATGTTAAAGACCAAGCTCAAGGGCTTGACTCAGTTATTACTGGCCATTATTCGAATTAATCATCCTTAACTGTGTTGCTATTGAGCTATGTCCATCTTGTACAGCAAGATTTCTTCACTACCAGAGCAAAGTCCTCATCACAGGCTGGAAATGAGGACTCAGGAGAGAACCTGTGTACTCACTACCCCCTCTATTGATCTGAATGGTTACAATGTGGAAAATCCTTTTTATCTGTGTTCCAACCTCATATTCTGCCTGCTTTGTACCATATATACAAAGCTTAATGAGGAGTTGGTGATAATTATAGAAATAAAATAATTTTGACCAAGTTAACCCAGCTAATAAAAACAGAGTTTCATCTCTTTGAAGGATCCACATTGTTATCAATATTAACCCACTTTCATAATAATTGCTAAAGCCTCAATTTTCCTTTGTCTATTAAGTTCCAGGGGACTTTGAAGCCAAGTCTGCAGCTGGTTTCTATCTAACTTTAACAGACATCCAAATTAGATATTATATTGTTCATTTTTACAACTTGATCTATGAGATTCTCTCTTACTGTGATTATCTAATAACTTCTTAGAGGCTGGACTAAGGATAAAACAATTATGTGACATTATTACATCATCTGATTACTATGATTGCTTGCATTTCATCAGGCTACAGTTAAAACCATGCAGCAGAGATGTGCTCCAGCTGGCATGAAATGCTTCTACTTTGGGAATGGTATTTTTCTAAAATATTAAAAAGGAAAAAAATACATATTTAGCACAAAGTGACTGAAATTTTAGAAAAAACTAACATTAAATTTTTAAAAATTGAAATATGCAACTTATTATAATAACAGTATTCTCCTGTGTTTTGTTTTGTTCTTGTTAGATTTTTTTTAGTTCCTTCCGTGTACATAGTTGGGTAATGTTTTCCTGGTTCTACTTATTTCACTGCACCAATTCATATTTATTTTTAACCTGAAAAAATTATTGAAGGGCTAGGTTAATCACAGAAAATTTTCATTCAAGTTTCAAGTTACACAAATAAAATAAACATTAGTTAGCAGCCGATTTTTTACTGCTAGTCTCACTAATCAGCTTGTGTCATGTGTCTGCCCCAAGCTTTCTTCTTCCTAAATCATAAAACTCCCTCTGGGCCTCTGTCCTTAGTACAATGAAGCTATGCATACACTGGCTCATGAATGCAATGTATACATCCTGCTATGTTCTGTTACCTATTTCACTGGATAATGGCTAAAGGGAAAGAGAACAGTAGTTTATTATGAGCTCTGCATTTAGTTTCTCTTTTGTACTGAGTGGAAAAGGAAGTGAGAGCTTTCTCTCATATTTTAGAGAGCTTTTTTAGCCCCCAAATTCCCTTAGCTTTTTTCTGCATAATAGAAAATGAAATAAACATAGCACAAGGATTGCTTAATGCAGCCACCTGGAATCAAGCAGTCACTTCCACAACTAAAAATTAAAAGTATGGTTTAAATAACCAGTGAGAATTAAGTGATACTGCATGAAACTTGGGCTGTCCTTTAGAAATAGTTGGGACACTACTGATGAGTAAGGAGGACAGGCATTTTTTTTTCCCTTAGGAGCATAAATTTACTGAGAATCACACAAAGTCTCATTTGCTTCCCTTCAATGACGGACAGAGCTAGAAAGTAATTGTCTATCTTCTTGGTGAACCAGTTCAATTCTACACTGTCCTCTTCTTTCAAATCCCTGGATCCCTTGTCTTATCTTCTATCTTCTCCAATCAAGCACCGGCCTTGGATCAATCCCACTATCCACTGTCTTCACTCCAACTCACATGCTGCTGAACAAAGCCAGAGAAAATTATGAAATTGTACTGGTGGGGTCTGCTACATATTTACTTTCCATAATCTTAACTAGGCCCTCACTGTAGCAACGCAATCCTTTTATACCTTGCTAACCAATTCACTATCCCACTCATCAGAGTAGTTTTCCTAACCTTTTCATCACTCCTCACACCTCCCATGGTTCTTTCTCCCTCCACCCAATAGGCTGAGAATCTTGGCTCATATTTCTCTGAAAAAAATTGAGGTCATTCACTGAGAGATCTCCCTTATCCCCTCCTTCTCATCTCACATCACAATAAATCATTTGCCTACCATCTCCTCCTTCACCCTTGTCTATGAAGAAGTGGCTTTCCTCCTTGCCAAGGCACATAATCCCATTCTATCCCATCTTCTCCTACAGATTGTCCCTCTATCATCCTTACCCTCTTACTAATATTCAGTCTTTCCCTATCTACTAGCTGTTTTCCAGCTGCCTACAAATATACCTATATCTTCTACATCCTTTAAAAAACCCTTACTTGACCCATTCATACTCACTAGCTATCATCCTGTATTTTTCTTCCCTTTTGTGAATAAACTCCTTAAGAAGGCCATGTATGTTCAATGACTCCACTTTTCTCTAATTCTTTTCTTAATTCTCTACAGTATGGTTTCTAACCTCAACATTCAACCAAAACTGCTCTCTCCAAAGCTACCAATGATTTCTTAAATACTCAATCTAATGATCTCTCAATCTTCATCCTTTTTTACTTCTCTGTAGCCTGTAATACTGTTGATCTCTCTCTTCTCCTTGATATTCTCTTCTAAGTTTTTGTGAAACTGCTCTCTCCTGGTTCTTTTTATACTTGTCTCAGTTTCCTTTGCTAGATGTTCATCCAGGTCATGCCCGCTAATATGGGTGTCTCCCAAAGTTCTGTCATAGGCATTCTTTTCTTCTACTTTTATACTGTTTCACTTGGTCATCTCATCCTGGTCAGCTTCCATGGACTTAATTATCATCTCTATACTGATGATTCTCAGATCTATCCAGCCCTAGACTCTTTCCTGATCTTTGGTCTTACATCTCCAATTGCCTGGTAGACATTTCCAACTGGATGTTCTATAATTATCTTAAATTCAACATGTCTAAAACTGAACTCATTACTTTTTCCCTCTAGTCCTCCCATTGACTGAACCTCCCTGTTACTGTCCATTACCACCATCTTTTCAGCAACATGATTCGAAACCTCAACTTCCCACTCCCTCAGTTGCTGACTTCTGTATACTTTTCCTTCATAACATCTCTCAAATATGCCTCCTTCTCTCCTCTGACACTACCATCCCTTATCACCTCATGCCTATAATATTGCAATGGCCTTCTGGTTGGTCTCCCTGCTTCAAGCCTCTTCTTACTCTGGTCCATCCTTTGACAAATTGACCTTCCTAAAGGACACATCTGACCATGTCACCTATCCTACCCCAGCCCCCTTTAATAAACTCCGATGATACCCTATGACCTCCAGGATCAAGTCTAAAATCCTGTTTGGTTTTTAAAGCCCATCCTACCTTTTCCTATGTTTGCATGATTTACTCCCCTCCTTGTATTCTACAGTCCAGTGACACTGTTCTTGTTCAAGTAAGACACTCCATCTGCAAACTACACATTTTCACTGCTCTCCTTACTCACCTTTGTCTCCTGGCTTCCCTCAAGTTTCAGCTAACATCCCACCTCCTGTAAGAAGCTATTCTTGATTTCCCTTAGTACTCATGCCTTCCCTCTCATTTACCCCATATGTATCTTGTTTATACATAGCTATGTGAGCTTCTTGAAGATAGAGACTATTTTTGCCTTTCTCAGTTGACTGACTGAGTGCTAGTGACCCGCATGGCTTTCATGAAATAGCACTGTGTCCAGTACAAACCCCCTCACGGGGGTTTTACGATAGATAATATTTCTAACTATGTAAAAACTGCTCAGAGCCATGCATTAAATGGAAGATGGTAGAATAATTAAAATGTTACTTAAGCCAATTTATAATATTTATGATAACTGCAGCCCAATTTAAAGTGGAATTGGGGGGCAGTCAGGGAACCCAGTTATTTGCTTTCGAATTACAGACTCATGAAAAAACACGGCTTTCACTCTGGAGGAACATTATCAGAAGACATACTATTGCACAGGTCCCTGCCCTGGTATTTGGGGCATCTAGATGGCACAGTGGATAGAATGCCAATTCTGCAGTCAGGAAGACTCATCTTCCTGAGTTCAAATCCAGCTTCAGACACTTACTAGCTGTGTGACCCTGGGCAAGTCACTTAACCCTGTTTGCCTCAGTTTCCTTATCTATAAAATGAGCTGGAAAAGGAAATGGCAAACCACTCCAGTATCTTTGTCAAGAAAATCCCAAATGGGGTCTCCAAGAGTCAAGCATGGCTGAACAACAACAACACCCAGGAGAGAAATATTCAGAAGACATGCTACTCCTCAGGCCAGGCCCCTGCCCTGGTATTGAGAGGTGTAGTATACCCTCTAGGGATATCAGTTTCCTAACACACGCTGCCTTATTTACATAGGTGGGGCTTGGAAACTTTGCTAAACAATACTATTTGCATACAAAGGATGTTGGGCCTGTCAGACAGATTGGGAAAGGTCAGGTAGGGTGGAAAATTTTACTTGTACGTAAGGGAGGGAGCCTGAAGTCTTGACTGGAGTAATAATGAAAGGGCCAATCCAGCACAATGATACAACTTCCTCTTGAGTATACAGCACAGAACTTTAGAGCTGGAACAGTCTTAGGATTCATCTAGACCATGGATAATGAACATTGTTCGCAGCACGGACCCCTTTGGCAGTCTGCTGAAGACTTTGGACCCCTCCTCAGCATATTTTTAAATGCATTAAAATAAAATACATAGGATTACAAAGGAGATCACCTATGTTGGAATTGTTATAAAGTCCTGATTAAGAACTGCTGATCTAATTTAACCCCTTCATTTTATAGATGAAGAAACTGAGGGATTAGGGAGGCTAAATAAATAAACAAATTGCCTAAGGAGGTCATGGCAGAGCATGGTTTTCTGAAGAATTTTTAAAAGTTATTTATAGGAATGGGGACTGGACCAGTGATTTCCTTGGTATGTGGAACTCTTGGATGATAAAACTCCTTCTATCACTGCAGGGTAGTCCCTTCTCTGCAACATAATAGTTTAGAGAGTTACCTAGAGCACTGAGAAGTTGTGTTTTACCCAGGATCCCACAGCTAGTATGTGTCAGTGGCAGGACTTGAACCCAAGTCTTTCTGGTTCTGAGGTCAGCTCTCTATCCAATAAGTCATACTGGCTCTTTCTTTTCCTAAAACACTTAATTGCTGTCTTTTGTTTTTATAACACCTTTATTTGAAAAAATATATATCACTTCCTTTCTCCTTTCCTACCCAAGGAACCATCCATTTGAGCCAAATAATGGCAGCTGGGTGGGGCAGTGGGTAAACCACTGAGCCTGGAGTAAGGAAGACCTGAGCTCAAGTCTAGCCTTAGATTTACTCCTGTGACCATGGGCAAGTAGCTTCTCATCTGTAAAATGGGGATAATTATAATACCCACTTCCTTAAATTGTCGTGAAGACATTTGTAAAGTTCTTTGCAAACCTTAAAGTGCTTATCTGCTGGCTATTATTATTACTATTAATGCATAAAAACAGAAAGGGGGGGAGGGATTTCAGTAAAACTAACCGATATATCAACTGGGTTTGACAACATGTGCAATGTTGAAGAATCTTCTGATGATAAATAATGAAATAAATTTCAAAGGAATGAAATAAAAAGCTTCTCCGGAAAGCTTTTCAACAGTGGATGTATGTCTGAAGCAATTTCTGTGAAGCTTTGCCCATAAACAAAGGGAATGTAGTCTTTTTGATCACATCAGAAACAGAAGCATGACTGTTTGAAGGAAACCTAAACTATTTCACAGTGTAGGGCTCTCCCAAACCTAAGGAGCACTATCACCACTTTAGTTTGGTCTAAAAGTAAACAATATAATATACTTTGGCACTTCCTGCCTGGGTCCTAGATAACTAAAACCCGATAGCCTCTCTCCTAGGTCATGCCTACTAGAGCAGCCACTATCAAGGCCCTAGCCCTGGAGCCAACCTTGCCAGTGTATCTACATGGTCCCCAAGGCACCAAAAGTGGATGAGTTTGAATTACAAGATGGCGTAGAAGAAATGACCCTACACTGAGTCTCAGGTCTATTTGCCACCAACTAACCATGAATCTTGGAACTAGTTGCTTTACAATTTGGACCTCCATTTCTTTATTTGCAAAGTCATAGGGTTGGGCTAAAACAGTGGTTCCGAATCTTCTTGTGTCATGGATTCCTTTGGGAGATTGGTGAAGCCTATGGGCCCCTCTGAGAATCATGTTTTTAAATATGGAAAATAAAGTATGTAGGAATACAAAAGAAACTTCTTATACTGAAATACAAGTATTAAAAAAAAGTTCAGGGTCTCTACATTAAGAACATTTGGGCTAAATGATTTTCATGCACTAGGATCCCAGAATAAAGTTGGGTGGTTGGTTGGGTGGGTGGTTGGTTGGTTGTTTTCCTTTGTTCTTGAAGAGGACCAAAATGATATCAGTATGCTAGAGTCAAGTTTCAGTGTGTCTGACTGTGGCTGATCAGATCAGTACAAGCTCAGAATGTTTTACCACAGGTAGGGCACAAATAGGCTGTGTGAACATTTGGGGTGGATTCTCTAAATTTGTGCATCTTATGCTTCTTCTGATTTATTTCAATTCTGCTTTGCTCATAGAGCACAGCATCTTCTCTGATGTGGGCATGCCATGCTGAGTGGTCCTATGCCAGTGTCTCCCATGTCACACAATCAATTCCAAAGTTCTTAAGAGAGACCTTTAGAGTGTCCTTGTATCACTTATTCTGACCACCATGTGAATGCTTTGGGTCTTTAAAAAAAATAAAAGCTCTAAAATGTGCCTTAAGTCCCAGAAGTGCAAGCCAAACTTACTATGAGTTCTAAGAGATAATTTTTCCTTCTTCTACACCAAGGGATAGGCTTTAGTGTTCATTTGGTTTTAGAATTTAGAGAATAATTAATAAGAAAACATAAAAATATAAGAAAGAAAAATGTCAAAGCCAGCCAGAGTGGTTTTTAGTGATTGAATTTTCCATGCTCCATTGGTGCCTTCTGCTCTATGTTTCAGGATCTAGAAATATTTATAAACCTACCCTAACACTGTCTTAGATGCTAACTTTTTATACTTCTTCATGGAAAAGATAGACGCTACCCAGTAGGAGTTCATTTATGTACTCTCCTTCACCAGCTTAACTTATTACTGTCTTTACGTCTATTCTCTCATCTTTCCCTCCAGGCTCAGGGGAAATATTATTCCCCCTACATCAGACTCCTCCTCCTCCATACCCCTATCCCTTAACACTTTATTCCCACAGTTATCCAGTTATCTCTTTTTAAGATCTCCAGTCTCTGTCTTTTCACAGGCTTCTTTTCTTCTACCATCAAATATACGTACGTCCAACTGTCTTTAAAAAATAAAAATCAACATCTTTCCTCAACTTTTTTCAAAGTAGCTCCTTCAAGCTACTCTCTTCCCAATTCCCATAGGGTCCATACCTATTTTGGCCATTTCCTATCTTTTCACTTGCTAACTCCCTATGATATGGCTTTTATATTCACAGCTCTTTAAGAAGTTTCAATTCAGTCATTTTTCAGTCATGCCTGACTCTTCATGACCCCATTTGGGGTTTTCTTGGCAAAGATACTGGAGTGGTTTGCCATTTCCTTCTCTAGCTCATTTTACAGATGAGGAAACTGAGGCAAACATGATTAAATGACTTGCTTAGGGTCACACAGCTACTGTCAGAGGCCATATTTGAGACCAGGTATATCAAATGTTACAAAAATTTTCTTGGTCCTTCAGTTATTATTGTTGTTTAGTCAGAGGCTGAATTTGAACTCAGGAATATGAGTCTTCCTGACTCCAGACCTGGCACTCTATGCACTAGCATATCTATCTAGCTGCCCCACTGAGAAGCTCTACAATGCCTAATCGGCACATATCCCATTAGTAGGTAATTGTAGTTATTTAAGAATAAAATATTTTTCTTTCAATTTATTTTTTCAAATGATTACTGTGTCTTAGGACATAAATAGAAAGGTTAGGTATTTCTTTTGACCCAAGGGTGCTGTGAAAAAAGCACTGAGATACTAAGGACTCAGTGAACACCAAAAAAAAAAAAAGTCTGGGAAATCTTACTTTAGAGGCTGGGAGGGGAAGCAGGTTCCTAGGCTCTGTGACTCTGACTGTATCAGGAAATAGCCTTTGGGATGGTGTTGATAGAGCTGGAGTTTGAGTGCCTGGCCTAGGACAATGATCAAGGGAGTGAGAAGAAATAGGAATGGTGATAAGGCTGTGCTGGTTGTAGATTACTGGGAGATTGAAAATGAGAGCATTTCGAGTACCACATTTTTCTAGCATAGCTTCTAGGTTTCATTTTCTAAAAAAATTGTTTTCTTTAACAATAAATTAATATCCTAAACTTTCCATATAGTATAATTTCTGTCTTTGGGCAGCAAGGGGCCTCAGTGGAGAGAGTGCCAGGACTGCAGTCAGGAAGACCTGAGTTCAAACGTGGCCTCTGATACTTACTAGCTGTGTGATATGGGGCAAGTCACTTAACCCTATTTGCCTCAGTTTACTCATCTGTAAAACTAGCTGGAGAAGGAAATGGCAAACCACTCCAATGTCTTTGCCAAGAAAACCTCAAAAAGGGTCATGAAGAGTTGGATACAACTGAAAACAACTAAACAACAAACAACAAATTTCTGTCTTTAAAAGGTGGTGTAGTGAGAGAAGACCTCAGAGCCAGGAAGACCTAGGTTCTAGTCCTGCTTCTGACACAGTACTAGTCACTGTGTGACCCTGTTGAAGTCACTTTACCTAAAAGTTGTCCTGATGTAACTTTCTATGATTGCAACTTTTGGGGAAGGTGCCCATTTGAATTGGTAAAGGAAAGACGTAGAACCCCAGGTCTAGTTTTTTTTCTATTGTCTTTTTCACATTTTTAAGTCTGATTTTTCATCTATCAAATTATATTTCAGTATTTACATGTGGGCTGTAAGTAACACAATGAATGGGGAGATAGGAAGTTACTACATTAGACAAAGAGATGCTGTAACATTTCCAAAGACAACTTGTCCATGGGAAGTGATACAAAAGATACAATGTTCATCATCATAGATGTATGGTGCCTGGCAACAGTGGGGACTTAATAAATTTGTATTGATTGATTGATCATGGACCTACAACACCAAGAAGGGAAATGACATAATTGTGTAGAGGAAATAAAAGAAAGCAGATAAACAGCCTGAGCTGCTTAGATACAAAAAGAATGAAAGACCTCTAGCATGGTGTGTAAATCAGCTATGGAGGATTGGTGGGAAAACTTGTACAGGATGAGAAAGCAAGGAGGGGTTTGGATCTGCACTAGTGGAAGAACAGATAAAAACATGGATCCATCAAGACATTTGTATTTGGCACAATGTTTCACTGGACATGGACCTCTTCTTTTCCTTCTCCACTGCACTGAAGATTATTATACACCATAAACACTCAGTAAACATTTTAAAAAGTGATGTTTGGGTTTCTGAATGTAAGCCTTGATTATTTTTCATTGTTTGTTCTAAGTAGTTAGCATTTAAATACTGTGGGAAATCTTAGTTTATGCTTAGTTTCTTTACAATGTTGATTTTAACTGACCACCCTCTTTTGGAGATAACGGTTCCACTGATAAGCTCAAACTTTAGTAGTTGGTAAAAAAAAAAAAAATATTGAGAGCAAATAGGAGAGAATCACATGGGTAGATAAAAGAACAAATTCATTGGTCTTAATTATGCAGATATTTATGTTATCTGTCAAATTAAGACAAAGTTGAAAGTCATCAGAACAACTGATTTTGAGTTTGACATTCAAGAAAAAAATAATATTTTTAAAAATGATAATGTAAGTATTTGTTTTGGAAAATAAATAGACAGGA
Organism: Trichosurus vulpecula; assembly: GCF_011100635.1. Classification (NCBI taxonomy): domain Eukaryota; kingdom Metazoa; phylum Chordata; class Mammalia; order Diprotodontia; family Phalangeridae; genus Trichosurus; species Trichosurus vulpecula. Next base: position 102,474,125 of record NC_050574.1, on the reverse strand, counting down.
GCTACAAATTGTCACAGAAAAAAGCATCTTCTAATTTACAAAGTTAAATAGGAACTCAAGACTTTCAATATGATGCCCAATCAATGAAGATAAAAGACAAAAATGGACATTTATGAATTTACTTCCTCAGAAGAGGAAGGAATATGTTGTAGTAAAACGTAGTCATTGTAATGGAAACATAATTTTTTGCACAGATGATTTTTGTTAAGTATTTTTAAATAAGAAAACGGAAGCACAGGGAGGTGAACATAATCATTCTGTTTCAGAATTGAGAAATCAACTGTAGCCTCCAGACTCAGAGTCCAATGGAAACCCAATTTTTAGAAACTCAAGATGATAAATAAGTATATTTGTAGAATAGAGAATGGAGGGAGGTGGATTGTTTTTAGGTTTTGGTTCAGACCTATGGTTTTATCAATGTTAGGAGTGGTTGGTGAGGAAACACTCCCCACTGTCATAGATCTCCTATTTGTAATTTATAATCTTAGAGAATTGCCTTGAGGACCTGAGATGCCTATAAGCCTATTGTCATACAGAGATAGTTTGAATCAAAGGAAGGAGGTAAGCTTAGGCCTTCCTGACTCAAGAGTCTAGTCTGCTCTCTAATGCCAACCTGTCTCTTTAATATAACACTTGATTTTAGCCTGAATAGGCCTAGCAACTATTAATCTAAGACTACTAAAAATATTTGGGGGCCAAACGCGGCACCAATTTTATTTGTAACAAAATGAGCTGGTCTTTAAAAAAATTAATGATATGACAGATACAGAAAATCAGTTATTGCGTTATAATTTTCAGGCAGCACATAAACTCAAAAGTAATGCCAGCAATTATTAAAGACTTAAAAGAAAAAATCACTCAGCTGCTCTTAGAATTTTTTCTATATTATTTTTATTTAAGATAAGTTAATCCATCTTGCTTGTGATCATCTTAACAGTTATTTATATTAGCGTCAAATAGGATTAAATAAAAATAACTTGCATTATACTTAAAGTTGGCAAAACAACATACATTAGTCTTGAAACAAGCCTGTGAGATAGGCACCACAGATTCTTTTTTGTTTTATAATACTGTTTTTTTGATTAAAGAATTTGTATTCTTTGTGTACACTGGAATGTCATATTCCCTATATAATTATTTTACAAATAATTATAAAACTTCTTTCATTTAAAATATTACCCCAAAAGTAATTTTTAAAAAAATTTCTGTGAAACTAAATGCACTGTTTTTAAAATCATATGGACAAGCAACCCTTGAGCAAAATTGTATTAATAATATTTCTCACCTACCTAACTACATGATGAATTTCTTAACCCTGTTCCCCTCCCCCCCAAAATCCTCACATGGAAGCTAAGTTGAAGATTCCTCTCTAATGCAGTTAAGAGAAAAAATTAATTCTGTAAGTATTATAATCTTTACTTTTAAAATGAGAAAGGCTCAGAGAGATTAAATAATTTGCCCATGGTCACACAGTTGGCAAATGTAACATGGACTCTTACTCCCCCTACTCTTAGTCTCTGGGTCGGATCAATTGCCAAATGGGCACTCAAGTTGGCAGATCTGAGGTTCCCAGAGACGTGTATTTGGAACATTCTTACAACTCGAAGTCTCTCTAGGGATTTTAGGGTAACCTTGATATGTGTATGGGATATACTCTACTCACCTCTGTAGTGCCTGAGTCTCCATCAGCGTGTTTACCATTTATACAAAATAGTTACTACATCAACATTGACTCTTAAACAAAACATTTACCAAATTATAAGAGATCTATTTAATGACAACATGAAGACAATAATAATAACATTGGCAGAATGGTGAGGCGTACAGGGAGTGGACTGAATTCAAATGCTCCCTCTTACACACACACACTGACTGTGTAATCCTATGCAAATCACTTAGCTTCTCAGTATTCTAGGTGACTCTCTAAAATTATAAGTTGCAGAGAAGGTGTTGACCCGCATTGGTAGAGGGAATTTCTTCATCGGGGACTTCCCTACTGATGAAATCATAGGGCCAGCCCATATTCCTATTCTTAATTGTAACATTTAGTCAATAGAAGACAACAGCAGCAATTATCATAACATTTACTTAATAGAACACCAGCGCATGAATAATCATAATATTTTACCCTCTTTCACCAAAGCACATACTCTTTATAAAAATCTAGTATAGAGGTACATAAATGGGGAAACCCACGTGCCTGGGCAACTCATTACTCTGGATTATAGGCCTTGATGTCCTTGGTTCCTTCTGGGATAATCTCTGTCCCATAAAGCTGTTTCTGCACTAGCTGCAACCCTTCCAGTCCTCCAACATTCTCCTAGTGGGCAAAGATCTCTTCTTTTGCTCTGATGAAATGATGATACTCTTTCCAATTTCGGCCATCCTCAACAGGGCACTGAGTAAAAGCATTATACCCTTAGAGTTCTCTTCCCTTAAGTCAGAGAATTGCCAAGATTCTCAGTCATTAAGTAGGAGAGGATTCTATTTTGTCCAAACAGCTCACAGGAAAACAGATGCAAAGCCTTCCTTCTCCTTCTGTTTCTACCTATCGAACAAGAGGGTAAGAGAGAATAATACAGTCCCCTTAAACTGTATAATGAGCTCTCTGCTTATAGATGACACAAAAGAGCTATAGGATCAATAGCCCTTCCCATAGCAGCAGAACTAAACTCTCTTACAATGAGATTCCAGCTGCTGCTCTGGTCTTTCCACAGGCAATCAGCAGAGCTCTCTTTCAATGAGCAAGGTTTCAGCTAAGCAACTGAGGGAATTGGAAGTCTTGGCTGGAAGCTTTCTGTCTTCTCTTCCCAGTTTTTTTGTGACTCCTGTGCTCAACTTACTCTTTCATCTTTTCCAATCTATCTCCCTGTAGGTTCTTCACCTGTTTGCTACTTACCTGCTTTAGATGCCTAAAGTCAGAGCCTCCTGGTGCTCAGCAACTCATTTTAATTTTATAAAGGTAAAACTCAGGAAATTGATCTTTGACTCAGGTATGAACCCAACAGTGTAAAAATTGAAAACAAAAGTCCACAGGCTTTACAAACTCTATTAGTTCTTCCTTTAGCTGCTGATGGGTATGGGGAGAAGTCAGTATTTCATGCAAATCTGAATAGCTGAAACCTCCCCTACATCTAAACCCATCAATCAATCAATCAACATTTATTAGGTGCCTCCTATGTGCCAGTCCTGGGGATACAAAAAGAGACAAAAGACAGTCCCTGCTCTCAAGGAGCTTACAGTCTAGTAGGGGAGAAAACATGCAAATCGATAATGCAAATCAAACTATATACAGGATAAATAGGAAATCATTAACAGAGAGAAGGACTAGAATGAAGAGGGGTTGGGGAAAACTTGCTGTAGAAAGTGGGATTTTAGTTGGGACTTAAAGGAAGTCAAGGAAGCAGAGCAGAGAAGAGAGGGCATTCCAGGCATGGAGGATGGTCAAAGAAATTGTCTGGAGCAGAGAAATAGAGTGTCTTGTTCATGGAACAGCCAGGAGGCCAGTGTTAATGGATAAAAGAATATACATTAGGGAGAAAGGAAAAAGGGACTTGGTTATAAAAGACTCTAAATGCCAAAGACAGCATGTTGTCTTTGATACTAGAGGTAATACAGAGTGACTGGAATTTATTGAGTGGGGAGATGACCTGATCCTACTTGCATCTTGGGAAAACTACCTTCGTGGCTGAATGGAGGATGGACTGGAGAGGCGAGAGAGTTGAGGAAGGTACTCACCAGTGGGCTATTGCAATAACCCAGGCAAGAGGTGAGGAGAACCTGCACTAGAGTGCTGGCAGTGCCAGAGGAGAGAAGGGGTCATATTGTAGAGGTGCTGTAAAGGTGCCTTCTGTCTTCCCATAGACCCCAATCAGTTATCTAAGTTATAATTTTGTCAGATATAAACTTCAAACCTCTAAAAACTGTCATGTGCAAATGAGCTGCTAGATCACAATGACCTGCAGCCATCCTTACCCCAGGGATGTTCTGTCTTCAAAAAAGATCCTCTTTTCAGTTTAGTCATCTGAGAGGCAATTCTCTCTTTCTAATCCTCAGAACATCACATATGTTTCTCCTGAAAATTTTATCTGAAACTGTTTTTCTTCAAAGGTCGTTTTTCCATATATAAATGTTCTTTTTTTCTGCCCCTTTCAGAAATCAAACTGTTCACATATGGAGGGGGCACACTTTACACAAATAGCCAAGGAAGGATTAGAACCTAGGTCCAGGACTTTAGCTACTATACATCATGCTAAGAGGAACTGACCTTCCCTTATCTTATCCCAAGTATATACTGTTAAGCTCCTTCTTCCATAAAATTAGCTGATCTTTAATTTAAAAAGCACATTTAATCTGAGGAGCCACAGAATTATATTCATTTTATAGTTGGAATTGACCAGAACCTGGGCTGATCTGATAACCTAATTTGCCATGAGAGAATGAGATAAGTATTGTAATTCTTTGCCTAGACTCATCTCATTTGCTCAGTTTTGCTTCTTAAATGTAACTCTGAGCCAACATCAAATGATACACTAGGATGAATTGAGGTATGCTTCAAGGTTTACAACATCTATATCTCTAAATCTAATATTTAATTAATCTAAATCTATCAAATTAATAATCTAATAATCTAAATTAATTTAAATCTAAATATTTTAATCTCATATGAATGAAAAATGACAGCATCCTACAGTTCCAGCATATTGTTGGTATGGCTAAAGTCCATTTATATTTTCTTACTAGCTGTGGGCAAAACAGCAGCTTAGGGAGTCACTGGGTGCTTCAATAGGCACTAATGATAGTTCTTAGGTATGGAAAATATCCCTGTAATGAGAGTAATAGTCTGACTTTAAAGCTGCCTTTGGGGAATATGTAAATTACTATTTGAGTTGCAGAAGGGACCTCATTCCTTTTTCTGCACTTAAGATCTGTCTGACATAGAACACAGACTTGTCATATATAGTCTGTCATATATAGTCACCCCCACCGATATTCAATGTCACTTTTACTGATTATTTTTTAGTGTTTCCTGGGCTTTTAGAAACCTGGCTAAAAAAAAACATTGTCACTCCCTTGGATTTGCTGCCACTAGAGACCAGCTGGTACCAGGGGGTTGGTAGCTGTTATGGAGTATCTTTGTTCCTTCAGAATGTGTGACCCAGATGCAGAGATAACACATTAGGAAGGGAATATTTACAGCTCTGTAAACAATATACACTTATAGACAAGCTGAGGGATTTGTTTATAGGCCAGTATGAGAGACAGCTGTGGTATGGTAGCATGAGCACTTGCTTTAGAGTCAGAAGACGTGTTGGAATCTGAGCTCTCTTGCTTACTGTGTGACCTTGGCAAATCAATTCACCTCTTGGGCTGTCAGTTTCCTCATTGATGGATTGGTGTTGGACCAGAAAATCTCTAAAGTTTCTTTCATTCTAAATTCTACCATCCTATTAATTTTTTGTCAATTTTTGTTTATTTTGGTAAAAGCGGAATTTATTGACAAAGGGAATTATGCAAATCCTCAGTAACAAAACCTTAGAGAGTAGCAGGGCACTGAGTGGTGGAGTGATTTACCCAGTGTCACACCACCAGTGTGCATAAGAAATGGGATCTGAACGTATGTCCTTTTTTTTTAAATTGTATTTTATTCTGAACTTAAAAAATAAAACCACTATTTCCATAACAAAGTAGAATAGAAAAAAGATGATCACACACAAAACTGCAAATCTATTATGTACAACTTGCTATTTCTTTTAAATATATATAATAAAGTTATCACATTATGTCTCTGCCATAGAGATGGCTACCATCATACACAAAATATGTATGCAGACATAAAACCATTCTATACATACTTCTATTTATCTGTTCTTTTTCTGGATGCAGATAGTGTCTTCCTTCATACATCCTTTGTAGTTAATTCGGGTATTTATAAAAGTCAAAATGTTTTAGTCACTCAAAGTTATTCTTAAAACAATATTCTTGTTACTGTATACAATATTCTCTTGGTTCTGCTCATTTCACTCGTTATTATTTCATGCAAGTCTATCAATGTTTTTCTAAGATAATAGACCTCATCATTTCTTATAGCACAGTAGCGCTGTAAGATTATATGTGACAACTTGTTCAGCCATTCCCCAACTGACAAGCATCCTTACAATTTTCAGCTCTTTGCCACCATAAAGAGAGCTGCTATAAATATTTTAGAACAAAAAAGGTTTTTTTCCCTTTTTCCCTAATCATCTTTGGAAACAGACCTAGCAGTAGTATTTCTGGGTCAAAGGTATAGATAGTTTAATAAGTCTTTGGCATAATTCCTAATTGTTCTTCAAAATGGTTGGATCAGTTCACAGTTCTATCAATAGTGATTCAATGTCCCAATTTTGCCACATCCCCTCCAATATTTGTTACTTTATTCTTCAATCATTTTAGCCAGTCTTCTAGGTGTAAAATGATATCTCAAGGTTGTCATTTTGACTCAGTGAACTTAAATGAATGGGAATCGGTGTATTTAATTCAGGTGATCATTAAATACTGTGGGCAAGAATCCCTTAGAAGAAATGGAGTAGCCCCATAGTCAACAAAAGGGTGAGAAAAGCAGTACTGTGTTATAATCTCAAGAATGATAGAATGATGTCTTTTTGAATCCAAGGCAAACTGTTCAACATCGGGGTAATACAAATCTATGCTCCAACCACTGATGCCAACGATGTCAAAGTTGATCAGTTCTATGAGGACCTACAACATCTTCTAGAAATAATGCCAAAAACAGATGTCACATTCATTATAAAGGATTATAATGCTAAAGTATGAAATCAAAAGATAATTATAATAACAGCAAATCTGGCCTTGGAATACAAAAGAAGCAGTCCAGAGACTAACAGAGTTTTGTCAAGATAACTCACTGGTCATAGAAAATACTTTTTTTCAAGGACCCAAAAGGGACTCTACACATGGACATCACCAGATGGTCATTATCAAAATCAGACTGATAATGTATTTTGTAGCCAAGGTAGAGAAGCTCTATATAGTCAGTTAAAACAAGACCTAGAGCTGACTGTGGCTCAGATCATGAGATTCATATTGCAAAATTCAGACTTAAATTGAGGAAAGTAGGGAAAGCTATCAGACCATATAGTTAAAACCCAAATAACATCTCTTATGAATACGAAGTGGAGGTAGTAAATAGATTTAAGAGATTAGAATTGGTAGATAGAGTGCCTGAAGAACTATGGACAGAGGTTCACAATATTGTATGGGAAGCAGCAACAAAAGACATTTCAGAGAAAAAAGAAGAGCAAAAAAAGCAAAATGGATGTCTGATGAGGCTTTACAAAGAGCTGAAGAAAGAAAGAAAGTGAAAGGGAAAGATATACCCAACTGAATGCAGAATTCCAGAGAACAGCAAGGAGAGAGAAGGTTTTCTTAAATGAGCAATGCAAAGAAATAGAAGAAAACAATAGAATGGGAAAAACAAAATATTTCTTCAAGAAAATTGGAGGTATCAAGGGAATGCTTCATGTAAAAATGGGTATAATAAAAGACTAAAATGGTAGGGACTTAACAGAAGCAGAACAGATAAAGAAGAGGTGGCAAGAAAACACTGAAGAACTACACATGAAAGATCTTAACATCACGGAAAACCAAGATAACCACTATGGTGGCATTACTGATCTAGAGCCAGATATCCTGGAGAATGAAGTCAAGTGCACCTTAGGAAGCTTTACTAACAATAAGGCTGGTGAAGGTGATGGGATTATTCCATCTAAGTTATTTAAAATCCTAAAAGATGTTGCTGGTGAAGTGCTGTATTCAATATGTCAGTGGCCCATGGATTGGAAAAGATCAGTTTACATTCCAATCCAAAAGAAAGATAATGCCAAGGAATGTTCAAATTACCAAACAATTTTGCTCATTTCATATGCCAGCAAGGTTATGCTTAAGATTCTGCAAGCTAGGCTTCAGCAATACGTGAACCAAGAATTAGCAGAAGAGCAGGCTGGTTTTTGAAGCGGCAGAGGAACTAGACATCAAATTGCCAATAATTGCTTGATTATGGAGAAAGCAAGAGAGTTCTAGAAAAATATCTACTTCTGCTTCACTGACTATACTATATCCTTTTACTGTATGGATCATAATGAAATGTGGGAAGTCCTCAAAAAGTAGCAGATCATCTTATTTGTCTCTTGATGAACCTGTAACAACAAGAAACAATAGAACTAAACATGGGAAAACCTATTGGTTTAAGATTGGAAAAGGAGCATGACAAGGCTGCATATTGTCATCTTATTTGTTTAATTTGTATGCAGAGTACATCATGTGAAATGCCAGGCTAGATAAACCAAAAGCTGGAATTAAGGTTGCCAGGAGAAATATCAATAATCTCAGATATGAGGACAATGGCAATCTGATGGCAGAAATTGAAGAAGAATTAAGAAGTCTCTTGATGAGAGTGAAAGAGCAGTGTGTTAAAGCTGGCTTGAAGATTAATATTAAAAAAAATGAAACAAAACTAAGATTTTGGTAACTAGTCCCATCATTTCCTGGCAAATGGAGAGAGGAGAAATGGAAGCAGTGCTAGATTTTGTATTCTTGGACTCAAAGATCACTACAGATGGCAACTGGAGTTATGCAATTAAAACATTTGTTCCTTGGAAGGAAAGCTATGGCAAATCTGGACAGCATATTAAAAAGCAGAAACATCATCCTACTGACAAAGACCCATGTATTCAAAGCTATAGTTTTTCCAGTAGCAAAGATGGCTGTGAGAGTTGTGCTATAAGGAAAGCTGAGCACCACAGAATCAATGCTTTCACATCATGGCACTGGAGAAGATTTTTCAGAGTCCCTTGGACAGCAATGAGATCAAATCAGTCAATACTTAAAGAAATTAATTCAGGCTGTTCATTGGAAGGTCAAATACTGAAGCTGAAGCTTGTATACTTTGGCTACAGAATGGCATTGGAAAATTGGAACATTGAAAAGACCCTGACACATTGGGAAGGATTGAAGGCAAAAGAAAAAGGTGACAACAGAGGGTGAGCTAGGTAGATAGTGTAAAGGAAACAACAAACATGAACTTGGACAGACTTCAGGAGATACTGGAGGATAGAGGGGCCTGGTGTATGGTCCATGGGAGTCATGAAGAGTTGGACACGACTGAACAGCAACCTTTTGACCAAAGCTAGCTCTTCATCCACTATTTCAGGTTGCCTCACAAACCAAATGCTAAATAATTAATGAATGAACTGAATATGAAACACCCAAGACAGCATGGCATTAAAATCATTATAGAGAACTATATTTACATCTGTTTTAAACATTTCTTATGTAATACAACTAAATGGAACAGTGGATAGAGCACCTGATCTGGAGTCAGGAAGATCTGAGTTAAAATCCAGCCTCAGGTACTTACTAGCTGTGTGACTCCAGGAAAACCTACATCCAAGGACCCAGAAGGCCACATGTGGCCTCAAGGCTAGAAGGTTCCTATCCGCCTATCCCCACCCCCTGTGACTAAACTTTTGTCTGCTTCAGCTTCCTCATCTGTAAAATGCAGATAATAATAGCACCTACTTCCCAGGGTTGTTATGAGGATCAAATGAGATATTTGTAAAGTTCTCAGCACAGTTCCTGGCACATAGTATGCACCTAAATGATTGTTCCCTGCCCCACATGAGCTCTTTCCTCAACTTGTACAACATGATGAGTCTTCAGAGGTGGATCTACTCTCAGGGTTCTAGGGTATAACCAATGGCACTGTTCTGAAACTGTGAGCTCATGAGCTCTCACTAGTATTCCTTCCATTAGCAATCAGCCAGTAGACACAACTGGCATTAACTAGGTTAGTGTAGTAAAAATAGTAGCTACTAAACATTCCCTCTCCTCCCTCCCAATTTGGGTACATTCTCTCATAAATACTCACTCGGAAGAATGGGCTCAAAATTAGAGTACAATGGTAATGGGCACAAATGTAGGATGTGTGCGGGCGAGCATGTATGTATGTATGTGTGTGTGTGTGTGTGTGTGAATTCACAAGTCCTAGTGTTGCAAGGCCTGGAAGTCTTTTCTCTCTTAATAGTGTTTTCATGGAGCTTCCCTTGAGTGAAGTGTCTTTGCTTGACAGATTGGTTAGTTGGGTTCCTAAGGTCTACTTGTCACCTTCGCTGATGCTAGAAGTTCCATTCCTTGAAGCTACCTTTTCTATCTAGTGATTACCTCTCTACACATGTCTATGTGTAGTATATGGAGACACATCCCTGCTGAATGCAATGTCTTCTACCACTTAGCTCTACAAAACTACATAACCCATGCATCAGGAAAGAAAGAGAATTTTCATCTGCTCTCTCTGTGGGATCAAATGAGATAGTATTTGTAAAGTGTTTAACAGCTGTGTGGTAGTGGGTGTTTAATAAATGTTAATTCTCCACATTCCTTCTCTGTAGGCAGCTTTCAGCTTTCCACATCTCCTACTTCCTAACTCAAATCCTTCCAATACTTAGCCATTTGAAGCTTTAGAGGTGTGACAGTCAGAGAGTTGTTCAAAACCCATAAAGGAATTAAGAGGATATTATTACATCTTGTTAGCACATTAAAACTTCACCTATATTCTGGATACCTAACTTCCTGAGATGGGGAAGAGAAATCACTCCCTGCCTTTACACTTATATACATATACATATATATATATATATACACATATATATATATATATGTATATGGATGTACCTTATGGAACATATGTGGAGATGAGCCTGAAAAACCCATTAAATGTTTGTTTTAAAAGTCATAAACCTATTGGTCAGTGTCATTCAAAAACTGACTTGGTGACTCGTTATTCTTCTTTTGCTGCTCCTGATAGAATTCTCACAACATCTACATGATTGATTACACTCATTTTTGATCAATTTTCCCTTCAACTCACTCAAGAGTATACTAATTTAGCTAAGCTAAAGATATCCTTTACAGGTACAATCAGCCACCAACCCTGAATTTCCCACTCTATAATTTTCTTACCAGACTGCTTTCAAATGATCTTCTCTCTCAGCAACAGTCTCAGGTCAGAATGTCTTCTCTTTGCCATATAAGACAGCTACATTCTACAGTGGCCGAAGTACTCCAGGGAAGGCTCTTGTTCCATTTACATATTACTTACATATATAGTCTGATATCTTAGGCACAATACAAATATTAGTTCTAAAACTTATATAAAATTGAAGTGATCATAGGAACTAAGCATAATTAGAGAAACATAGCAAAGATTTTTTGATGGCAAAGATTTATGATTCTACCACTTTTTATCTGTGATCCCCGAAAGGACCCTAAGTGTTTCATGTTATATAGATAGCACCGTGTCTGTTGTAGCCCTGCTTTTGAAGTTTCATTATTCCGGCAGAAAAAGCAGGGATATGAGACTTGGCAGGAAGGGGTTAAAGGAAGCTCTTTGGTCCAGGAGCTGGGGCCCTGTCTTACTCCAGGGTGGAGAACAAAAGGCAAGCAGGAAGAGGAGGAGTGAGGGTTGGCTAGACTTTAGCAGCTGTTGCTTCTTTCCTCTGTGTGTAGGATAACTTGGAAAAATCTCACAGGAGGAGTTGTGGTTAGGGGAAAAAAAACCTCTAACTGGATAATAATCGGTTGGGCATTTGTCAAAATCCAAAGGTGGTAAGCATTTTCTTGTGAAATTTGGAGTAAACTATGGTATGAGAGAGTTTGAAAATAAGAAAAAAACACCATAAGAAATCCTACAGCCATACAAAAATGAGCAAGCATTGCCATAAATGGCAAGAGAAATAGCTAGAGAAAAGGCTGAAGGCAGGTGAATGGAGCTAAACTTGGCTTACCTACCATCTTAGGAGAAAGTTCCAGAGCTAAGTAAGTTCTGAGTGTGTTTTGCTTGGGGCTTTTTTCCCCCTTCATCTTGACCTATGATTTCATTGGTATAATGAACTTCTGCAGATGTAAATTAGTAACTTTTCTATAATTTAACAGGGTTTTCTGGGACTCTCAGAGATGGAAGAATTTGTCTCTGGTCACAGAACCAGTATATATGAGTGATGGGACTTGAGTTCTGGTCTTCCTGGCCTTTTTCCCATTACCCCATGCTGACAGTATGGTTAAGTACTGATGATTTAGCATTTCCAACATTGTTAATTAGGCTCCCCAAAATTCTCACGGAGACAAGTATCAATTAGTCAACAACATTCACTGCAGACTCATTGTACATGTTAAGCACTATCAGAGTTTTAAAAAATACCAACTATATGGTCTCTTGAATAATTTATGACACAATAGTATGTGACATATACTCATAGAAAGATTTAAGCATATTTATAAACACAGGAATGCAAATCAATACCATGCATGCAGCCTACCCAAGGATATAGTCAGGTTAGAGAATGCTTCCTAAACTTTTTCAGCTGAAGAAACAGAAGCAAACAGCATTAGATGACCTCCATGGTCTCATCCAACTATAAATCTTTGATCTTCTGATCAATTTTTCTTTGATTTTTAGATGTTTCCAGTATCATTATCCACGCTCATTATCCCACACTCTCCTTATGGGTTGTATATTTAATTTTTACGTACTTCGTTTATAGCCTCACTTCCTCAGGTAGGAACACAAGACCAGCCGTACAGGTATTAACTTGGGTAGGATCTTACATCTGGCATCTTGTTTTCTGGGTGCAGGGAGAAGGATAAAAATTATGAGCTTTTAAAAATTTATTTGTCCACAAAGATTTAAATAAGAGACCACTTTTCTTGTGAACAGCAACATTTCATGCTAAAAAATATCAAGGAGAAACAGAAATGGTCTTCTCTACTCTTTTGCCCTCATATAATTCAATCATGAGCTGAAACACCTCAGTGTTGTTTCTCACCTTTTTTTGCCCTTACACATTTCAGTGTAATTTGAGTGACTGGAGTATGCTTAGGCCAGAAAAGCCTGCAACAGGAAGGAAGAAAGTGTTAGCTTGCTGTCATCCAAGTCGCACCAGACTTTAACTGCATTCTCCAAATCAGGTCATAAAGGAAAAGGACAAGAAGAGGAAGCAAAGATAACAATAAAAAATGGTAGCCTGGGAGAATACAGCTCTGGAGACAGGCAGCAGCAGAAACAACAACTGGGGTGTCATAATGCTCAATTTTTGAAAAATAATCAAGGTTAGTTTCATCAATTTTTTCCCTTCTCATTCATAGTACCAACCTTCTTCATGCTGGGTCCTATGGTATATTACCTTGAAAACTTGTATCAATAACAGTAGCAAGGTTTAGCAGCATGGTTTAATGGATAGTAGTGACCTTTGAACAAGGAAGACCTGAGTTCAGATCCTGTCTCTGAAACACACTGGCTATGAGACCATGTGTCATTTAATCATTCAGTGCTCCAGGTAACTTTATAAGACCATAAATTAGATGTGGTACTAATCCTCTTCTGTCTAGGAAGTTTTTATACCTAGATCGTACAACAATGAAATCACAAATCTAGTACAAAAGAGAAAAAAAATCAGCAACAAGGAAAAATCTTTTATGTACAATGTTTCATTTGGAAGAAAAGATAGTAAAAAATCTCATACATGGGGCCTATCTTACAAGCATGAGATTGCAAATTTGTTACAAGATATATTATGAATTGTTAAGATATTTTCATGGGGAATGGTATCTTATTATCCTATTTCTTCTCAAAGTGGCTTGTTGGGAATTAAACCACTCCCCCCCTCACCCCACCATATCTTTTTTTGATTTCTTGCTACGATGTGTATCTGCTGGAAGATCACTTAGATTGTTGTCATCATGCATACTCAACACTGCTAAAAATTCCCAAACCACCAACCTGGTTATAGCTGAAAGAGTAGCAGAAATCTAGTCTACTGAAAAGATTATATTGTATATAGCATACTATAAAGATTATAGTACAGTAGATTGTAAAAACCTGGAGCTAGAAGACCTGGGTTTGAGGATGACTCTGTTGTATGACTTTGGACAAGCCGGTTGTCCACTGTCCATCTCGGTTTCCTTCTCTGTAATATGACGAGGCTGAGCTAGGTAGGTAATTTCAAAGGTTCCTTCCAACTAAAAGTTTAGGATTCTACAATTCTTCCAGTGAATATCCACAATGAAGGATAGGTCCAAATGTTTCTTTGGGAAAAGTAGAAAACAGATGAGTGAAAGGGAAGGTGGGATTATATTTATATTTGACGCTGGATTTTTTCCCTTCTAGCAAATCTTGAAATTTGGTTTTAGTGAGGCTAGTGGATGGAAAGAAACTTGGCCCAATGGTTAGAGGGGATGGATTTGAAGTAAAGAAGACCTGGATTTAATTTGTCATTCTTTTACCTACTATTGTCTTTATGACCATGGGTAAGTTACTTAATTCTGTCAGCGTTCTAGGCCATATTGTAAAATTATAAATTATAGATCGTTGCTGGCCTATGTCAGTGGAGGGAGTTTCCACGATGATGAAATCATAGATGGGGAGGGTAAAGGGGTGAGAGCAAGGACTGGGTACAATGGAAACAAAGACCAAACTGGGTGTACCAGTCCCAGCTCTGCCATGAACACACAGTTGGGTGGCTGTGAGCAAGTCACTTCTCCTAGGACTTCAGACTCCTCATGAACAAAATGAAGGAGATAGACTAAACGATTTCTAAGTTCCATTGTAGCTTGAATATTCTAGATTCAAAGGAAAAAGCACAGCCCCCCCACCACCAAAAAAAGTACTGTGTTCCTTACAACCATATTCATAGAATTCTGGGGTGTCACCAGCAGGTGGTACTAGTCTCCTCAGATTTATTTTTTATTTATTCCAAACTTAAGAAATGAAACAAGCATTTACACAGCATATTAGGATAGAAAAAAAGATAGCTGTTAACTTTATTAGGTACAATGTGCTATTCCTTTTGAATATATATAATAAAAAGAGCTGATTTCTACTGCAAAAGCTTACCTCCTAGTCTAGTGCCACCTAAGAATGAAGGTGAGCTACTAGAGAAAAAATGCTAGAAAAATCCAAAGGACTCGTGACTGTGTCTATATCACCGAAAAGACTTTTCTCTTTCCCACTTTCCTAGTGGCGTTTAGTGAAAAGTGCTAGTTTTGGAGTCAGAGGAACTGGGTTCAAATGTTACCTTTGCTTCTTACCACCTTGATCTCTCTGGGCCTCAGCTTCCTTATCCAGTAAAGTGAGGGGGTTAGACTAAACAATCTCTAACATCCCCAACATCTCTATATGTGTGATTCTATGATTCTTGACACAGAGAGAAACTGATCCCTCATCTCCCATATCTGTATTATTTCATTATCCACTGTATTGTACTCCCCCTTGCATCAGTAAAATGATAAGATCTGCTTTAGGATTTTGGAGAATACACACACATGCACATATATATGTGCATATATATGTACGTGTGTATACATATACACATATATGAGACAGGGAGAGGGAGAATGAGAGAGAGAGAGAGAGAGAGAGAGAGAGAGAGAGCATCTTTCAAAAACTAGGTAGTCAATTAGTCAATAAACATTTATTAAGGGCCTGTTATATGCCAGGCATTGTGCTAAACCCTAGAGAAATAAAAAGAGAGTCTGCCTTCAAGGGGCTCAGAATGTAATGGGGAGAGATAACATACAAACAAATATGTACAAACAAACTATATACAGGATAGATAGGAAATAATTAAAAAAGGAAAGGCACTAGAATTAAGAGGGAATGGGAAAGGTTTCCTATAGAAGACGTTAGTTTAGTTGAAACTTGAAGGAAGCCAGAGAAGCCAGTACACTGAGTTGAGGAGATAAAGCAAATTAGTCATGGGTACAGCCAAGACAATGCTAGCTGGAGAGATGGAATGTATTATATCAGGTGGTTCCTTCTTCAATTAATTAGCCACAGTAATAATAGATCTCATTTATATATCATTTTAAGGTTTGCAAAGCTCTTTACATATATTATCTCATTGGATCCTAGTAGCAACCCTACAAGGTAAGTGCTATTATTATGTCCATTTGACAGAAGGGAAAAAAGGAGGACAGTGTTTAAGTGACTTGCCCTGGGACATACTGCTAGTAAGAAGCAGAGACAAAATTCAAACCATTTATAAAGACATTATTTTGGGTCCAGAGGATACAAAGACAAAAATGAAACAGGTCCAGCACTCAAAGAGTTTACATTCCTTACCTCCAGGAGTTTGAAACGGTGAGGGGGGAGAGGGATACTTACCCAGTACGCATAAGTGTACAGGAAGTCCTGGCTATTGGATTCTAGGCTGTAGGGATGAAAGGGTTATGAATATAAGGCATATAATATAATATAAAAATATAGGTTATTTATGGCTAAATATAGTGGCTAAATTTTAATCTGATACTCTAACTTTACTGAGTAAGAAACTGAGACTCAGAGAGGTGATATTACTTGTCCAAATTCTAAGTGTATTAAGTAGTAGTGCTAGTATTCAAATTCAAATGTCCTGACTCCAAATCCTGGGTTTTTCCAATTAGACTAGATTAGCTTCTTCACTCATGTCCCTTGTTAAGTAAGCTGACTTTCTAACAAAGTGGAGGTTAGGGAGATAGGAAAGAGTCGTACTGGAGGAGCAAGAGAAGCTAGCCTATGTCGCTAGCCTATGTTACCCTCTATGCTTACTGATGACGAGGTTGAGACAGGAGGGGCAGACAAAATTCCCTCAGAAGACATAGGCAAAACATAGACCCCAGGTTCCATGGGTTAAGAATATGACCCGGTCTAAAGAACTTGGATTGACCCCAGTATTATACTCCCAAACAAGGGCAACTGTGGCTAGTGTCTACTGCAGCCCAGCCACCTAGGTTCTGGGACTCACGATGCCCTTTCCCACTTAATTCTCTCTCCCCACCCCACCCCCCATAGTATCTTTTCTTATACTCCACGTAAATTGTCATTTTGCAAACAAACAAAACAACCCTTCCTTCCCCTGTCTCTGTGTCTTCCAACAATTACTCTGCAAAAATCTCTTGTCTTCAAGCGCCCCCCATCCCCACCCCACCCCACCCCCGAAGTCCTCGGCTTTCTTACTCTTCCAAAACGGGACTGAGAGCCGACTGATGAGACAGTGGAAACCGATGTGTTAGAATGGCGGGTGGGGACCCCTTGTGTACAAAGCAATCTCTCAAACGGTGTTGAATTTGGCAAAACCCCTTCTTTGCTACGTTTGCATCCCATCTATGATCCAGCAATGACCCTGACCTTGGGGATTCCCAATGACAGAGGAAAAGGAAGCCCTGGGCAAAAGGGTCAGCCCCTCACCCGGGTGGGTGTGTGTGTGTGTGTGTGTGTGTGTGTGTGTGTGTGTTTGTGTGTGACTCCTTCCCCATCTCCAGGGTCTGTCCCCCTCGCCGGGCGCTGACTTCTCTTTGTTGAGGGTGCTTCTATCCCTTCCTACCGCTTTGGGGCTGGCACCTCGATCGCTGGGCGCAGTCAGTCCCTCTTTGCTCTCCACCCTCTTGCGGAGGCGGAGGCGGGGACAGCTAGCCCAACCCCTCCCCCCCGCCCCCCACTTGTCTAAAGTCGCGCCTCTTGCCCGCGGGGGCTGTGGGCATGCTCAGTGAACTGGCTGGGGCAAGTTGGACTTGCACGGGGAGGACGCCTTTGCCCTAACCGGGACTTGGGGCTGGATTGACAGCTTGGGGAAGAAGGAGGAGGAGGAAGAGAGGCCGGAGAGGAGGGAGCCCCAGCCGGAGACACATGCGCGCTACTGCAGCCTCCGCCGCCGCCGTCCTTTGCTTCTCAGGGAAAGGAAACCCCTAAGAATCAGGCAGTCGCGGCCGCCCATCCCCGCGCTCTCGCCCCATCCCCGCACAGTTGCCCGCCGGTCAGATCCCGTAGGGAAGGGCGCAGCCCGAGGCATCGTCTCGCCCTCCCCCAGGGGGCGCAGAGACCCCCCACCAGTGCGGAGGGGCGGGGTGGGGGGGCCAGGGGAGGAAGATGGCGACGCTGGGCAGCGAGCCCCAACCTTTCGCCCCTGCGCTCCCGGCTGCAGCCTTGCACCAACATCATCACCATCACCATCACCATCACCACCATCTTCAGCACCACGGCGGGGCCGGGGCAGTAGCTAGCGGCGGGGCAGGAGCCGGGGCGGGGGGCGGCGGGGGTGGCTACAACCTGCCTCTGAACCGGGGTCTGGAGCGGGCGCTCGAGGAGGCGGCCAACTCCGGGGGTCTCAACCTCAGCGCTCGAAAACTGAAGGAGTTTCCTAGGACCGTGGCCCTCGGACATGATCTCTCCGACACTGTGCAGGCAGGTGAGTACGCGGCTGCCACGCGTGAATGTGTATCGCCCCCTCCCATCTTACTGCGAGGCTGAAGGCCGGTGAGGGGTTGGGGTAGATTAACCTGTACACCCTCCAGTTGTGTGTATGTGTGCGTTGTGCAGGGAAGGGAGAAGGGCGGGGGCTTGGGGTTGTGCGGTTCACGGATCTCAAGTTTGCTCCACATCTTCCGGATGGGCCTGTCTCGGGTGCGCCGGGGAAAACCTAGGCGCGCCTCTGTCTGAGCTTGCGTGTGTGTGGTGTGTATGTGTGTATGTGTGTATGCCTGCGTGCTCGTGGGCGGGAGTGCTCTCCCACTTCCACATCCTGCCGCAGCTCTCCGTGCGCGGCAGCGTAGCCGGTGTCCGGGGAAGCAACTCGCAGGCACGTTTGTGTGGAAGTGTCGGGATTGGGTGTGCAAGTTTGCCCTGTGGGCCGGGTGGGTGTGAATCTGACACATGCCTTCGATCCACCGTTTCCTCCTCTCGGTTACTGTGCAGACAACCCTCCTTTCTGGATTCGGGTGTTGTTCATATCTATTGGCTGTGTGTTTGTGAATGAACAGGCGCCTGCGTTTTGCCCACGGGACCTAATTAGCTTAGGCTCTGGGTACACCGTGAAATCGTGTGTGCGTGTGTGTGTGTGTGTGTGTGTGTGTGTGTGTGTAAGCGTAAGCATTCTCCCTGCAATTGCAGCTTTGTGAGCATTTTGAGTGGTTTCTTGCACCCATCTCGGTATTATCACATCCTCCATTAGCCGGTTTATATTTAGGTTCCCGGAGATGTAGGGGTTGAATGAGGGATTCTTCCTGTTTTTGTTGAGGTGTGGAGGAAGCTGCCAGGGCTGTCTTGAATTGGAATAAACAGTCTGTTCTGCAGTGATTGGTTCTTTCCGAACTTTGCCTTCGTTAACTGTCCCTACAGTTTTGTGCATAAATGAAACCATTTAGTTGTCCTTAACCTGCCGTTTTCAGGGGCAATGGAAGTAACCTCACAAGAAAGTAATGAAAGTAGCCACTTCTTAATGTGAGCCCTGCAAGTTCCAACCCGTGCCAATGAACAGCCAGCCTTTTCAAGTTATGTCATGTGTTGACATATTTCTACAAAGTCTCTTTTTTTCTTTGCTAACTTAACAATACATAACACAGCTTAAAGAATATACACTGCATGGTGGGGTGGGACCCAGGACTGAGATCCTTACACAACTTAGTTTGTTTTGAACAGTAAAATTTTAGTTCCCTTACTTGGGTTTATTTCATGCCAAACCTTGCTCCTTCTCCAGGACCAAGGTTTTTAGTTCTTGGCTTGCTCCTTCAAGTGCTTCTTAGGTTGTCTTTTTTTTTTTTCTCAAAGGTTGAAGGTTCCTTGTCCGATTACAGGACTGGGCCTGATTTCTTTTCCACTCTGGAGAGAAAATACAAATTCCTCTTGTGGTTTAATAGTGGAGAAAGCAGCTTCAGCTTTTGGAAGACAGGGGCAGCCAGGGCCATTATATTTGAAGCAGACAGACCTTAAGAGGGTCAGAGAGTTCTGTAACTTGGATTTAGGAATACTCAGGGTCAAGTAAGAAGTTGGGGATTTCCAGATATGTGCTGGCCACAACTGGGTAGTCTCTTTTCTATGTTCTCACTTCTTTGCTACATCTTCTCAAGCAGAAGTAATTTCCAAAATTGATTGGATCATGAATAGCTTTTTTTTTTTTGGAAGGGCTGGTTTTAAGTAATTTTATCCCTTAGAGCATGTCATGTGTCTTAGGGTAGACTTAGGAATGTGCTTCATCAAGACACCATGAAATACAGAATTATATATGAGGCAGGGAAAAAAGGAGACAAGAAAAATTATAATATTGAGTTTTGAATTGTTTGTGTACCCTCTGAAATTTATTTGGTTAAATTATAACCTTGTTTTCCTCAAAATGGGAGAGTATTATGCTCACTTTTGAGATTTTCTTTCACTTTCTTTTAGTTTAATAATGTTTTTAAAGGTCAGAGATCACATCTTTTGGTTTCATTATATATCATCATGATCTAAAAGTTGTTTGATGTCTCAGTAATAAGTTGGAGACCTTGTTATTATTGGGACTCAGTATTTCCTATCCTCCCCTTCCCTTTTTTAATGTAATTTTAGTTGTGGGTTCCCTGGGTTAATCATAAGACTAAGAGCTGGAAATAGCAATAGAGACTATCTAGTCAAAATCCTTCTTTTTTACCAACGAGGAAACTCACAAAGGTATAAAGTGACTTGCTCAGTTCCCACAGGTGGCAGCCCTGGGATCGAAAACCAGGTCTTTTGACTCTAAATTCAGTGCCTTTTCTATAACAGGACACTTGTAATTAGCTCATTTGATGTTGTATAAATTCCAGATAATGACAATCTTCTGAAGTCCTTTTCCTTAAGCTAAAAATGGAATCTTAATGAAGAGTCGTTAGAGGGCAACTAAATAAGATGGAGAACTCTGTGTTGCCAGGGCTCTGATTTGGGATTTGAATACACGGATCTGCTGAAAGAGTTTCAGATATTGGAGATAAACCAGTCTTCAGAACATTTTTGCTTCCAGTCAAAAGCTGGTTTTAAAATACATGCATTCTCTCCTGAAGGTTTGCTTACTCAAATACTTTTTTGATATTTGGAAAAGCAGTAAGTAAAGCAAGAATTTAAATTGCCTCCAGACTGCTTAATGTTGACATTTCCCATCTACAAAGGTTAGTATCAGAGAACAAAAAGCATCAGTAGTAAAACATAAAGGAAGGAATGGTTTCCAACTAGTTCACTTTTAGTTTTCAAAATATGTCTCAGAAACTGAAATTTAAAGGTCTTCAAAGAACAGGAATGCAAAATTGTGAAAATCTTTCAGTCAATGAATAAGTATTTATTAATTGCCTGATATATACTAGACCCTGTTATAGGTCCTGGGAAAACAAAGTCAAAAGCCAAAACAGTCCTTGACCTCAAGGGGCTTCCAGTATGGCTGAGGAGACAACATGTATGTTTGTAGGTATATAAGTCTTTTGTATATGTATATGTATGTGTGTATACATATATAAGTGTGTATATAAAATATACATATACACATATACATATATATATATACCTATACACACACATATGCCCTATGCTTGGGCCCAGAAAATGCCTTGCTGTTAGGTAACCTTTGTAAAAGTAACTGCAGTAATGGTTAACCTATGTGAAAATCAGCAGCCCCAGATATTCAGAGAGGAAGCATGATCTAGTGGAGTGGAAAAGGTACTGGACCCTGAGATTTGGAACACCAGAGTTTTCATACCATTTTAACTAGTTTTGTGACCTTGGACAAGTCACTTGAAACCTATCTGGGTCTCATTTATCTCATATATGAAGATGTAATTAGACTCAGAGCTTATTTGCCCTTGTTTTAGACATCTAAAAATAAATGTTTAATTAAGTTGTTTTATTCTCTGGTTTCCAAACCCACAGCAAATTAGATGTGGGCTGCTACATGCAGGTACACAGACAGTGATTGATCAATAAGGGATAAGGCTGGAAAAACTATAAAATATCATTTTCTTTAAGAGTCAGGCAGGGTACACACCAACTTATGAGTTGCATCTTTGTATTACAGCGCTCTCAGTGTTTATGAATATGTTCAAAGTATTTTGTTCTTAAAGAAAAATTAAAAAATAAAATAAATTTTGGGTCCTTAAAGAGGTAAAATATGATTATCTCAGATGAGCCTAGGTGAAGCAGCAGGGTACCCTGAGGGAGAGATGGGAGGCAGTATGTTCCAAGCAAATCAAACCACTACCACAACCTTAACCACAATCTAACCTCAGACCCTGATGGAAACAGCCTGGGACTCTGTTCTCAAGAGCCTGGAGAATTAGCAATGTCCTCCACCCTCTCGACCTGTTTCCAGCCTAGCTCCTACTGTCATCATTGATTTATCCCAGTCATTGTGGAGAAGAGGCCCACCTTCTTTATTACTACCAGCAACAACTGTTAATCCAATGCCACATCAGGAGGATAAGCACAGGAGCCTTGGGAGTGGCAGAACTGCGCCGCGCCCCCCCCCCCCCCCCAACCCACCACCTGCCCTCCTTCTAGCCCAGCCCTCACAGCCATCATCTGCAGAAGTAGCTACTGGTAAGAAGGGCCAGCCATCCCCACCAGCTGCCACATACAGGGGCAGGCAGGTTGGCCTTATGTCTGTCCTGGAGGGAGAAACAGGAGGCAGCATGTGCTAGTCAAGTCAAGTCACCACCACTTTCTTGATCACCATATACCACCTCAGACTCTGATGGAGACAGTTCAGGAGTCTCTGAACTCAAGCGATAGGGGGATTGCAGTGCATTTAGCACGGTGTTTATCCTGGTAAGCAGCTCCTGGAGATGTGCCTGGCAACTGTTCTTGCAAGGGCTGTAGCCCCATCTTTTGAAGACTCGAAAGAAAATTTTTGTCACCAAAGTCCTTGGCACTATCAAATGGTTCAACAACAGAAACTGATGTGATTTTATAAGGGAATAATATTCAAGAAGAGGCATTGCCATCCACTTTACTACTATATCCTAAGGACTATGGGACCTTTCTATCTGATTTGTAGCTGAAACCTTTTGTGGATATTGTCTCCCCCATTAGAATATGAGTTCCTTGAGAGCAGGGCCTATCTTTTCTATTTTTATCTAGTCTTTAGCATAGTACTTTGTATGCAGTCTTGCTAGTAGTGCTTAATAAATGTTTCATTCATTCATAGATGTGTCAGTTGTGCTATTGATAGGCAGGTAGAGGAGCGAATAAAACATTAAACTTGGACTTACGAAGACCAGGATTTAAATTCTGCCCCAGAAACTAGCAGTGTGACCCTGGTCAAGTCACTCTTAATTTATTTGAGCTTCAGTTTCTTCATCTGTAAAATGTAGTTAATAATAGTATCAACCTCAGAGTTGTTATGAGGATTAAGTGAGATAATGTATGTGAAGGGCTTTATAAATCTTAAATCCCATGTCAGAACTATTATTACATTATTTAATGAGGCAATTGACCTGTTAGAGAATTAGACGGGGTTTTGTTCCTGGCTCTTTGTGTTCTCCCAGTGCCTAGCACAGTGATCTGTCCACAGATACTTATTTAATTTTGAAGTTGTCATTTTTTTTGTTTCAGCTTTTCTGCATACTTAGTAAAAGTAAAAGTAACATCAGCAACTTTTAAAACCATTAGCAACTTTAGAAACTAGTTTGAGATGCTTGTGGAGCAGCATTACATAATAAACACCCCAACATGCTTAAATTGGGTGATTACTTTTAGAACTTCTAGTCCAAAATATTTTTCCCCTTTTATGAACTGAAGAGATTCTTGCTCATTGACTTTTTTAAAAATTAAGGTTGAGGGGCCCTACTTTCATTTTATCGTGAAATTTGACCAATTATCTTAGTTACTGAGGATTATTATTCAGGATGAAAAGTACATTGAATTCAACATACTGTTTCATTTAAAGGGTAACCTATTAACAAATAGAGCTGTTGTGGGCAAAACATCGAATAAATAGGTTAGTGTGACTAGAGCATAGGAGAATGAAGAGAGGATTGAGGAATGAGGGAGGAAAGAAGAAATGTATGTCTAGGGTAAATGGGAAGAAGATCTTGAAAAGTAAAATGAGGATCTGAGACTTGATATTATGGGAAAGAAAGAAGATTTAAAAGGGAGGAAGAATGATGTGGCCACAGTGGGTAGATAAAAAAGAGTAATTCATCACTAATACCTTGAATCAGACCTCAGTAGGCAAAGGGAATCCCAAATCAAATTAGACATTTATTAAATTTAGGATATTTTTGGAGATACAGGTATGTATCATCTGTTGAGGAGTCGTATTTCTAGTTGAGGAGATAAGATAAAAAATTCATGAAAAATTAACTACTAGCAATATCTTTAAGTAGCAGTTTGCCGATAATGAAAGATGCCACAATACAAGTATAGTGATTGTCAGACTTATGGTATGCATAAAAGTACTATGTTTAATGGACGGAGAGGTCATTTTCATGATGGCTAGTGGAGATTTTCTGGATACAGGGATTTTAGTTAGATCATAAAGAGTGAATTGGATTTCGATAGACTGGGGATGGGGAGCTCTAGAGAGCTTAAAGACAGATGCATGTCAGTTTAGAGAATAGTGTACAAAGCAGTTCACATGGGGGAGAAATAGGATTTTCCGCTACAACTGGAAAAGTGCATTATAGATTGTGTAGAAGGCTTTAAAGTCTAGGTTAAGGAGTTTAGACTTTACCATAGTTAGCAGGGAACCATTGAATCCTTTTGTGCAGGGTGTTATGTGATGGAGGCTATGAGATGATGGGGAAGGACCTCAGTTTTAAGATAGAAATTGAATGTAGGGGGCAATATAGGATGAAAAAAAATGAGCTTCAAGAGTATACAATGATTTGGTGGTTTAATGTCTGACATACCAGTAAGAAGCACATGCTTCTTGGTAAAGATTAAGAAGTTAAGCTGTGGGGGAAGGTTTGGCCAAGGTTTCATTACCATTTGGCTTTTGAGTACTTCCCATAGTTTTACCAAACATTCTCATTTAGCAATTTTTAAAAGAATGTTGGAGACAGTGACATGTGAAGATAAGAACAGTTGAAAACTTGACTTTTAAGTGGCAGAGGTTTTTGAAATATCTGAAACTGATTATTTTTAATCACTTTATGATTCAAATTATTGTTAAAGAACTTTAGAAAGTTGTTTTTCATAATAGTGGGTTTTTCATTCTTTTCCTTTTTATCTAAGTGGCTGAAGGGTTAACTTAATTAGGAAATAATAGTCTGCCTTGTTTGAGATTTTTGGTAACAAATACATGAGATTAATTGGAAAGAGCCTACTTAAAGAGTTTTTGGGAATCCTGCTACAACTTCATTATCAGAGTGAGAGCTGTAGTTCCTAGTCTTATTTAGGACCTAATTGATTCCTTAATAGGGACTCCCATTTTCTATTCCCCTACTTGTGCAAATAAGGGATTTTGAGAGGAAAATAGGAAGGGGAAGGGGTTGGGGGAGGTATCCAGGAATTCCCAGTGTGCCATATCGGAAATGGGTTTAATGGAAAACTGTGATCTAAATGCCCTTGGACAACCTGAAGTCTGAGATGTGAAGGTCTTAGGTGTCCCTGGTATGTTTGTTCTGTGGCTTCACAAATTCTCAACATTTCAGAGCTCTACAGTTACATAGAGCGAATCTGCTGGAGCCTCTGTTACGTATTCAATCATTCCATAAGCATTTATTAAGCACTTACTATGGGCCAGGCACTTTAGCAATTGACTTGTCTGGAAATGGATGGGTTCCATCATTTGAAATTGGATAGACTTTAAAATCTGTCAGTTTAGGGGAAAAGTGTTCAGGATATGAGTGTCATAATTTCAAGTATAATAATTATTATAAATATCATAAGTAAATTTTAGCTGTCTCACTGTTGGTAATATTCTTCTATTTGTAGTTTTCCCATTTTTCCCCCTTTGGCTAAGGTATAGGGATTTCCTTTATCAGAGCCTTTTTGAGTGCTGAAGAGGCAGACGACTGGTTTGTGTAGTGGTTCTAAATCTTGGTCAAATGTTCAGTACTGCTTCATTGTGGTGTGGCAAAGGCAATTTCCAAAATCATAAATGCTATTCTTATCACTTGTATTACAGGCTGCTTTATTGAGAAGGCAGCAGCATACTAATCATGTATCTAGAAAAAGAGCGTACAATTATATGCCACACAAACTCCAGGAATTCCGAGAGCTGATTAGTTTACAAAAGGACAAACCAGGACCTTAACTTCATCATTCCAAAGATCTGACAACGGTTTGGTAGTCACTGTAACATCTTAACTTTCATTGGTAAGGAAAGTTATATTAGACTGAAATATGGTATATCACAGAGCCTTTTAGGAGTTTAAAAATTTTGTGTATATATACATTAAACAATAAATGTTTTGAAATGAAAGAAACTGCTTGTCCTTTTTTAAAGCTATGGTTTTGACATGTCTTTGGCATGTGATAGGCCTGTTTTTTGCATCGTTATGTTGTAGTATTTAACTGCCATTTAAATTTCATGTTGTTTGTGCTATTTGCCTAGAATTATTTCTTGTTATTGAGTTTTCCCGTATGTCCATTAGGTATAGATTAAAAATGTTGCGATTTTAATATAACATTTGTCCTTCTCTTTTTACATACTTCTAAATGGTCCTATATTTATAATCTCTTAGTCTGCCCCTGTAACCATCTCTTTCCAGAGTCTTTGTTGGGTGTTCTTTTCAAGAGGTTTGGTGATTAGAGTAGCAGATGTGCTATGAACTCTATTTATGATAGTTATGGGTTTATTAGTGGGGAATACCCCAAACTATCTTGAGCTTTGTCAAAACCCTACAAAAACCTGTTTGGTAGTCCATTGAGCCCTCTGGATTTTTGCCTCAGAGGGAAATTATGTAAACTGTCTAGTCAGTGTAGTAATTCTGTGGGAATCAACTGGTACCTTTTTCTTTTTTAAAGTAAATTTTTATTGTTGTCTTTTGCTTTTTCCATCAACATAGTTTCTCCCATGTCCCTTACCCTCATGCCCTCTAAGAAGTCATCTTGTAAAACACATAGTATTTTTTAAAAGATGAAAAATAAAAGGAGAGTGAAAAGTCAATACAATCGAAAAGTCCCAAAAACAAGCACAATACACAACACTTGTGGATGTACAGTCTCTGTAAAGGGATGATTTGAGTGTGTCTTCTCATATCTCTTCTTGGTTTTTATAATTTTTTTATTTTTATTCTTATTTTTTTATAATTTTGCCACATTCACTTTTGATTGATATTCTGGTGTGGTTGTTCTATCCAGTTACATTGTTGCTGTTATCATGTATATTGTTATCTTGGCTCTGCTTACTTCACTCTGCATCAGTTCATATACATCTTAAAATACTTCTCTGTATTCATCACATCCATCATTGTTGAGAGCACAGTGATACTCCATTACATTCATGCACCACAATTTCTTTAGCCATTCTAAATGGCTAAATGAGGAGAGTGGGCATCTTTGCTTTACTCTCTTATTTGTTGGGAAAAGGTTCTAGTGTATCTGTGTTGTACATGATGCTTTCTTTTGTTTTAACATAGGTGT
This sequence comes from Trichosurus vulpecula, assembly GCF_011100635.1. NCBI lineage: Eukaryota > Metazoa > Chordata > Mammalia > Diprotodontia > Phalangeridae > Trichosurus > Trichosurus vulpecula. The sequence goes on along the minus strand of NC_050574.1, from coordinate 102,446,737 downwards.
TTTTTATAATGTTAAAAAAAGTTCCCCCTTATCTATAATTTGTAGGGTTTTTTTTTTAGCATGCCTGACTATTGAGTTTTATCAAAGGATTTTTCAGCATCTATTGAGATAGTCATGCAGTTTTGTATGTTTTTGTTTTTAATATGATTATGTTGATTTTTTTCCCCTATGTACCTAGTTTAAATTCATTTTGGTCATAATGAATGATTTCTTGGACAAGGCACTGTAGTCTGTTTGACAAGATATTATTTACATTTTTTTGAATTGATATTCATTAATGATACTGTTCTGTAGTTTTCTTGTGTTTTATCCTTCCCTGGTTTAGGTACATAAAATGATTTTGGTAAGATGATTTCTTTCTCAAGTTTTGAGAATTTGTGTAGTACGGGCACTGATTGTGCTTTAAACATTTGATAGAATTCTCTGAATTCATGAGTATTAGGAGTTTCTTTAGGATTTCTTTTCTAACTCATTTTATTTCCTTTTTCTGATATTGGTTATTTAGGATCTCTATTTGGTCTTCTCTCAGTTTGGCTACTTTATATTTTTGAAAGTATTACTCTTTTTTGTGTTCTTAGTTTTGTTAGCAGATACTCATGTTACAGTTATAACGATTTTTGTTTATTTCTTGTGTTTTTGTTGAGATTTTGCCATGCTCATTTGCCGTTTTCTTGATTTGATTTTCTGCTTTTTTAATAAAATTGTCTAAAGGTTTACCCATTTTATCAAATTTTTTCAAAGAATTAGCTTTTATTTTTCTTTATCATTTCTAACTTGTAACCTTTTCAGTAGTTGTATCAGTTGACATAATTAAGATAATTAAATGTAATTTAAACAGTTATATCAGATGGCAGAATTACAATCCATCACAAGCTAATTCTTAAAGGCTGTGAAGGCAAAAAAAGAGCCCAAAACCCAAGTAGATTAACATAACTAATTCTCCCTCTGTGTGTGATTTTAAAAAGACGAATAGTATTTGTGGATACATTGTAAGACTCCTAGAGGCTTTAACTCTCGTGAGCCTGGGAGTTCTTGGACATCTGTGTTTTTCTTTGCTCTTTTCAATTTCTAGATGGTTTTAAGTAATCTCATGTGATATGAATTGTTTAATTAAAAAAGAAAGAAATCCAAATGAATGAATGAGATGACATTTGTTAAGTGCTTACTATGTATTAGTACTGTATTAGGCACTGGGGTTACAAAAATTGAGAAAAATCAATGTTTTGGAAGAGCTCACACTTTGAATGGAGGCTGCTGCACACAGTTGCAGATTCAGTTGCAGATAGAAAGGCCTGGTGGGCTTTAGGGTGTACTGGCAAGTCAGATGGCAGTGTTTGGGAATCTGAAGGGTGTGGTAAAATGGTAAGGCCGAGGAGTTCTTTGGACTCAGTGGAAAGAGAGATGCTTCTTGATCCTCCATTTTACCCGGAAGTTTGTAATTGCTAACTTCATCTGATCTGTTTGAGTAGCCATGGTTGGGGAGAAGTGTTTCGGCTAGATGGAACTAGCTCCTTAGATAAGGCTGAGTGGGCTAGATAGAGTGGAATAGGGGCTGTGGATTTCTTCCTGAGAAGGGTAGCAGTGTGGGGATTCTGCATCTGCCCTGGAAGAGAGATGGGGGTGGGGAATGGAGAGTGCTAATGGAGCTTTAGCAGAAAGAATGAGGGTAAGGATTCCTTCACACCTGCTTCCACTGCTCTTCTGAGCCCCTTGGTGAGAGGCAAACATATACTTGATGAAAATCATCCCATCAATTGACTCATGCTTATGGAAGAACTACATATTCCCCTAAATTTGACTGAGTATGCTGTAGTAAGAAGTAGTGCATTTGGAAAACATCTGTTCCCACAAAATAATTCAGAAAAAAATGAAGTTGTTTACACGAACAAAATGTTTAGGGTCGATGAACTGTCAAAGTTTGGCTTCTCTTGCATACCATGAAACTGAAAAATACTTTTGTAATGAGAATTCTGTATTTATGTTGGGCGTAGGTTTGGGTAGAAACTTATATTCTATTAAGGGAAAGAGGATGCATACATATGAGTAAACATAGAATAGATGGGTGGGAGAGAACCACTAGCAGTAGCTGTAATCAGAAAAGGTCTTCTTTGTCCTTTATGCCTATCCAAATGGGATGTATCCTGGAAGCCCTGTGCTCATATCCCATCTTCTTCAGGATGTCTTTTCAGGCTACTCTAGGCTTCAGTAATTGATCATTTAGCCCCTCATCTGAACTATAATAATAATAATAATAATAATAATAATAATGATAGGCTGTACTTCTAATAGCCCAACTTGTAGTTTACAAGTGCTTTCCTTTATGAGTGCGAATATTATCTTTATTTAAGTGGTTATAGCTCTTTTTCACATATCCAAATGTGGTTTTACCTGTAAAAATCCATGACTTTAATATAGAATAGTCAAAAGGAGACCTAGTTTCTAGACCTATTTTTGCCATTAATAATCTATGTGACAGCAGACTATTTAGGTTACCTTGGCCTGAATTTCCTTATATATAAAATCAGAGGGTTAAACTAGATATGACTTTAGAGGTTATCAAGTCCAGTCCTGTGAAACATGGATCATCAGTCTCTCAAGAATTAAAATTGTGGATCACATAAAATGTAGTGGAGAAACCAGTGGTAGGTGTGAGAAGGATGCATTATATTGTCAAGAAAGAAGCTAATGAAAGAAGTGACACAATGGATATTCTCTGAGAAATATATAAATGGAAAAGAAGGTGGAACAGTCATTTAGTGAAAGTAAAGGCTGGATAGCCTATGTACTTCATTGCTATCAAGAGAACTAGAGAAGGAAGGCCCCCTGAGTGGATAAACTGTGAGTATTTCTGGGAGGACATGGATAAGAGTTTGTAATGGGATGAGAAGGTATGGATGGATTGAGATCTGAACTAATTAAACAACATGAGTGAGATCACAGATCTAATTGAAGTTTTAAAATACACTTTTATAAAATAAAAACACCCAGATCCTTCAGTAAATTAATACTTTTACAAATTTGTAAAGGATCAGGGCAGAAGAACACTTGAATATTACAACCCTTACGGTTAATAAATGAATGATTTAGAGAAATGTATAGTCAGTCAGTAAACGTTTATTAAGTGCCTACTATGTACCAAGCACTGGGCTAAGTGCAGGAGATAGGGCAAAAAGAAGAGCAAAAGACAATCCCTGCTGAGGAGGAGCTCCCAATTAAATGGGGGAAACAACATGCAAACAAATTCATATAAACAAGCCATCAAAAGGATAAACAGGAAATTATTAACTGAGGAGAGGCACTAGAGTTGAGAGGGATCTGGAATGGCTTCCTGGAGAAAGTAGGATTTGAAGGAAACCAGGGAAGTCAGGGAGTGGACATGAGGAGGGAGAGCATTCCAGGCATAGGGGAGAACTGGTGAAAATGCCCCGAGAGTCATCTTTTTTCACCTTCCTCTCTAAAAGGAGTGATTGATCATCTTTGCCTACGTTGCTAAAAGACGAGAATTTTTCTGGTCATTGTGAAAAGTCTGGATTAAAAAAAATTTCAGCTGTGCCAGTCGTCCCACTGGTTATATATACTTTTGTAATAGTCTTATAAGTATGATTCATCTAGCCACTTGGTATTAATGTTTTCGTGTATTTCCAACTTACTTCCCAATGCTTTTAAAAAAAGAACTTTAGCACAGAACACAACTTTATGGAAGCTAATGTGCGTAAGTTAAATCTGTTTCATAATATTCAGTGTGCAGCTGTGAGTACTTGTTTTTTTTTAAACCATTTGTCCTTGTGTCTTATTGAGGAGGGGTATGGAATGCTAGGGCTCTGTCCTTGGAATCAGAATGATAATTAAGACTTGGGATTTTAGTATGAAATGTACACAGTAGGTATTCCTGCAGTGATAGAGAAAACATAACTTGACTAAATGCTTTTATAATTGAGCTGCCTTTCTTCAGAATCAATTATTTACATTATTCCTTAGTCTATATAAAACATTTTGGTAGTTTTCATATAGGTCTCATCTTTCTCTATTGAACAAATGTTTGTCCATGCTTCAGGAGTCTTAAGAACCCGACTCTGAAATATCAGATGACTTGGTTTCGGCAGACATTAGGTAGAGTTCTTTGGCTTTCAGTAATGAAAGTTTTTCATAATATGTGAATAGTCATTTCTCTCTTTTTTTGATGGAACATTAAAACGGTTGAGTGCTTATTAAGTGTTTACTCACAGAGGCAGAGAAATGTAGATACTTAAGGGCTACCTGGCAAAAACTAGTTTCCTGCTTCCAGAGACTGTATGGCCCGTGATTAGTGGCTCTCTTCTGGTATCTGTGCTGGACCTTTTCAGACTCTTGTTTACATGCTCACTTAATAATTGGTCAACATATGTAATAATTTTAGTCTGATACTTATCTCACAGGAGACAAGTTTTTTGATACATTTTGTTGATATCAAAAGAGAAGAATGAACTGAACTTTTAAAAGTAGTTTAAAAAAATCAATACCATAATGTCATTTTTCTTTTCATTGTGATGAAGGTAGTGAAATCCTCGACTTTACTGATTGAGAAAGCAATTCTGTACAAAGCTAAAGATGATAGCCTCTAGACCTTGAATCTTTGCGCGTTCCCTTTCTATTAATCTACTCCTCAACATAATGTTACTTTGCTTTGCTGAGTGAAAAAAATCATGTTTGGGTTACCTGTTTATTAAAGTTTAGATAAACAGAATTTGGGATTTTCCTGACAACATCCTAAAAGCATACTGCCAGTCTAATTTAGTGCTGAGGTATCAAACATTCACCACGTGGCCAGCAACACTGGAGTGCAGCCTAAAACATATTAAAATGTAATTGGAAGACATGTAACAAAATAAATAAAATACAGTATAAAATAGATAATGTTAATCTATGGTTTTCTAAGCCAATAAGCAGCCTGGATCCTTGTTTAGTGGCTTCTATTTCTATTTAAATTTGACACCATTGGAGACATACTGGCTGTATAATCTTGGGCAAGTCACTTAATCTCTTAGTGCTCCAGGGTAGCTTTCTATGATGACAAATTGTGAAGAATGTGCCAATATTCATTGATAAAAAGAGTTTTCTTATTGGAGAGTTCCTTAGACCAGTGAAATCACAGATCCCTTAGTCCCTATCCTTATCCTATTCTGCAAATATCTGAAACATTGACTCATGTAATCAAATCCTGCGCATTTTCTGCCTGACTTCATAAAATATTTCATCATTATTCCTTTTTTAGGAAGCTAGTGTGATTTCTTATTGTCTGTTCTATCAAGTCATTGTTGAGGTGGGGGGGAGTGGGAAACAAATGCTATCGTAGGCTGCATTAAGAGGGTAGTGATCATAATGAGAAAAATTATAGTTTTGTGTACTCTTCCTTGTTCAAACCACATCTAGAATATTTAGTTCTGGGCATCGCATTTTAGCAAGGATGTCTACGAGCTAGAGTGCACCCAGAAGATAGTGACAAAGATGGTGAGAAAACTGGAAACTAGGCCATCAGACGATTGGCTGAAGGGACTAGGAATGTTTAGCCTAGAGGAGAGAAGGTTTCGTGGCTTTCTTTAAGGAAGTAGGTGACTTCCTGTGGAAGAGGGCTTACACTAGTTCTGCCTAGTCCCAGACCACAGAACTAGGAGCAGTGGGCAAAAGTTGGAGAGATTCAGATTTAGATGACATAAGGAAATACTTCCTAACAGTTAGGGCTGACCAGTATTGGGATAGGCCAATTCAGAAGGCAGTGGATTCCGCTGTTACTGGCAGTATTTAAGCAGAGTGTACAACCTTGCTTGGGGATGTCATGGAGGGGATTCTTGATTAGGGAACAGGTAGGACTGGATTGCCTCCGACTCTGAGACTTGGATTCTTTTGACCTCTTCCTGTTTTTCTAACATTTCCATCTCAACTTTTCCCCTTCTCTTCAGACTTTATAAACTGTTTTATGCATGTTCTTGAGTTTTAAAAAGGAAGATAAATAAACTTTAATGATTTAAAAGGTTCTAAAGAGTGCACACAAGTAACTTAAGACCAGTTGTGAGACATCTACCAGTATAGATGTTTGGAATAAGTTTGCATGTGCAAGATATTTATTGGTTTTTCTTAATCTTTTTTTCTTGTCTGTTTGGATAATTTCAGCTAGAAACATGTTTTTTTTGGCAGCATTCATCATAGTGTTTCTGCTTAGGGCTAACTTTTGGTTAGATCTTTTTTGAACCATGTTTTATATCAAATATTTACATGTGCTTTCCTGGATGCTAGAATAACATGTTCTCTTGGCTAATCAATAGTGAAGTAAATGGAGAAAAAAAAATCAAATTGTACATGATACTCAAAGAGCTCCTTGAACTGTGCAGAATATTCCCTTTGCATCTACTCTATATTCTATCTTAAATTCCCGAATCATTCCACAGTTAATGATTTGATGAAATGCTTTGACCCTGAGTAACATAGGATTGCTGAAAGTATGCAACTGTTGGTTCAGTATATTTTCGTGCCAGTCACTGCAGTGGTGTTCTTGGGTGCATATTTGTAATACCCTAGGAGTGGGAATGAAGTGTCATTTTCTCCAGGACCCTGGAGAAAAAAACAGTTGCTATGACTCAGGAATCTAAGCAACATAAATGTCTGTGAGTACTTCAACATGAAAATTCTCCTTATGTTGTTGGAATTACGTGGACATAACTGGGGCAGGAGGGAGGATAAGGATATGAACTTCGTCCATATGCTATACATAATAATGGTTTTCTTTTGGAAGTCGTAATTGCTAATAATCTATATCCCCCACAGCATAGGCCAGGATTAGTAAAACCAGTGTAGGTCTTTTTTCGTGCTTGCAAAAAAACCTCAGGTTTTTGATTATTAGACCTGAATTTTATTTGTATACATGTTTCTCAAACCAGATGGCAATTTTTGCAGTAGAATTTAATCTTCACCCACTTGACTTTTTTGATACAGTTCTCAGAAGATATTTTGGGGGCAAAGATATTTGCCCTGAAATGTGTTTGTAGTATTCCTCTCCCTGCAGTAGTTTGAGCTACCTGCTTTTCTTTCATCATTAGATATATCCTACATTTTATTCCATTGGTCTTTTTGAATTCTTTTTGAATTTGTGTTTTATTTTATTTTTTAAATTTAATTTTTGTTGATACTTTTTTGGTTTTTATGCCACTTTCAGTTTTGTATATATCCCTCTCTAACTTAAAGAGCCAACGCTTTTAACAAAGAATCAAAAAAGGATTTAAAATGCAGTTCAGCAAAACTAAGCTACACGGTGATAAAATCTGAGTGTATATGCATTGTTTTGTGCCCAAAGCTCTTGGCCTCTGCCAGGAAGGGTTGGGGGAGGTGCATTTCCTCATTTCTTTTTCATAGCCTACCTGGTAATTATGTCATTCAGAGTTTCCTTTTTTGTTTATATTGTTTCATTCACAAATTGTTTTCCTGGTTCTGCCTACTTCACTTTTTATCAATTCATGTCATCTTTTGCTCCTTTGAATTTTTGTATTCATTCTTTCTTATGGCACAGTAATATTTCATTACTTTCAGGTTTGTTGTTGTTGTTTGTCCTTCATTCTCAAAGAGGACCAATGATAGGCAATTACATTTTCAAAGGCTGGTACAGGAATTTCTCCCCCTCTCCCAATTTCTGTGAAGGATGGAGAGGAACCTCTTATAAAAGGACCTAACACTGTGTTAGGTATGGAATTATTCAGTAAAATTTTTCATGCACGAATAATCACTGTACACACACTTTTTAAAAAAACACATTACAATTTTCTTTTTCTCCTAAACACTTGCTTTAATTATCTTGGAAAAGAAGATAGAAGGCCAGGCAGCCTGCTAATCTCCACAGCCTTCCTTATCTTTGTCCTCTCTGACTTCTACCAGTCTTTTAGACCCACCTGCAATGTTCTGTATGATGTGCACCCTTCCCTGAGCCTCCCTTGCCTTGGTCCCTAACCAGTTTTAACCTTGGTTTTTCTGAAGTAACAATGATATTTATATTTACTGCATTTTCATATTAAATTAAACTTTTTAAAAATAATCATTTGGGTACATTTTTTCCTTCCCAAGATTGTAAATTATGTGAAGACAAGATTTTGTCTTGTTTCTTTCTATCCCTCACAAGGTCTTTTATACAGTAATTATATTTTTAATGTAAGAGTTTTAGATTTATTTAGCATGATAAATTTTATAAGATAATTACTTCACAAACATCTTGTAAATACCCAGACATATCAATGAATGGAGAGGAGGTAGCAAGAAATCAGAAGCATCCTGATTGGGAGAGCCAGCTAGACTAAATATTTGACAATCCACAAAGTAGACTGTATAAAAGTGTGTGTGTGTGTGTGTGTGTGTGTGTGTGATTAAGTTGTCAGAACAGTACTAAATTATGGGGCATCTAGGTGGCTCAGTGAATAGAGCCGCAGGGTCTGGTGTCAGAAAGACCTGATTTCAAATCCAGCCTCAGATACTTACTAGCTCTGTGATACTGGGCAAGTCACTTAGCCCTGTTTGCCTCAGTTTCCTCATCTGTAAAATGAGCTGGAGAAGGAAATGGCAATCCACTCCAGTATTTTTTTGCCAAGGAAATGCTAAATGGGGTCATGAAAAGTTGAATGAGACTAAACAACAACAAATGAAGAGAGCAGAGGAATTTGAATGAGAAAATTAAGAATAATACAACTTTAGTGAATATATAGAGGATGACCTCAGGTGTAGAGAGAGAAAAGTATGGAAAGAGTGTTACGGAGGGTATCATGTTATTTTGTATAAGATTGGTATGTATTAGAATAGGGAATGTGGGCAAGGGCACAGTGATATTTTTTGCCTTGGATCTCTTTCCCTTGTGTTGTTGCTGTGATGTGTATGCTTCATGGTGGAGATGGAGGGGGAGGCCAGGGTGTTGACAGATTTCTGTGTTGGTTGAGGTTCATGGATTAGGTACGCCATCATTTTGCACCCCCAGGGTACATAAAAATTGAGAGACAGTGTTGCTTAATGGAAAGACCACTGGACTTGGAAGCCAGAGACTTAAGTTTCAATCCTGACTCTCTCATTTAGCATCTATGTGACCTTGAGCAAGTTTGTTTGTCTCTATTTCTACATCTGTTAAAATGGGGATAATTATATTTATACTTCATACTCAACAGGGTTGTTATGAGGAAACACATTTCAGAACTTATTAGACAGTAGTTCTGTACAAAGAATTTGCTGTCAAACTTGTTTTCACCTGATTGTTACGGGGGCAGGGGTTCTAACAGTTTATTCCTTTTATAGCACTTCAGCTTGGGAAGTAGGGAAATGAGCATCCCTTCTAGCTAGATTCCCACGCATGGCAGTATATTTTAATAATAGTAAGTAAGCCCTTTATACAGTGGCTAACCTAAAATTCCTTGGATTTTTTTATGGGCTTTTTTAGAATTATAATTTTAAAATTACTGAAGTGACTTTAAAATCTTTGCAATAAATGCTTTAGAAACATGAATTGGCAGTAAGTTCTATAGTAATAGCAGTTATAATTTGCATTATTGTTATGTAGAAGGTCTCAGAAATTGATGAGGAATACTAAAAGTAATTCCTTAACTTTGTATGACCAAAGGGGGTTGGGGGAGGTCCTTTACTCAGAAGAGTATATTTTACTTTAAATCACCATTTAGACAATTTCTCATTTTCCATCTCAGTAGAAAGGTAGCACTTTCATACTCAGTAATAATGTATGATATAAAATGAGTAGAGGTTTTTCTGAAAAATTTAATAACTCCAAGAAGAGTTAAAACATTTTTTAAAAGCTAATTAAATTTAGATCCTAAATGTAAATGTTTTCTCTGATGTCCCTAAAACACCAAAAATTGATTTTGACCAAAGGATGTTTTACTTGTGAAGATGGTCAGAGCAATTTGCAGAATGAGAATTCTTTGTATATTTTAATCTAAGAGGCCCAAATTATATGGTATTAGTAGACAGAAGAGAATGAAAAATAGTCTGAAGTCTTGTGACCTTAGAAGTATTTAATGAAAAATGACATGGAATTCCAGTGATAGCTCTAGGGATAATAGTATAATTCTCCATTTAAAATGTACTTTTATAATTGATTAGAATAGTAGATGTATAATTTTGTCTAAGATGAGTTATTATAAAAGTCATTTAATATACTTTTAACATTATTCATCCAAGTTAACGAGCATGTTCTTCAATGGAGCAAAGTATCATGTATTTTCTTTAGAAGTTACTTGTTAAAGTTTCATCTAAATAATATCCTCTAAATTGGTAAGTCCTTCCCAAAGTGTGCTTGAGCAGCTCATTTAGTCTTTAATATTTCTTTTAAATAAAATTCTTTTCTTGGTTAAACCATTGTCTTTAAAGCTCCACTTCTATTGAAGTATTAATAAATTGTCGTGCCCATTTTTATGCCTCTTTGTAAGATTTGGCTTCATCTAAAAACTCAACAGCCAATCATGTTTTCAGGATTTTAGTAGAATGAAGTTTGAGAGCTCTATTTAACATGTAGAGGGCTTCTCTACTGCTGGTGATTTTAACCAGTTGGACAGCTCAGTTGGGCAGTACCATAAGTCCATAAGGAAATGGACAAATCTGATCTCATATTTTGCTGTCAGGAGGGTGAAGTTAGTTGCTATGGTAAATTCTATTCCCCTTATCCACTAGTCATCCTTGAATAAAAGCAGCCCTTATTAAAGGCATCTTCAAATAAACCTTATCAGGTGTCTTGCAGACACATGCACAACTCAGTTCTATCACATAGCTTTCTAGGTTCCTCCTGTCTCTTGTTTTTGCGTTTCTGAAATCTTAACCTAGCTATGGTTCTGTCAATAGGAATGTTTAGAAGTTATCAATTCTAATAAAGGTCTGTTTTTTAACTGATGTAGCATAGTTTGGCTGGATGCTATTCTTTAATATGTCTCTTTAGCCTTTTGGTAAATAGTATTCTTTTCTTTCTTTTCTTGTATTTGGTGTATAATGTGTGATTCAATCAATTAATCGATTAATATTTTTAAGAGCCTTCTATGTGCCAGGCACTCTGCTAGCCCCGAGGATGCAAAAAAGGCACAAGACAAATCCTTGCCCTCAACAAGTTTACAGTATAATTGGGGAGACAATATGGAAGCAAGCTGTATAGAGAATAAGTAGCGGATAATTAAAATGAGGAAGGGACAGGAATTAAGAAGGATTGGGAAAGGTTTCCTGTAGAAGGTAAGATTTTAGTTGGGACTTAAAGGAAACTAGGGAAGTTACTAGTTGGAGTGGAGGAGGGTGAGCATTCCAGGCACCAAAGCTGAGATAGGAAGTATCTTGTTCGTAGGACAGCCAGGAGGCTAGTGTCCCTAGGTTGGAGTATATGTTGTGGAGAAAGCTGTAAGAAGACCGAAGAGGTAGGAGGGGGCTAGGTTATAAAGTATTTTGAATGCCAGACAGAGCATTTTCTATTTGATCCTAGGGCTACTGGAGTTTTTGAGTGCAGAGGTGACATTAGATCTGCACTTCAGGAAAATCACTTTGGTGACTGACTACAGGATGGATTGCATTCCACCAGGGTTCCTTGATACGTGATCTCTCTCTTCTGGCCACTTGCAGTGTTTTTTCTTTGATCTAGATGGAAGCTAAGATGATTTCTGGTATGTTAAATTTGGAGTTTCGGGAGGAGACCTGATGATTTCTATTTCAGTTTGTCCTTTAGTTCCAGTTGTTCTGGGAATGCTTCTGCTATGCTTTCTTGGAATATGGTATCCAGGATGGGTTTTTTAAAATCATGTTTATGGGGGAGCCTAGTGATTCTAACATTATCTCTTTGTGTTTTCTAGGTCAGTTATTTTTGACATTATATATACCACATTTTCCAATTTTTCTTTCTTGATTTTTGATGTAGCATGTCTTGTATCGTTGAATTTTTGTGTCCCCTATTCTATTTTTCATGCTATTTATTACTTCAATAAGATATTCCAGCTTTGCTTCTGTGCTGTTTATTTCCTTACATATTTTCCCTCCAGAGTTCTAATTTGATTCTTAATGTCTTATTTTATTTCATTTAGTAGACCTTTTAGAGTCCTTTTGACCAATCTGTCCTCTTTCTGGTGTTTTATTTGCAATTATTGTCAAAGTATTGGGATTTTTTGGGGGGTGTTTCTGGAGTCCTCTTAACCCATATATACATTTCTTCAATGTATCAGTGATTTTCTCATGTTGTTTCATTCCCCTAGCGATGGCTGTGAAGCTTCCTCCTTTTCCCCTTACTATTTCTTCTGAACTTCTTATGGTTCTGTTATTATTTGAAATAATATCAAATCAGTCCCACAATTCAAGACCCTGAATGGAATTGGAATGTCACTCAAAGCTGTCAGTCCTCAGCCTGCAGTAGACCAGTCATCAGGCGATAGCTTCTGGAATCTGTTCCATCTGTATACCCCCAAATGGGGCTAGTGCCATTTATAGTATTTTACAGTTTTTGATTACTAGAGTTTCAAGATTTAAATAATATTGGTTTTAAGCCGATCCCAGAAGCATTGAAAGACTTTTTTGTGGTGTCTTGTTTCAGTGACAGAGCGGACACTATTAACGCCCTTAAATTTGTGTTTCATTTTTATGTTTTTTCCTACAGATATATTCAGCATTTTAGTCTTCTTATTGTAAATGGCTGTCCCTTTTTCAGATAGAAAAGTCTTTAGAAGTATTTTCAGAACATCAGATTTGGACATATTTTTAAGCAGGGATTTGTAAGTTATATGGTGATGTTATAACAAAATTATGTAAACATTTCTGGGCAAGCCTGAAATGATGACCAAAGAAAGTACACTGGGGAAGAAGTGATCAGAGGTATTGGAAAGTTGGTAAGTGTTTCTCTTGATGTTCACATGGTTTAAAAAAGCAAGCTTGGAGATTCTGTTGAATGTGTTATACTGTGAGAAGTTTCAGAAGTCATTAGTTCTTTTTGGAAGATTTTGTTGTTCAACATAGGTGGTTTGTAAGGATGTTTCTGCTGTCGGGTCAGTATACCTCTATCCAGGCAAACTTGTGCTCCGGTAGGGAAGTTTATTTAGACATGAGATAAGAGGACCAGCAGCAACAGATATCCAGAGGTCCAGACTGTATTAGCACACTCAATGTAAACTTTGATCTGGACATTTAGGGAATAACAACATAGGAAGGTAATATTGGTATATAGCTACATTACTAGACTAATGGGTGTTCCATTAGTCCATTCCATTCCATCTTTTCCACTTAACGCTTTGAGGATCCTTATTTATCTAATAAACTATTGTGAATTACCTGAAACAAACAGAATTCGTAGACTCTCAAAGGAATTAGAGCTAGAAGAGATAGGAGATCCATGGAGTCCAGCCCCCTCCTTTTACCTAGGAGGAAATAGAGGAACAGATATTTGAAGTGTCTTGCTGAAGCCACATAGGTAATGAGCAATAAAGTGAGGATTTGAATCTATGTCCTTTGCCTCTCAATCCATTGCCCTTTGTACCATACTCTGCATCCATCTTTGAATGATTAGTATTTAATGGGTTTTATAGGAGACTTTAAAACACAAATGAATTAACATATGTAAAGCATAAAACAAACCTTCAAGCGCTATATAAATACTTGCCATCATTATTATTATTGTTAAGCACATAGATTTTGTGAACAAATTCTAGCTCAATACAAACATGCAAATCTTGTAAGATTAGTTCTATAAATTAAGAAAATATTTAACTCTAATATTTCAAGTTCATACATGCAACCAGACATACCAAAAGTTTACACTAGGTTGTCTCTCTTAACTAAATCTCAACTTCAGATGCCAGGTCTTCATTTGGAATTTTATTCTGGAGTTCACTTAACCTCTACATTTCATTGTGAGTCTTGTGGGTAGTTGAGCAAGAGGAAAACATGAGGATGAGAAGTAGTGAGATGGTGTATTAGGAGGGCAGAGTTTATAATCTCAAAGAGGATCATAAACATGTCTGAAACGTTCGGAACCGCCGGATATAAGAAACTCTCAAAGTAGAAGGCAGAAGAATCAAAACATTTATTTAGGCTCCACAGTAACCAACCCATGAACCAGCAACCCCATTTTGATATATTGATCAAAAGCTTCCAGGCCCAATAAGTACGCCTTGAAAGAGTAACCAGGAGGCTACAGAGAAGCATGATTGCGTAAAGCAAAATCATGTTTCCCCCTCTATGGTAATAAGATTACCCACTGGCCTGAAGTCTTTGTTCAGCTTTCTCCCGTAGGTCAGCTCTGCTACTGGCAGCTCCTGCTTCAGCTGTGGCTGTAACTGTAACTGTCGCTGTAACTGTCGCTGTAACTGTCTCTGGCTCCAACCGGAAAAGGAAAAGAGGATCTTCAAGCTGTCCTCTCCCCTCTTATAGAGTTTTTGACATCATCAAGCACCGCCTGAACGACCAGGGCCGATTGGTTCTTGACTTGGCCCCTCCCCCTAGCGTAGCCGTTAACACCTCCCCTCAGCCAGCCCCATGACTCATCACACAGGAAGTTGTCTGCTTCCTGGAATGCTCTTTGGGCTTCCTGCCCCGGAAGAGCAAGCCACAGTGTCCAGAGGCTCAATGAGGTAAGCTGAGTCATTCAAAGAAAACAAAGGCCATTCTGGCTACACTCCACCCCTTGTTATAGGATACATAATCTAATCAGCCATGTATCCTAGAACATACATTGTGATCCAATTACAAAGGAAACTAAAACATATCATTCATTATAAAGCAAAACATATCATTTGGTGACATTCCTAAATATTGGTTTACGATTCAAATGTGATCCACCCCTAGGTCCCAGCAAGATAATCTCTTCAATCAATCATCCCCAAAATAATTATTAATAATTCAAATGTCCACCCCTAAATCCTTGTATCCATTACATAGGATCAATAATATCATAACAATAAAACAACACAGCAAGGATAACACAAAATAAGTAAACAGAACACTATCATCATTTCCACCCCCCTTGAACGATTGGGGCTCAAAATCTTGGGGTGAGGGGTGAAGGTCTCATTTTCCATAGCTTCTTCATGCTGAAATTGGATGTAGAGATGGCCCTGCCCCCAAAAAGTCCCATTCCAGAGGTCATTTCTTTAACGAGCTGGCAGGAATTCCAAGAATGCTACATGCTTAGGCAGTCACCGGAAAGTGCAGGGTGCTTAAGCCTGAAGGAAACAAAACTAGCAACAAGGTTAGCCAAAACAAAGGACAAAAAGAATAGACAAGTATGGACTATAATTCTTCAAATAAAATCATCTCAAGTTTGGTTGAGATTTCAGTTATGCAAAGATCCAACATCAGAGCCAAACTCAGGTGGGAAATGTTTCTTTTCAAAAGGAACATAATGAGGAAGCCAAGAGGATCCCACCCTAGATAGAGACTAAGATTGTCCTCTCAGCCTTTCCCCAAATGTACAAGTTTTCATCCGTTAATCACACAAAGTTACCTTTCCTCTGAGTGGCTTATGGCATTTACCAGCATCAGCCATACCTGTGGAGTCTGTGAATCTATTATTATAACCTATTCACGGTAAAATATATGGTTCAGGGGTACGATTTGGTAATTATTTTAGAAGGTTCGGGCAAAGTGATTGGATCCATCTTGATTTTCCCCACTAAGACTGCATTAATGCCCATTTTCCTCACAGCAAATTGGTATTTCCCTTCGGGTAAATTTAAGGTCATACCCTTCAATATGTCTATTCCAATGATGTATTCGGGAATAGGCACAATAACCACACTATATTCTTTCTTGGGCAACTGTCCAATTTTCATCATTAATTTAACTTGCCTGGCTGATATTTCAGTCCCTCCTAGTCCTGTAATGGTAATAGGAGTTCCATGGCTGAACTTGTCTGGATTTCCATAAATAAGGGTGGCCTCGGCCCCAGTATCTATTAATGCCTCAGTTACCGTACTTGACCCATTTTTCCAATATATGGTCAAGTTAATGTGAGGTCTGCAATCCAGCCTGTGTATTTCCTTAATTTGGACTGGGGCTCGGCCTGTTCCCTAGTATTCCCTTTCATGTGATTCACTTGGGTTTGAAGGTTCAACATCTGTAGTATTTGCAGGAGCAGTTCTTATTTCCCTATTTCTCGTGTTATCAAGTCCTCTATCTCTGTACATTCTATATAATTCATTGGTTGGAATTCCATCTATCATTTCAAAACCTACCCCTGCTCTCAATAAAGCAGTAAACATTTCTTTCCTTGTTACTCTCCTTTGGCGCCAAGTTTGCTGGTTATTCACCCTTCTCTCTCGAGGAGATCTATCCCTTCCCCAGTCACCTAAGTCATGTAACTGTAAAATCTTATTTATCACTGTTGTAAGACGGCTCCCTACTTCTCCAAGTAATAAATTCAAAATTAGTTGTTTATAAGCAGGGGGAGCTGTCCTAATTATTAAATTCCTATGAGGCAGTCCCATTGGATCATTGTAATATTTGTCTGCAGTTCCTATCATAATGGCAGTCTTCATTACCTCCTCCTTTAGTCTCATGATACAATCTCTAAGTGAATACCAGGGTCTGTGCTCAGTGGGCCACATAGAATCAGTAGCATATCTCTTATTGCATCCCACAGCGGCTAATGCCAACAGAGTAGTCCTGCTATCACCATCTCCTTGCTGATGATGTTCCCTAAAAGCTTGTTGAACTAGAGGATCATGGCTGATACCTATGAATCTCATGCAGTCTGTCCCATCTACTGATATTCCACTGGCCCCTTGATCACTGAGTCTTACCATCCAAGATATCAATGGTTCTCCTATTCTTTGGCTGAATCTACTCAAAATATCTGTGACCTCTTGCGGTGAGAAATCTTCCTGAATTTCCCTTGTAACTGAATCTTCACCTCGGGTTTCTGTCTTCCTCCTTTGTATGGGTCGAGCCCTTGTCTGATCATTTAACCATCTCCTATTCTCTGTGTGAGGCACATCCTGAACCCCAGTAGTGTTTTGTGCCTCAGCCCCTAACATTGTCTCATTCTCCCCCCACTCACTTCCTCTGCCACCATGGCTAGGACGAAGCAGGCAGTCAGGCTCTTTCTGGGCTGGGTTGAAATGCACTCTGGGCTTTTTTGGTCTCCTGTTGCTCTTAGCCACATTAATAGAAAAGTTCTCATTTGAGTCAGTTTGATCTCCTGCTATCTGAGATTCCCCTTCTTCCTGTGGGGTAGGAGTGCCCCTATGTCTTTCACTTAATCTCAATCTTTCGTATACTAGCCGGTAGGCTGATAACACTATCCAGCTTTGCCTAGATAGTGATGCCCCTGACTGAATCCCAACTTCTCGTAAACACTTTTCCAAATCCCTAGGATCTCCTCTCCGTAGCCTTGGTTCCCAGTTTTCACAGGGTCCAGCTTTTTTAGCCAATTCTTT
Organism: Trichosurus vulpecula; assembly: GCF_011100635.1. Taxonomy (NCBI): domain Eukaryota; kingdom Metazoa; phylum Chordata; class Mammalia; order Diprotodontia; family Phalangeridae; genus Trichosurus; species Trichosurus vulpecula. The sequence continues at coordinate 102,429,338 of NC_050574.1, read as the reverse complement.
TGCTAGGGAGGAATAAAATGGATCCTCCCATCCTGGGATATTCATCTCTTCCTCTGGAATTGTTCTGCTTCTAAATAGAGATCTTATACCTAGCGATCCCATCCTCGTCGCCAAATGTATTAGGAGGGCAGAGTTTATAATCTCAAAGAGGATCATAAACATGTCTGAAACGTTCGGAACCGCCGGATATAAGAAACTCTCAAAGTAGAAGGCAGAAGAATCAAAACATTTATTTAGGCTCCACAGTAACCAACCCATGAACCAGCAACCCCATTTTGATATATTGATCAAAAGCTTCCAGGCCCAATAAGTACGCCTTGAAAGAGTAACCAGGAGGCTACAGAGAAGCATGATTGCGTAAAGCAAAATCATGTTTCCCCCTCTATGGTAATAAGATTACCCACTGGCCTGAAGTCTTTGTTCAGCTTTCTCCCGTAGGTCAGCTCTGCTACTGGCAGCTCCTGCTTCAGCTGTGGCTGTAACTGTAACTGTAGCTGTAACTGTCGCTGTAACTGTCGCTGTAACTGTCGCTGTAACTGTCTCTGGCTCCAACCGGAAAAGGAAAAGAGGATCTTCAAGCTGTCCTCTCCCCTCTTATAGAGTTTTTGACATCATCAAGCACCGCCTGAACGACCAGGGCCGATTGGTTCTTGACTTGGCCCCTCCCCCTAGCGTAGCCGTTAACACCTCCCCTCAGCCAGCCCCATGACTCATCACACAGGAAATTGTCTGCTTCCTGGAATGCTCTTTGGGCTTCCTGCCCCGGAAGAGCAAGCCACAGTGTCCAGAGGCTCAATGAGGTAAGCTGAGTCATTCAAAGAAAACAAAGGCCATTCTGGCTACAGATGGGAAGCCTCCAGTGGTGCCAGCAGGAGAAAGGTGGCCTTAGAGCATGCTTGTACAGGAGAGGAATGAGGCCTGGCCTGGCCTGGCTGCCACCTAGAGTCTCGTCCTTCCTCCCCCAACCCCAACTGTCTGCCTCCCTCATCCGTCCCCAAAGAAAGAAGAGAGAAGTCAGTCTAAAATATGTCTTGCTCAAGCAAAACTCCCAAGGTGAAGAAGAGAGGTGGTGCTTTTTAGAAATTCCCCCATAGCCTTCCTACGACTTCTGGTCTGGCCATGTCACACAAAAGGGAATACAACAAAAATAATCTTCCGTCTCCTCCCCTCCCCCACCACCCGAGCCAAAACTAGTTTGACCATAGAAAAAGGGATATACCAATAAATTGAGTTTGGCAATCATTTCATTCAACCTGGAACTCAGAATGTAAAAAAGTGGCCAGGGAGCCTTCCCTGGAAGTTTTGTTGAAGTTGACTACTGGGCATGCACCAGCCAGCTGTCGAGAAGAAAGAAAGAGAGGAGTTATTGTCCTTTCTGTTGTAAAATATCAATAGTCTATTACAAGGTCAGCAATTCTTGTATCAGCAATGGGGCCATGAAACATTTTTGGCACCAACAAAGAGAAACCAAAAGAAAGATAGAGGAAGCACAGGAGAAAAAGGAGAATAGAAAGAGAAAGGGAACTAGGCGGTAGATAGAGGGGTTGGAATCAGGAAGATGAGATTTTTCTTCATATCCTTAGTTAGCTGTGTGAACCTGGGCAAGTTTCTTAATCTCTGCATACCTCAGTTTTGTCATCTATAAAACAGGGATAATAATATAATATATAACAAATACAATTAATAATATAATATAATAATAGAAATATATAATATAATAATGCCTCACAGGGTTGTTGTGAAGATCAATTAAGTAAACATCTTTTAAAGTCTTAAATTGATATATAAATGCTAGCTATTAGAAAGACAAATAGGAGAAAGAGAAAAAAATGATGAAGTATGTGTTTATAAATTGTCTCAGATACCACTTGTTAGTATAGGTTGTCTACTGGCTGATCTGTCTTCTCCAAGATTGACTTTGGGATGTTGAGTTTCTGACAAGTTGGAAGTAAGAAGAAAAGCACTATAGTCTTTATATGAACCTTTAAGAACTGAAATGTACATGGACAATCCCTGTAGATTCCTCAGCATCGTTGGATACATTAGGTGCAGAGAGGAAGCCTTAACTTGAAATCTCCTGGCCATTCTTGGTTTTCAAAATCAAAAGCATGCTCTAGCCATGTGTATTTAATTTAGAAAAGTAGAAAGGATGTATGCTTTGTTAGAGCCACATAGTAAAAGTCTTTATGACACGATGCTGCTCTTCCCACTCTCAGAGGCTTCAACTACAGGCACTGGCTTAGTTTCCATGACTGTTTCAGGGCATGGGTACCACCTTATGTAAACATTTTTGCTTTTAGAGCTTCTCAGAGACAAAGAGATGACACATTAATAGCAGCTGGAACGTTTCATTAAAATTCAGAGGAAAAATATGAAGGCTGAGCTCAGTAATGTACAGATAGTAAAAGGGTCTTTGTCTGTTCTGGACTGGATAACAATAAGATATTATCTAAATGAGTTTCTGAACTCACAAGGACCAGTGTTTCAGCAGGAGGTACTGTCTCTTTTTCATCAAAACTCCCAGCTCACTGACACCCCCTACCCATCTACTCTCCTCCTGCCCTATTCCCTATCCCCCAAATAATAATGTTGGTACTTTGGACTTCTTGAAGAGAATGAAGTTATTTTTGGCTGTGGGCCTAAGGACTAAAACCAGCTCCTGGAGTCTTCAGCTCTAGCTTCAGGGCTGTTGAGTAGTCTTCTGAGCTAGGGAAGTAACTGCCTCCCTGGCATGACATTGGAAACATTTGAGTTATGCGGTCAGATTCTAAAATTGTGGGAGTTTGATGAACAGAACTTGGCTAGTTTTCCAAAGCTTACATGCCAAGAGAGGGGACTGGGACATATACTCTGTGAGAGCATGCTGGAACCGAGATTCAATAGTTTCTTTTTATTACTTTCTTAACTGTTAAATCCCACGCTTCAGCACCTCATGTTTGGAGAGAAACTAATTTTGAGATATATCTTCTTTGAGCATAAAGGCTTTTGTGTTGTACTGGGAGGGGAGGGAGGGCAAATTGTATTTTTTGTAATGATGTTCTTAAGGCCTAGGCACTGAACAAATTTTAAGAATTTGTCCTTAGGCTTCAGTTCTAAACAAGACCCTAGAAAGAATCTGCTTTGAAAAACTCAGCATCAGTTCACTTACTATTTCAGTGAGAATAGCCATCATATGTCCAAGGGATTCCTTGGTTATTGTCAGAAATGGTTGGAATGTGAACTTTTATGATTTCGATTCACAGGTGATAGATCAAAGCTTCATATGTGAGCAATCAAGTAATTTTCTTAATTTGAGAGTATTAAACAGGAATGTCATCCAAATGGAAGGTGTTCAGCTTATTAGAGTTTTAGGCTTTAAATACAGTTATTAGATGGATTAACAAAGCCTCTACTGGATTTTCTTTTGTAGAAATCTGTTTTTTCAAATACAGTTAATTTGTGACCAGTGAAAAGATGAGCATTTCTTTTTTGAAAAAAAAAATTTTGTGAAAAGAGAGAGGAAAGAAAGTATGTTCAGCGAAATCTCATTAGGCATGATGTGATCAATAACAGCATGGTACAAAGGCCACAAGAAGAGTCCTAGCCATCCACAGTATCTTTTCTGACCTCTACCTCTACTTTGGTCTTAACTTAGTTTTAAAATAGTTCGATAAACATTTGTATTGAAGCCCACCATATTGTTTCTGATAAATTTTGGGAATAGCAGAATGATTTGGGTCCTCATCTAGGTAGTAGTCAAGTTTTTAAATGAAAAGTTTCAGAATCAATCTATGTTGTTCCTCCCTTGGAAGTTTAAATTATCTGACTGTAAAGAGTTAGGTCCCCAAGAACATCACAGGTGGCATAGGGTTAGCTTTGGAAAAAGATTTAGGTTAACTTGTGAGGTACTTTTGAAGTCACTCTTATTTGAAAATGACTACACCATGCAGTGTAAGCTTCCTGGTAAAGTGAGATATGGATGTGAAGCATTAGAAGGGATTTGGCGTGAACATTTGGTTTGAGTTTTCAGCCAGAGGATTATTTTATGATATTCTCTCCACTGAAATACCCTCTTCCTATTGCCATAGAGTTTTTAATTAAGTTTAGTTTTACCCTCTACAAACTGTATATGGTTGTTCATCTCTGAACACCAAAAACAACTAATGCTAGAGTCATCAATTTAAAAATGTTTTTGTCTCTTATTTTGATCAGGTTTATGGCTTGAGGATAGCCAATATCAAATACCCTAATAGTCTTAAAAGGAATTTTCTCACATTTTTTCTTTTCCTTTTAGGCTCCATATATCCTAGAATATTTTGGCAATTGAAGGAGGAATGAGTCAACCAAATCTTAATTTTCATTCAACCCCCCTTCCCCCCAAGAAAAAAGGGAACAAAAACTCACCAATGATAATAAAAGAGAACTGTCTTTTGGGAATGTCAGTTCCTTGAGCAGCATGAACATTTCTTTCTGAATGTGATAGTTCTGGATAGGGACTAGGTTGCGAATTAGTGATGCTTATTTTTTGACAGGGTTAAATATGTTTTAAGTCAGAATTCCAAGATCTTTTCTTTTGATTAATAAGAAATGGTCCTTCTGAACATTCTTGACATAATGAAATTGAATTCCTGAATGTTTGCATACCAGAAAAAACAACTATGTTACTGCTCTTTGAGAGACTTTTCCAACTTATCTTGGAAGATAATAGAAAAACTTAAATGAATTAAATTAGGTATAGCCCTTAGTGCAATATCTAGCACATAGTAGGTGCTTATTAAATGTTTATCGACTGAAAGCATTTTAACTGATAATTTGTATTTGTTGCCTTGTAGTCCCAATAGTCGAGTCCTCTGGGAACACGGTTCCATTTTAGGAAGTCAACCTGAGTGTATTGGGAGAAGTCTGAAGCTCCTCCACTCTGGTTTATTAGCAATAGCAGCCAAAGAGGAGGGGAGAATATCACATAGGTATAGACCAATCGTGCCCTTGCTGAGGGGAGGGTCATAACTTTGGGCCTTGCCTTGTGAGACCTCTGTGTCACGGTGCAGCAGAATTCTATGAGCTAGAAACGTGGAAACCCAAGGGTGGGCTCCCTTGAAGACAAGGGGGCATTAGCCTGCCTTACCTGAAAATGGAAGAAGGAAAGAAAGATCATGGAGAGTAACACATAGAAATTTAAAATATAATCTCGACAAATGGTCAAATAAGCAAAATGAATAGACCATAAACTCCAAATTATATAGGGTGTCCCAAAAATCTTAGTGAGGTTTTAAGCCTCAAAAACAGCCATAACACTTGCCTTTCAACAAATACAAGCCTTATATTTCAGTAAGAGGAAATTATGTTCATACATACATATTCAATTCAGTGAACATTTATTAAATGCGTACTATGTGCTAGGCAATGTGCTAGGTGCTGGGGATACAAAAAGAGGCAAAAGACAGTCCCTGCCCTGAAGGGGCTTATTGTAATGTAACGTTTGTGTAAACATAGGCGTATTATTGGACACAGAGTTTGTTTCTGATTTTTCACCATCATATTAAAACTACTGCTCTGAGTGTTCTTGTACAGAAGGGTGCTTTTTTCTTCTTCTTAGAATATAACAGTAGTAATGGGATTATTGAGTTAAAAAGTTATGCTCAGTTTTTAATTATTATTGTATATTGCTAAATTACTTTCTAAAGAGGTCACTTCAATTCAAAATCCCGCCAATAGTGTTATGCCTGATTATTTCCTTATAAGCCTGCCAACACTATATTTATTTGTTTTAAATTACACTTGTCAGCTTGATGTACATAATATTGTTCAAATGTGCATTTCTCTGATTATTAGAGTTTGGATTTTAAGGTGATTATTAATAATTTGTATTTACTTCTTTGAGAATTACCTTTTATTAAATTTTTTTTTAGCACTGTTCCTTTGAGAAGTGGATATTAGACTTGAAATGTATATCTATTCCTGATGGATTCTGGATATCAGATTTTTAACCAAAATTTTTACTAAAGCAAATATATCTTTATAGAAAAATATTTTTCCCTGACTTTTAAAAATTTTTAGCTTGTTGCTTTTTGTTATACAAAATGCCTTACTTTTATAGAATTACATCCTTCTATTTTGCTTCAATAATTTCTCTCATAGTTATTAGAGAAGAATTTTCTACCTTTTGATAATTGAGATAATTATATCATTCCTTTATCTTTCTAAAATTTTATGCTTCCCGTGTTATTTTTACCTCTAGCAATAAAGCTTTAACAGAAATTATATCTTTGGAGCTTTTTGTTAATAGGGATTCTTTAATCACATGGTGTCATGGAGTGAATCCTGGACTGCAAATCTGGAGATATGGGTTCTATTCTTGATTTTGCTATAAACTTGTAAGCCACTTCTGTTTCTCTGCTGCCCAATTTTTCCATTTGAAGAATTAAGGAATTAGGCTAGATAATCGCCAAGGTCATTTGCAAGCTTATCATTCTATGATCTGTTATTCTTTGTTGAGTCAAATAAATTAGAGATTAATCTTTGTAGTAGTATGCTTCCATTCTGTGAGATTATGTGTTGTGAATATTTGGGATTCCAAAGATAGAGCTCAACTTCGTGTCTTTTTAGGATTACCAATTTAAACTATATTTGTCGTTTCCATTTCACTGTACTTTATCCTTTGGAGGCCAAGACACTAGTAAATCCTGACATGATACATAATTGGTTATATTTGTTAAGGAATGATTGATACAATGAGCTTTATTCCTTTTACTTTGGTTATTATTCCACAGCACAGGTCTATCTGGTGATGGGCTCTTAAAACCTAGATGAGCTTGGGGTGGGGATGGGGAATTAAAACTTCATTCTCTGGGTAGCCTTGGAAATGGAGAGAGGTAGTATCAACCAGTGTGTACCTTAATAAAGGAACAAAGGTTCTGCCCTCTCAGTGTTTATGAAATTAAGACTGGTCCTTGGAGAATCTGTGGCAGATTATTCACTACTTGCTGTTTATAGAAACAGGATGTTTTGGTTTTGATGAGGGGTGGATTTCTTGGGAACACATTTTTGAGAAACAGAAGGTTTGCCTGTCTCCACCCTTGGTGGAATGCTGTTGACATCAATTTTATTTTACTTTTTTTCCAAAATATACAAGGGTAATGTCTTTTAGTCTAAGAAATGTGATGCAAGTTGTAAAAGCAGTGAGAAATGGGACTTTTCTCTCTGAGTCCCTATGTTATTTCATCAACCTATTGACCGTAGTCATTGTCTTTGAAGTACTTTTATGGTGTTTCTGTTGAATAGACAGCATTTCCTTCTCCATTTGAGAAGTCTATATATAATAAGGACTTGGAAGGTGTTTCGTAACTCTCAGTTTTGGGAAGTTAATTTGTATCAGAAAACATGAGGAAGATAGGTTGATTGCTGTTGAGCACTAGGATGCAAAGAATTGCGAATATATACAGAACATACTTGTTGTAGTGGAAAGAGCATTGGACGTGGAGTTAGAAGGCTGAGGTTCAAATTTAATCTTGGCCACTTAGGATCTTACAATCTCCGTGAGACCTCAGTATTGTCATCTATAAAATCATGATAATAATATTATGAAGAGAGCACTTTGTAGTCCCTAAAACAAGATATGCCAGTTATTAGGTGAAATAGAAACACAACACTGTATAAATAGCTTTCAGCCATAACTTTTACATTTAACATTTTAAAAAGAAATTTGTCAGTCAAGGAATAACAAATTAATGACAGAAAGGAAGGAGATGGACAGAGTAGCAAATGTGTTTTTGTGTATTTTGATAGGATAGAGTACTAATGAAAGTTATTTAATAAATAATCTATAGAAAAATCTGATTTTTTTGATCTTTTTTTGCCACTTCCCTTTTTCAGTTCTTTCTCTTCTTATCCTTCATTCCAACAGCCTTGTATTTTGATTTTCCTTTTTTTGATTGACTTTTCCTACTTCCTTCTTTTGTGGCCTTTATTTCACTACATTTGCCCCTTTCCCCAAACCCAGCTTTTAAAATTGTTTCACCCCCTAGCTTTTAAGCTCTTTCCTAGGCTGCTTTTTCTTACAGCCCAGGCTTGGTAAACATGCTGAGCTGGCTTTCCTGCTTATACTGGAGCTGTTCCTCCTTAGAGATGAAAATGGGGACACTTTTTGCCTGTGCTGCTTTAGCATAGTGTTTATGGATCCAAAGTTTGGAGGACACATTTACCCACAGGGAGTAGACCCACAGTCTTTGGAGTTTAAGGGGGAGATGTCAACTTCCAGAGATAGGATGGGCTGGGCCTGTGTAGTAAATTTTGATGAGTGGTCATTCAGAATAAGATGTAACATAACTTCAGCTAAGGGAATTATGTTGGAAAAAGCAGTTTGTTTGTCTTTTAAAAAGTGTTTAGGAGAGAAGAGTGATTAGAGGTGGTAGGGCAGCTTGATTGGGACCTGGAAGAAGCCTCTTTGGCGCTCTCCCTTCTGGTTTCTACAATCAAAACTGTGGTTAATTTCAAATCTCTTCAGCAGTATCTTTTGATTATCAGGATGGTAGAGAAAGTGGGTAAAAGCCATCTTGTCTAAAAGCTAACTTTCAGGTAATAAATCAGTACAATGCTTTCATTTTGCCTCTGAAATGTTAGCAGATTAATAATTTGACTGCCTGAGGAAATAAAGTTACCATTTTGTAAAACACACAGTTGAAGCTGTAAGCATCTACAAAGAACTAGACAAAAAAAATAAATCAAGAGAAAGCAGGAGAAGGTGGATTTTTTTCTTCTTCTCAGCAGCTTTGGAATATAGTAGAAAAGGACATGTTAGGTGAGAAAGATTGGCTTTAGCATTTCTGTGAAAGTTACCAAAAAGGTAACATTTTCATATGTAAAGTAGAACCAAAAAAGAGGGGTTATATGTGAAAACTATGAATTTGTATTTTGTTAAAGTTTGCTTTTTAAAAATTATATATAATAAATTCAACATGTTACTTTCAAAGCTGACTTGGCTTATCTCAGTTTCCTTTTCAACTTCCTTCTGTTTTCTTTTGTACATTTAAAAAAATGTTTCAATGATCCTCTTTTCTTTTTTCTTGGACAAAATTATGGCCTGCCCCTCCCTTCCCACCCCCTTCAAAAAGAAAAATGCAATCCTTATAACGAATAAGCATAGTTACAAATCCACACATTTACCATGTCCAAAAATGGCTGTGTAATGATATTTTTAAAATAAGAATTTTGAACCTTTTCCTTTTTCAGCATAAATAGCATTGTAAGCATTATTATATATTTCCTGGGAGAAGAGACTATTTCTTTTGTTTGTTTTTGGTTTTTTGCCTTTCTTTGTACCCCAGCACTTAGCACAGTGCCTGGAACATGGTAAGTGTTAATATATGCTTGTTTAGTCATTTAGTATCTTACCATATTTTTATATGGTACTTTATAGTGCAGGTAGTTTGTTTTTTAACTGTATCTGTGATTTCGTTGGTTTGAAGGAGCTTCGAGGGAGGAACTTACTTTGTCAATACAGATCTATACCTCCGCAACTTAACATCTTAAAGAGTTTCCTGGGCACTGAGAGTTAACCTACTAAATTAACCTTTGTGTGGGTTACCCAGGGTCACATAGCCAGGACATGTCAGAGACAGGACTTGAACTCCAGTCTCCGCAGCTCGGAGACCTGATCCCTAACCACTATTCCACATTGCTTCTTGGGTTAAGTATTAGTGTTTTTTAAATATGTGATGTATAATATTTTGGCCTTACTTTACCAGACCAAGGCTGGCTACATATCCCCCTCAAGATTCTAGGAGTACCTCTAGGGATTGTAGGTCTCATCTTTCTCTAATCTCCTCTGTTGTGGCAGGATTCCCGCCCCCCCCCCCATTATGAATTGCCACTGAACAGCACTGAAGTTCCACATAACCAATTAATATCAATGGGCTTATACCAAGGGATATATACTTTGAAGATATAGGAAGAACAAAATAGAAGCATTACCTCATCTCAAAACTTCAGTTGGTGCACTATACCACTTTGGTCCCTGGGGAGTTGGCTCAGACTTAATGCAACTTCTACATAACTTTGGTTGCATCATGTTAACATCCAATTGTAGCCTCACTGCTTGTCTCAGCTACCACTGAGTTGGCTCCTGAAGGTTGCTTCTCGCTCCTGGAACCTCAGAGCTGGACTGGATGGTTGCAAACTCCAATAATGACTGCACTTCTGGACCACCTGGCAGCTCACCCTCTTGATCTTACAAAACTCAGAAGGTGATAGCCTCAAATCTCCTTTACTTAAAAGAGAACAAATGTAGGGGCTACATGTCAGCCTTGCTAGTGAGGGCCTGAGGCTTTTCTCTTTATACCATTTCCTCTTTTCTCTCACCTAAACGCTGTTAAGATAGAAGTCAGCCGAAGAGAAGGGGCAGGCTCTCAGCAACTAATGCCTTTTGAAAGCACTTGGGGTTCTGGTGAGGCAGCCAATCAAAGAGACTCCTCCCCTCCATATGCATAACAAACTGGAACCAGTTACAAAATGTCTGTGCTTGCTCCAGACGCAATATTAACCAAGTACGTTGTCATAAGGACTGGCCTTACTCGGTCCCCCATTACACTGGCCTTGGCTTCATGTAGGCTAAGGGTGAGAACAGGTGCAGGCGTGCGAGCTTACCACACACACACACACACACGCACGCACGCGCACACACACCCCTGAAACTTAACCCCTTTACTACTTCCCTGATGCTTTGACCTTTGCTAATTTAGTATTATTTTTTTAAAGTGGCAGTTTTACTTGATGACATTTTTGCATCACAACATATCAATTGAGAGGGAACAGCAATATTACATTTTGACGTTGTAAGAATGAAACTGATAGAATGCATGTTTCATTTGCTACCACTTGAGGAAATGTATTTGAAACTGTTACTGATTATGGCCCTTCCTTTCTACAAAAAAACAGTAGAGGAAGAAGTGTGGTATGATGCTTCTTTTTTCTGTTTGTGAAGTTAGGGTCTAGTATGGAAATGGAATAGTAGTGGTAGGGAGAGAAAAGGGGAATGGAATTCTTTAGATACTTGGAGGCATGTAATAAATAGTTAAATGTGTTGAAAGGAGCAGGAGAAAATAAAGAAATAAGAACTGACAGTTTTTCCAAAACATTATGAATTCCAATTGTTAAGTAAATGCTTTGAAAAAAATACCTCTGGGTTTTATTGGCACCATTTTTGGGCCCCCTTTGCTAGACCGGATTAAAAATCTCTAATCCACTAAAATTTATGGCGTATATTTTTCATGTCTCTCGAAGCAAAGGAATATGGATATTCTATTTGAAGTAAGTTTTCCTAAAAATTTCCTAACATTTAGCTCACCAATGCAAAGTAGTTTTTAGTGTCTATTTGGTATGCCTGTTTATTGCTACATAAACTTGATTAGCTAGATGTAAAAATGAAAGTTAAGACCCTTGTTTCTTCATACAATGAGATGATAAATTTAGGCACAATATTAAGAAATCCCTTCCTGCTAAAGGGACATTCCATAAAGATCTTTGATTTATTTCTGTGTGAAAGTTGCTTTATTTTTATCTAAGTCAGATTTTCATATTTTGTTGTTCTCTACAGGTGTCCAATTCTAGAGTTTTCTGTTCTTAGTGCTGTCAGAATCTTCAGTAATCAAGCCTGCCTGACTAAAAAAATGTTATAGCACTTTCTCCCTTGGCATTTTAAGTACTTTGCAAACATCTCATAATCCTTTTTATAGCCCAAATAAAAGATCAAGATTTGGGAAAATCCGTTTCTTTCTAATTAGTGTACCCAATGGAAGAGGTGCCATTTTACTGACTCAACACTCTTTTGGCTACAGTGTATGAAAAGGAGGAAAGGAATCATGAAAAGGATGTAAAAGGCATAGACAATGTGTTGGCATAAAGTGACCAAGACAAAGCAGAATCAAGGCAAAGGAGGCATTGATAGGGACGATACGATAAAATGCATGGTGGTGGATATTAACGGCAGTGAATGAGTTGAAAGCAAATTAGGCTAAGTAGCCTCTTGTTTTGGTGCTAGATCCCTTTGCAGAAAAGACTGGCTGGCATACATTTTGTTTTGATGAGTCTCATCACCAGTTTAATTTTTCTCTGGTAGCAATACCAAAGTGTGTTGTCAGAGAATATGGCTGTTGCCTTCCTAGATGGGTACCTCACAATGGATTTGCCTCAAGGGATTCTTAACTCATTATAGCTATTTTAAAATTGACCAAATTTTTTTGAATATATTTATACTTTGTTATTTGTTATTCAGTGACTTGGTATCTGTTCTTTGATCATTCCTCAGCCTACTTTACTGGTTTAGCATCCATATCATGCCCTCTTAACTGTGGCTATTGCCTAAGGTTCTTTCTTTGCAAGGCCCAATGCTCTTCTCCCCTGGTACTGTCTTGATAACCTCATCAGCTCCTCTGGGTTTAATTATCTTCTCTATACAGATGACTCTGAAGTACCTGATATGCAATATGTATATGTATATAACATATATCAAAAGACAAATTGTTTTGCATTATTATGCCAAGCCATCTGATTAATTTTCCTTAGACTGCATAGGATATTATGCAGTTTCATTAATTCTTATTATATTTCTGTGAGTTGCAAAAATATTTCCATCTTGTGACAAATAAGCAGGCACAGTAAATTAATAATCTCTTTTCTAGCATCCATAGCTGGTAATTATCAAATTCAGGAATGGAATCAAGCCTCCTGAGTCCCAGTTCAAGGTTCTCTTCCCTGAGGCATGTTCCTCTCCTAGGAGACATCCAGAACCAAAGGAAGAGATACTTGTTTCCTTAAAGCAAATCACTTTTGTGTCATGGATCGCTTTGGCACTCTGATGAAGCCTATGGACCCCTTCTCAGAATAATGTTTTTAAATAATTGAAGGAAATGTTAAATTTCAGGTACAGGTTAGTGAAAATGATGATAATTTTTTTCCCATCAATGATAACAGACTCAACGTTAGGAACCCTGGCCAAGAGTAATGCTTTATGGTTGCTAGCCACACATTTTGGAGGAAGCTAGTCTGCAGTTTCTGTAGTTTTCAGATGTGTTTTTACCCTGATTACCTTATTAAATTATAAATTCCTAGATAACTGAGCCTGCCTCCTGTCCCCATTTTATCTCCTCAGAGTGCCCAGAACATTGCTCTATACTGTGGTCCTGACTGGCTGGTTGGAAAATGATGAGGTATTAGAGGAAGTGCTTTCAGAAATATGAACACCTTAGAAGAGAGACTGTAAAAATATTAATCATATTTTAGAAACAGGTTTAGTGCTAGCTCCCCTGACATAACTTTGTCTTTTGAGTGAGCACCTGGAGAGATGGAGTTGGAGGAAATGGAAGGCCAGAGACATCAAGGAGGAAGATAAAAATTGGGGGATAGGTTGAGTTTTGGAAGGTGAAGATAAGTGGTGTTCTTTTCCCTGCCATTATAGAAACTATGACAGGCTGAACCACATGGGCATAGCTGTCCCTGGAGCATTTTATCCTGTACTCTATTTCAGTGCTGGTGTTGGATTAGAGGTGGGATGAAAAGGTTGTAAGGACAGACAAAGGCTCAGAAAAGTTTAGATCCTGTGAAGTAACAATGCCTGAACTGCTAGAGCTGATGTTCTGCTGTCTTTTTTTTTTTTTTGGTCCCTGAAGCTGCAACCAGGAGAGGCATACTCTTAAGTTTCTACAGTGTTAGCTGAAACAGCTATGGGCCAATGCTATGGTATTCAACTCTCATTTTACTGGTAGCCAGGATGTTTGTGATCAGATATTGACTTCCTATGGACTTATTACATCTCAGCTGGGAATTAATGGAGAAATGAATGTCAGCCCCAGCAGGGTTTCCTGATTAGGAGATTGGAACAGGGATAGAATGACAGGATATGATCATTTGAGATATCTGTGGCTAATGCATTGATATTGATATGCTTATGTTTGTGTTACAGTCTCCAGTAAATGCTTTTTGTACAGTAATGACATTGAGGCAGCATGGTATATTAGGAAGAGTGCTGGATTTAGTCAGAGGGACCTGGGTTCTAATTCTGCCACTGCCACTTAGTAGCTGTGTGAGACTGGACAAGTCACTTAACAGTCTCTTTGGGCCTCAGTGTCTCATGTATATAAACTGAGGGTAGAGGGATTGGACTAAGTGAACTCTGAAGTCCCTTACTTGCTGTTTCTTGAACAAGATAATCCATCTCCCATCTCTGGACATTTTCACTGTGACTTATCCCTGTGCCAAAAAAGCTTTCCCTCCTCATCTCCATCTCCTGGCATCCTTGCCTTCTTTTAGGCCCTGTGTAAAATCCCACCTTCCACACTTCTAATAATTATTAATAAATAACCTGTTAATTACTTCCCATTTATCCTTGTAACTTTCAAAGCTTGTAACTTTCAAAGCTGTCCTACTGGTCTGTGATTCCTCTGACCTTCCTTTTATTGTCTTTTCATTTAAAAAAATCCTATCAGTTAAGAGTTTGGAAAATGTCTAACAGCTGATCACTAGAACACTCACAGAAGATGAGGACATGGCCTGAAAGCTCAAAAGCTTCTTGGAAATAGAGCGAATTTAGAAATAGAGAGAAACCTATATGGGCGAGATGGGAAAGGGGGAAGTGAACATCAGGGACAGCTAGAGAGGTGAGCAGCCTAGACAATTGCTAGTACAAATTCAAGGAAATCATTATCCCATGCTAAGAAGAACCTTCCTAGGAGAGCATTCAACCCTCACTGGGTAGCAGCCATTCAAGCCCTTGATAGGACACGCCAATGAAGTATTTTAGCCGTGTCGGGGAACTGAGATGAAGAAAAAAAGTGGAGGAGGCTGATGGAAGACCTCAAGGGACCTGCATTTGATCTCATACTTGGCCCAAAGTCACAGAATCTAGAGGTCACAGTGAGGGAATGTTTACCATGAAAGGTAGTTGGACAACTCGGAGAATACACAAGAAGCCTATGTCTAGTTCCTCAATCCTGATCCACAAGAGAAAGAGAAGCCCTTGGAATTTTTATTTCATGTGAAAATGCAGCTTCAGAGCTTGGCAGTGAGAGGAGAAGCAAAGTAAGAAGAGATGGGCAGCATCAGACTATCTCATGTGGACCACTTGTTCTTGGATGAAGGCTAGCTATTAGGATACTTAGACTGGTCTCGCAGTAGACCCAGAGCAGATTCCCTTGATGAATTGTGGCAAAAAGCTAAATTTTGGGGGCAAAGGACAGAAGAAAGAGATGGAAGGGGTGGAATGAAAGGCGGGGGAGAGAGAGAGAGAGAGAGAGAGAGAGAGAGAGAGAGAGAGAGAGTGAGAATGAATGAATGAATTTGTGTTCAGCCACAGAAAAAAGGCTTCAGCTGATTCAATAACAATACTTCATGTTTCCACCATGAAAACAGCACAGTACCTCCAGAGAGGAGCAGGGGAAAATCTGTTGAGAAAAGGAACAGTGGCAGAACTGCTCCTCTGAGAGCACAAGGGATTGGGGGTCCAGAGGTCACAGCAACATGACAGTCAAGCACCACCCACAAAGTGCAGCTGGAGAAGCAGGGCCCAGCTGAGGCAGCACAGCTGCATTCTCTTCTAACAGTGCTTTTGATGGACTTGTCCATGCCAGATGTCCTTAGGAGGTGAATGGAGAACTAGTTTAGCTGAGGCCGATGTTCATGGAACCAACTTTGGGAAGTGCTGATGGAATTTGATACATGAGTCCTCACAGACCATGAGAAACCTAAGCTGTGACCTTCTAAAACCCTTTCCTGAGTCCTTTCCACCTAGGCTCGTTGGACCTTGTACAGCAATGAAAGCAGAAAACCAAAGATGCAGAGTGCCCTACGATATTGGATAGTGAATCTCAAATGACAGTTGTACTTCAGTAATTTTGTGAAAAAATTATTCCCAAAAGATAGTCTTTACAGTCTGTGCAGAGGCTTAGCCGTTGTGGGTTGGAAGGATGCCCGTTATTTGGGTTACATCAGTGTGAGTTTGAAGTTCTTTAAGGAAGCTTATTTCCCCTCATAAAATAGGCATGAAGTTCTCACACTATCTCAACTCACAGGATTGTGGTAAGGAAAACACTGTGTCAACCTTCAAGTGCCATATAAATATCAGGTTTTATTATTGTTGAGCAGCATAGGAACCACTGAAAATACTTCACCTCACGTAGTCACCAATTCATCTTCAAAAAGGCTAAGTTTACACAGCAGATAAAACCTGAACGCACCCTAGTGCTAGGTGCCACCAGTAATGTGGATGCCGTGTCTCTGGTATGTACTGACCAGCTGAATGAACATCTCTGTTGTGTTGGCACTGATGCAGACTAATTTCGGTCTGTCTTGAGGATTAGCAGAACACTGCATATAGTAGGTACTATGGCACTCTATAGCTGGACATGGACAATTAGCGTCTCCTTTGCGAAAGCTTATGGAGAGATTAGGATATCTGATCTATCGTATGGGGTCCTATGAAATTAAGAAAAAATGTGTTTCTACAGTGTCTTAAAGTATTTGGCTCTTGGAATAACTGCAGTTTTGGATGGGTTTCATAGAAAGTGCCTTGTTAACATCTATGAGTAACTGGCCTCTGGTGATTTCAAAGTTGCATTTCTTGTAATCCAGCAACCTTTTCAATGATTTATTTCATTAAACTTAGTCTGTCTTTTTAGTGCATTTTGGTGTTGGTGAGAAACTAATAATAATAATAACATTTTATGTAACATTTCATGTTTTACAAAATGCTTTCTCCACAACAAAGCATCTATTCAACATTATATCTCTGCCAGTTAAAGTTTATAATTTATTTATGTTTTTGTTAATTTTTTTCCATCCAAGTCTGCTTTCTTTCCATCACATCTCCCTTCCTCCTTCTCCATTCCTATTGAGAAAGCAAGAAAAACAGGGGTTTCCCTGTTAAAAACACGTATAGTCAAGCAAAACAAAATCCTGCTTTAGCTTTGTCCAAAAAATGTCTAATTCTGCCCTTTGAGTACCATCATCTTTTTGTCAAGGCATGGTTAGCATGTTTCATTGTGAGTCCTCTGGAACCATGGCTGATCATTGTGTTAATTTCTGAATCTTTCATAGCTGTTTGTCTTGGTATTATTATTGTTCTCCTGATTCTGCTCATTGCACTCTGCTTTAGCTCATACAAGTCTCCCCAGGTTTTTTTGGAAACCATACCCTTCATCATTTCTTACAGCATAATAGTATTTCATCACATTAATATAATATTCAGCCGTTCTTCAATTCATGAGTACACCCTCAATTTCCAGTTCTTTGTCACTGCGAAAAAACAACAAAAACAAAAAGAGCTGCTATAAAATTTTTGTACAAATGGGTCACGTTCTTTCTTTGATCTCTGTGAGGTATATACCTAATAGTGGTATTGCTGGCTCAAAGGATATTGAGTTTTCCCACAGCCCCTTCAGCATTTGTCATTTTCATTTTTTGTCAAGTTTGCTATTCTGAGGGGTATGAGTTAGAAGCTCAGGGTTGTTTTAATGTGCATTTTTTCATTTATTGGTTATTCAGAGCATTTTTCCATATGGTTTTTGACAGCTTGGATTTCTTCCTTTGAGAATTGTTTATTCATATCCATGTCAATCGAGAAATGGTTCTTAGTCTTATAAATTTGAATCATTTCCCTATTGCTTTTAGATATGAGACCTTTATCAGAGAAACCTGATACAAAGATTATTTTTCTTTATTCCCCTGCTTCTTTTCTCATTTTAGCTGCATTGGTTTTGTTTCTTCAAAAACTTTTTAAACCTTATATAATCTTGTCCGTTTTACCTTCTGTGGTCCTCTGTCTTTTGTTTGATCTTGAATGCTTTCTTTATCCATAGATCTGACAGACAGTTTCTTCTTTACTCCTCTAATATATTTATGGTGTTACCCTTTGTATCTGAGTCTAAGTCATGTACCTATTTGGACCTTATCTTGGTATAAGATGTGAGATACTGGTCTATACCTAGTTTCTGCCAAACTGCTTTCAAGTTTTCCCAGAAATTCATCAAACAGTGAGTTCTTACTTTAGTAGCTATGATCTTTGGGTTTGTCAAACACTAGGCTACTGTGTTCATTGCTTCTGTGTATTGTGTACCTCATCTGATCAATCTCACTATTTTTAACTCAGTGTGAGATTTTTTGATGATTTCTGCTTTGTAGTATAGTTGGAGACTTAGTGCTGCTGGATTCTCTTCCTTCTCACTTTTTCCCCCATGATTTCTTTTAAGATTCTTTTCCCTGGCAGTTATGCATCTGAGCTGATAATCTTGAAATGGTTGATGACAGATAAAAAAAGAGTCTAAAAGGAAACATACTATATGTGAGAGGAAGCTTAGTGTAGTAGTAGAAAAAGTGCTGCACTTAGACAAAGAGGGACCTGGTTTTGAATTCTACCTCTGATATTTACTTACTTTGTGACCATGGGCAAAAATGGGGACAATGATCCCTGTAATGCTTACCTTATGAGATTGTTAGGGTAAAATGAAATCACATGTGCCAAGAGCTTTGAAAATCTTAATACACTAAATTAATGTTATATGAATTTAAAAGTTACAAATATACTGTGTATTTTTGATATTTTCTATTTCATTTTACAAGTTAGAGAATTCTCAAAACCAGTTTATATTTAATTCTTGGGACATACCAACTGTTTTCTGAAGGTGATGTTGTCTGTTTTCATTTCTGTTTCATTACACGTTACACTTATTGCTTTCATGTTCCGCAAAAGTAGAGAAGGATGTGAAATTGAAAGGAAAACAATGATTTTTAGATCTCTGCCTTCCCACAGATTCATACAAAGATGAGTTTGTCTGATATCCACAGATAGACTTACATTGAAGTCATTTATATTTGCAACAGATTGGAAGTCTGAAAGCTTTAGTCTTGAACTTTTATTATAACCAGCCCTCATTATATACAATAAACCCAGGGCAAAAGATAGTAGAAAAATAAACAAACCTGTACCTGAGATACTGTGTGTAGATATCAGTGATCAACAGGTTATCTATTATAGTCTATGATTATCAGATATAAGCAATGGTTATTGAAATTGTGTCTATACCTTTCCCCATTCATTATCTTCAATAACTTTATGGTATGTTTCCTTATTTCCCAGTGGTTAATTGTACCACCATTTCTTTTATTTTTGAATCAAATGCAAGGTCTTTAGTCTTTCCTGAGGTGGCTTCCCTGAAATTTCAGTCTCTCAGTGTTGTTAGGAGGGCAGTAGAAGATGAGGACTCATTTAAATAGAACATACTTAGTACAGCTAGGCAACACAGTGGATGGAGCACTAAACCTGGAGTCAGGAGTACCTGAGTTCAAATCCAGCCTCAGAGGCCCAGTAGCTGTGTGACCCAGGGCAAGTCATTAGACTTCAGCCTTGCTCAGTTTTCTCATCTGAAAGTAGACATAATAAGAGCACCTTCCAGGTTTATTGTGAGGTATAACCTCCCAGGGTTATTATGAGATTCAAATGTAAAAACTATTTACAATCCCTAAGGTACTATGTAAATGTTAGTTATTTTTTGTTCCTGGTTCCATTCCCCTCCTTCTTTAAAAAAAAAAAAAGGAACAAGGGACTTCTGAATCATAGAATTTGAGAGTTGGGAGGATTTTTAGCCACCATCTCATCCAATTCATATGCAAAAAGAATCCTCACTATAACATATCTGAAAAATTGTCTTCCAGCTTCCACTTGACAACCTCTAAAGAGGGGGAGCCCCTACCTCATGAGGTAGCCCCCTCATCCTGCTTGGAAACAGCTTTCATGACTAGGACATTTTTTTTTCTAAGATCAAGCCTAAATTTGCCCCTTGGCTACTTTAATCCATTGCTTCTGGTTTTGCCTTCTGGGGCCAAATAGAGTAAATTAAATCTCTCTTCCACGTGATAGACCTTCAAATATTTGAACGTAGCATGTTAGCCAAAAGTAAAACTTTATTACATTTCTTTGATTTTAATACTTTCTTACTTAAGTGGAAAGTGATGCTTTTTTGAACCCCTAATATGTTTAATTCCTCTGTAGAGCTGTGGACCCTCACCTGGGGGTCTTGAATTCCTGGAGCACTGCAGTTATTGTAGGGAGCCTGTGAATCCATATGCAGACCAAGAATTATCTTCTTAATATTTATTTAGATTCAACAGATGTGTAAATGTCATTCAGTATAATAAATAGCAAGCTTATCTTTTGTAGACTGAATAAATAATCTGTCTTATACATCTATGTGTTACTATTTTTCAAATGTATTGGTATACTATTGAGATTAATAAAATATAATTTTTAAAAAAATCATTACTATTAGAAGTATTTATAGTATTATTTACTCTTTTTTCAATTAAATAAATAAAATACCGTTATTTAGGGCTCTGTGATTTTTTTAATATTAAAAAGGCATCTTTATATTTGAAAACAGTTAGGACACATTGCTGGAAAGTTGGATTTTTATTGAAATACTTGACTGACTTGACTTTCATCACCACCTTGGACATACTTGCTTTCAATCATCTTTTGGTCCCCAACCCTTGACCTCTGACAAAATTAGGATAGGTATGCTTACATTTAAGTGGATTCTCATTTACATGATGGCAGACATATGCTCTGAAAGTAATTAGGGAGTCTAGGCTATTTTTGTGCGTTAGTGTTTTTACAAGTTATTTTCTGGTCACAACAATTGCTTACACATGTATGAATATATATGCACACTTTCACCTGACCTATCAGTTAGAAAAAGATCAGTTACACTTTTGGATTAGAAGCACATGGTTTGAATACATGATCTTCTCTTTTATCCTGTAGTGTAGTTAAAAAAAATTGTGATATAAATGGGAAAGATACTTTTTTGTCTAAAATGGAGACTATGATACTTTTTAATTTTAGCAAATCTAGAGAATTTTAAAACTATGCTCACACTCTGTGCCCTCCCCCCAAGAGCAATTAGACACAATTCATCATTTGTTAGTCATTTGGTACATAAAATATTCCCTTTATTAAAATATATTTTGGTTAAAAATTTTGGGGCCAATATGTTCTATCTAGTACATAATCATGATTCTTAGACTTCAAGTTTAAATAAAAACTGTACAGACATAATGGGATAATGAAAGCACAGGGATGAACCAAGAAGACACACACATTAGCAAAATTATAGCAGGATAGGGATCGAGACTAAGCCTATGATTGCACTGGTAAGGAAATTCCTTACACCAAGAAGGTCTAGCAATAGCTTCAGCAGTAGTGAAGCCAGTTATACTTTACATAGAATACATGTATGTGTATAGCTATATTTACAGTGTATATATGTACGTGTATATATATATATGTGTGTGTGTGTGTGTGTGTGTGTGTGTGTGTCTACATACATATTTACATATTACAGTTGTAGTTGGAAAAAAGTTTCAGACTCAGACATTTCTCCAAAACGTGAACATTGTAAGTTGTGATTTAGCTGAAATTTATTCTTTTTTAAAAAATTATTTATTTATTTTTAGTTTTCAGCATTCACTTCCACAAGATTTTGAGTTCCAAATTTTCCTCCCCATTTCTCCCCTCCCTTGACCGCAGGACAGCATGCATTCTGACTCCCTCTGCCCTCTCTTCTATCTCCCCCACCCCCTTATCTTATTCCCTTCCCCTTCTCTTTTCCTGTAGGGTAAGATAGATTGCTACACTCTATTACCTATATGTCTTATTTCCCACTTGCATGTAAAAACAATTTTTAACATTCATTTTTAAAACTTTGAGTTCCAAATTCTCTTCCTACCTCCCCACTCACCCTCATTGAGAAGGCAATTTGATATAGGTTATACATGTGTAGTCATGCAAAACACTTCCAAAATAGTCATGTTGTGAAAGACTAAATATATTTCCCTCCATCCTATCCCATCTTCCATTTATTCTATTCTCACCTTTGACCCTGTCCCTCCTCAAAAGTGTTTGCTTCTGATTACCTCCTCTCCCAATCTGCCCTCCCTTCTATCCCCACTTCTTAATCCTTTCCCTGCTAGTTTCCTGTAGGGTAAGAGAGATTTCCATACCCAGTTAAGTGTGTATGCTATTCCCTCCTTAAACCAACTCTGATAAGAGTAAGTTTCACTTATTCCCTCTTACTTCCCTCCCTTTCCCCTCCACTGTAAAAACTTTTTCTTGCCTCTTTTATGTAAGATAATTTACCCCATTCTACCTCTCTCTTTCTCCTATTCCAAGTACATTCCTCTCTCATCCACTAATTTTATTTTTTAGTTATCATCCCTTCATATCCAACTCACCCTGTGCCCTCTGTCCTAATATATATTCCCTCTAATCACCCTAATAATTAGAAAGGTCTCATGAGTTACAAATACCATCTTTCTGCATAGGAATATAAACAGTTCAAATGTAATAAGTACCTTGTGATCTTTCTTTCCTCTTTGCCTTTTCATGCTTCTCTTGAGTCTTATATTTGAAAGTCAATTTTCCTATTTAGCTCTTGTTTTTTTTTCTCAAGAATGCATTAAATTCCTCTACGTCATTTGAATATCAATCCCCCCCACCCGCCCCCATTGATTACACTCAGTTTTGCTGGGTAGGTGATTCTTGGTTTTAATTCTAGCTTCTTTGACCTCTGGAATATAATATTCTAAGCCCTCGCCTCCCTTCATGTAGAAGCTGCTAAATCCTGTTTTATCCTGATTGTGTTTCCATAATACTTGAATTGTTTCTTTCTGGCTGCTTGCAATATTTTCTTCTTCACCTGGGAACTCTGGAATTTGGCTAAATATTCCTGGGAGTTTTCATTTTGGGATCTCTTTCAAGAGGTGATCAGTAAATTCTCTCAATTTCTATTTTACCCTCTGGTTCTAGAATATCAGGGCAGTTTTCCTTGATGATTTTTTGAAAGATTGTATCTAGGCTCTTTTTTTGATCATGGCTTTCAGGTAGTCCAATAATTTTTAAATTATCTCTCCTTGATCTGTTTTCCAGGTCAGTTGTTTTTCCACTGAGATATTTTATATTGTTTTCTATTTTTTCATTCTTTTGGTTTTATTTCATAATTTCTTGATTTCTCATAGAGTCCTTAGCTTCCATTTGCTCCATTCTAATTTTTAAAGAACTGTTTTCTTTAGTGAGCTCTTGGACCTCCTTTTCCATTTGGCCAATTCTGCTTTTTAAGGAATTCTTATCCTCATTGGCTTTCTGGACCTCTTTTGCTATTTGGTTTAGTCTATTTTTAATGTGTTATTTTCCTCAGTATTTTTTTTTTTGGGTCTCCTTTAGCAAGCTGTTGACTCACTTTTTGTGATTTTCTTGCATCACTCTTATTTCTCTTCCCAATTTTTTCTCTGCTTCTCTTACCAGATTTTCAAAATCCTTTTTGAGCTCTTCCATGGCCTGAGACCAGTTCATATTTTTCTTGGAGGCTTTTGATGTAGGAGCTTTGACTTTGTTGTATTCTTCTGAGTGTACGTTTTGATATTCCTTGTTACCAAAGTAAGTTTCTGCAGTCTTAGTTTTTTTCCCTGCTGTTTGGTCCTTTTCCCCAGCCAGTCGTTTGACTTTTTAATTGTTTGTTAAGGAAGGGATCTGCTTCCAGTGTAGAAGTGGTACTATCCAAGCTTCAGGGGTTTTGTGCAGCTGTTTTCAGAGATGCTACTAGGGACCTGTAAGTTTTCAGTTCTTCCAAGATGGCATGATCTAAGAAGAGGCATTTACTCCTCTTCTGGCCTGTGCTCTGATCTGTGAGTGACCACAAGCACTCTTTTCTGCCCTGGAACTGTAAGGAGGGTTCCCACTCCACTGCTGCCACAAGCTCTGCTATGCCAGTACTCCTCTTTCCAGGACTACCACCCAGATCCAAGTATGGGCAAAGCAATAGAATCCTGCCTCAGTGCCAGCAAATAGACCCCTGTAATCTCCTTCTGATCAATTGTTCAATCCTCTTACTGTCTGTGGGCTGGGAGCTCTGGAATCAGCTACTGTCACCGCCTCAGGGCTGTGCTGGGGTTGGAGTTGGACTGCACTCCTCTCTCACCCAGGTCCAATAGACCTTTCCTACTGACCTTCTAAGTTGTCTTTGGTAGTTGTGGGTTAAGAAATCTGGAAACTGCCACAGCTGCCTGTGATTCAGTCCCGAGGCCTGCCCTGGGTTTGCTGGGGCCCCTCTGTGCTGGCATGACTTGTGCTGGACTGCAACCTTTCCTGTTGACCTTCCAGGTTGTCTTGGGCTGGAAATTATTTTCACTCTTTTTGTGGGTTCTGCTGCTTTACAATTTGTTTAGATTAATTTTTTACAGGTATTTGGAGGGGTTTGGGGGAGAACTCAAGTGAGTCTCTGTCTTTACTCCACCATATTGTATCTGCTCCCTTAGCTGGAACTTATCGTGGAGGTTTTTTGTGCAGTCTTTGTTCATTTTGTGCCATAGCGATAACTAATTTTTCCTTATTTTCTGTAGGTTTATCGAACCCCAGCTTTTTGCTTGTTTCCATTTTTGTATTTGTATTCTATTATATTGATATGCTTTTCTATTTTTTATTTTGCCCATGTCAGACACTTTTGATGAATTCCTTTTTCTTTCCAACATTCTGTTCCTAGTCAACTACTTCACCCAGGAGCAACTATCCTCCAGTGTCTCTAGTTGTGGAAGTACAAGTCTGCTTTCATGAGTTTTCCCTTCTTTTCCTGAATGTCCCTTGATACGATAGTTTCCAGTCGCTTTGTGTTTTCTTATGTTTGCTATAAAGTTCTTTAATGGAACTTATTACTATGATTTCTTCTCATTCTGATAGGAGAATGTTGAAATACTCTAAATATTAATGTTTTTAAAATGTTTTCCCCCTTGTATTACTATTAGCCTTTTGTAAAAAAGAGCACTCAA
This sequence comes from Trichosurus vulpecula, assembly GCF_011100635.1. Lineage (NCBI taxonomy): Eukaryota > Metazoa > Chordata > Mammalia > Diprotodontia > Phalangeridae > Trichosurus > Trichosurus vulpecula. The sequence continues at coordinate 102,404,501 of NC_050574.1, read as the reverse complement.
TGATTGGTGTTCATGTGTGGGTATACATGTTACATACATATATATGGGCATATACACATAGATATGTTTGTTATTTATTGCTCCTTTAATCTGTGTGATAGGATTTTATCATTTTTTTTAAAGTTTTCTGGTTTGAATGTAACTTAATCTTTACTGCTACTATTCTTGGTTCTGGAGTTTTTTGACCTCTAGTTGCATTATCTATTTCAGACCGAAATTGGTGGCTTGAGAGGGCTCTGAGCTCGAAAGCTCTAACTTCAGGGACCAATAGACTGAAGTTGGTGGTAGCCAGTCTGAAGAGGTGGCCAGTCTGAATATGCAGGCTCCAGTGGGAGTGTTAACCTCAGCTGGGAAGCTGTTGTGGCAGAGGGAAGGTTAGACTGGATGGTGTGGTACCTAGGGTCCTGGGGGAGATTGGGCACAGTAGAGCTAAATTAGCACCTGAGAGGTAAACTTTAAATATGTCAGCATATCAAGGGTTGTATTACCATAAGTTGGTGTTCTCTTACTTTGAAAAGAATGTCTATATTGTAGACATGCCAAGTACATGCCTTATTTGGAGGTGAGCCATGGATTTAGGCAGTAATACTCAGAAGGCTGGACTACTAGGTAATCACTAAAGTAAGGTTAAAAATTCGTAATTGTTTGTTATAATTCCCTAGTAATAAATATCATTGACTTATTCCTTCCTGTTTAGTTTCTAAATTCTCCTTTCCTACCCAGGAAAATGAGAAGACAATTATGGCAAAAACATGACTAGAGGGCTCTGTAGCTCCTAGATGATATGGTCAGGATATTAAAGATTCAAAAGGAAAAAATCTTGCTACTGCTCTATAAATCTACTACTTATATATGACCAACAGCGTGCTATGTACTATAGGGATTCCAGAAAGGGTAATAAAAAAATTGGTTTTGTTTACAAGGACTGACTGACTCATTTATTTTTCCCTTCTTAATTAACCCCTCCCAAACACCTAACTCCAAGTGTGGGCCTAGGTATTTTAGAGCTCATGGCAGACCTTACATTCTTTTTTTGTTTCCAGTACTCTAGTTCCAGCCAATTATTTCAACCAAGAACACCCAACCTCTAGGGTCTACGCTTAACCCATTCTCCATATGGTTAGCAATACCTCCCCACTTCCCCCTTTTCACCCCCACCCCCATGTTCAGGCACAGAGAGAGTCAATTGAGTGAAGTTCTCTTTTTTTTCTCCCAAAAGTCTTGTTTTATCTTTTATATTTGTATACACCCTTTCCCAAGTCCCCATTTTATGCTCTTAAAATTTGCCAAATTCTTTTGTTAGCTCATGTTTCCTTCTTTTCTATGATCTAACTTTTTTTTTCTTCATGCTGTTGACTGTTATAGTCATATAATATGGGTACTGATAATGAGGTGTAATTAAACAAGGAAATGGATTATTGAAAAGGCTGGGAGATTTCTGGCGATTTTTTATAAGTGGGAGATGGAGTTTAAGGTGTGGCCTTTCTGAGTATGTAGGGGTGGAAGACTAAATGTACATGTGTACACAGACAGACACACACATTCACACATATGAAATTGGTACTTTTTCAATCCAAGAATTTTATAACTATGTCCCCAAATGAATAATAAACTCTTTAATAAAAGCCAGTTGATTATCTGTTTTGGAAATTATCTTTTCCCTTTCTCCCAGTTTAGTACTGCCTAGTAATAGTAGGGCTGAGCCACTGTGGGAAAGTGGGATAAGGGAAGGCATAGACAGTGAGGATGGTGAGTGTTTGGGCCTATGTATGATGTGTCTTAGTGTATTTTTATCTCTAACTTCATTCTGAAACTCCATTTTTTGAATATTTAATTTAGATTATCCCAGATCCTGTTTTCTTTTAGTTAAAATAACTCAGTGTGAGCTCTACACTAGCTAACTCTTCTAGTTTTTGGTGTTTTTGAAATACTTGGACCCACTTGCAGATTAAGAACTTGCTGTTTGTTATCCCTGTGTTCTGATCAATAAGCTATTCATATAATTTTTCTTTTCATTTTTGAGACTTTCTGGAGGTTGTTAAATTTTTCAATAGAGTAATTATTGTAGGAAGGGAGAAAATAATAGATTTGGAAATGGGAGTTTTTAGTCTGATACTTTGAAAACTGAAAGTGTGGAATGTGGAAAACCAAAATGCATTTATATTTTTTATAATGGTAATGAAAATTAATTGCTTAGTAAAGTTGCCTTGTCCACTACATAAAACTCCTACATGAATAACATGAAGAAGTGTTTTACAATGCTTGCTGTAATGCCCTGCACATAACTGGTGCTTAGTAAATATTTAGTTGATTTAAGGACAGAAAAATTGTCACAATTGGGAATATATTGTGATTAGAAGATTGATTGAAGTTGTACAAATGCTGTAGGTGTGAGTCATGATTTAGGTGACTTGTCTGGGTAAGGAAACCAATAGATGCTTAGTTTGTATCATAGAGTTTTAGCTTGTTTTTTTAAAACACTCATTTATTTTGTGTAAAAATAGGTTGAGAAATCAACACATGTAAAAAATAAACTTGAGACAACAGTATGATGCTTCAAAAAATTTCTTAAAATCAAAATTAATAGAGGAGTAAGGCTTTACATTGTATAGTTGTACATAGACTCTCAGTAATCAAATTAAATAATGATAAATTATCTTTACATAGGTATCTTGGTTTAGTGGCAAGAGGGTAGGCCTAGGAATCAGAACAACTTGTCTTCTGACATACTTACTGGCTGTGTGACTCTGGACTATTAGGTTATTTAATATCTCAATACTCCAGGAAACTCTTTAAAGACTAAGTTGTGAAATAGTTGCCTATCTGCATTGTTAGAGGGAGTTGGTTTGCCAAGAGCTCCTGATAGCAATGAAATCATAAGTCTGGACCAAAAAAAAATCTGTATCCTATGCTTTCAGATGCTGTTTTAGGCCTGTTCTCTCTTAAACTGTTTCTACTATTTGTAAAAACTTACTACTTTCTACTGACTTGTCTTAGTTAAATAATTTAGGTAAAATAATGAGTGATTATTAAGATGATTTTATATTTTTAATCCTGTCTTTTGTCATCCTGCATTTTATTAATTAGAACTCTGTTAACTTGAAAAGGCACATATCTACAATCAGTCAGCAAATATTAATTATTAGTATATGCCAGGCAACTGTCCTAGGTGCTAGGGATACAGGTATATAATGAGGGCTGGCATATGCCCAGAGTGCCCCTGAAAGCATCTTCCTACACAGAGGAGACTGGAGAGCCTGCATCTGGGAGAGTTATGACCATGTGAAAGAGAAGTGCTTTGGAGAGATTTTGGAGCATCTGTTGACATTCTGTAACAGACTACCACCTGTTCAGTATGTGGTCAGTGGCAGTTTCTTTGACTGGGCTAGTTGAGAAACTAGAACTGAGGGAGCCTTCACAAAGTCTTTTTTGGCCTTGGATTCACTCATCTGCTGCCTTCTCTTGGATTGACTTCTTTGATGACAGTATCTAGTGAGAGACAAAGTTATAAGGGGAGAGACCTTGAGCCCTCTCCCATCAAAGCTGACACGTGGCTCAGTGAAACCAGCCTCAGTTCTTTCTTTATGTAGACCTTCAGCTTTTGCTGAAGTCTTATAAGGCCACCTCCCTTATGTGTAGAATGAATGAAACAATCCCTCCTCTCAGGAAGTTTACATTCTAATGGGGAGACAACATAAATATAAAGTGAATGAATACAAATATATACAAAGTTGGTAGATATCAGGTAATTTGGGAGGGTGGACACTAGCAATTGGAGGGGTCAGGAAAGACTTTATGCAGAAGATAGGGTGCCTTATATAGAAGATGGTGCTGGAGCTTAAAGGAAGAGACAGACTTTATGAGGTGGAGGCAAGGAGAGTGCATTTCAGGTATGTGGAATGGCCTGTGCAGAGGCAGGAAGATGGGAAATGGCATGTCATATGTGAAGAGTAGAAAAAAAGGCCAATCTGGCTGGATCTTATAGTGTAGGAAGGAAAGTCATGTACACTGAGATCTGGAAGATAGTTTGGAGTCCACTTGTATATGGCTTTAAAAAGGGGTAGTTTTTATTTTCTCCTATAGACAATAGGAAGCCACTGGAGTTGATTTAGTAGGGGAGTTCAGTAGTCAGATCTGAACTTACAGAAAATTACTTTGGTGCCAGTGTATGGGCTGAACCAGCATTGTACCAGACCTGAGTCGTTAGACCAATTAGGAAGCTGTTGTAGTCATCTAGGCAAGAAGCAATGGAGGACTTAAAATAAGGTGGTAGTTGTGTAAGTAGATAGAAGGGCTCAGATTCAAGAGGTGTTGTGGAGGTAGAAATAGCAAGATCTGGCAACTGGTTGAATAGGCAGGGTGAGAGTGAGGAATCCTGGATAATGCCAAATTTATCAACCTGGGACTGGAAGGATGGTGTTGTCTGTCTTTTTGACAGAAATAGGCAGATTTGGAAGAGGGGAGGGTGAATGAATGAACGAAGCATTTTATGTACAAAGCACTGGGATACAAATAGAAAAAAGTGAGACAGTCCTTGCTCTCAAGGAGCTCACGTTCTAATGGGAGAGGTACTAGGACGTTTTAGTTGCAAGTTAGAAAGGTCCCATGGCCTTTAGGGTGTAGCAGCAAAGCCAATTGTAATGCCTCTTTAATGTCATTTCCATTCATAAAATCACATCTGTTTCTGTGGTTGAACCATTTGTTGTGCCAAGGACTTTTGGTGACAAGATATTTCCTTTCTGGGGCTTCAGTGGATGTGCAGGTTAAGTAGAGGAGTGAAAAGGCTAGATACAGGGGATTTCAACGTGTGTGTGCGCATGCACACAGTTATAGTTTAGAGACATGACATACACGTGGTTACAATTTAGAGATTAAAAGTCAGTTGAGGCCTATGGACCTTTTCTCAGAATAATAGCTTTTTTTAAAAAAAATTTTAATAGAAAGAAATGCTAAATCTCGCTTAGAAATTAGTGATAATAAAGATGTCATTCCCCCCACCCCCATCTAAGATCATAGATTCTCTAAAATAAATTCTTTAGTTAAGAACCCCTGAGTTAGAGGCAGGAAAAATCAGGCCAGTGTAATGGAGCCTAGGCATGATGTAGCAACACTGACTTGTCCCGGGGGGTGACAGTGGGAATCAAATGGAAAAGGCCAATGTAAGAGAGAATGTGAAAACACATTGAACAGAATGTAACAGCTGAATGTAAGGGGAGAGGGAGCAATTAAAGATTAAATTAAAGCCTTCCTTGACTTTGCCCCCTCCCCAATCATGATTGTCCTCTTCCTCTTCCAACATTCCTAGAAATCTTTCTTCCCCCACCCAGTGTCATATTTATCTTTTGTGTTACTATTGTATCCTTATTGTATCCATAAGTTGATTGCAAACTCTTTGAGAACAGTAACTGTTTCATTTTTACCTCTGTATCTCCAGCCATGGGCACAGTTAACAGTGTTTTCAAAAATTGGATTGTTAAAAAATCATTTTTAGGTTTCACATTTGGCCTATGAAAATGGTTGATGTTATCAACAGAAATAGAAGTTATTAACAGCTAGGAGCAGAACTGCTTTAGAGTGGAGCAGGGGTGGGGGAGATGATGAATTGAAGTGATGGTGAAACATCTGGGTAGAAATCTGTGGTAGACACTTGGAATTGTGGGAGTAGGAAGAGAGACCAGGAGTACTGATAAAGATTTGGTTACTAAGACTATGCCATTCCTCCATTTGTTCAAGCTTTGCTGTATTTATTCTTGTCTTTACAAATAAAATGAATAGAGGTGAGAGAGGAAGCAATGAAATGAAACTGTTTTGATAAATGACATGCACATAGTTCTAGCTAAGAGATCAGAAGTAGTCCTGTGATCTCCAACTCGAGTTGTACATTTGTTTTATAATTGTAGCATGAGTACTGTAGTGGTAGGTTTTGTCTGGGGATTAGGAGAATTGAAAGCCAACAGTTAAATAAAAGTTAAGAGTTTATTGAGTCAAAGTTTTGTATGTAAAACAGCTCTTAAACATATTAAAAATGGTTTGTGCTTGAATTACTGAGACCAGCTTACTCTTCGGTTGTATTTATTTATTGATCCTATTATGGTTAAATTTCAGTTTTCTGAATTTAAGCATCATAGATTATGAAAGGATAAAAAAGCAGCAGGACCTGAGTCCTAGATTAATATCAACTTTTAAATCCAGTATTCTTAATTGAGGCAAATTAATCTTAGTTGTTTCTTAATTTTACTATATTTAACCTGTTTAAAGTTTTATCATCTGTTCTATTTGGATAAGATTAGAGCATACTTAGCTGCTACTAAGGTAGTCTCTTCCTTTTAAATTTCCACTAACCTTTTCGTTAATAAGTAATTTTAGATATCTTTTGTTTTCAACTTTAAACTGAAATGAAAAGATAGATTCCAAATGTGACTTAATAGGAGATCTTGTGTCCCAATGCTGTATTTCTGGGATATTTGCACCTGACAGGAACTGACTCCAGGAAACAAAAGAAACAGGAAAAGAGCTGGGCACTTTCGAGTTCACAGGATTCTTGCTGAAGGGTGGCTCATAGTAAAATTAGCAGAGGTCAAACCAAAACAATGTCCATGATTTTCTTTTTCCTGTTAAATGTCTAAGAGAAATGAAAGGTAGGAATACCAAATTTAAAGTTAAGGGTTTTGTTGAGGATAGTAGATGGCATATATAAATAATTAAACAACTAATGCTATTTAAGGTGACCAGCTCTCTACAGTGAATTTTTTAATATATTACCAAAAAAAATATTTTCTCTTTTGGTTTATGAAAAAAAGAAAGGCAGAATTGGGGGGGGTGGGGAGAGTAGGGACAGAAACAGAAAATAAGTCTCACAAAATAAATATTCTGTTGAAAGGGAGAGGGAGAGGTGCAGTGGAAAGAGCAGTGGATTTGGAGTTAGAGGACCTGAGTTCAAATCCAAGCTCTGACCATATAAAGTCGTGTGACCTTAGTAAAAATAATTTTAGTATCCTTGGGCCTCAGTTTCCCTATCTGTAAAATGAAGGGCTTTGGCTAGATGGCCTCTAAGTTCCCTTGTAACTCTAAAACATAACCTTCCAGCTACTTGCTGTTCCCCCAAACACACCCTACACATTCCTGACTTTTGCTTTCACTGTTTTTTATGCCTGAAATGGTTATAAAGTTGATCTGCAGAATGAGAGAATTAGCTTAAAAGGTTTCTAAGCTCTCTCCCACATAAAAATTCTGTAATTTAAATTACTCTATTAACTGCATGTCTGTCATATTTTAGTAATTTTTCTAAAGTAAGATAGTCCAATGTTGCTATAAATACAAGCAAACCATAATGGAGTCATTTCTTAACTCGAATTTGATTTTAATCCCAGTGTGGAAAAACCCCAGAAATCTTGGAACACAGAAACCTTTGTAAGGGTGGAAAAAATATCAATGAATCTTTGCTTGGACCAAATTCAACTCAGATGAGACTGAGATGATGTCAGTAGTCAAAGGGGAATGATTTTGAGGAAGTGATCAGAGGTCTGCTGCATCGGTGACTGTGGATCAGCCTTTTGTAATGGACAGCGTAGACACTTGTGATGGGAAATGGGACCACAGAGAATAAATGTGCATACTGATGGTACAGCAGATACAGAACTGGGCTTGTAGTCAGGAAGACCTGAGTTCAAATGTGGCATCAGTCTCAGCAGCTGTATGACTTTGGGCAAGTCAATTAACCTTTGTTTGTCTTTGTTTTTCCAACTCTAAAACAAGGACATGTCTCCTGTGAGATATTTGTAGAAGTGCTTAGAATGAAGCTTGGCACATAGTAGATGTTATAGAAGTGCTCATTCCCCTCCATAATTGTGGAAAGAATGGCAGCAGTTCTAAAGGAGTAACAGTCTGAGCTTGCCTAGAAACTTCTGGGTGCTTCATGGCTTCCAGTTGTTCTTCAGAGTTTGACCTTACAACCTACATTGCTCATATGTGTCAGTTATATAAGGACAGTGGTAATAGTGGCAAGAAGACTGTCTGTAAGGTAACTACCTTTGTGACCTTGAACAAATCATCTGGCCTACCTGCACCTCAGTTTCCTCATCTGTAAAACTAATTCGGGGGGGGGGGTGTTAGACTAGATGGACTCCCAGGCTCTTTCCAGCTTCAGATGTGATGAGCTTCTGACTCCTACCTTCTCCTTTTTTCCACCCAGTTTCCAAAAATTCTCTAAGGGCAAAATTGAATCACAAACCACAAGTCTTTCAGTTCACAAGGAGCCTTGAGAGGTGAGATTTATTAACATCATTCCTCAAGTGTCACCAGAAGTGTGTATGTGTGTTTTATGCAATCATAAATCAGATAAAGTGACAGCAAAATGGATTCAGGCTTCCATGTTTTTAATTCCCCTTGGTTGTATGTTTTCTAGCCTTCCCTTCCTAACTTTAAGTATTAGGTTCTTAAGCTGGAGTCCTTGAAATTACACACAGATACACACAAATATGTATACACATATATGTATGTGTATGTATATGTGTGCATATATGTATATATTCCTTTTAATCCTAGGTATTTTATTTTATTAATTTAAAAACATTATTCTGAGAAAGGGTCCACAGACTGCCAAAAATGAGTCTTTGATGCAAAAAGGTAAAGAACCTCTGCTTTAAGTGAAAAAGGTTTTCTTTTGAGTCATCCAAGACAGTTTCCTTTCTCCTGTCTTCTGCAGCTAGGATATACTCCATTTCATTGTATAATTTCTCAGTATAAATATAGTATCAGATAGTGATCTGGGGTGATTTGCTGCAGCTGATCGATGAGGCCTGTGCATTGAATGGATAAGATTCCGAAAGCTAAAAATCTGAAGTTGAGGGCAGAAGGATCCCTTTCTCTCTCTTGCCCCCACCTGAATGTTTTTCTTTCCTGCTTGTTTTCTTTTTCTGGCATAATTCTTAAGTTAAACTGAAAAAAAAAATCCAAATCCAAACCTGTTCTTCTGTTTTGAGGAAATGTTTTGAGAGGCTGTTTGGAAAGACAGCGAAATAAGGAGTCATAGATTCCGTTGAGGGGCTTTCTTTCTCTAAGAGGAATTAGTACTGCAGGGAGATATTGGGAGCCAGATTCCACAAAAATATTGTAAGACAAACGTATCTGCTTCCAGGGCCATAGAGAATGTGTTCTTCAATGTATACTGTATTGGGGGTAAAGTAATGTCCCAGTGCAAATGGGATGACTGGGTAACATTTTTGGAAAATCCTTCTAAATATTATGGCAAACTGGAATAAAGGAAGAATCAGCTAAAAAGCATGAAACTTGCCTAGAAACTTCCAGGTGCTTCATGGCTTCCACTTACATGATTCATCCATGTAATCCATATTCCTTGTCCCTTGATTATATGGTGGTTTCTTTTTAAGTATTTAATATACCAATCAGATACAGTCTGAATCACTTTGGAACGCTAGATACAGAATGCTAATATGGCAGTAAGTATTTGGATTGGTAAAATGATATGAAGAAGGGACTATTCACTTAGTTTAAATTATATTAAGTTATAGTAAAAACAATCAAAACTGAACTAAATTTAAATGTCTAAATGCCAACATGCCAGATTTCTAAAAATTCCTATCAACAGAACGACTTTCGTGATTTCACTAATTCTCTTTTCAGAAAAAATTCTTTTTTCTAAAGTGTGTTGGTAGTTTGAGATTGATGACATTTTGTCTCTGCTCAAGTTGAAGAAACCATGGCAAAAGTTCTGTGCTGAACGTTGTCTACTTGGCATGCCTTTTAAAATGTGAACATAAACATTTTTATTCTAGTCATGCTCTTGTGACTTGGCTGTGTAGCTTCCTGGCTTTCAGAATGTTTCTCTTGTTTGTTTTTTGACGTGAACCTTCCAGACACCTGCATCTGAAAATCTGAAAATTTTCAGGTGTTTTTCAGTAGTTTTTCCAGTATGCTGGACTTATTTGTTGCCAAGAACAGCAAAGTGAAGTGGGTAAAACTGACTTGCCATATGCTTAGCACTTCAAAGGAAGATGTTTATTTTTGTTCATTTTTGTTTGCCTTTCCTTGGGTCAGGGTCATTAGCTGAAGAAAAGATTTGCTGTAATGTTATTTTGAGCTGACTATTTGGCTTAAGCCATCAAACAGGGTCCCATGTACTTTTTTCACATTGATTAGTTATGGCTCAAGTACAGGTCTGAGCCATAATTCTTCCAGCAGTTTAAAGAAGTTACTTTTGTTCTGAATATTTGGATTTGTTATGATGACATTCAGATTTTCCTTGTAGTGTTGCCTATCTATTATAGGCAAAACCAGCTTTGTGCCTCAGTGCCTTTCTGGAATACCTATTTGTAAATTGGATTTTCCCAAAGAAACCATGTTACATTCTTCATCACTCAGAAGAAAATAAATTACTGATATAGCTAATAATATTGTCAAACCAATTAAATAATAACCGTACACCTCTCTAACAATTTAACATGATAAAAGTATGATTCATGTGTGCTATATAGAGAAGTTAAGTGACATGTTACACAGCTAACCATTGTCAGCCCACCTAACACTGAAAAGCATGTAGTGTATCATCAGTTAGACTAAACTGAAACTAATGTTACCCATGATGCACATTAAGCATGTAAGGTATTTTCATTGACTCCTAGAATATTCTGTTGTAGTTGCAGATGGACTCTGGAGGGGCATGATTGTAATGATCTGTGTCTTAAAAAGATGTCTGTGCAAATTTTAAGCATTCCTTCAAACCGGGCTGTCAAAGTTACTTTAAAACTAATAAATCATGGAATTTTAGAATTGCAAGGGACTTTAGAGATAATCTCATGTATCTATCCACTCCCCCCCCCCCCATAGATGAAGAGGCTGAGGTTCCATGATTGAAAGAGGAAACAATGTAATAGAGCAAGCTATGAATGAGGAGTTGGGAGGTGAGTTGTAGTGAATGATCACCCTTTGGAATACACAGCCTTTATCACTTAGTACAAATTTCTTTAAACTTAGTCAATTTATTCTTCTTGAAACCACTGTCATTTACTTCGATGATTATTCCTGTGGCTCTGTCATGGCTTCTTCATTTTTGGGTCTTAGCGGAGCCCTGCTGTGAAAGCATATATTACCTTAAAAGGGCACAGAAGAGGTTTCTAAGGAAATGGGGTCCTGAGTGCTTCCAGAAAAAAAGGTAGAAATCTAGAGCTGGCAGGTACCCTGGGAGGCAGCTGTTTTGGTCCAGCCCTCTCTAAGGGGACCAAGGTCCATAGAAGTAATAATATGCCTTTCCCAAGGTCATATAGGTGGTAAGTAGAATCATTATTTAAACCCATGTCTGAGAGCTTGGAGAACCATTAATAATAGCTAACATTTATATAATAAAAGGTCTGCAAAGCACTTTACAAATATTATCCATTTTATCCTCACAACCACTTTGGTAGGTACCCCTTTTATGGATTAGGAAACTGAGGCATACAGTGGTGAAGTGACTTGCCCAAAGTCACACAGCTAGTGTCTGAGGTCATATTTGACTCCAGGTCCAACACCTTATCCACAGTACCGCTTAGTTGCTTATTTTGTGCTTATTGCTTATTGCTAGCCATTGTGGTCACTAGTAAAGTGATGAGGGAAGAGGCCCTGCTGTTTTCCTGATGCCCAAGTAAAATATTGTACTCTACCTACATGTTTGGACACACCTTTGTCCTCTTTTGAGGAAACTATAAAAGGACCGAGGGATGACTTGTACCTCTGGGTATCCGTGGATCCAGCCACATGAAACTTCACTGCTCAGTGTTTTTCAGACTTTTCAATTCCCTGTCCTGTGCATTACACTGAAGAATTAAGCTCCATAAGGTACCCCTTGCCACCATCCTGGAGCAAGTCAGATGACCCATTTTGTCCCAATTTTCAATAATATAATTATTGCTAGCTTTAAGGTTTGCAAAGCTCTTTACGTATGTTATTTTATTTTATCAGAACAACAATCCTGGGAAGTAGGAGTTATTGTAACCCCCATTTTTGGATGGGGAAACTGAGGCAGGAAGAGGTTAAGAGACTTTCCAGGGTCTCACAGCTAGATAGTATACGAGGCTGGATTTGAACTCAGCTATTCTCGACTACAGGTTCAGAGTTGTATCCATTGTGCCTCTTCGTTGCCTGTGAAATGGAATTCTGTTGAAAGATTTTAGGAGTGTGGTTGTTTTAAAGTGCTTAGTTCGGCTGAAACTAGCATTTAAAGCATTTCAGATTATCTAGTTGAAATATTATATATAATCATATGACCCAGAACATTAGCCACAGTTTTCAGGCCTTATTCTAATAAAGGAGATAATTGATTGCACATTATCAAACCAGCCCAATATGAACCTTGTCAGTTCCAAAGCTTTGATTGAGGAAGTAAAAAGGGAAGGTTCTAGGGCACATCTGAGACCAATTGAAATGTTATGAACAGAAACTTAGATTGATGAGAAAAATATTCAGGAAAATAGCAAGCTTTGACATCTTAGGGTTACTTCCGTAAGAAATTTGTCCAGAAATGAGGCAATTTCAAGAAATAACCCAATGGCAAAAGGGGCTTTGGATCTCTCTCAACACAGAATACAATGAAGTTTATTGTTAGAGTGATTTTAGGCAGGTCTTTTCCAAAGCTGACTTATCTAATTTTTCTTTTTAAGGAAAGTCAGATTGATGTCAAGACCCACATGTCTGGAATTGTCCCACACACTGAATTCTCTTGTAGGAGACTGAGGACATTCTTTGAACTTCTTGAGGCCAAGAACTCTGTCTTGTATAAACCTTGTATTTCCTTTAGCTCTCAGCACTTGGCTTTTCATACAGCAGGTATTTAATAAATGCGTATTGAATTCAAAAGTTCACCTGGTTTTGTACCCAAATACCTCTGACTCTTGACAACATATACTCCCCCAAACTTGTAAGTGTTAGCTGTGCTCATTTTTGCGATAACTATTATTGAGTGCTGTATGGAGCAGGACAAGATGTACTGTGTTCTCTTTGTGTATGTACTAAAATCTAGGGAACCACAGTTTAGAGCAGTGAGCAAGTGCTCCATTGCCATGTGCCTGTAAATATTTTCATTAGGCATTCTTCACCAGCATTTCTAAATATCCTGCTAAGCAGCAAGTTGGACATTTCTTAATGAGGTAAATTTCTCTTATATATTAAAAATATTGAATTTTGTATTTGATTTTTTTGATACTTGAATACTTAATGATCTAAAAATAAAATTAAGGTTTTCATGAATTATTTTGAAGGGATTATGTTTGTTTGATAGTAGTGAGAAGACTGGAATCAGTAGTCCCATGGACTAAATAGTAACAGCTTTTTCATCTCTTTCCCATGCCAAAGCCTATGTGGTGATTAAGTAGCTCCCAACAGTTGATTTTTATTCCTTTAAAAAAAAAGACCAACAGTTTGTTATTGCAATTATAAAAATCTTTCTAAAAATGTATTACATACAAGAGTGTAGTATATTCTTTAACCTTTTAATTGAAGGATCATCATTATAAACATTAGTTTTATGTTTGTGAGATTATAGTGAGATGTTGTTTAGTCATATCTGACTCTTCATGACCCCATTTGGGGTTTTCTTGGAAAAGATAACTGAGTGTTTTGCCAGTTTCTTCTCCAGTTCATTTTACAGATAAGGAAACTGAGGCAAACAGGGTTAAGTGACCTTCCCAGTGTTGGAGGCTGGATTTGAACTCAGGCAGATGTCTTGGCTGACTTCAGGCCCACTGCACCCTAGCTTCCTACTTTCTTAATTATCAAATTCAATGACCCTTTCTCAATCCTGATCCTTCTCAAATGTCTTAGTAGCTTTTGAAATTATCAAATCACCCACTCTCTCCTTCCTGGTACTCTCTTCTCTCTAGGCTTTCATGACATCCAGCTGTCCGCTAGTGAGCTTTAATTTTCCTCATCTTGCAAACAAGTGTAATAGGGTTTAGAGAGGTCAGATGATTTGTTTGCCATTGTAGGACAAGTGTAGAGCCTCAGTTCTTCATCTGTAAAATGAAGGAGTTGTACTAGATGGTCTCTGTTGTATTCTCTCCAGTTTATTCTGTACATATCTTGTTTGTACATATCTTGCATGTTGTCTTCCTCATGAGAATGTGAGCTCTTTGAGGGCCGGTTTTCTGGCTTGATGGCTAGTATTTTTCCCAATGTGCCACTTTGCTAGCAAGGAGCCATTCAGATTTATTAGCAGGGAGATACCATGGACAGAGCTGTGGAAGATTATTATTCAGAAAGCTGTATATAGAATAAAAATAATACTCACACACTTAAGTGATGTATGTTGTCAGTATTCTCCTCACACAATTAGAAACTACAACCCCACCGTGATTTACTAGATCATCTTCAAGGGTTGCCGTGGTTGAAAATTCTTCACCCCAAAGACAACCTTGTGTTTAGCCTTTCCATACTTAGCTAGGGCACACCTACACTATGATAAAACATTGGGATAGGACTTTAGTGGAGGTTAATACTAATTATAATTAAAAATAAGAATCCTCATTTCATAGATGAGGTGAGAAATTGAAGTCAGGGAAACCAGTATGGTTGTTTACAAGTGCAGTACAGTGGAAAGAATTCTGGATTCTTGAATTCAGGTTCCTAAATCAGGGTTTGAATCCTGTCTCCACTTCTTAATCATCTTTGTGACCTTGGGCAGGACACTTCATTTCCCTAGGCCTTAATTTTTCATCTGTGGAATGAAAGGTTTGTACAAGATGGTATCTGCTGATTCTGTCCAATTTATCCAGAATATATCTTTTTTTGTACATATAGTTGCCTCTTCCATCAGACTGTGAGTTCCTTGAGAACAGGTATTGTCTTTTGCCTTTCTTTGTATGCTTAGTGCAGCACAGTGCCTAGCACATAGTAGATACTTAATAAATCCTCGTTGACTGACTCTCAAGTCCCTTCTAGCACTAAGCCTATATTCTAAGTGACAAGTAATGAAGACCTGGACATGGGTAGTAGCAGCGGGAATGGAGACAAAGGAGCAGAAGGAAGAACTATGCAGGAGGTAGAAACAGTGGGGTTTATTAATTCTCTGAATGTAGAGAACAAAGAAGAAGTAGTCGGAGTCAAGAATGACTCACAGGTTTCAAGTCTAGGTGAAGGAGAGGGGGAGAGAAAGATGGCCCCATTGAGAGAATTAGAATAAGGAGAAGTAGGTTTGGGGAAGAGATAAGGAGTTCAGGCTTGCACATGTCACATTTGATATGCCAACAGAACATTTAGATGGAGATAACCAAGTTTTAGTTGGATATGCTGTTCTGTAGCTTGGTAAGAGAGGTCAAGATAGGACTATAGATGTGGGAGTCCTTCATGTCATAGGCATGTGTTTAAGGAGTAGTTTTAATATATATTTAAAATATGTTTAATTTATATGATTGCTATAACAGTTAATAATTGTATCATATTACATTATAATATAAATGTTTAATTTGTATTACTAATTACTTATTAATTTGTATTACTAACACAACACATTAATATTTCACTATGTGATATATTAATATATAATGTTAGTAATGCAAATTATATTAATATATAAATTAAATATATAGTTTACATTTTAAAATATTTAAAATATATTTTAAGTATTTGTTCCTTAAACAGATGCTTATGACATGAATGATTCCCCTATCTTTATCTTATATATATATATATATCAATATATAGTATAATAATATTCATGTGTATGTAACTATGTGCACACACACACACCCGAGCAAACATAGGGGGGAGGTTTTATGGGTTAGTGGAAATGGAGCCAGAGGACCTGGATTTGAGTCCCTGCTAGTAACTCTCTGTATGCTCTTGGTCAAATCCCTTTCTTACTCTGGGTCTCATTTTCTTTATCTGTAAAATATGAGTTTGGATCAGATTATAAGACCTTTTCTGGCTATGAATCCATGATTCTATCGAGTAAGTCTCCTGCCCCCCACCAATGTATTCCAGACCCCAATGCTAGTGCCATTTCTGGTGATCCATTGTGCCATTTTTAGGTGTCAGTGCTTCTCTCCATCAGTGTCTTCAATCAAGTTTGTGCCCATTTCCTAAGAACTTCCTAATACTTGTCACTTTAACCAAATATAGGAGCTGAAGGGAATGACCAGCTTGCTTGGCCGGAACATCAACTTTTTCCTATACAATTACAGTGGGAAAGAAGTAAATGTACACAAGAATAATATGCACTTTGATTATTAATTCATTCATTCATCTAAGGTTCATGGAACACTGGAGAGACAGCATGGTATAGTAGAAGAGTGCCAGATTTGGAGTTAAGAGAACTGAGTTCAAATTGTGATCCTGACACTAGCAAGTCTCTTTGAGCCTGTTTTCTCATTTGAAAAATGGGATTAGTAACAATAATAAAAAATGTACTTACCTAGCAGAATTATGTAGGGGAAAGCACTTGTACAAGTGTTTTCTAACCTTAAAGGGAGATATACACCTGACTTGTGTGCAACTTATTGTTCTAGTCCCTCCTTCCATCTGTTATAATAGGATACATAGGAAATAATTAAGAGAGGGAAGGTATTAGAATCAAGAGGGGTTGGGAAAGGTTTTCTGTAAAAGATGGAATTTTAGTTGAGACTTTAAGGAAGCCAGGGAAGTATTGCCCTCAGAGAGAGCACTTATTAAGCACTTATCAAATGCTGAGCATATGAGTAAAAGAGCCAGTAGGACTCCCCTCAAGGAGCTTAGGATTTAGTAGGAAGGAGACAGTATATAAAGGGTAGCTAGAAGTGGGGGGGATATACAGATTAAGTCAGCAAGCATTTAAGTGCCTGTGTGCCAGGCACTGTGCTAACAGTGGGAATACAAAGAAAGGCAAAAAAAATGGTCCCTGGTCTTAGAGAATTTACAGGATAATGGGGGAAGCTACATGCAAACAACTAATTATAAACAAGCTATATACAACGATAAATTGAAGATAATAGAGGGAGGGCACTGACATTAAGGGGGATGAGGACAGACTTCTCTTGCAGAAGGTGAGATTTTAGCTAGGAATTGAAGGAAACCAGGGAAGCCAGGAAGTAGATATGAGGAGGAACAGTATTCCAGTCATAGGGGGCCGACAGTAAAAATGCCCAGAGTCTGGAGATGAATTGTCTTGTGCAAGGAACAGCAAGGAAGCCAATATTTGGCCTCTAAGTGAGGTGGACGTCTGGTTCTGAGCAAGATGAAGTGTACCAGAGCC
The DNA here is from genome assembly GCF_011100635.1 of Trichosurus vulpecula. Taxonomy (NCBI): domain Eukaryota; kingdom Metazoa; phylum Chordata; class Mammalia; order Diprotodontia; family Phalangeridae; genus Trichosurus; species Trichosurus vulpecula. The sequence goes on along the minus strand of NC_050574.1, from coordinate 102,387,286 downwards.
AGGGTGGTTCCAGGGACAGAGTCTGAGGTTCTAGCAGAAGTAATAGCTAGAGTCAAAGTGTCATCCTTTGGAGATGGTATTAAGAAATATTGGAATTTTTGATACTGGTAATTTGATTTTCTTATTATCAGGGGTGAAACAAGAGTGTCCATTATCACCCCTATTATTCAATTTGGTACTAGAAACTTTAGCTGTAGCAATAAGAGAAGAAAAAGAAATTGAAGGAATTAGAATAGGAAAAGAAGAAACTAAATTATCACTTTTTGCAGATGATATGATGATTTATTTAGAGAATCCTAGAGAATCAAGTAGAAAACTACTTGAAATGATAAACAACTTTAGCAAAGTTGCAGGATATAAAATAAACCCACATAAATCCTCAGCATTCCTATACATTACTAACAAAGCCCAACAGCAAGAGATAGAAAGAGAAATTCCATTCAGAGTTACTGTAGACACTATAAAATATTTGGGAGTCTGTCTGCCAAGACAAACCCAGGGCCTATATGAACATAACTATGAAACACTTTTCACGCGAATAAAGTCAGATCTAAATAAATGGAAAAATATCAGTTGCTCATGGTTAGGCCGAGCTAATGTAATAAAAATGACAATTTTACCTAAATTAATCTATCTATTCAGTGCCATACCAATCGAACTACCAAAAAAATATTTTACTGAGCTGGACAAAATAATAACAAAATTCATCTGGAAAAACAAGAGATCTAGAATATCTAGGGTATTAATGAAAAGAAATGCTAGAGAAGGTGGCCTAGCCATACCAGATATTAAACTGTACTACAGAGCAGCAGTCATCAAAACTGCCTGGTACTGGTTAAGAAACAGGGGTGTGGATCAGTGGAATAGGATAGGTACACAAGTAGGAGAAATCAACAAGTTTAGCAATCTACTCTTTGATAAACCCAAAGAGGCCAGCTTCTGGGCTAATAATTCACTATTTCACAAAAACTGTTGGGAAAATTGGAAAATGGTAGGGCAAAAACTGGGCATAGACCAATATCTTACACCATATACCAAAATAAAGTCAAAATGGGTTCATGATTTAGGAGTAAAAACTGATACTATAAGTAATTTGGAAAAGCAAGGAATAGTTTACTTATCAGATTTATGGAAAAGTAAAGAATTCATGACCCAACAAGAGATAGAGAGCATTATAAAATGCAAAATGGATAATTTTGATTATGTTAAATTGAAATGTTTTTGTACAAAAAAAGCCAATGCAACAAAAATTAGGAGGGAAGCAGAAAATTGGGAGAAAATCTTTACAACTAGTATCTCTGATAAAGGCCTCATTTCCAAAATATACAGGGAACTGAGCCAAATATATAGGAATACAAGCCATTCCCCAATTGAGAAATGGTCAAAGGATATGAACAGGCAGTTTTTAGAGGAAGAAATTAATGCTATCTATAGCATATGAAAAAATGCTCTAAATCACTACTGATTAGAGAAATGCAAATCAAAACAACTCTTAGATACCACATCTCTCCTGTCAGATTGGCTAAAATAACAAAACATGAAAATGATAAATGCTGGAGAGGATGTGGAAAAATTGGAACATTGTTACATTGCTGGTGGAGTTGTGAGATGATCCAGCCATTTTGGAGAGTAATTTGGAACTACACCCAAAGGGCTATAAAAATGTTCATACCCTTTGACCCAGCAATACCACTTCTAGGGATGTATCCCAAAGAAATCACACAAGCGGGAAAAGGACCCATATGTACAAAAATATCTGTAGCGGCTCTTTTTGTGGTAGCTAAGAATTGGAAATCAAAGGGATGCCCATCAATTGGGGAATGGCTGAACAAGCTGTGGTATATGAAGGTAATGGAATACTATTGTGCCATAAGAAATGGGGATGATGCGGACTTCATAACAACCTGGAAAAACCTACACGACATAATGGTGAGTGAGTGGAGCAGAGCCAGGAGAACATTATACACAACCACAGATATATGGAATCTGTGAGGACCAACCCTGACAGACTTTGCTCTTCTCAGCAACACAAGGTACAAAGCCAACTCCAAAGGACTCACGATGGACAATGCTATCTACATCCAGAGAAAGAACTATGAAGTATGAGTGCAGATTGAGGTACACTTCATGCTTGCTTTTTTTTCCTTCTCTTTTGTTTTTGTTTTTGGGTGTTTTTTTTTTTGGTTCTGTTTCTTCTTTCTCATGATTCGTTCCATTGGTCATAATTCTTCTCCACAACTTGACTAGTGTAGAAATTAATTCAATGCGAAGTTATACGTGGTAGTTATATGAGATTCCATGCCGTCTTGGGGAGGAAGGGGGGAGGGAGGGGAGAAAATCTGGAACTCAAAATTATGTAGAACCATGTGTTGTAAACTAAAAATAAAAATTTAAAAAAAAAAGAAATTTTGGAATTAAGAATTTTCACTATTGAGGATTTTATGATTATAGTATTTTATTTTGTTAATGTAGTTATTGCATATTTCTGTTAATGAAGTCTTCTCTAGGGTTGTTTTCTTTTAATGTCTCCTTATAGTTGTCACAAAGGGGCAGCAATAGTTCTCTAAGACCTGAGTTTAGTCCTACCTCTGACACACATTGACTATGTAGTCAGACACAGTAGTTCCAGACTACTTTCTAGTACTCTAAATTGCAGGGAAAGTGCTGGCCTGCGTTGGTAGAGAGAATTTATTGATCCAGGGCTTCCTTATACTAATAAAATCACAAATCAGTCCCTCACCCTAGCCCTTTCCTAGCCCTATAGATGCCACAGAAGAAAAAGCAATTGCCTTTATAAATAACATGCATTCAAAGTCAATGCCCATCAGCTGAGGAATGGCTAAATAAATGATGGTATATGAATGTAATGGAATGTTACCGTACTGTAAGAAATGATGCTGGGTTTGTATCCTGAAGAGATCCAAAAAAGGGGAAGGGACCTATTTGTACAAAAATATTTATAGCAACTCTTTTTATAGTAGCTAAGAGTTAGAAATCAAATACCCATGAGTGGTGAAATGGCTGAACAAGCTGTGGAATATGATTGTAATGGAATATTATTGTGAAGAAATAACAAACAGCATGATTTCAGAAACATCTGTAAAGATATACATGAATTGATACAAACTCAAGTGAGCAGAATCAGGAGAACATTTACACCAATAACACCAGTGACACCAATATTGTATGTTGAAGAACTATGAATGACTTAGCCATTTTCAACAAAACGATGATCTAAGACAACCCCAAAGGACTCATGATGAAAAATGCTATCCACCTGCAGAGGAAGAACTGATATTGTCTGAATACAGGCTGAAGCACACTATTTTTCACTTTCCTTCCTTCCCCTCTGCCTCTGTCTTTCCCTCCCTCTCTTTCTCCCTCTCTCCCTCCCTCTCTCCCTCCTTCCTTCCTCCCTCCCTTCCTTCCTCCCTTCCTCCCTCTCCCCCTCTCTCTTCCCCTTTTTCATTCTTTGCTTTTGTTTGAGTCTTCTTGTAAAATGACTAATACAGAAGTGTTTTACATAACTGCACATGTATAACCTACAGCAGATTGCTTGCCATCTCAGGGAGAGGTAGGGAAGAGGGGGGAGGATAGAATTTGGAACTCAAGACTTAAAAAACAAATGTCAAAAAACATTTTTACACGTATTTGGGGGGGGAATAAAATATTATTTAAGAAAAGAAAGGATATATGCTGACTATAGAGAAGCATGGAATGCATTATATGAATTGTTGAAGAATTAAGTAAGCATTGCCAAGAAAACAATATATACCGTGGCTACAACATTGTAAATGGGAAGAACAACTACACACCAAAAAGTCAAAAGTGAATGTAACAAAATTATAAAGATAGAGCAGGACTTGAATGAAGAGATAAGAGAAGACTCCCCCAAACTACTCCTTCATGGCAGTGGGGGGTCCACAGGTGTTACACATTACACATTTTCAGACTTTTTCCATGTGTCAATCAGTGGTGCTGATTTTTTTCCTCTCTAAAAATACTCTTGATTATATGGGGTGGCTCTCTGAGAGGAGGATGGAAAACGTATGTATACTTGGGATAACCATGATGATGTAAGAAACAGAAGACGTCAATAAAAATTTATTTTTTAAAATAGCAAACATACAGATCAAGACTGATAAAACTTTTGCCTCCTAATTTTTGTTGTTGTTTAGACCTGTAATTTCAGTGGTGAAGAGAACTCTTAATGAGGAAATTGCCTCCACAATTGCATATCAGTGACTGTTCTGCAAGCTGTGGTTTTAGAGAGTTTTCTGGGGGCCCTGAGAGGTTAATTTGCTTGCCCATACCTAGTATGTGTCAGCTATCACACTTGCATCTATGTCTTCCTGGTTCACTATATCAGCTGACCAATTTGGTTGGAATGCAGAATGTGCAAAACAGAAAAATGTGCAGTAACCCTGGAAAGGTAGGTTGGAGTCAGATTGTTAAGAGTTTTAAAAGTCAATGATTCAGTCACTAAATATTTATTAAGCACCTGTCATCTGCCAGGCACTGTGTTAACTCAGCCCTAGGGATACAGATTCAAAAAAGAAAGACAGTCTCTTGCCCTCAAGGACCTTTCAATCTAATAGGGGAAGACAGCAAGTAAAAAGAAACTGAAAAGGGGGGTGGGGGTGATTGTGAGAGTGGAATGTTAGAGATAAACTTGAGATACCATATGGAGGTAAAATTGACGAGACTTGGCAAGTGATTAAATGTGAAGGGTGAGGGAGAAAAAAGACTCAAAGATGACTCTGAGGTTGTGAACCTGGATATTTGGAAGAATGTTGGAGCCCTCAATAGAAATGGAAAGTTGGAAAGAGTGAAGGGCTCTGGGGAAAATATTGCGAATTCTGTTTTGGACATAATAAGTTGGGATGCCTATGAGACAGCTAGTTGGAGAAGTCCAATAGGCAGTCAGTGATGTGAACTGGACTTTAGGAGGATGACTGGATATATAGAACTGGGGAGGGCAGGGAGGAGTAAGGACAGAGAAGGAGAGAAGTATTTCAGTGGAGGTGGTTGACTTATTATAGCCCTAACTTGTTTTGATCATCATTTGAAGTTAATAATTCAAGTTCAACAGATATTTATTAAACAGCAGCATGTTTCTTTCTGTGTAAACAGTGGCATGATAGTGCACGAGAGATTTATGCAGTGTTCTCTGCTTCTGGTCACATTTTCCACTGACAGTTCCCTAAGTCATTTGGAGAAACTTGGATATGGATTTATTTCCATTCAGTGGCAGGAAATACAGTGAAGAAAAAGAACCATAAGGGGGAAAAAATAGAATCATAGTTGGAAGTTGGAAGAGACCCCAGAGTCCACTTCATGTCTGACCAGGAGTCTTTTTTTTTATTTTTTACAACATGCTCTACAAGTGGTCATCCAGAATTTGATGAAAATACTTCTGAGAGTGAACCCACCAGTTCTCAGGGTAGCTTGTCCACCTTTGCTTAGTTAGAAATGTTAGGAAGTGTTCTTTACATAAGTCCTGAATCAGCTTCTATACCTCTTCTGCCTGTTGTTCCCATTTCTGTATTATATGGCCAAGCAAAGGGAGAAGCCACCTCAATATATCTGTCTCATTATCATTCTCTGTAATGGTGTTCTAAACTTACGGTATCTTTTCCTTGATAGGTTTTTACTCTCAAGAAAAACTGTTATTTTAAATAACATTTCCAAAAGATATGGTCATTTATTTTTTTTCCAATTGTGACAAAGCTACCAGTTTGTAATCTTATTAAAATGTAAATGACTCTAAGGAGTAATTGGGGACTCCATGATCGCAGAGATACAAACAAATAGTGATTTTTAGGAGTGCCTCCTGGTTTTTCCTCAGATAGGAAAGTTTATGCCTTTCACTAAAAAAATAATGTTATTAAAAGTCACAAGATAATTTGTGGTTGGATATAAGCAAATATGGCTCCACACTACACCATTCTTACACTTAAGTTGGTCTTATCACGAGTGCGTGTGAGTTTCACATAGAAGTTTAGATTTGTGACACATGATTTTATTGAAATTACAAGATGGAGAGGGCAGTATATGTTTCATGTCTATCATCTCCACTTACACCTACCTTTATGTGATTTACTTTTTTCATGCATTGTGGCAGGGTTTCTTAATATAGGTGTCTTTTTAAAAAATCAGTCTGAAACCCTTTCTGTTTATGCTGTCCTGTTCTTCAAAGATAAGAAAACTTCCCTTTGTATTATTTCCAAGATGTATTTATTTTGATGGCTTCGTTTTTAATAATAAAATAAATAATTCCTTACACTTGCTATAGAGGCTTCCCAGAAAAATCAAACCATTACAAACATTTAAGGGTCTATACTTGGAAGATAACTTCCTAATTAGCTCCAAAATTTAATGTTTAGATATTTACTAATCCAAGAAACTAGTATAAAAAGCCATAGCAAAAATAAATACTTTCAGAAAACAGTGATTAAATGATTTTGAGGTGTTTCTGGGTTATGAGTGAATTTTTGTGCATTATATAGATGGATGCAAAGATATAAAGATGCAGAGACATAGTTGCAAAGAGCTTTGAAGGAATGTTGAAGCTATGAATGGAGACCTGGGTCAGAAAGGCCTGAGTTGTAGAAATTTTGTGGGTTGATTCTGGAGTGATTTTGAAGAACCATAAGGAATTAGACTAAAAATTGATTTTTTAAAAAATCTACAAACCAATAAATTCATTAACCATTCTCATAGTCTACCCCTCTTGTCAAAGGAATATTTCACACTATTTTATAGTTGTTTATTCTTGCCTCTGTGCTTCTGCTCTTCACCCATGCCTCACATGTGGGTGTTTTCTCATCTCCACTAATCATGTGTTTATTCCTTTTCTTCAAGACCAGGAAAAAAATTCACCTCCTCCAAGAAGCATTCTGTAGTTAATATTCTACCCTGATAACTCCTTTGCTGGCTACCTCGTCCTCTCCCCTTCTTCTGTCTTGGCAATCTCATTCACTTCCTCTCCAGCCTTGCCCACCTCAGGGTGAATTCCCCTGAGGCCTTCTCTCCTGACTGGTAAGTGCCTGGTGAGGGTATGGCAACTCAAAAAGACAAGTCAAAGGTCACTCATCCTCGAGAGGCCTCAGCCATGCTCACTTCACTCCCAGATCAACTCATTGCCCAGAATGCCCCAATGCCTCAGCAGCCCTTTTATGTTTTGATAGTAAGTGCTTACTACATGCTCTCTGTGTCTCTATCAGTTTCTATTCTTGAATATGTCTTTCCATAAACTCACCATAGAGGTTTTACCACCTGTTCTAGAAATTACTTTCCTTGATCTTTTTAATATTTGATGGTGTTTCATTCATGTCCTTTTTGAGGGGTACATACATATCCTTGCTGATGTCTTTTATACCAATTCTTGTGCACAAGTAGTTGAAGGCTCATTGTTGCCTTTAGACAGATGACTTATAAATATCTCCCCACTTCCTTCCCCTCTTTCTCTCCCTTATTGTCAAATAGCAGTCAACAATCCTTTGTTAAGTGCTCATTATGTGCTATGCACAGATCTGGAGATGCAAAGAGCTTTGAAGGAAACTAGGGGTTGTGTGAGGCAGAGATGAGCAATGAGCTAGGAAGGTGAGGTATAGATGATGAAAATAATCAAGGGGGAGGAGAGAGAGAATTAGAGTGAAATTTCTATAAGCTAAGGATGAGAGCATTAGGTTTGGTTGGGTAAGCTTCTAAGATACACTTCCCATTCTCCACACTTTCCTTCCACACCCAAAATGTTAGTTCATCATTGTTCTGTGAGGTGCTTGGCTGGCAGGGTCCAGATTCTGCATTTGCTTTTACTATATGTCATTCGTCTTCACGTTTGTTTGATTGGGGAAGGAAAGGCTAGTGAGCTATGTTACCTTGTATGCTCAAAAAGATATTAAGGCATGCTTGATTGTGTTCACAATGTCAGCTATTCATTATGACAGTTTATTATTGTATAACAGCTAGTGTTTGATAATCCAAAATGCAAATATAGTAAGTAACGTTTGGCACTAAACCCAGAGCTGAGATATTAAGTAGAAGTAGCTGATACTTGTAAACAGGTGAAAGGGAAAATATGAATTTCTTTATGGAAAAAAGAGAATTACATGGGGAATTCCATGCCCATTTTAATGCTCTATAATCCTTTCATTCTAAAGAGTCTACACTGTCAAGACATTTGACGAGAAATTAATATTTGAGTATTGTGAGTGAAGGGGACTGCATCCTTTGATGACTGTGATTTCATCAGTATATATATTCCCTCCACTTTTTCTTATCTGGTACAAGGCTTAAGACTGGTGTCCGTTAATTTTCCATAGAGGATTCTCCACCTGGGCTGGAAACCTTCTTCTGATCCTTCTAATATTTTGTGGTGTCTCATTCTCATCTCCTTTTTGGGAGATGTCCTTGATGTTTTCTTTTATCCCAGTTCTTATGGACAAGTAGCTATTGACAAGGGGCAGCTAGGCGGCACAGTGGATAGAAGGTTTGGCCTGGAGTCAGGAAAACTCCTCTTCCTGAGTTCAAAGCTGACCTCAGACACTTACTAGCTGTGTGACCTTGGGGAAGTCACTTAACCCTGTTTACCTCAGTTTTCTCATCTGTAAAATGAGCTAGAGAAGGAAATGGCAAACCACTTCAGTATCTCTCCCAAGAAAACTCCAAATGGGATCACGAAGAGTTGGACACGACTGAGACAACTGAACAGCAACAATAAAAACTATATGCATAAGTCTACTGTGTCTTTCTACTGCCCTTTGGGTTATTTTATAGGATCACATAGAGCTCATCTAATCCCTCCTTTCACAGATGAGGAAATTGAGGCCCGGAAAGGTGAAGTGGCTTTTAACTTTGATTATTCCAGAATTGTGTTATTTTATATCACTATCTACTTAGGTTTCTTATACATTTGAATAATCCTGGCAGACTTAAGTACTTGATTGACTCAAATATTCAATTATTCTATCGGAACAGAAGAACATTAATGTGTGTGTGTGTATCTATATGTACAGATACACATATTTACATGTATACACATCCATTAGAGATCTGGAAATGACCAGGCTGTAATCTGTTATTGTGGGGAGGTATGACAAAGGTCAATAGCCTTTTAATCTCCCCTCACCATCCTAGTTGTTGCCGTTTGCATAGAACAGAGTAACATGATGGGAGGAGGTTAAAATGCTTTCCTTACTGCAGCGCTGCTCAATCTCTTCAGTTGGAGGAGGTAAACCTGAGGGAAATTTACCTCAGTGAGCAGGTATGATAAGATCTAAGAACTGAAATAGGTTTCTGACCATAAGGTAGATGGCAATTGAACTGAGAAATTCAGGGGAGACAATATGGAACAAAGCAAGTCCGTTTAGTTTTACATTCAGCAATTAGTAAATGAGTTTTGAAGAAAGAAGCAGTTAGTAAGAAGAGGAGTTCAAGGGGCAAACCTGACCTCAGCCTCCACCTCTCTATCCTCTGATACAGCTTGGCTCAGAGAGCAGATTTGGGGAGCTGCCAAGAGCTTTGTGGCTGTTAGCTGAGAATGCTAGTTGAGGTGTCGCCTTTGCTAATAGGGAGGGAAGGCTTACTTATCACAGCCCCTTAGGTAGATGGAAAACAGAGTTACAGGTGGCTCTGGAGATAGCACCTCAGTAGAAGACTATTGCTGAAGCACAGAAGGAGGCTAAAAAGAGCAGGCTGGAAGCTGTCTGCTCACCTCTGTAAGGTTAAACCATAGTGCTCCCCAGTGAAAGGTGGAGGTGGTTGAAAGACCTGGAGAAGAGATCACCTTGAGCAGAGATCTGATATCTGGCAAGACACAACAGCTGGCAGGAACAAGATCCAGCAGCGTGCAGCACAATTTCTATTGAATTCAATACATTTTTATCAAGCAGTTACTGTATACAAACAGATTAAATATGAAGTAATTTCAGGGTGTGGAGAAAATACTAATACTTTTTTATGCAGGAGGTGATCCTTGAACTGTTGTGGAACCTGTGGCCCAGGGACCCCTAAGGCTGTGTACACACATACACATTCCTATAAATATAGGAAATACAGGAAAACCCAGAGCTTAATATAGGAAAATCTGCAACTATAACTTAGATAAAACTTGTATTTAGGTTTCAAATGTGAGTACTATTATACCCAGCTCTTGTACAATACTGAAGGTGGCAAACGTGTATGGGTAGAGGACAGCTTTTATTTCACCCCACAGAAAATCTAGAAGGTGAAGAGGACTCATAAGAGCCCATTAACAAATACAGAAAATGCAAAAAAACCCACAAAATATTGATATTAGCTCATAAACTCCCTTAATAAAGCAACTGAACTTGACTTTACCATCAGGGCAATCTTCTGAGATTCCTTGTATCCCTAGCTTTCCTACAGGATCCTACACAGCCACCCACCCCACCCCACCCTACCCTTATCCCATAAAACAAAACAAACAAACAAAGAAACCAAAAATAAAACCAAAACCAAAACAACAACAACAATAAAAACCCTGGTGCTTTCTCAAATTTAGACTTCCTCCGGAAACCAAACACATTTTGGAGCTGCTGGATAGGCAACCTCTTTTTCCACTGAAGAAGCATCGTCTAAATCATTCACTGTCATAGTGGGGGGTAGGAGTGGAATTCTCATACAGACCTCTCCTTCCACTCGCAACCTCATGTTGTGGCTTTTTACTCTTTACCCACAAGATGCACTCTGTGATGATGATCTTTCTCCAGGAGCGATCGTTGCTCAAGAGATTCCCCTACTTTCCCTATACAGTCCAATCTCTGAATTCCAAAATTTGAGAATTCTCAAACTCGGGGTTATATCTCAAGGCAGCTCCTAAGACTCATGCTCTCAAGGAATTTTCCATCTCAAGCTAGAAGGCTATGTTCTGGGATCAGGCATGCTTAGTAAATCACAATTTCTCCTCCTGTACACAGGAAGTTAGGGCTCAGGAGCATGGTCCTTGAGCTACCTTCCTGGGCCACATGGGCAAGCACAGTCTATGTATGTTATGTCCTTTGGCAGGATCTCTCTTATTGTCCTAGCTGCTGCTGTCTCTTGGGCTGGGAAAGACCAGTATGATGACAGCAGTAAAAGACTAACATTTTTGCAATGTCAGAGGTGTGTTACCCTCCGTACGTGTGCCCTTCTCACACGTTGTACCCGGGTGCGCATCTGTACATACAGGCACCTGGACTACGTGTGTCCCTTATGAATGCACTATGCATAATTCTTACAGAGATCCACTCTTTCTAATGATACATATATATTTGTGGGGAAAGAAATTTCAGGGTTTGTGAGAGAAATGCTCTACTGTTATTTTATTAACATTGCTATTTAATCATATACTATCGTATAAACTAAATGTCCTTTGCAGTTGACTAGTAAAAGCAAAACGCATTTTTGAAGGCTTTTGAGGCAGGGGTCTAAAGAATGTTCCAAAGTACTTAGGATTTTGAGGGATCAGAAGAGGCCCATGGGACCTTCCTTTCCAGTCCCCAAAATACATATACGTATATGTTAATGCACTAACGCAATAACCAGCCCACCCATTTGTATGTCATAGTCTAAACAAAACTGTGTTTTTATTCATTTTGGTTTTTTAACATAAAAGGTCAGACCAATTAATTTTCTATGTGTATTTTTCTGAAGAGATTGTATAGTGTTCTAGGGTATAGTGCAGTATTCCCTGTAAATTTGGAGAACCTTATATTCAATAGGGAATCCTTTCATTTGAACTTTTTCAAAATACCAGTGAACATTTAGATGAGTATATGTCTCCTTGTTCTACACCTCACTTGATGTCATTACTAAGGATGTTAGAACAAGGTTGTCTCTCGGTAGCATTGGAATCATGTAATTTTAAGTACCTGTGTATGGGAGGTACATTATAAGAGCCGACTTCAAAACTTCATTTTGTCCTACCAAGTCAAATGCTTCTTAAAAATCAATTTGTTCAGTTGTTTATAGTTGTATCTGACTCTTTGTGTCTCCTTGGGGCTTTCTTGGCAAAGATTCTAGAGTGATTTGCCATTTCCTTCTCTAGCTCATTTTACAGATGAGGAAACTGAGGCAAAAAGGGTTAAGCGTCTTGCCCAGGGTCACACAGTCAGTGTCAGAGGCCAGATTTGAACTGAGAAAGATGTCTTTCTGACCTTAGACCCCACACTCTATCCACTGAGCCCCCTAACTGCCTAAACAACAATCAATAAATAATAACTAACGGGATCTTATATTCTCCATGGTTCTCAGTCAGTCATGTGACTGTAAATTCCTACTTTCAAGTCTCATTGTGGTAGAGTGAAGGTGACTCTTGATTTTTGAATTCAGTGTTAATTGAAAACAGACTCCGAGAGGCCCTACCTGGCCATGAAGCCTTGGTGCACAGGCCTAAGGAAAGACTCTTTCTGTTGTGAAAGGACTAGACTAACCCAGCTCAGTACAGAGAAATATTTCCCAAAGCTTGGGCCCATAGGTGGTAGTATTTTTTATTTTCACCTCTACAATCCATGAAGATGACCAAAATTATAGTATTAATCTAATCAGATCTGAATTGTATAGATGAATGTGATTGCAGTGGTGTTGCTGTATATTCAAAGCTTTTCTCCAGAGTTTTTTTTTAATATCAGAGGAGATTTTTTTATATTCATCAATCAGAAAAGTATTTGTTAAGTGCTTCCTTGCTGCTGAGCACCCTCTTTCATTCCTGGCCTTGTTGTAAAGAAGTACAGGACATATTCTCTGCTCTTGAGGAGGCGAAACTAAAATGCATGAAACAGACCAAGTAAATGTTGACTTGTAAATGAAATAGGAGTAGAGGAGACAGCACTGTATTAGGGGGAAGAAGGCTGGACTCAACAGACAGAAAAAACCTAAGTCTGAATCATGTTGTTGAAGCTTAACTCCTTGTGATTATGGGCAAATCACTTAACCTCCCTAAGCCTCAGTTTTCTCATCCATAAGATGGGGGATAACCACTACCCATAGCTATAAGATTTACTCGCATAAGACAGTTGGGAAAATGCAATAAGGGGATTTATAGGCCGAGTTTACAAAACCAAGCAGTGAATAATGTCAGTTACCACTATTACTGGAATTCAGAAAAGGGAGTAAGAAACAAGAGTTAGAGGAATCAGAAGAGTCTTTGTAGTGGATGTTAGCATCAGAGCTGGCCTTGAAGGGTAGGTATGGTAAGCATGATGATTTATTTAGAAGGGGAGGAGGGCAGTCTAAGTAGGCAGATCAGCATAAGCTAAAGGCTCAGAAATGAGAAAGAGATAGGCCTGCTTAGAGCGGTGACTTATGTAAGGTCAAAGGAGCACCTTTGAAAACCAATTGGAGGAATTTTTATATGGTGCCTATACAATAGGGAGGTTTACATTCTTGATGGAAGTAATATTTTATGAAGACTGCTAGATAAAGTGGAGAAGGTAAAATCTGGCAGTAGGAAAAACAGGAGGCAGTTCCCTTAACTTAAGCTTAGGTAAAGGGCATGACTGACTAGGGAGTGTAGAGAAAAATGGAATACATTTGAAGGGAAAAATATTATAGCAGTGACAGATTGGTTTATGTTATCTCTCTCGGCCAAGTATCACGTGCTAAGGGCCCTGATTTAGGTTCCTGTGGATGCTTGGTTTTAATGATAGTAGAGTTTTCAGATTATTCCCATGTTATTTTAAGTGCAGAGCAAAATCAGCTATAAATAGTCATAACTGTCAAAATTAGGGAAAGGACCTTGTAGTTCACCTGCTTATGGTGATTATTACAAGTAGTATCTACAAACTTGGGCCAACTAACTCCTTATTTTTCCTTTGGAACATGGCTGGCTTCTCCTGAGTTTTGCAGTGAGAAGTTTCTTCAGACACTTTAATAAATAACCCTTCAGTCCCTCTCTCCATTCCACAATCTGCCATACCCACATTTACTCTCAGCCAAATAAATTCTTTTCCTGAATTAAATACATTAGGAGGTTGTTTTGGTCAATGCATCATATTTAATTATTTTACTTTCTTCTTGTTGGTGGTACTCATTGTTGAGGAAGTATGATCTAGCTGTTGGAATGGGAATTCAGCCATATTAAACCTGTTCTTTGGGCAGCAAGGTAGCACAGTGGATAGAGTGCCCGGCCTGGAGTTAGGAAGACCTGAGTTCAAATGTAGTCTCAGACACTAACTAGATCTGTGACTTTGGGCACGTCACTCAACTGCTTTTGCCTCAGTTTCCTCATCTGTAAAATCAGCTGGAGAAGGAAATGGCAAACCACCCCAGTATCTTTGCCAAGAATACCCCAGCATGGGGTCATGAAGAATCTGAAAAAAATCGAATGAAAGCAACAACAGAAATCCTGTTCTAGATAGAGCCTTTTGTCTGATTCCACATAGATGGAGTTTTTAGGGAAAGATTTGTAAAAAGTGATAAATATTCAGAAGTATAAAAATATAAATAAAATCTGCCAAAGAGCACCCACACAAAGTGAAGTCAAAGGGTTAGGGAGAAAAAATATAGAATTCACTGAAAATTAAGTAATGAAGTTACTGTTAGAAGGAAAAATCCACAATTAAATGAATCTTAAAGACCTTAGTAAAGCCAAATCACTGGTGGAGAATAATATTTCCTAAATTCATCCAGAAATTGAATATGCATCTTGTTTTGGGCCTCACATTTTTCCTTTCTCTTGACTAATGGAATCGAGGGTTTTAAAACTGGAAGGAACCTTTGACATCATGTAGAGTCAGTCATAGTTCAGTCCCTTCTATGCAGTAAGTCTTTGTGGGCAGAAAGACTCCTAGAAGCCTTGTCAAAGATTTCCTTGGCTCTCATTACTGTTTCTCTGTTAAAGGTGACTCTTGCTGCCTGTCCCAGCAGGAGAGGTCTTGCCTCTTGCTGCCAACATCGCTGCCCAGTTATTTGTTGTTTCTTCTCATTTCAGCAATATTCATTTCAGTAAATATTAAGTGCCTGTCCCTGTATAAGAGCGTGTAATAAGTGCTGGGGAAAAGATTAAATAAGATATAAAACCTGACCACTAGATACAATCTAAAAGATTGTTGTTTGTCAGGACCCATTAAATAAGGAATGCTTAATGCTAGATCTCGAGGGGCATACTTTTCCTTGCTAAAATCTGGCAATAGCCCAGAAAATCCATTTTCATTTGTATTATTCTAAATCAGGAAGACATTTTCCCAATAGTGAAGACACAGACTTTTGAAATTCTGATTTCGGATGATTATTGTATCTCCTCATCACTTGATGTGGTGAAGGTGCCATTCTGTTTACAGCAATCTCTGAGGGAAATCTCCTTCTTGGTGAACTTATCTTGTTGGTCCAAGTTTTTCTGATTTAAAATTTGGTTCTGAGAGTTTAAAATTATTCGTCTACATTTAAATGAGGTATGATATAAATATAGAGATTTTAGCTTAGATGTGACATCAGCATTTAACTTTCTTCTATTTCCTCATTGGCTGGTTGACAACCAACCTAGTGATTGGTTGCACATTGTTGGGTAAAGAACTTGCTATGCTTTCCTCTAACTTTCAATATGTCATAGAGTAATAAAGGTCTTTGCAAACCAATGTTACATAGTTATTTTAAAAGTATTTCCAAGTTTATTTCTTTTTATAATACATGTCTTTCAAATTTTATTTATAATTTAGAAGCACAGGTATATCCAGCTATGGCATTTTGTGTAGAGGATCTTCCTTAACAAATAATTATTTTGTTAGTAGTTAACATACCAATTTCCTGTGGAACTTTGTGCTTTGCAAGTAATTGAAGGGAAGAAGCCATTGTTAGTTACAGAATCAAAGTTAACCTCTTTGCCCTGTCCTTCTATCACTAGTTCTGTTCTTCCACACCTATCTCCCATCAGTCCTAGTATTTCTGGTAACATATCAATCCTGAATTAAATACTTTAGGCTTAGGGAATCAATGAAAAAAATGTTAAGGAAGGCAGCCTAACATTTTCAGATTTAAAACTATATCACAAAGTGGTGATCATCAAAACAATCTGGTACTGGCAGAGAAATAAAATGGTGGATCATTAGGATGGATTAGATACGCAATACACAGTAATATATGACCATAGTAATCTAGTGTTTGATAAAACCAAAGATGTAAGATTTGGGGGTAAAAACTCAATACTTGATAAAAATTGCTGGGAAAAATAGAAAGCAGTTTGGCAGAACCTATGCATAGACCAACATCCCACACTGTATACCAAGAAAAAGCCAAAATGGATAAATGATTTAGACATAAAGGGTGATATCATAAGTAAATTAGAGGAGCATAGAAAAATTTACCTGTCAGATCTATGGATAAAGGAAGAATTTAGGACTGAACAAGAGATAGAGAGGATTATAGAGAGTAAAATAGATAATTTTGATTATGTGAAATTAAAAAAGCTTTTGCACAAACAAAACTAATGTAGCCAAAATTAGAAGGAAAATAGGAGACTGGGGAAAAATTTACGGAAAGATTTCTCTGATAAAGGCTTTATTTTTCAGATATACAGGGAACTGAATCAAATTTATAAAAATAAGTTCTCCAGTTGATAAATGGTCTAAGAATATAAACAAGCAGCTTTCAGAAGAAGAAATCAGAGCTATCAAAATAGTCACATGAAAAAATTCTCTGAATCAGTACTGATTAGAGAAATACAGACTAAAACAATCTGAGATACCACCTCACACCTATGAGGTTGACTAATATGACAGAAAAGGAAAATGGCAAAATGCTGGAGGGAATGTGGAAAAATTGGGGCACTAGTATACTGTTGCTGGAATTGTTAACTAGCTCAGTCATTCTGGAGAATAATTTGGAACTATGCCCAAAGGGCTGTAAAAACTCTGGATACCCTTTGACCCAACAATACCACTACGTGGTCTATGTCCCAAAGAGATCAAAGAAAAGGACCTATTTGTACAGAAATATTTATAGCAATTCTTTTTCTAGTGACAAAGAATTGGAAATTGAGGGGTTGCCCATCAGTTGAGGAATGGCTGAACAAGTTGTTGGTATATGATGGCGATGGTATGCTATCTTGCTATAAGATATGACAAGCAGGATGGTTTCAGAAAAACCTGGAAAGATTTATATGAACTAATACAAAATGGAGTGAGCAGAACCAGACATTGTACACAGTCATAGCAATATTGTAAGGATTATCAACTGTGAAAGACCTAGCTACTGTGATCAAGGCAGTGCTCCAAGACATTTTCAAAGTATCCGTGATGAAAAATGCTATCCACCTCCAGAGAAGTGAACTCTGAGTACAGATTAGAGCATGCTTTTTTAACTTTATTTTTATTTTGTTTGCATTTTCTTTTGCAACATGGCTAATACAGAAATGTGTTTGGCATGACTTTACATGCATAATCAATATCAAATTGCTTGCCTTCTCAAGGAGGGGAGATGGGGAGGGAGGGAGGGAGAGAATTGGGAACTCAAAATTAAAAAAAAATCAGTGAACATTTTTACATGTAATTGGGAAATATTTAAGGAAATAAAAATAATTTTTAAAAATACCTTAGGTTTAACTGGTGAATTTTAAGCTTCTGGTAATTATTTATATAAGCTTTAAGCACTTAAATTATTTTTTACTCATAGGTAGTTCTGTGATGCTTATTGGAATTGTAAACACATAAATTTGTTAGGACAGTTTGTGTGTGCTGGGGAAAGGGTATACATACATCCTAGAAGAAGTTTTGGTTTCCTAGATAGGGAAAGTGGTCACAGCTAATGAATTGGAACAACACAGGGTTCTGTGGCCTGATGTAAATAGTTTTTCTCTTCAGATGAGGCTACCTGGGCACAAGACCAAATTCTAAAATAAAACTTGAAGGCAAACAGTAAAAAAGCCTTGAGCCCTATAAACCAGGTCTTGTTATGCTAAAATGCCATAAAAATAATTTATTTGCTATCAAATAAACTTAAAACAGAACTGCTGTGTGATAAATTACCACTCTTATGACCTCATGATGATAGTATTCTCTACCCAGGTCCTTGACTATGTGGCCTGTGAGAACAAAAAGGACCCAGAAACAGAAATTTATGGTGGTAGCACTGTTGAAACTCATCTATTACATATAATGCTTCTGAAAAGGAAAGTAGAAGCCTAACTACTTGACTCAATTTTAAATTCTTCCAAGGGAGTTAGATGTTTTGTAGTGGCTAAAGGGAAGAGCAGAAGTGATCCGTCATTTTGGAAAACGCTTTGCAATAAAAGATGCTTGTTTTTGTGTGAAAGTACAATTGAGATGAATTATCTTGGATAGTGGGGGTTGTTTCCTAGATGATATGACTAACACATGACACAGCTGTTAGGAAATCCACAATATAGATTCAGTGTCGGGAAAACAAGCCCCTGGGTGGTCTTTTGGCTTTTGGAACATTCTACATTTCAAACTTGGGCTTTTGTAAGAATTATTGTGGAGTTATCTCTTCACTTCAATTAAATATTTGAAACGTGGGACATTGTAAAGAGTCTTCTCCATTTTCCTGTTTGTGCTGCCTTTCATTGATTTCCATGTCCAAATGGAGACCTACAAGGGGGTGCCATGAAAAGTGCTTAAGGCCCCTTTTAAAGTCTCAAACTCTGCTTCCTTCAGTTTCCTTAGGTTTTCATATTTTCTCCTGGGTTGCTGGTAGTACCCTCTTTAAAATCTCATACTCTGCTTCCCTCAGTTGCCTTAGGTTTTCAGTTTTCTTCTGGGTTTCTGGTGAAGTTCGATGGCAGGGTCATTGAGCTGCAATTTTTCTCATTCCACCCCCTGCCCCTGATTTTTAAAAAGAGTATATATAGCATTGTTTAAAATAGACAAATTGGGAACTAGATGCAACAGTTTAGGGGTACAGCTCTAAGCTAGTTAATCTTGAATCTCCCCTGAAGATTTAATTTTTCAGGAAATCCCTTAATGAGAATAAAAGTGCACCTATGCAGCAGTCTTATTTACCAGGGAGACTGAGCACTTCTTTCTCATGATAAATTGTTATTTGTATCTGGACTTCCTTCTCCTGTCTTCTCTATTATTCAAAACATGGCATACGATGAAATACATTAAAAAATACGCAGAAGTGAGCAAAACTTCAGAATGGCTAATAGACTTGGTACCACCATGTTTCAGTAGATGGACACTCTAAAAATTAGGTTGTTCATGGTTTTATGTGTAATCCTGTTTTTCTATCCTTTTGTATATGGAAATATTCATGTTTTTAAGTTCATAATAAAAATATGATATACTATTTTATATGTGTATAGTATGTATGTAGCATATATCCATACATACAGAAGAGAGCAGCAAGGATATGATGAAGAACTTAAGTTCATGGCAAATGAATAATAGTTGGGTGAGCTGGAGACATTCAGCTTGAGGAAATTAAGAAGGAGCAAGGGACACATGATAATTGTCTTTGCCTATTTGAAGGGCTTTCGCCTGGAGGAAGAGTTAGACTTGTTTTGCTCCAGAGGATAGAACAAGAAGTGGTAAGTGAAGGTTGCAGAGAAGCAGCTTTTAGCCAGATACAAGGAAAAACTTACTAATGATGTGAGTAGTGGTTTTCAAAGTGTGATTTGTGGACCCTTAGGGGTCCCTGAGATCCTTTCAGGGGGTTTGTGAGGTCGTTTAATAATAATCTTAAGACATTTTTATGTGTAATATGATAAATGTTGATAGCTATAACACACATAAACAAAAGGTCTGGGGAGGCGGGGCTCAATGATTTTTAAGAGTTTAAAGGGGCCTTGAGGCCAAAAAGTTTGAGAACTGTTGGATTGGAAGGATCCAAAGTTTGGAATTGGCTCCCCCAGGAAAGATTAAGTTTCCCCAATTGGTCTCCAGGCAGGATCTGGATGGCCACTATGGGGATAGGTTGTGGCCAGAAAGCTTTTTCAAGTATATGTTGGTCTAGATGGCCGCTGAGGAAGAATGAGACACACACAGACAAATATAACATAAACTAATAAATAAGTGCATTAGAATGATGCACACAACCTCCTATAGGGGAGAAGGCCATTATCAACAAGGAGATCAAGAAAGGCTATGTAAAGGAGGTTGGTTTGGAATTTAAAAGATGGGTAGCAATGCTACCACCAGAGGTGGGTGAGGGCATTCCTGTCTGTGGCCACTACTTGTCAGTTTGCCCTCTCTTAAACATCATCACTGTACCTTGACTCCTGTGAACTCATGAGCCTAGCTGTGATGGAGATGAAAGTAGGGAATACTCAATGCTAGGAGCCCTGGGCAGTCAGATTGCATCAGACAAAAAGTTATATTGTGGACATATAGGGATAGTAGAATTATAGTTCTGGAGCTAGAAAACATCTCAGGGCCCTCTGGCCCAACCCTCTTATTTTACATGTGAAGAAGAAACCAAAGCCTAGGTTGTTTAAATGACTTGCCCAGGGTCACACAGCTAATCATAGAATTAAAATTGGATCAGACCTTAGAGATCATTTAACCCAACCCCTCTCATTTACATTTAAGGAAACTTATTATTTCATAATTGGTAGTTTCAAAGAATATATAAACATTGAGGTAATCATATCTAACCTGAGCAAAAGAAGGTAAAACATGTGCATGCGTACACAAATAGCCTAGTGTCAGAATAAGCATGAACAGGGAAATCAAGAGAGAGGATAGAATGGGGCATTTGATTCAGTAACTCTTGAGAGATAAGTGTGTTTATTATCCCCATTTTACAGTTGAGGAAACTGAGTAAAAAGATGTTGAGTGGTTTGTAAGAGGTTAGATAGCTAGTGTCTGAGATTTCAACTCAGATCTTCCTGACCTCCAACTTAGCACTACCAAGGGGTTCTCAGGACTACATAAATACAACTATGAAAAACTCTTTACAGAACTAAAAGAAGACAAATAATTGGAGAAATATTCATTTTTGTTGTTGGGCCACATGAGTATAATTAACATAACGATTCAATAAAATTTAATTCACTGCCAATCAAAATACTAGGTAATTGTTTTATAGTAGACAAAAAACAACAAAATCTATCTGGAAGAACAAAAGATCAAGAATCTCAAAAGAAATAATGAGAAGAGGTAGGAATAAATGGCATCTTGCCGTATATTAATATAATAATATTTCAAAGCAACTATCTTCAAAACTCTTTGCTACTGGGTAAAAAATGGAAAAGTTGATCCATGGATTGATTAGATAAATTCCAGAAATAATCAAACATCAGGTTGGTTAAACTGAAGGATACCAATTATTGCTTTTTCTATTTGTATCCCTGGCACTTGGCACAGTGCCTATCACACAGTAAGCTCTTACTGATTTTTTATTCATTCATTTTAAAAACTAACTCTGCATAAGGGTGGTTTAGCTTTTCTTACATAGTCTCCTTTCTTTTTTCTTTTTTGTGTATTTAAATGATGGTGTTTGTTGATAATTAAATCCACAATACAAAAGAAATTTAAAAAAAGAAAAATAATCAAAAGATTGACCTTCAAATATGTCTTCAAGAAGTAAACCATGTATTTAATTTTCACTTAGCTAATGATAATTTAAATGGTGAAAGGAGGCAGTGAGAGTAATTCTGGTACATGTGTATCCATTTCTCTCTCTCTGAGGAGCATATGTTGAAATGAAAATGGGTAACCCACACTCTGAAGCAGTAATACCCACGCCAAAGCTGTTCGTATATATTATCTTAACAACATCCTCCTTCTCCAGGGACAGTCAATGGGAAAACAGAGACATGAAGTCGTGAAGAGTCTTATTCACAATATTGTGCCTTGTTTTCCTGCAGAAGTAATGAGTCCAGAAGCACAGCCCTTGTGTTAGTTACTTGGTGTTCACATTTGTTCATAATTTTCTGAAATACTTGCCTTTTAGTTTAAAATATGAATGTTATCATGTTAGATTAATTTATATTGGGTTTTTATTTTGCTTTAAAGAGGTATTTTCTCAGTAATTTGGCTGTCATTTAATCTTCTTTTTCATTCCTCCATGCTGAAATACTAAGGGGCTTATAATTAGCACTACTAATAGGCAGCTCTTTGGTATAGCCTTGTTGTTGTTTGTCCTTCATTCTCAAAGAGGCCCATGACATCGGGAAGGTGATGTCACAGCTAGCAAGTGAATTGGATTGAAGCGAGGCAAGGGTATGCAAAGTCACCAGCCCCATTCCGTCCTGAGCCATCTGGGTCCTGGGACAAGATATAGATCAGAATGACTGGAGATGGCCTCAGATGCAGTGGGAGATTTTGGCCTTTTTAAGCAAAGGTCTTTCTCAGGTCTCAGTTTGTCTGAGGAAATGGCCATTCAATGATTAAGGCTACAATGTAATAGTTTCCAGAGTTTAAAAAACATCGGAAAATAGTATGTAATTGGCATTGTTTGAAATTATTCACAGTGTCAACTTTCAGTAATTGACCATATTGATTGTGAGTATCCTGATGAATGTTAGTATAAATGTAAATCATATTTTATAGTAATATATTTTAATAGTCTACATAATATAATCTAGAACTGATCTTATGGCTGTGAATGTTGTTTCTGACATGTTTTCAGAGACATTAAACCCTGAAGTGTTTAGGGTGCTTTTTGTTAACGTTACAAATGTGCTTTTTTCAGAGTAGAAAAGTTAAATTGTTAAATTAAATTATTTTTAATGTAATTAGGGAACTTGCATTTTAGAGGAGCCTTTTGATGAAGCCTTTTGTAAAATGAAAAATGCTATTGTAATACAAATAAATACCTCTTAGTTTCTGTGGTTTTCTTAAAATTGGATCAACCAGAATCATTTGTTTTGTTTGATTACCTTTTGGTCAGTCCCTTGTTTGGTGAAAGCACCTGGGTTATTAGTATTTTTTTTTTTGAAGCACAAGATATTCAACCAATAATGTGCTGGAGGTGGCTCGTATCAGCTCTGGACCAATTGTTAAATCCTTAGTGTGAGCATTTATACCTTGGAAATCTGCAAGTGCTACAAATCAGGACTTGATTTATTGTTCTGTTGATTGTCTAAACTTAAAAAAGTGATGGAGAAAATGTTCAAAGCATGTGATGGGTATACTTTTATTTTCAGAAAACTAGTCATTAAACATTTACCTGCACATCTCAGCTTATAATGAAAGGAAAGTAAATCCAGAAGCTCTTCAGTTGAAGGTTATTAACTAGTATATTTTAATTTCGGTCTATTGGGGTGTGAAAAGCAGAGCACTGATCAGTAGGTGTACTGACAGACAAGCATGTGCAGGTGTTTTGCCTGGAGTAACTCATTAAAAAATCAGTGCAAATCAAGACAATTTCTCTGGCAGCAGGAATTAGTTTACAAGAAGGGACCTTGTAGGTAGAATGTGTTCTGGATATGTTTCTCATGTTTATAATAATGGTGGAGTCTCATTTTTTCCAAGCAATTCTTTAATTTGGGTTTAGTTTGGGAATCTGCTGCTTATGACCTGACCAATGTGACTTTGGTCAAGTCTCCTTCCCTCACTGGGTTTTGCCTTTCCTTTGGAAACAAGTGAGGAGGCACCATAGTTCACTGTCAGGAGTGCTGGATTTGGAATCGGAGGCCCTGGAAACAAATTTGAGCATAATCACTTGCTAACTTGGGCAAAACGGTACCTCCCTGGGCCTTGGACTTCATATGTAAAATAGAAAGTTGAACTAAATGACGGCCATGGCCTCTTCTAACCGTAAATCTATGATCCTTTGAGGAAAGGTTCTCTTCTGCACGTTGAATCTTTGCTTCAGCTATTGAAATGTGCTGCAGCCATTAGAATATGGCTAATTTTAAGTAGAGCTAAGGGGACTTGCTAATTCATAATGAGGGGAAAATGGAACTCACAGCTTTATTTTTCTTGGCCAGTGTGTTCATTGAAGTAAGTTTATGCTTAGAAAAATTGGGCTTTCACTTTCCGGTGTCCAGAATTGTCCTGCCACAGTAGAAAGCATTGTAGGAGAGGTTGGCAGCCCTTCTCTTAGGAGCCTGCTGTTTGCAATTGCTTACAATGCTTTGCAAAACTTGCCTTTTAGCAATTTTGGTAAAGTGGCTGTATGGTGATTGTGATGTTGCTTAGTGCTCTGAAATACTCTGGAAATAACAACACTTTTGGAGGGAGGGAGCCTAGTGGGGTAAAAGATAGTCCTGGCACATCACCCAGAGTCAGCAGTGTTGGAAGCTTTTGGAACAGTTGAAGAATGATGGCCTGTCATTTGTGTGGACTATAATTGGGCAAAAAGTTTCAAAGCAAAATCTACATGATGTATCCATGGAGAGCGGCTGGTGAAATACAATAAAGAAGCTTCCTTAGCAGATGAGAGAGCTGATTGTGTCTTGGGAGGAGGGAGGGGTGGCTTTCCTGCCATATTTTCTAAGGAGCTTCAGGGACTTTGTTGAAGATAATGTATTTTATTACGATATGGACAGAACGTACTTACAGAAAAATAAACCTAAAATTCTTACAGAGGAGGGGAGCCACAAATACATAGAACAATTTCAGAGCCTTGGAAATAAGTAAATTTATCAAATGTTAGCTATGAAATATTAATAAGGAACAGTGTGGAGATGATCTACAGGTCACACCCTTCTTCAGTCAAGTGTCTATGCTATTTTTCATTTTTCTCTTTGGGGGCTGTTTATTTTAAAATAATCTGGTTCCTCAAGGGCAGAAGCCACATGCCTCCGGATTTACAGGGGGTCCATGAACTTAAATGGAGAAAAAAAATTGCATCTTTATTTTCACTAATCTCTAACTGAAAGTGAGCATTTCCCTCATTTATTTTAAAACATTATTCTGAGAAGGAATTCATAGGTTTCACCAGACTGTCAAAGGGGTCTATGACATAAAGAAGGATTAAAAACCCCTTCTCTTAGGAGATATATTAGTTATACCTTTTACCTTCCACCAGTGGCTACAACCATTTCATTATTATCTTTCTCCTCTGCCCCTCCATTTTTTTAATTTTTAGGGATAAAAATCACAACTTTATTTCCATACTTCTCTTTGCTCTGGCTAGGTTCTTTAGGAATCCACAAAGTTATGATTTCTTGTAGCTTAGTGAAGTACTGTATATGAGATCCAGCAAAGCACAGCGCTTCCAGTTAAAAGATGATGGCAGGGTATACTGTAGCGGACTAGGTGGTATTCATTCCAAGCTAGAATTTTACTATTGGCTTCTTAAGGATAAAACTTACTCTGCCTTAGCCAGGAAGAGAAGAAATTCCAATAAAATGAGCTTAAATATATCTTGCAATCCAGATATATTAATGAATTTGTGGAACTTTTGCTACACATACCTCACATTGTATGCTAGGATGTCTTAACAATACTATTTCTGTAGATAGCAATTTAGTATGAGGTTTTATCCATTTTTTTATTCCATTGGAGGTAGTTTAATTACTGAAGCAACCAAAGAACCTTATGATAATAAAATCTTTCCTTAAAGATGGACCCATGTCATGGACCTTGAACAGAGTTATAATGCAGGGTATTCTTAAAGTCTGAATGCATAGGGAGAAATGCATATTTTCCAGAAATTAAATGAATGAAATTTTCAACAAAATTTTATTTAATTGGAATATTAACAAATAACATCTTAAAAATGATTTCCATCATCTGTGATGCAGATTGATGCGCTTTGCAAGATTCACGTGAACTTGATGCAATAACTCCACATTGCCGTCAGTTTTAGCATGTTAGCTCTTTATGCGTTCAATCAAGTGTGTTACATCTGTGATTTTCATTGAGTACACCTTCTCCTTTAGCATATCCCTGAAAAAGAAGTTGCTGAAGAACCCAGAATCTTTGGTGAAATAATTAATGAGATGTTAATGAGATGTGTCCAGACTTTAGGGACACCCGGTAGAACTCTAGCATCTTGTATTCATTCATTCATTTATTTATTTAAATGCCAATTTTTAGGAAAACTCTAAGGAATAAGTTTGGCACCAGCAGAAGACCTGGTAGGTTGCTAGACGTTAAGGAATGCTAGGACACCTGAGATGTCATTGCTGTGACTATTTGCCCAAAGATCATTCTTGACACAGACCTAAACTGGGCAACATTCTGTGGCAGGGGATCACCCAATCCCCTCTGCTTCCCCTCACAGCCATGATCAGGTTAGGGTCTATGGAAAGGAAGAAGACTAGATTTCACCTTTCTCCTATTCTCTTGCTCAGACTGGCAGGTCAGAAATATAATCACTTTATAATATGTCATCTGTCTTCCTTATCCACCATTTTCAATTAGGCATCAAGATATCAATTGGAGGAACTCCTTCTGATTAG
The DNA here is from genome assembly GCF_011100635.1 of Trichosurus vulpecula. Lineage (NCBI taxonomy): Eukaryota > Metazoa > Chordata > Mammalia > Diprotodontia > Phalangeridae > Trichosurus > Trichosurus vulpecula. The sequence continues at coordinate 102,361,032 of NC_050574.1, read as the reverse complement.
AGAGCTGGATGAACTCCTCCCAAATCCTCGCTTTATAGAGGGCTCAGGCTTTTCCAGTTAACTTCATTTACTGTCAGCTCTTCTGCTTTGTTTTGACTCTGTGATACTCATGCTCTCTGGCAAGCTACTGCCATGTACCCCTCCTTCCAGCTTCCTTTAGTATATTGCCTTTTTCTATTTAGATTGTAAGTTCTTTGAGGACAGAGACTATCTTTTTTTTTCTTATTTGTATCCCCAGTGCTCAGCATAGTGCCTGACATATTTTGTTAATTGTTGTTGACCTTGGCCTTGTCTATTAAATATGTCCCTGTGTTTCTGTTTCCACTGCTACCACTTTCGCTCAGATCCTTAAGACTGCAATACTAAACCATTACCATAGCCTTCTAAACTGCTAACCTTGCTTCCATTCTCTTCCCTCCTCTCTTTACTACAGTCATCTTTCACGATCCAGTTTCCTGTTAAAAAACTGACAATTGTCTGCCGTTGCCCACTGAATAAAGTCAAAATTCCTTGCCCAGGTGTTCAGTGGTTCCCACAATCTGGGCCTGGCATCACTTTCACTCCTTAGGTCTCATTAGTCCTACTTGCTGCAGATAAACCAGATTGCTTTTGCTGTTTCCCAGCACTGTGCCCTTACTCATGCTATGCCTTAGTCTTGGAATAGCTTTCTTCCTTTTGGTTTCCACCTGTCAACATCCTACCCATCTTGAGAGAGCTAAGTCATATCCCCTTCTACTAGAATCCCTTTCTAATTATTCCAGCAAGAAGTGATTTCTCTTTCTTCTGAACTCCTATAACACCGTGCACTGCTCTTGTGACCCTTAAGATATACCCCCATCCCATACAGTCTTTACCCACATATCTTATCTTCCCTGTTAGATTATGGGTCCTTATGAGTAGGAACTTTATCTTATAATAACTGCCATTGGCATGTATATGATGTTACAAAGTCTTTTACATGTCATCTCATTTGATCCTCATGATGACTATTTGAATTAGGTACTGTAAGTACTGTTTAAAAGATTTTAAGTGTGAGGAAATGAAGGCTAAGGGACAGTAAGTAAAATGCCCAGCCAAGTTCACAGAGCTAGGAAGTGCAGGATGCGGGATTCAAACCCAGGTTTCTCTTGACTCCAAATACAGCTCTCTTTTGTGAGCACTGCTTCTCAACTTTGTGGCCCCACAACTTCCAGCAAAGTACCTTCTTGCTTATAGTAGGCGCTGAAGAAATACCTGTTGAATAAATGAATACTTAACTGTAACATTTGCTTTGTTTAATTCAAAAAGATTCAAAGTTTAAGTGATCTCAGTCTGTCAGTGAGTTGAGTTTTTAGGAAAGCCTGGAAAGTTGGATAATCTCATGTTATGTGAAAATTTTGCAGAACCATGTAAGGGCAAGTCAAGTGGGACATTTTTACTGTTTTTTCTTTTGGAGTGCTTCTCAGCACTAAGGCAATCAAGTGCCTTTGATTGAGTCTTACCTTTGTTTGTAGGAAGGCCCACACCCTTTTGCTACTTAGGTCAGAAGAGGTGTGAAGCTCTCTGACCCTGAAGAAGTGTGTGTGTGTGTGTGTGTGTGTGTGTGTGTGTGTGTGTGTGTGTATGCTGAGTATATATATATATGTATATGTATTTACTGAGTTTAGCATTTTGTTTGGAGGCTCACTCATTGGAAAAGTGTTGATCTGTCTTTGAAAACCCAGATGTTGGTGCTTCTCTCTCTGGTAACTGTGTATGTATGTATAGCTTTGGTTAGACAGACAGGTTAGCCTATCTGTTGATTTGTGTTACTTTGCTCATTTTATAATTTCTGTTTGTATTTGCTCTGAAGTTCAGGGTGCTGACTTTTTCCCCTGAACTAACTGAATGATATATGTATGCTTAATTAAGGTGAGATTGTAAACCCCTTAAAGTTGTTTTCCTTAGAAAAGCAGATCGAAGAACTTGTGCTAGCAGCCCTCCTGTGTGCTGGTGTTGTTGGCCTTACACAGCCACAGTAGTGGCAAATGGCATTGTTGTTATAGGCCATCACAGATTATCTTAATGAAATTCTAAAAAAAACTCAGCCTTTTCTTGTGTAAGAGTTTGTTGTAACAGTTCCTGCTGATGCCTCAGTATGTTTAAAAATATTTTACTCAGAGCAGATTGGTCTTCTTTTGTGGTATACAGCACATACAGTGGAGATCTGTCTCACTTTTATTTTTAGCTGAGTTCCAGGACCAGAAAAGTAGAACATACTTTATTCATCAAATAAATAGCCAGCTCTGTGTTCTTTCTCAGCCACTCTTCCCTGATCTACTTCCCCCTTTTAATCAATGGGTTTACTTGAAAACCAAAAAAGGAAGTGATTATAATATCCTGACTTCCTGTTTCATTTCAAACGAGATAAACCAGGCTGTTTTTCCCTGAATTTCTCTGTGTGTGTTCCTTAGTATTAAAATTTGAAAACTCCTTAAGTTCTTTACATGCTTCATAAACCTGCCTTGTGTTTAGTTAGAAGTGCTTGGATAATTGCAGTAAATGTTTTCATACAAAAAAGCAATGCTAATGGAAAATTATTTTCTAGGAATTTGGCGCCACTTTCTTATTTTTTGTTCCCTTTGTTATGACTGATCTTTTTTTTATTTTTTAGTCTTTCTGCACCTATATTATGCACCTTTTCTGAGTGGCTTATTCTCATGATTAAAAAGAAATGAAAATGTACAACAGGAGTTCGAGAAATACCCAGGCTCTTTAAATGCCACATAGGACTGAAATTGCAGTGTGGTAGTGTGTTATTAAGCAGGGGCCCTCATTTGTGTTTCCTGTATGAACCCTCTCCCACGCACCCCAGTCCTTCCCCTCCACCCCACTCCTTCCCCTCCACAACTGCCCTCATGTTTTAGAGAGGACTGGTCTCAATTTAGCAGGAACCAAAGCTGAGCTGGGGTCCAGCATGCACTTGTTTGCTTTTACTTCTGTTATCAGATGTAGGAACCTGAGGATAGAAACCTGAAAGAGGAAATTGGGAAGAGGTGGAAAGGATTGGGAAATAGGGATATAATTTATGTGGCCTTGCTCTCCTACCACGCCTTCCCCTGAAGAAATTGTTTGCTTACTAGCTATGGGATCCTGGCTAGCACTTAATTTTTGGCACTTAAGTTCACTGTTTAATTCAATTTTCAAATTTTTGGTGTTGTACCCCTGGGTGCTCTTTGAACATGAATTATGGAAGCTAAATGCAGAGCCTTAGCCAGCACTGGATAAAAGGGACTCTACCTAGAGCATCCATAAGTGTCTGTCCTCTATGCTGCCCCCTCCCCACATTGGAATTTTTCCCAGGGACAGTATGAGCTACTTTTGGCTCCAGTGAAATGGAAAGTTTGTGGTTTAACTGTTTTAAGGACCTAGAGGCATTAATAATCTGGCAGGCAGAAGAACTGATGAGGGATTGTTGATGAGAATGCTGAAAGTATCATGTGACTGTTTTGTTTCAGAGTTTCTCAAGTTTGAAAGTGGGTATCCTTAGTTCAAAAGATTATCTACAATTGGGTATTTGCAGAGACCTCTGTGATTTTTTTAAAAGCACAGCCAGGGCTGGCATTTTGTGACTTAGCAAGAATAAAATCTTTTAGAGAACAGATTCTGAACTCAAAACCCTCTGTAGCCTGGTTTCAACCTGCTTCTTAGACCTGTTGTGGGAGGAGAATCTGAAGTTCCTTTTGATCTTCCTGTTCTCATGTTCTATGTTTATATGAAACTCCACGGGAATTTGTGATACTTCACTTACCTCTGTCAGTATCAGCTTTGTTTCTGTTACCCAGATCCATACATTCCATGGCATCCCCACCTGCTGGCTCACATCCAGTTTGTTGTCACAGATGTTGTTTTTACCTTCAAGGCATCTCCCCTAGAGATCCCTTTCTTTACATTCATATAGCTGTCACCCTAGTATGGGCCTTTATCACCTCTTACCTGGACTGTTACAACAGCCTTCTGATCAGTATTCCTGCCTCATCCTTCTCTTCCCTCCTTCCCCTGTGCCAATTCTATCCTCTCCACTCCCAACGAAATCTTGCTAAAGCCACAGGTCTGACCTTGTCACTCCCTTACTCAGTAATGTTGCCTCTCCAGATTTAAATGTAAAACCCCCTTTGTCTCTAAAGTCCTTCACTCCTTTCCACCTTTCCAGTCTTCTGATACCATATTCTCCTCCCCTAACTCTGTGATCCAGGGACACTGGCTTACTTGCTGTCCTCCATCCACCAAGGGTTTTCAAGGGGGAGGATAGAGTCATGAAGGGAGTAGTTGCAAGTAAAACAATCTTCAACTTTCAAAGAGGGGGGTGGGAGAGTAAAGCGAAGAGGAAAAGGAAATCTCCCACTCTGTGCATTTGCATTGGCTCTCTCCCCCTTCCTCCTTTCCTTGCCTGGAATGCTCTCTCTCCTCTAACTCCTAGCTTCTCCTGCTTCCTTCAAGACTCAGGTCCTGCATCTTTCAGGAGGCCTTTCATAGTCCCCTACCTAACTTCCAGTGACATTGTAAATATCTTATGTGTGCATGGTTATTTGCATGTGGTTTCTTCCATTAGACTATGAGCTCTTTACGAGTAAGGACTTTATTTTTGCCTCTCTTTGTATTCCTACTACTTAGCATAGTTCCTGATGTAAAAAAAAAACTTAAAATACTTGACTGACCAGCTGTTTCAGTTGGCCAAGATATTTGAGCTTAAAACTCCTTCATGTTCCTGTAGCAGCTCTGCTAGGCTTTTGTGTGAATGGGGGAATTGATGATAGCAAAGAATAACTGTGTCTCATTTGTTTAAGAGTTTGTTATAATGAAAGTGTACTCAGAAAGCTGTTAGTGAATCTGTGGGGAGAGTCAAGCTGAAGGGATATCTTAATTCATCTAGTTTAGCTCCTCCAGATTACAAATCCAGGAAACTGAGGCCTAGAAAGGTGGTTTGACAACTAAGTCATGTAGCTAACTAGCAGCTAGTAAACCTAAGACTAGAACCTGTGACTCCTCATTCTCAGTTTAGTTTTCTTTCTATTACATAAAGAAGGGGTAAATGTCCCATCTCCTTGTTCTATTTTAGATTTTTTTTCCACTTATTTTTTTTTCTAGCATGATAATGGGGGTGGTACTGAAGAATTTAATTCATAAAAAGAAAGCGTTCCAGAAAAAAACACAGTAAAAATTTTAAGAGGAGCAATCATATTCATCACATATAAAAAACTCTAGATGGAGCATATTAAATATCTGTAAATGTACTCTTTGGGGAGATTAGTTTTCTCTTTCTTTACATTTCTGCCTTGAAGGCTGAAATGTGCTCCAGAGCACATTGGCCATTGAAAGAGTCCCAAATTGGAATCTTTTACCCTCTTTTCTCTCAACTCTTTTTTAGATCTGCAGTAAAGATTTGAGGTTTTCTGTAAACTTTCAACTGTAAGGTATTTTGGAAGACCATAATTTTGTTTGTTCTCTACTGTGTGCATGTGGTTTCTTAAAAACATGAATGTGATTATTTTCTGCATCCTTTCTATGCCAAACATTTCCCCTCAAACTATAGACTCTACAAGTGGGTTCTCATGTATACTTGGCAAACGATTTTCTTTGGAATTGTGTTGAGACTGATCATCTTCATTATGAGTCTTTGAAGCACCAGGCTTGTAGTTGGCACTGTTAGTTTCCTAGGTAACCATCCTACTTTATCCTTGGGTGTGCCAAAGGGGCCTGAGAACTAACCATTCTACCACCCAGATGTTTGGAAACCAGGCATGCCTTTTAAAACACATGTAAAAATGCTTCTGGCCTTCTTGCACAGCTTGAGATACCCCTGGACCTTAAATCTTATTTTTTTCTTTTAATAGTACTTTATTTTTTTCCCACAATTGCATATCAAGAACATTTTAAGCATTCATTTTTACAGGATTTTGAGTTCCAAATTTTTCTCCTTTCCTCCCTCCCCTCTTCTGAAAATGGTAGGCAGTTTGTTATAGTTTACACATGTGCTATCATGTAAAACATATTTCCATATTTATCACAATTATAGAAGAAGGAACAGATCAAAAGAAAAAAACGCAAGAAAGAATAAAATAAGTGGAAAAAATGCTTCGATCTGTATTCAGAGTCCATCAGTTCTTTATCTGGATATGGATAGCATTTTCCTTCATGAGTCCTTTGTTCTTGTCTTGGATCATTGTGTTGCTAAGAAAAGCTGAATCATTCATAGTGGTTGATACTGTGTACAGTGTTTTCCTGTAAACTTAACTCTTAAAACAGTTTATCCAGCCCTTATGCTTATGATAGTCCTAATGCTTGAAGAATGGTATTTATGGGAGCATTCCCTATTAAAATACAACTTTTAACTCTGTGGCAGTGCAGTCATTTCTAAGAAGAAGAGAAGTTGGTTACAAAGGCCTGATGATTTGTGTACCCATGAGTAGTACAAATGGTGTTAATGTCATCACCAAGCCAGCCTGACCTGAAAAAATGTAAATGCAGAAGCCTAGATAACTTTTTCCATAGTAGTTTTATAAAACTATGGTCTCCAATTTAATTTGTGATTAACATTCAAACTATACTTCAGAAAACTGTTTCCAGCAGACTTTTAATTAAGAATTGCTTGTGAAGTGATTAGTAATAAGGAACCTATCAAATTGTTCAATTTTACAGCCACTGAGGCTTTATCATATGGAAAAGACTCTAAAAAGGCTGAAATTTCTGAAATGGTGCTCTAATCACCGGCTCTTTATAATGCTTTTACTCAAAGCTGCAGCTTTTGCTTTGGAAACATAAACAACAATTATTTGCTTTCTCATGAGGTCCGTAATAAGTAAATGGCATAATTAGGATAAAAGGGTACAAGGGAATACTTAGTGCTTATTTTTAAACCTCCTACCAGAAATCTTATTATTGGGGGTAATAATAAATCACTTTATCATCCAATCAAAGAGCTAGAGCCAGAAGGGACCTTAGAAATTATCTGGCCCAGCCCAATTATTTTAAAAATGGTGACACTGAGGTCCAAACTGCTCGAGTGACTTGCCCAGTGTCACCCAAGTGGCACAGCTAGGATTCATACTTGGGTTCTTATGACTTAAAATATAGTGCTCTTCCCACTCACTGCATCACATTGTTTCTAACATAATAAATCCTGTTTATCAACATGATAAATTTCTAGTGGGCTTGAAGTAAAAATTATTTTTAACTGAGTTTATATGAGTTTACAAATTACATCCTTGCTAGGATGCATGGTGGCCTAAGATGTTAGGGCTGTTAGGGAATTAGAAGTCATGTAGTCCAACCTCTTTAAGGAGCAGCATAGTATTGTGGAAAGAGCTCTAGAGTGGCAGTGAGGGAGATGGGTTCAAATCTTCCCTCTGAATTTCCTTCTGGTGCTTGAGAACCACCTTGTAGAGTCTGTAGTTCAGTGACCTGCCTGCCAAGTCAAGTGTTTGCTCACAGCTTTGAGTAAAGCATTCAATGTATTTCTGGGTGCTTTTCAACCAGAGGAGATACTTGAGTGAGAAGGTGAATATTGTCAGAGGTTCTGACACATTCCCTAAAGCTGTCCCCCTTCCCCCCCCCCCACTGCTGTATTTGAAATATCAATGAGGGATTTATTATGGGAGGAGGAGATAAAGACTGAATTCATCTTCTCTTACGTTTGCCAGAGAATAGATTAGAGAAGCTGGTCATTTGACAGCATCTAACAGCAGGTGTGGGCTTGTTTCTTTGTTTTCCAAGAGCTTAGAAATGAAACTAAGATAAGTGGTAAGTCCGTTGTACTCTGTTCTTCAGATTTTTATATGCCTTTTTGTAGTCCCTTGACAATGTGCTTTCTGGCTAGAGCATCAGACTTACATGTCCGGTCTGTTACTTTCCTTTTCTGAAGTTAAGTTTAAAACAAACAAGAATATATAGAGAGGACATTTAAACAAAAATGAACTTGTCTCTGAATTTTGCTCTAAAGAATGAGATTGCATGTCATCCCTGGAATATTTTGTTCATTGTTTGACCTCCTTTTAAAATTTTATTTAAGTTCCTTATGTCATTCTCTTCAGTAGCATAGATCCATCTCTTCCTTAGTAGGCAGTTTCATGAATTACTATGGCCCAAATAATTCAGTCAACCTTCTGATGGGGAGCCTGTTTGCCTTTACTCAAAACCTTTCCACCTTCTGTGCTGTAATTATTCAAGAAAACAAAACTCAAAAACATATCAAAATACTGTAAAAAAAATCCCTGCCAGGAATGTGCACCCTTCTCATCTCTGCCTGTCCCAAAATTCCCAATGCTCCTGTTTTTTTCAAGGTCCAACTCAGGTGCCAGCTCTTTCTTAAATACTTCCTTAATCTTCCCTTTCCCTCTGCCCTGCCCCACTGGAAAGTGACCTCCCTTAATTTTTCCGGGAGTGCTTTAGATCTCTCCTTTGCGTCATCACACTAGACCTTGCATCTACTTATCATCTTTGTAGTCTGTCCTCCCTAGTTAGGGGCTATGTCTTTTTTGTACCCTCACTTGCCTTTCATGTTGGAGATGCTAATTAAATGCTTGTGGGAGGGATGAAAGAACTGAATGACTTATGTTCCTCCATTCTAACTACTTTTTTGGATTACCCAGTGGGACTTTCTTTGTCAAGAAAAATCTAAACATCATCAAATAATGACAGATTCTCTGTGGCCTTTTTCCCACAGTGGGACTTGCCATTGGCATTCTCCATCACAAAAACATCTTTCTTATCAATATTGCCCTCACTAAATGTGAACTTTAAACATAGGAACATCAGTAAATTTGTAGACAGTTCACTCTTTGTTCCGTATTTCTTGGGTTTAGGGAGAAAAATGGCTCAAGGAAATATTTCAGAAAAGTCTAGCCTCACCATCCTTTTTTAGATATTTAAATTTAACATCTTTGGAGACTTGGTAACAATTCCATATATATTGGAAATAATATTTATCCCTAAATATAATTAGTTTAAACAAACAACATTGTGGGTGACATTTAGAATTCTAAAGACTGTGAAAATGGGCCTGTGTGATAGGAAGGAGTTAGGCACTTTAATTATTTTTTAATGGGTGGCAGGCTATATAGTTTAACAAGAGCTAGTCTGAGGGTTAGGAAGAGACTTGAGTATTTGTCTTGGCTCTGCCACTTACTAGTTAAGTTACCTTAATCAAGTCACCCCACCTGTTGAGGCCTCAGGGTCCTTAAATGTAAAATGAGAGGGTTTGACTAGATGGTCCATAATCTCACTTCCTGCTCTGAAATTCCATAATTGTATAAGCTTTATTGGCTGCCTCCTTTGATAATAATTTACATTTTGCTTCTTGTTTGCAAATTAGGTATTCAGGTATTCATTTTTATCTGTTTATCCCAGAAGAACAAAGAACATTTGGAAAACATACAGAAGGAAAGCTGTTGGTAGCATAATAGAGTACTGGGTAGGACTAGGTTTAATTATAGACTGTCAGAGTAGGAAAGAATCTCAAAGATTATCTAGTCCAACCTCTACCCAGTGCATGTACACCTCTCTATAGTAGGGCTGGCCAGAGGATTCCCTTACTTCTATGGTTTCAGATTCATTCATTACCATTTATTGCTCTCAGAATCATAGAATCTCAGAGTTGGGAACAACTTTAGAAACCTCAGTTGTTCCCTGTATCTGACTAAAAATCCACTCTACAACATCAGTCATTCAGCCTTTGTTTAACTTCTTTAAGTAAGGAGGAAACCACTGCCTCCCAGGGCAGCCCATTCCAATGTCAGGAGCTTCCTCCATGTCTTAGTTACTCTTTTACCTAAGGCTGTATTAGCTTTTTCTCTACTCTGTTGCACTGTTGTCTCATGTCAGACTTTCAGTGCAGTAAAAGTCCAGATATGGGGCTCATCCTTGATCTGCTTGTGAACTGCTAAAGTCATTTTACCTTCCATGGCTCTAGTTCCCACATGTGTACATGTGGCTAATAATTTTATTGTTGTTCATTTGTTTCAGTATTGTCTGATTATTCATGACCTTGTTTGGGGTTTTCTTGACAAAGATACTGGAGTGGTTTGCCAGTTCCTTCTCCAACTCATTTTACAGATGAGGAAACTGAGGCAAAGAGGGTTAATTGCCCAAGGTCACATAGCTAGTAAGTGTTTGAACTCAGAAAACACAAGTTCTCCTGACTCTAAGCCCAGCACTCTCTCCACTCTACCACCTAGCTTCTTATCTGGCTAATAATACCTCTTCTATTTACTTCACAGGGCTGAGACATCATCACATGAGATAATATGTATAAGTGCTTTGCAGACTGAACCTCTGTACAATGCAAGGCTCAATCCTTTCATTGTTGAGCAGTAGAGATCACATGGGTAACAGTTGGCTTAAGAAGATCTTATTAAGGACCTACAATATGTCTGGTTCTGAGTTGGGTGCTAGGGAAACAAATACAAAAAATGAAACAATAAATTCTAGGAGAAAGATATAGACTGAAAGACAATTTCTCCTTAGCATATCCCAAGGGCAGAAAGTATATAGACTGAGGTTATGCGGGATGACTAAACCAAAGATTCCTGTCAGTTTCTGCTATTACTATAGCTCAGAAGGTGTGTGGAGTTGGTAGTGGGAATCACAAAATATTAGAGCTAGAACAGACAGTAGAGACTATGGAAATGAGACCCAGATGAAATAGAGGAACTTGCTCAGTAACACAGCTAGTATGTGGGACTCCAACTCAGAGATTCTGATTCCCAGACCCGTGCTTTTCCCACTATCCCATGATGCCCCTCCGTGGCTGCCAGTCGGCCAACGTAGTTTGTTTTTTCCTGATCTTTGTGCAAAGTGAAGACACCATGAAGTTTAAGTAATTTAATCTCCGGATTACACTTTTAGAAAAGTTTAGCAAAAGCAGACCTAATGGGATGTTTGCTTTAATTCTGTCAAAACTAGAAATTTCCTTAACAAGCATAGGATTTTAAGTTCTCTTTTCATCGAAAAGGAAACAATGTAACATTGATAGGCCCAAACCAGAGTTTTCCAAACAGAACACTGTTAGTGCTAATTTAATGAACTAATTATTATCACCTGCTTTAATATCCTTTTAAGTTAAATACATTCAAAGCATCTTGTGGGAAAATGCAGTAATTTAATTATTCAGAAGGAAATTTTGGTTATGGATTTTCCTACAGCTCTATTTCAGAATATTTTGCACCTATAAATATAGATAGATATATTGTGTATCATCACTGTGCTGCATTTACTGTCCCTCTTACTTCCCTGACTCTTATCTACTCAAGACATCATCGGTAATGCCTCTTTGAGGTTTTTTTTTTTTTTTTTTTTAACATTTTGCGGTAATGTTTCCTCATTTGGCTTCCTTGATGCGTCTGTCTACAGTCTGTGACATTGGTAGTTTTGTGGTTAGCTTCCGAAATGTTGTCTTGATCAAAATTAAGCAAGTGCTTTTAAAACTGATTTGTATTTATGTAGCAGATTTTGAGTTGGACAAAGCTAAATATATTTTCATTTCAAAATTACCATCACCCTTATTCTGTTGACTGTCTTAACAGTGGCACAGGGAATTCTCGGAATCCTGCTGTAACAAAACTTTGAATACTTGAAATAGTTATTAAGGAAAAGGCCCCTCTGGTTAGTGGAACTTTGTTGTTTCTTACAGCTCTTCCTGTTGAAAGGTTTCCCTAACCATAGAAACAAGATTTCTGGACTTAAGAAGTACCATGTATTGAATCTGAATTAATCTTTGATGATTGAGTATCTTGGAGGAAAGTATGGTTATCATTCTGAAGATCAGCTGCGGTGATATGTAGGACATTGGGTCTTAGCTGTACTAATTATAGATTCCCCTGTAAGATTTAAGTTAAAACTCTGATAGTGACTTGCCTAGGGTCACACAGTTAGTAAGTGTCTGTGGGGAGATTTAAACCCAGGTCTTCTGACTCCAAGTTGTGTCATGTCTGTTATATCACACTGCCTGTCTCAAAGTCTTAGAACTGGAAGGGACCCCAGAGGTCATCCAGTCCAACCCCCTAATTTTACAGCTTGAGGAGATAGAAGTTCAGGAAAGTTAACCACTTTGCCCAAGGCCACATGTGTGGTAAGCATTAGAGTTTTTAAAGGGATTTGAACTGTTGGGGGCTGTTAGTTCAGGTTCAGTGTTGGGACAGCATGAGGTAAGTCATTAAACAGTTAACAAAAGGAGGTTTACCTTGTCCTAACACAGCAAAGATAGGCAACAAGGCTACAGTGACACTTAGCTTTGTGGGACTTGGCCCCTTTCACCTCGCCTCGTTTCCATACAGAAACTTGTCTCATCAGCAGGACGGAGTAGGGTGACTGACTTTATGTGTTGTTCAGAAATCCACCAAGACAGAAGGCACTCCATGTGGGTGGAAGTACCAGGTGACCAGGAAGTTGTATCAAGGAAGACAGTGGCCAGTCAAGTCCCAGGGACAGTTTTGTTGCCTTTTAGAGAAAACTAATTCCTGTTTCCAAGAAATGGAGAAAACCTAGTCCTATCACACAGTCACAGTGAATTCAAAGGCAGAAGACAGCTGGGTTCAAATCCTATTGCAAAATTCCTTCTGTGTGACTGTGGGTCAGTCATCCTCTTCAAGCTCCAATTTCTTTATCTGTTAGACGAGAATCATAATACTTGTATATGTCATAGGAATTTTGTGAGGAAAGTGTAAGTAAATCATTTTGCAAACCATAAAGTACTTTTAAAATGCGAATTGTTGCAATATTGGTCTCTTTTATTGGAATTTGCAGAAAAGAACAATCCAGTTAATAGTTCTGTTAATTGGGTAATTGCAATTTTATTGCATTAAAAATCTTCAAACATGAAAAGCCTGGGAAAGTTTATGATTTAACATTTTTTATAACACTTTCTTAGTGGATTACATCTTTGTGATGTTTAAGTTTTGATATTTATGAAATCACAAACTCAAAATGGAGTTCTGTTTCATTCTCGATGGTAAGCCTTTATTTTTTTTATAGGAAGAGAATTCCCTTGAGCAGTAGATGAATACATTTTTTTCCTCTGTCCTCTCCTCTCTCTCTTTAACCCTTTACCTTTTTCTGCTTCTCAAAAAGTCATAGGCTTATGGAGTTAGAGCTAGAAGGAGCCTTAAAGATCATCTAGTGATAGGATCATATATTTGGAAAGTAAGAAAGGACATTAGCCATTGAGCCCTACCCCCACATTCTGTAGACCAAGACACTGAGGCAGAGATTAAATGATTTACCCAGGATCACACAGCTAGTCAGTATCTGATGTGGGATTTTAATCCAGGTTTTCCCTCTAAATCCAGTGCTTTATTGTGTCCACACTGCTTTGTTTTTCTTTATAGTTCTAGACCTGGAAGGAACATCAGAGGCCATCTAGTCCAACCCCCTTAGTTTGCAGACAACAAACTGAGTTTCAGGGAAGTTTGGCAACTTGCTCAGGGTTACACAGCTGGTAAACAGCAGAGGCTTCTGACTCGGAGCCTGGCCTTTTTCCACTATAGGATCAATCTCCATATTTTATAGTTGAGGAAACTGAGACCCAGAGATCTTTTTGCCCAAGCTCGTATTATCTATTCTAGGATTTGAACCCAGGTCTCCTAACCTGAAATTGAATGTCATTTCTGTTAGTTTTATTTTGCTGACTAGAAAGTCATTATCTCTAGGCATCAGGGAATTGTTAGGGACTGTCTTTTCCAGGATTATAATCCTTTTTCTCAAAAGGCTTGACTCTCTACTTAAATGCTTATTTTTACCACTTAGTCCAGGCTCCACAGACCTCAAGCCTTTCCTGGTCCAGCACCTTATAGGGCAATCCCTTCTCTCCCTTCCCCTCACCCCCTACAAACCACCTTATATTTGTTTTGTATATATTCCATATATACTCACATGTACATGTGGGATTCTAAGATCCTCAAGGGCAGGGAATGTTTCACTTTTGTCTTTGTATACTCAGGGCTTGGCATAGTTCGTGGTACATAGTGTTTAATAAATGCTTTTAGTTGTTGCTGTATCTGTGTCTCTGACAAAACCTTGTAAGATTTAACAAATGACTGTTAAACACTAAAGAATTTATTTGTAATTTATATAATGACAGGGTATTTATTTTTAAGTCATGTAATGTTTCTTCTCTACTACGGTCCTCTTTCCGTGTCTCACCATGACATGAAGGTGATCTCTGGTTTTTAAAGGTTATGTTAGTGGAGAGTAAGATCTGGCAAGTCATGACCCAAATTTGAACAGTTTTGAGTGTCGACACTTCAGTGAGTTACATCCCTTAAGAACCAGCCTTGGTAAATGTGGGGTAGCATGTTCCCAAAAGGTTGACAGTCAGCTGATGATTTCTTTTCATACACTCCTGATGATGGTCTTCCTGAGGCTGGGGAGCCTATGATCTTTGCCAGTGGAGGAAATAGCCTCAGAGATGAAATTGCAGGTTCCTTGAAGTACCACAGTAGGCTAATGGTTATAAATTATATAGTTCTGCAAAAGTGTCTGAGCTAGACGGGCTTCCAAACAGAAGTTTCAGAAAGTCTTCTATTCTTACCAGCCTCAACTCAGTGAACTTGAAATCCTATGATACCTAGCAAAACATGCAGTATTCCTCTTCTCTAATTAATCCCTGAACAGACTACTCCGATATCGTATATACCTCCTACACCCCTGCCTGCTCCCCTGTTGAAGTAATATTAGCTCTTTAATAGATACATGGGGGAAATGCTGACCTCGGGGTCAGGAAGACCTGGGTTCCAATTCTGCCTCCCACACTTGTAGCCATATGATCCTGGCTGAGTCATTTAACCACTCTGTACACATCTCTCTCTCTCTCTCTCTCTCTCTCTCTCTCTCTCTCTCTCTCTCTCTCTCTCTCTCTCTTTCCCCTTCTCCACCTCCCTCCCCTCTGTCTCTCTCTGTATGTCACCTCTCTCTCTGTCTTTCTCTGTCTCTCTCTCTCTCTCTGTCTCTCTCTCTCTCTGTCTCTCTCTCTCTCTTTCCCTCCCTCCCTCCCTCTCTCTCTCTCCCTGCTTCCCTCCCTGCCATGTGATGGGGGTGGGTGTGTTATTATTATTATCAGCCTCTGGAACTCACCGTGTTCCTTCCTATCTGACTCCCTTTCCTGTTCATTTCCTCTGGAGCCCTATCCTCTGCAGAAGCCTGCGTTGAATAGACCCCAAGGTTCGGCCTTCCAATCCATCTCCCTCATAAGCTTGCTCTGTTCTGTCTCAGAACACATATCCATGTGGCAGACAGTAACCCAAACTTATATGATGAATTCCCTTGGAAGTTTAAAAAAATTTTTTAAGCTAAATCCCTGATAGTGACTTGCCCAGGGTCACACAGCTAGTGTCTATGGTGGGATTTGAAACCAGGTCTCTGACTCTAAGTCTAGTGTCATATTTATCATATCACACTGCTTTCTCTTATTATCCTAGGATTGAAAGACACCTTAGAGACCATCCAGTCCAACCCCCTAGTTTTGGAGTTAACAAAAATGAAGTTCAGGAAAGTTAACCAACTTCCCCAAAACCATACATATGGTGAGCATTAGAGTTTTTAGAAGGATTAAGCCCAATGTATTAGGAGCTGTGGGACTTTGGGTACCTCTGATGGGCTTCCATTCTACTTGATACCCCATAGTATTTAGCACCATGCTTGGTGTAGGTACTTAATAAATGCTTCTTAGTTGACTGATAATAATCTGTTAAACTATTAGTGATGTGTCTTTAGAATTTATAACTGACACATTAAATACTTTTAAGCCATTAACACCAGATCTGGAATAATGAATTTGTGTTCCCCAGGTAATGTTTGAAAATTACAACCTCCTATATATATATATATAACTTTCTACTGAAAGTAGTGAGCCTTTACAATAACACATGCAACTCAAAGCATAGAATTTCTGGCATTTAAAAAATACACTTATAGAGAGTAATTTTAAAGGCTGCCTGTCCCTTATTACACCTTTCCCCTCCCCCATAAATTATATCCTAGGAGACTACCTATGGGTTTTGGTGCTACTTGACATTAATGTCATCCTGTTGTCACTGCCCCCATCCTTGTATATAATCTTTAGTGAACGCTAGTCAGTGACGGCTATTTTGTAGTTGGTTAGTTCAGATGACTAGAATGACCCAGTGTTTCTGATTCCATGGTGCACTTGTAACTCTCTGAGTTTGCCATACCATACTTGGGAAATGGCGACCCAAAAGGGCGGAGTTGTAAAACCTGGTGATATATGCAGGCTGCAGCATATTACAGTGATGTCATGAGAAGAAGCATGAAAGACTTCATGGGGGCATATATGTCTGGAGAAGAAGGGGAACTGGTTGTGGGATGTGTGGGAAGAACAACAAAGAAGACAGGGCAAGTGGCAGATTGATAACCTGGTGACATTAAGAGAAACAGAGGATGGGCTGTACTGCATTGGATGAATCTTTACCAGAGAACCTATGCAAAGACTCAAGCAAGAATCTCACAGAATAAGGACATGTGGAGGGTTTGCCACTTGCACTGGTGGAGGGGTGTTCCTGTCAATGAGGGCATGTTTTCCTCTAAGTATGGGAAGCACATATATACTCACTGGTGGTATATGTTTGTATTGAGTAGGGCCTTACCCTCTAGGGGAAAAAAAAGCCCAACTAGGTGTTAATAAGGAGAGGGAAGGTGCCCATGTACAAGGCTCAACATTAATGTCAGAGTAGAAGTAGAAGATGTATGGGTATGCAGAAGTACTGTGGGTCTAGAACTAGATTCCTACATAATGGATGGTAGAATGAAGAGATAAGACTTTCTGCTTGGTGGCAAAGAGCAGAGCTAAGATTAATGAGGAAGAGAATCTTAGGCAGATTTTAGATAAGGAAAATTTTTTAATGTACTAACTTATGGTGTAATGAGTTTCTTGAAGGTGGTTAGGACCATCTGTTAGGGCACGTTTTAGACAGGATTTAAGATTCGGGTTTTTGGGCTGAAGCCTCTTCCAATTCTTAAGAAGATTTTGTGGCATGAATTGGAGAAAGAGCTGAATGCATATGGACATGGACATTGGAGTAGTTCCAATAGCATTCTGCATAGCAAAAGATCTGGACAGCAAGGAAAGCCTGAGTAGCAATGACATATACCAGGGCTGTCCAACCTTAGGTTTTTATTGAAACAATAGACAATATAATTTGATTTGCCATTTTAGTGAGAGCTCTGTGGGAGCTCAGCTTCATTTACTAAGGCATTTAAGTAAATTTCTATGCTTGTAGGCAGGCCGCATATTTGGACAGCCCTGACATACACCATGAGGTTAGTCTTCGCTGGACACATGGTCTATTTTGGCAAACTAATTGAAAAATAATGGGTTAGAGGGCAAGGCAGCCCATCCTTTATGGGCTGGTTTTTGCCATTACATTGTTTGACCACAGACATTACCCTTAAGGAAATGTGGTTGTGATCTCAAGGGAGGCTGGGCAGATGACGGTAGATGGGTCAGTACAACCCTTCCTCACTCTTGGAAGAGACTACTGGAGCACATGCCCCACTGTTAAGGAATCAGCAAGGCCATCTTGTAACGTGTATGGGGCAGTGCACTTCATTAGGATGGTGAGTCATAAAGGTCATTTAGTAACACTGTAACATAAAATTCCTACAATAGCATTATATAAGCCAAAGCTATTTTAACTTGGTCTTACTGGAAATGGGAATTATTTTTGTCTTTCAGGATCAGGTCTTTTTTCTGACCAGAAAAGATATTGTAGATAAGGCCTAAAACTTCTTTTGTAGCCAAGCCCTTTGATCTGGTTGTTGTGGCTCACCTATAACTCAGGATGTTGCTGTATGTCAAGTGGAGCTTATGTTCAGTTCCTCGTCAAGCACCACTTTCCTTTTTCATAAAATAACATCGTGCCTTTGTGGCAAATTTTGCTGACCAAACACCAAAATTCCATTGACTGTTTTTCTATCCTGACTTGCTTATTTTGATTCATTTCACTACTTTATTTTGGGGATTTGCAAAGCTTATTTTGGCAGGGGAAAAAGTTATTGTTTTATTTCTGGCTACATGCATTTCACATGAATGATTACAAACGAAGAACATGCTCCAATTAAAAGACGGAAGCTGGGATAATATGGTCTTTTGCTTCCAGTTCTGTATGTAACCTTATACAAAAATATTTTGTGTT
Source organism: Trichosurus vulpecula (assembly GCF_011100635.1). Classification (NCBI taxonomy): domain Eukaryota; kingdom Metazoa; phylum Chordata; class Mammalia; order Diprotodontia; family Phalangeridae; genus Trichosurus; species Trichosurus vulpecula. The sequence goes on along the minus strand of NC_050574.1, from coordinate 102,342,874 downwards.
TTGACTCAGTTTTCATGATTGTGATTTCCGCTAAGCAGAGGACTGGAAGAAATAATAAAGCTGGAGTAGTAACAATAGAGCACATTTATAAAGTGCTATACATACCTTTCTCTCTGATCCTAAACAACCTTGTGAGGTAGAGATGGTTATCTACCTTTTTTTTTTTTACAAGTGAGGAAACTGAGAATCAAAGAACTTGCCTGAGGCCACACAACTGTTAAGTGGCAAAGGCAAGGGTGCAGCCAGGTATTATCTCTAACTATGCTGTGGCTGCTTTTCCTGTCTAGCTTTATAGGCTGAGTAACATAAAAGGACTAAATCTTGCTAGTTACTTTGATAACCATATATTGGCTACTAGAAATTCTTATTTCATGAGAAAATACAGGGTTAAGGAGTACAAAGCTGATCCTTCATAGAAGCAACACCTCTGCCTACCACAATATGTGCAATCCACATGTGCCACCCAAATTCCTGGTAGCTGTTATTACAGATCTCCCAGTCATTCCAATTCTTCATTCCTCAATTCTCTCCCAAGACATCAACCCTACACTAGCCATTCAGTCATCTTTGCCCCATCTTGATCCTGTGGTGAACCAATTCAACTCTACATTGTCCTCTTCTCTTGGGCCCCTAGCCCCCTTATATAGTTGATTTTGCCCAGTCAAAACTCTGTCTTGGATATCTGCTACCATCCTCCACCTTACCTTCTACACAGGTACAGCTGAACAAAGGTGGGGAAAATCATGCAAACATACTGACTGAGTCTACTGCAAATTTATGTCACACAACCTCAAATGGGCCCTCACTACTGCTAGGCAATCCTTCTATACCTCCATTATCAACTCATTATGTCACTCTCTTCTGTGGGTCTTCCAAACCTTTCCATCCTTCCTAAAACCTCCCCATGGTTTTTCCTCCCCCATTCTCTAAGGTGAGAACTTTGTGTCATATTTTACAAAAAGAAAAAGAGGCCATTCACCTTCTTCCTCATCTCATAGCACTCAAATGCCTTCTGCCACTATCTCTTCCTTCACTCCTGTCTCACATGTGGATATAGCTTTATTCCATACCAAGGCAAACAAACCCTTCTGCCTTTACACTGTATACCATTCCATCCCATCTTCTGTAACAGATTGTCACCTTTATCATCCTCACTCTCATTTGTTTTTGATATCTCCCAGTCTAGTGGCTCATTCCCTACTGGCTACAAACATTTCTGTCTCTCCTATCCTCAAAAAAAGTCTCACTTGATCCTTTCATCCTGCTGACTATCATTCTATCTCCTCTGGCCTTTGCCATTAAACTTGAAGAAACTGTCTACAATATGTGCTTGCACTTCCTCCTGTCTTCTTAACATCTTACAATCTAGCTTCCAACCTCTTCATTCCACCAAAACTTCTGCCTCCAAAGTTTTCAGTGGTCTTTTCTCAATTCCCATTCTTCTTGAACCTCTATAGATTTTGATACTGCTGATTACTCTCTCTTCCTTGATATTCTCTTTCTCTCTAAGTTTTTGGGGTACCACTTTCTCTTGGTTCTCCTCCTACTTATCAGATTGCTCCTTCTCAGTGTCCTTTGTTAGATCCTCATCCATTACATGTCTTTTAACCAAAGATGTCCCTCAGGGTTCTGTCCTGGAGTCTTTTTTCTTCTCCTGCTGTATTTCCTTATTTGGTGATCTCAACAGCTCCCCTGGATTTAATTATCATCACTATGTTGATGATTCTCAAATCAACCCATATTGTCCTAACCTCTCTGCTGACCTCCAGTCTCACATTTCCAACCATCTTTCAGACATTTTGAGCTGGATGTCCAATAGACATCTTAACCTCAACATGTCCAAAAGTGAATTAATTTCCTTCCCCCCAAACCTTCCCTCCCTCCAAACTTTCCTATTGCTCTCCAGGGCACCACCATCCTCCCAGTCTCCCAGGTTCACAACCACCTTGACTCCTCACTATCTCTCACCCACCAGATCCAATTTGTTGCCTATCAGTTTCACATAGCAGGGACTAATAAATGTTTATTGACTATGTCTGCATTTAGCATAGCTGCTACTAGGGAAACGATTGTGCCTATTAGTGGAGGAGGCTTGTTTTAATTATAGAAAACTGAGTAAAAATACATTATCGACTCACTTCTGCTTCTTTTTTCCTATAATGTATGATTATTTATTTTTTATTTAGAAATATGAGGAGTGGTTGAAAGACAGGACTTCAAAAGCATAACTTCAAGAGAAGACAGGGAAGATATTATAGTTTTCTTATATACTTTGAAAATCTATCTTGTGGAAGAAGAATTAGGCTTGTTCTGTGTGGCTTGGATGAATAGGTAGAAGTTTGAAGGAAACGGATTGTGTCTTAACATAAGGAAGACTCTTCTAGCAATTAAATCAGTTTGGAAAATGGAATAGGCTGGCATATCATCTATAATCCTATTACAATCTTTTAAAAATAGTAACTGTTTTATTCATCTTTGCATCAAAGCTTAGAAATGGCTTCCTTGTACATTGTGATTACTTGGTGTGTATTTTTTTCATGAATGTTCTTATATAATTTAGCATGCCAGTTAATCTAAACATTTGAAGCAGGAAAACCTTTGGGTTTCTTTTTTTTTCTCATTTCAACTTGGTTTCAGTTTTATCAGTCGTTTCAATGAACTCTTTTTCTGAGAACCACTAAATGTATGAATTATGCTATATTCATGTGCATAACTTTATCCATTTAAGCCCATCACTGATCCTTCTAAGAATCTAAACATATTTTCCACAAACTTTTTAATATTGCTATTTTCAAAATTTAGTCTCATAGTGTCTTTTCATTCCTCATGCCTATTTTGGTGCTTTGTAAAAAATAGGAGCTTAGTAAATGTTTGTTGAATTGAAATAAAGCGAAGTATAGCTTTTTTTAAGGAAGTTATTACATAATTCGTTCTCTCTACTAAATACTCTTGATTTTCACAATGTTTAATAACTGATTAATGAGAAAGTAAACTACTGGATTAATTTGTGCTTAATTCTTGTAACTACAATAATTTTAAAAAATTTATCAGGCACCTACTATTTGCTAGGAACTATGCAAGGTCCTGGGAGGTACAACTACAGTAAAGGAAGTAATCCCTGCTCTTGATTATCTTACATTACAAAAGGAGTAAATAGGCATTCGGTGGGTGTGTATGCTGTAAATTTAGGATAGAAGTTTTGTTTATGATGAAATAAAATTTAGTCTGAGCATGCTGTTTACCTTTAACTGACAATAAGATAATCATACAATGCTTAAGTTGTAAGATGTATTGTCTGAACTTATTCTGTAGGTGATATGTCCCCAGGATGGTTTCAGGGACTTGTTTTCAGAATCACATTTTGAGTTAAAGGCCTAGAACTTTGATCTCCTGATGCCCATTTAACATTTTTTTCCACTACAAATCTTCATATAAGTCCTGTCCTCTTTTCGAGGACTTTATTTATGAGATAGACTTTCCACATTGTGACTTTTGCACAGCATCAGTGACAAGGACATTATTTAATGAAAACCATCTTTAGGATTGGCTTTTACCAGTTGCTAAAGCCTCCTAATCATGTTTATTCTGCATCATTTACATTCATCTTTATTGAAAAGCTCTAACATTTGTTAGGAAAAAATAGGCTTGAGATTTAACTCAGGCCATTGCCTAATTTTCTTTGAGAAAACAACACACACATTGTCAACATTTTCTGGGCAATTCTCCAGTGTTGCAGCATATTAAGAGCCTCACATTAAGTAACGAGTTTCAGGAAGAAAAAACTCTAGAGGTTTCTGGAATTTTTTCCCCATTAGACTCTAAATGTTCATAAAAGGAAGCTAGCTGTGTTTCCCTTACCTTAATATGTGGTGCTGTGGGTTTATATAGGTAGTCTTTGCTCACTTCAAATTAATTGAATTTCTGTGCTTATGAAAGTAGGATGGTGGTGATGGAAGAAAGGGAGGAGACAATCATAATACAATGAATTTTTTTTTCGATAAACAGTCTACATTGAGTGAGTACCATCGGTGGTACAGTGAACTGTAATTCTTGGCCTTTTATTCCTACATTATATTTCAGTCTTTTTAGAAGACACAGCTACTTATACCTAGATATTGAGGAGTCACAACCTTTCTGGGTCTCAATTTCCTTATCTTTAAAATAAAGCAGTTGAATTAGATAGTTGCTTCTAAGATTTTTTGAAGTGGAGAAGTCATTAATTTTAAATTCATATTTTATAATAAACATTTAAGTATTTACTATGTTCAAAGCAAAATTTTAGCAAAATCCTTATAATCTTACCCTTAAAAATTATTTCAGAAACATGCCTACTTCTAAAGTGAAATAATAAATCATAAGATTTTTATTTCTTAAATTATTTTATTTTGCTAGACATATTTTTATACTAGCCATATTGTAAAAGAAAACTCAAAACAACAAAATTAAAGTTTTTTTATAGCATACTTCAATCTGCATTCAGAGTTCATCAGTTCTCTTTTTAGAGGTGGGATAGCATTTTACATTAAGGGTCATTTGAAATTGTCTTGGATCACTGTCTTGATCAGAGTAGCTAAGTCTGTCACAATTGATCATCCTAACAGTACTGCTCTTACTGCCTGTGATGTTCTCCTGTAAACCACAGGATTTTTAGAGCTGGAAGGAGCCTTAATCCAAACTCCCCTCCTCATTTTATTAATGTAGAAAACGAATCCCCAAGAGATGAAGTGATTTACCCAAGGTGACACAAGCTTGAAGTGGTAGGGCCAAGAGTCAAATTCAGGTTCCAGGCTTAAATAGCTATTCTAGCTTGAAATTTAGTGCTTTTTTCACATATAAGGCAGTTAAAAATGTATATTTCCAAATAATTTTTAGTAGGAACCTAACAGTGTTAGAAACAATTCTTATATATCTAATCTGTTGCCAAGTTTGTTTGTTTAGACCTTTACCACATCTGTCTCTACTCACACCACCACCACTCTGGTTGAGGCCCTTATCACCTCTTGCTTGGACTACTGTCATAGTCCTCTAAATGGCCTCCTGCCTCAAATGTTCCCTGATGCAATCCATCCCCCCACTCACCTCTCAAAGGCATTTTTCTATTGCATAGGCCTTACCATCTCACCCTCTTTTCACTCCATTCCTTTCCCTGTTAAACTTCAGTGTTTCTTTCTTACCTCCAGGGTACGCCATCTTCCCTGCCCTTTATGGTGACCACTCCCCCTCCCTCTGCCTGCTCTCCCACCTCACCCCCAAGTTTTAACTCCCTTCACTTCCTTCTAGACTCAGCTCAAGCACTGCCTTCTGCAAGAGATTTTTCCTAGTCTCTTCTGGTCTGTACCTAGTTATCTGCACACCATCTTCCCTTTTAAAATGTAAGCTCCTTGAGGGCAATTAACTATTTTTGCCTTTTTCTGTTTATCCAGGCACAGTACTTAAATGCTTCTTGACTTGACTTGGTGGAATGAGAGCATTGTAAATAGAGAGCTGGACTTGAAGTGAGGAAGACTTGGGCTTGAATCTCACATGGGACAGTCGTTTAATCTGTTTGGGTTTCAGTTTCCTTAAACATCAAATGGGAATAATAATATTTGATGTATGAAATAGGGATAATAAGCTTTTAACCTCCCAGGGTTGTTATGAGACTCAGAGGAGACAACGTTAAAACACTATATACATTCAGATATTATTACTGTTGCTTTCAATTGACAGATTTGCATGGAGGGTGAACAAAAAGCTTTGCAAATTGTTAGCAGAATGTGCATCATTTCATTCCTACTGAAGGTGCTGTAGGCAATATAGCTTGCCACACATACGAAAATGCTGTCTACCACTTTTAAAAGAACTGGTTTTCTTTAACTAGCAGAGTATGCCAAATAAGAAAAATATGCTTAGAAAGGTTGTATCAATTATTGTCACAGACTCACCAATACAAATTTTATTTTCTCTTTCTCTTAGATCTCTCCAAGAACAGATTGATTGAAGTTCCCATGGAATTGTGCCATTTTGTATCTCTAGAGATACTCAATCTGTATCACAATTGTATCAAAGTTATTCCAGAGGCCATCGTCAACTTGCAGATGCTAACTTACTTAAATTTGAGGTAGGTTGACTGAACACTTTTAAGGGAAAAAAAAAAGCAGATTGGTATTTTTTTTAAACAAAGTAATAGTCATGCTTTGAATTCCCACATTTTGATTTTTAAATTTGTCAAGGTTGTTAATATTGTTTTACGCTTACGTGAACATAGCCATGAGTGGTTTTGTTTCTGTTTTTTATTTTAAATCATATTATATTATCCACACTTTTCATTCTTCGTATTTGTGGGTTTTATGGTGGATGGCTTATGGTATTTATAGAGGGGATTACTATGGTTATGCATTTTGTCACAGTCCCTCATTTTCCTCCCTCCACTTTCCTCTTTGTCCAGAAATACGTAAAGATCTGATATACAGTTGGATGAGAGCTTGGTCTTCTCTGTGTGTGTGTGTGTGTGTGTCCTGGATGGACACACACCAAGTTGAGCCCAAAATTGAACTGGAAGAGGAAAGCAAATGGATTTCTTTGGGAAATTGCAAATTTTTTTTCAGTACTCTTTACACTCACTGATGTGAGCATATTAGAAATACTAATACTTTCAAAGTGGAGTGTCAGGGAAGAAGACCGCCAGATGTAGACAAAGAATTTAGTTCTTGAGAAAAAGTTTTCTTTTTACCTTTTCCTTTGCTTTTTTTTGAGCTCTTTCAAAGTTCTTGAAAGCTTTCCCTTATGATCCTTGTTGGCCTTTGTCCTCATGCTGGTATTTAGCCTTAGATAGAATTTATTGCATGTTTTGGGCTACAGTATTCCTGAGTAATCTGACTGAGTAGATCTAGTACGGGCATGGCTGGGGCTGCTACTGGCCTCGTATTATATACACAGACACTTCACCAATTTAGAACCCATCTAGGCTTCCCCTCCCAACTCAGCCTGATTCCTTGGGAGACCACTCTTCCAGGTTCAAGTAGTATAAGTCTGCACTACTAAAACCCTGACTCATGGGCTCCCACCAGTGTGTTTGCTTTTTTTCTTTTTAGCAAGTCAGAGGACGTAGTTGTCTCAAAAACGAGACATTTACTAAAAAAAAAACCTTTTTTTTTTTTTGGTAAAACCAGTAGCAGCTTAAGACCCTCCCATTAAACTGGGACACATTCTTCCTGAATATACGTCTTAGTGGAGAAGATGGGTACATAAGAGTTCATAAATTGACAGACATTCACATAAGGAAAACATGCCAAGGCATGTTCAAGAAGGAGCAACTCATGCCTCCATTGTTGGTAGGACTTCAGGGCCGCTGATGTCTATGAACACATGCTTTAGTTTTGCCACCTCCATTAGAGGGAGCTCTCCTGGCCCCTGCCAGGTAGCCCTATTAGATATTGTTTCACTGTTTGACTCCCTGTCCTCAGATTCTGCCATGCGTTTTTGAAAAGAACAAGAACCCCATACACGCTAGGATCAAGAGAAGCCTCTCCAATTCTGTTCCCTTAGAGCCTCAGCTGTGAGTTTTTCTCCCAAGTGCTCCCATGCTCTTTCTTTTCAGTGACTGTTTGACTCAATGGTGTCAAATTCAAATTGAAATGGGGCCACTAAACTATACTCCTGTGGGGTACATATTGAAAGTTTTAAAATGTCGTGTCATCTGTGTTTTATCTTTTTAGTTTCTTAAATATTCCTCAATTACATTTTAATCTGGTTCAGCAGCACTCAGGAGCAGGCCATCTATTTAACATCTCTGCTGTGCAGCCATGGTGGTGGTGCAGTCATGTGTTTCTCCTGAAAAGTTTCATTGCTGGGGGGAGGGAAGTGGGGATGGGGGAGAAGGAAAGAGAATTCCCCCCCCCTTTTTGCACTCTCCAAGAAATGCATGGCAAAAGGAGGAGACTCGAATTCTTCCTCCATACCTGACTCTCTTTATCTCTTCCTCTACTGTACTCAGCTAGAATTGCTCTTTAAAGCTGGCTGTCTGAACTCTTTTCTTAGTATGCTCAGACCTATCACATTTAAATTCTCAGTCCCTCCAGTTCACCTTCGGGAGTGAGTGAGTGGAGAAAAGGGCACATTGTCTTTGCCAGTTCTCAGCTGAGTTCCCTGATCTTTTTATATGCACATGAACTATTTCAAATCTGAAAGGGGTGCTCCCTTACCTCCTCTCCCTGTGATCTGCTCCCTTTTATCCTGCCAATTAACAAGTGGTTGGAGGGGGAACTTATCTAATCAGAGGTCCCTCTCATTACTTTCCCCCCATATAGTGAAAGCATCTAAATTTCTCTGTATCAGATCATAAACTCTTTGGAAAAATTTGTTTATATAAATTTGAATCGATCAAAAAATGCTTCCTGTCTGCTTTTGAGAGTCATTTGTGAAAGTCGATGAAATAATGTATATAAAGTATCACAATGTTTTTGAAAGATAGCTACTATCTGATCTCAAATTTATTCTGTATTCTATATTCTAATCTGCCTTCATTTGTCATGTTACAAAAGAGATAATCTCTTGTTTGATGATTCCTCGTTTTTCCAAGTAGCTAGATCATTGGCTATTTAAATGTTATAATAACTTGTTCTTATGCAATGTTGTATAGTCTGCAATGTGGTTTTATATAAATTATCTCATTTGATTCATACGACTCCATGAGCTGAGCAGAGAAACTGTTTTCTGAATTTCTAAAGATGAGGCAACTGAAGGCCAGAGAGTTAGGCGAGTGGCCCATAGTCATATGGCTGGCTAGTGATAGAGGCAAGAACATAATCTAGCTTTTCTGACTCTTGTGACAACTGAATAATTTTTTAAGGAATTTAAAAGTAATATGATGTAGCTGTAAGCATAAAGATTTAATATTAAATATTCTTTCAAACTAAATGATCAGGAAAATTGTAACATTGTATCACATTCAAATGCCAAGGCATTTCACTTTACTTAGACATTGGATTTAATTAAAATATGCCTCAGTAACCCAGGCTTTGAAATTCTGAATTCATTTAGCAGTTATTATGAGCAAAGCACTATGTTAAAGATAGGGGATACAAATAGAAAAGTAAGACAACCCTTGCTCTCAAGGAGCTCATCTAATCATCTAATAGGGAGACAACATATCTGGGTGTTTCAGTCACAAGTGAGATGGAAAAGTCCTATGGCCCTTGGGATGCAGGGGCCAAACAAATGATAGTGGTGCTTTTTTACTATCATCTCCACTGATAAAATCCTATCAGTTTCTGATGTCAGACACTTTGACAGTACCAAGGACACTGGTGACACGAACTTTCTTTTCTGGGTCTCAAGTAGCAGTGGATCTAACACCTGTAGGAGCAATTGTCAGGCTGCATCTCCACAAGGGCTGCTTCTGAGGATGGTTGTTGAGGCCACTATGCTGGAAGCATTGCTATTCCCCAGGCTCTTTTGTTCAGGGTACTGGACTTTCTCCATCACTATCTGAGGGGAAGATACTGATCAAGGTGGTTGTGGCAGTTTGTTTTGTCTGTCATGTGCTGCCTCCTGTTTCTCCTTCAGGGTTCTTGGAAAAAGCACTGTTCTATGTTACTCCCTACCCAATAAACTCCAGTGGTTCTCTATGACTGCCTGCATCAAATTTAAAATTCTCCTTTTGGCATTTGTAAGCATTCTACCATCTTTCTACTCTTCTTACACCTTGCCCTTCCCCCATGTGCTTTGCTATCCAGTGACCCTGGCCTTCTTGCAGTTCCTCAAAAAAGACATTCCGTCTCCCAACTCCAGGCATTTTCTTTGTCCATCCCCTATGCATGGAATGATTTTCATTTCCATTGCCTTGCTTCCCTGGCTTCCTACAAGTCGCAGCTAAAATCCTACGTTCTGCAAAAAAATAGTCTTTGCTGATCCCTTTTAATTCTGATGTCTTCCCTCTATTGAAAATTTAACGGTCTATCCTGTATATTCCTTGTTTATACAGAGTTATTTCTATGTTGTATCTCCCATTAGATTGTGTGTTCCTTGAGGGTGGACCCTTTCTTTTGCCTCTTATTAATTTATTTATTTTGTCCTTAGGGCTTAGCACAGAGCCTGGCACAAAGCAGGCATTAAAAATATTTGTTGACTTTAATTAATTTGCTGCTTCAGCTATGCTGGCTTGACTGCCTGCCATGTGAGTAGCAGTTGGTGAAGATGGCTGGTCCCTTCTCCATAAGTTTCTTCCCCGTGTAATGACTCTGAGGGCTGGTCTGCAAGCAGGATGATAGTCTGGGGAGTGTTGCCACTCCCAGAGCTCTTACTGTTTATCTACCTTTTGTGGCAGTTGGTCAGTAGTTGTTGCTGGTGGTGTTGAACAAAGTGAGCCTTATCTCCACAACAACCTCTTCCCTCATTGGCTGTCGAGGCTAGGCTGGAAACAGGTCCAGGAGTTAGGGGGATGGTACACTGCCGTTCCCAAGGCTCTTGGGTTTGTTGTGCTGGACTATCATTATCGGGGTCTGAGGGGAGATGGTAGTCGAGGTGGTGGTGGTGGTGGTGGTGGTTTCACTTGTTTGGAATGATAGAACAGCATAAGTGGGAAATGTTTCTGGATAAAATATTTGCTTTTAGCTTGTGAAATGATTCAGGAAAAGTCATATCTATTTGTAATAAGTGTAACAATGTGAGAAAATGTCCATTGTAAGTAATTACATTGTAATTGTTTCTACTATGTATGATAATATTCACTAGTAAAGGATTTTACATGATTTGTCATGTCATAGGCCCTAGCAACCAATAATAGTTCAATATGATATGATAATCGTGTTATTCTTTCCTCTTTGAATAAACTGTGATAAAATATTATAATCCATTCATTTTACTCTCACTTCTACCTATGTAAATAAAAAACAAAACTGTCCAACAATCTTAGGAATGACAAAATATTCATTCTTTCCTGTTGTTTTCAGAACCTATGTCTTAGGGAATATAGAGAGAAACTTCTTATCTTCTGTCTAGAAGCAAGAGATATCACAAATCGAGACCCTCACAAATTCCTGAAAGTCTTATTATCTACAAGGCCATAGTTCAGACATAATTCCTGTAATCCAGGCAACAGTGTTTGCTCTATGTATGCATACATTAAAACCTCACCAATTCAGATTGACAGTTGGGGGATAGATCCATTTACATGAAAGAGTATTAGAGAAATATTGTTTTTATTATTTTCAAACACACAGTAACTCAAATGAGAGAAGGAATTTTAGGGTTGGGAGAAAAACCTATCTCCTTTCTTTTCCTCTTTCCTACTTTGATTTTTTGTTACTTTTATTTTTGAGGGTAATTTGAGATAATGGAAAGAGCCTTGGATTTTGGAGGCAGAAGCCCTGGGTTCATGTCTTAGCTACAATTCTTTTTTTTTTTTTTGGCTGACTGACTGCGGGGAGGTCATGTGACCTCTTCAGGCTTCAGTTTCCCATCTATGAAACGGAGCTAATGATAAAACTCATCATGTAAGCCTTTGACAAGTTCTCTCTTAGCTTCAGTTTTCTCATCTATAAAATTAGGGAGTGAAACTCAGTGACCTTATGTACTCTTTCAGCTTTAAAGCTGTGATCCTCTGATCCTCCTTCATAGAATCCTTTCAAGTATCTAATCTTCTGAGCATTATGTAAGTGTATACTAATCTAACTACAAACTGTGTAAACTAGAGATTCTTTGGGATGTGATTTATTTAAGAATTGATGAGAATAACTTGCTAACATAGATGTTTATAAGCTAATGCTTAAAACCAATTTGTTCTCTTAAATACTTAAGAATTTCTCTTCTGATCTTGTTTACACTATTAATTTACTTTGCACTAAACTTCTCCCCTCCCCCACAGGCAAACCTCAGCTTGGCACCTTTTAGAATGATCATAGATTTTATACTATTGGAACTTGAATTGATAATAATCTTTTGGAGTATTTCCAGAATTTTGTTTATCATCTAACTAAGCATATGCTTAAAACTAACAATTGTGTGCTTTCTTTTACATTCAACAGTTATCATTCCATACTGTGGGGATTTAAGGACAAAAATGAAACAGTCTCTACTTTTATGGACCTTAAATTGTATGTACCTTGAGAGGAGAGATGCCAATCTTAGTTGGATTCAACCCATTGGACAAATACTAAGTTGATCTATATAGTCTTTGGTAGGAGTTTTCATCTTAGGTCCATGGACATGGATGGGGAAAATGTATATCTTAATTTCAATATAATTATTTGTAATCAATTGTATTGAAATTAAGATATAATTTTATCATATTCTATATTATTTAATTTTATTATATATATGTATATATATATATTTAAAAACAGTATTCTGAGAAGGGGGTCTGTCTTTAGGCTTCACCAGACAGCCAGAAGGATCCATGACACAAAAAAAGGTAAAGAACCTCTACTCTAGGAATGCCCCAAATGCCCTGTACATAGTATATACTCAATAAATATTTGCTGATAATAGTTATAAATTAGTAGCTTAACTAGATTGTTATTTGTGGCATGTTCCCTGAGAGATGGATAGTGACTTTAAATGCCAGATGACTTTATGCCAATAAAATGGATCCTTGCTTAGAAATAATTAAGTTTGAAAATAGAGAGATGTTTAATCAGCATGAGAAGATCTATACTGGGACAAACTGTCTAACATTTTAAAGTTTCATATTTTCTAAGATGATAGAAATATTAGACATATAGAAAGTATTCTTTAGTTGAAGTTTATATAGTATATACACTTAGAGAATCCAGGATTTTTAATTACCTCCAGCCACATTCACACTCAAAGGTTATGTTGGTTTAGTAAATGTGTGATATGTCTCTCTGCTGTTAGAAAGGGTCTTATTCCAAGAAATGTGGCCAAGAATAATAAAAATGATCATCTGTTACCACCAAATAGGAACAAACACCTTGGGCTTGTGAATAACACTCAAAAGTGTCTTAAAATTTAACATCTGTTTTAAAAGCTTTAATGAGGCAATTTGGTGATACTCTTTAGAAATCTTAGAACTTTAAGTTGTAAGGGACTCCGTATGTTGTCTAGGCGAGCCCTGTTCCTGATACCACTAACAAATGTTCAGCTAAGCCTTTGCTTGAATACCTCTCTTTGGATTCTGATTTTGTCACCCCACACCATCAGCAGTCTTTCCAGATTCATCCAAATCATGGGGGTGGAAAACCCAACCTCACAAAGGGTCTGAGTCAGGCCACCAAATACTGTCCTCAAGCTTTAAATTCTTCCATTAATCAGCAGCACTCTCCTAAGAGCAAGTTTTTCAGCAAGTTAATAATCCTCTCAAGTATGTGCTCATCTAGTCTACATTTTTCTGTCTTTTCCATGAGGATAAAATGGGAGACTTTGTTAAACGCCTTACTGAATTCCAGGTTTCATGTAGTGAAAACAACAGCAACATAGAAATTGAGGTTGGAAGACCATTCATTTAATAATTATTCTAGTCAACAAATCAACATGGACAAACATTTATTAAGTGTTTACTATATGCAGACACTTTGAAGATCACTGATCTTTTGTTTCTGGAGTAATTTCCTTTCTTCTTCATTTTGAAAATTTGGTGACTATGAGACTATTTCTAGTCTTACGTATATCTCCCTTTCTAGTCTTGGATTCCATTCCAGTAGACTCAAACCCAGTGACATTACAACTATCTCATCTGCTGGTTCTTTCAGTACTTATACTTGATCTGGACCAAGAAACTTAAATTCAGTTAACGTATACACTGGATTGAATTCTGACCTGAAATCTAGAAGACCTGAGTTCAGCTGCAATGTCAAGCACTTATTAGCTAGCCGTGTGATGATGGACAAGTCCCTAACCCTCTGTCCATGTCAGTTTCTTTATCTGTGATGTAGCCCCTCTACCTCCAAGGGTGGTTGTGAGGATCAAATGAGATAGTAAAGCATTTTACAAGGCGTAAAGAGCTATTATATGAATGGTATTTATTGAATGGTATTTACTGTTGTTATAATAATGCCAGTTATCATTATTATTATTCATGTAGTGGAGTAGAACAAACACAGGGCTTGTAATCAGAAAACTTACTTGGGTTTAAGTCCTGATTCTGCTATTTGCTACTTGGATGACCATGGACAAGTCATTTAATTTCCCTAAGTTTCAGTTTCTTAATTTGTAAAACAGATAATAATAATAATACTCCTAACATGAAAGAGTTGTTGTGAGGATTCATACTTCATAAAGTGTAAAATGATCTATAAACATTTTAATTACTGTCTTCTCCAGGACTTTCTTAGCATGAATATCTCTTTCTTGTCTAAAGATTATTCTTAACAGGAAAAATAAAAGAAACATTACTCCTTCTCTCTCCTCTTTGAAAATTACAGTATCTGCCTTTGTGAAATGCACCTTCCAAAAATCAAATTCAGTGACAAAATATAATGGGTAAGCACCTACTGTACTAATTGATCGACAAATATTTTATTAAGTACTTACTGTGTGCTGAGTACTACAGGTTCTTGGAGATACAGAGAAAAGATAAACAGTTCCTGACCTCCAAAAGCTTTCATTCTAATGAGAGGTAAAAATATATACATATAAATACACGTGTGCATATGTATGTGTATATATATGTGTGTGTATATATGTGTATGTATATATATATCTATATATATAATATCAGTCTGAATAAATCAGCACATACAAGGCGCACACAGAATAAATAGAAGGTAACCTTAGAGAGGAAGGCACTAGCAGCTGGGAGGACCAAAAAGACCTACTGTACTTGAAGTAAGTCTTAAATGAAAGTAGGGATGAGGAGCACTCCAGACATGAAGTGCACTTTGCCAGGCATCAGGATAGGCAAAAGAGGGTTTTTCTGTGAGGAACATAAACTAAGCCATTACTTTTGGAATGTAGAGTATATACACGAGAGTAATGTGTAAGAATCCTGGAGAAGCAAGAAGGGACCAGGTTGTAAGTAGCTTTCAGGGCAAGAGGACATTATATTTAATCCTAGAGGTAATAAGGAAACATGAAATTTAGTAGAGAGGTTGGCTTAGAACCATGCGTTAGGAAAAATGCTTTGGTGGTAATATGGAAAATGGGTTGGAGTGGGGGGATATTTGAGGCAGAGAATCCATTTAGAAGGCACAGTACTCTAGGCAAGAAATGATGAGGGCCCAAACTAAGATGGTGGTTGCGTGAGTGGAGGGAAGGGAATATATACAAGAGATACTGTATAGAAAAGAAGATCACATGATTTGGCAACAGATTAGGTCTATGAGATGAGGAAAATTAAGGAGTTGAAGATTACCCCTCAACTAAAAAGGAGTCAGTGACTGGGGATGTGAAGCACTTTGGTCCAGAAAGTTACAGGGATGATGATTGGGGCCATAGGGGAGTAGATTGACATACCCTATCTATGGACAGTGTTGATTTGATCATGGTTCCAGAATTTGAGGGGCTGGGAAGGATATGCACCCAACAGCCAGGTAGTTTGAGAGGAGATGTCTAGAGAATAGGGAGAGAAGTGAAGCATTGTTGGCCAGGGCTTTTCTGACTGAAGTAGTGGTCCAGGAAAAGCAGATACCAATCAGGAGATTGGGGTCCTAGCATGGAAGTTTCTTCAGGGCAGCAAGGCAGTTGGCAAAGTCTGAGGAAGTCATGACAGAAGAATAGGGAGTAAAGTACACATGCAGACAAGAGAAATATGCTTAGACATTTTAGAAGTCTTTGAATCTGGTAGTGGATATTTTGCTTCATCTTGCAGGGTTCTAGGATTCTGTAGGTTTTCAAACAAATCAAAAGGGTTATAAAACTATTGACAGTAAGGATCCTCATTCTCTCAGCAAAACCCTAGAGTAAAGATGCTCTGAATTGAGCCCTAGTGTGTTTATTAGAATCTCTAGTCACCTGAAGAGCATAGGAATGAATTCTCAGAAATTCCCTTTAAAGGGAAGAGAAGCTTCTTGGATAACATTCTTATTATACTCTAAAAGGAATCTTTCCTTTGGCTGTTTGCTGTGCAGTCTGTCATCCTTCTTGGCTGCTGAAGTAATGCAGTTTCCTTCTGGTGGTATAACCTGTATCCCTGCATTCTTTTGGGGATTGGCCTGGGAAAAGATATTCATATCACCTCCTAGAAATAACAGACCTCTACCTGTGGGCCTGGGAGAGGCACACTGGTTTTAGGATCTCCTCAGAAGTCACTGACTTTTTTTTTAAGAAAGCCAGCCTTCATTTTAAGACCATTACTAAAAGTTATTTTCCATTGGCTCTTTTCAGACCATAGAAGTGCATCCTCTTCTGAAAATGATCTTTCTGAGGAACTCTTTACTTTCAAAACATTGCTTCTATTCTGGTTCTCCAAAGACTCATTTTTTATCTGAATGACTTTGATCAAGTGACTTAACTTTTATGGGTCTTTTGTTTCCTCATCAGTTTTAAATCTATGATCCTATGAAAGACTCAGTGGTTGTTTTATTTCTTATCCAAGTGGGTAAAAACACCAGTACAAGCAGGTGGTTATTCTCTATCCATTGTGGAAGGTCTGATCTTATTCAGAGTTAAAAATCAGAATCCTTCAGAAAAGCCATTTTGAAATGGGTGAGGGTGTCTGGGGAAGGAACATTTGCAAGCAAAACAAACATCTTGATCTTCAAGGGGAAGAATAAAAGAAAATAAATAGAGACTCTGGGGCTGCCCACCGTTTCTGGAGAGGGTGAACAAACTGTGGCATATGGATGTAATATCGTGCTGTAAGAAATTATGAAAGAGATGATTGCAGAAAATCCAGGGAAGTAAGAACTGAAAAAGAACGAAAACAGCGTATTTAGGAGAAAAGTTTATGTAACAACATGTGAAGGAAAAACAACTTTGAAAGGCTTAGGAACTCTGATAAAATCAATGGGAGCCACATCCCCAGAGTATCTATAATGAGCCACCTCCTGATAGAGATGTGATAGACTGTACGTGTAGTGGGGAAACGCATTTTTGAACATGGCTACTGCATGGATTTGTTTTGTTTACCTATTCTGGTTTGTTTCAAAGGTTGTTGTATTATTTTTCCATTGGAGGTTAGAGAAGAGGGGGGTTAGCAATAGAGATGCCAGAACAGGACCATTAAAACATTATTTTTAAATGCAGAGAAGAGTGGTGCACACTGATGATGCCAGCTACTGGGGAAGCTGAGGCTGGAAGAATGCTTGAACTCTTGAGTTCTCAGTTTTCATGGGCTATATGCCAATCAGGTGTCCACACGTGATTCAGTACCAATGTGGCGAGCCCCAGAACATGGAGCCACCAGGTTTCCTAAGGGGAGAACCACTTGCCTAGGTCAGAAAGGGAGCAATCCAGAGCCCCTTAATCAGTTTGTAGAGGATTACAGACTTGAGTAGCTCCTGTACTTCCAGCCTGGTGAAATAGGGAGACCTAGCCTCTCAAAAAATAAAAAAGAAAATGCACAAAAAGAAAATATAAGGAAGTTCAGAAGGAAGCACAGAGAAGCTTGACAATTTTAAAAATAATATACTGAATTTATGCTTTTTAAAGTATTTTAAAACAAAAGTTATAAAGTAGACACTCCTGGTTTAATTTCTAGTCCTCTTCTTGTATTCAGATATGTATATGCAAATGTTCATTTTGAGGAGGTAGTACTTAAGTCAGAATAAAAATAAGATTATTTACAAATGAAGTGGGTGAATGTGAAGGCAATGTTTTATAAAATGGCATGCACTGAGTAAATATATGCTGCTAGAGTCATGTTGCTATAGGAACGAGAAAACATATTAGGTATTTTACAGTAATTTCACAGCAAAGCACCTGGCCCCTCCTCTTCTTCTTCTGCGAGTTCCTTAAAGCTTAAGGGTGATGTGTACTAACCAGCCATTTTCCATTATGCTTAGAGGCATCTGTAGTTGGTGGTCTCCTGGTGAGGTTTCACAGTACTCACTGGTAAATTATTATCAAGAAATGTGCTTCCTGGATATGGTAATTGAGCAGGCTGTTGAGTCAATGAATAAATAGCTGGATATTTCTTATCAGATTCCATTCCATTTAGCACAGCCTATATTTGGTGAGACTTGTAGGGGTTTTTTCCATTGCACAGATCACCTGATCGTAGATGTTCCAACTCTATAGAGTAGTGCACATGATGAAGAAGGTCAGTGAAGACATAGAAGGGTGGCATTATGGATTTAGGAACTAGGTCATTGCCAGAATGTGTTGCATACTTGAACTGTTCTGTCAAATGGGGGCAGATACCTAACCCTATCCTATCTTTTAAAGTTATGAGAATTGCCCATGCACATCTCAACCCATTTATGACTGAGAAGATAATCCTGCAGTCACTTGAGGTACATAAAGGTTAAGTGACTTTCCCAGGGTCAAGCATCAAGGGCAGTATTTAAACATAATTCTTCATGACTCCAAGCCCAGCAATCCATCTGCTATACACAACTGCTGCTGTCTTCTAAAGTATCTTATGGAAATTTGCTATGTAATTGTAATCCTCTCCCTCCCACCAAAGTGCTCTGCACATAGTAAGGTCTTAGTAAATGTTTGTGGAAAGAATGAATGAGACCAAACTCAAATACCTCTTTTTGTGTTATCTTCATAAAATCATTGAATTTTCAAACCAGGTGACTTGCTGAGTCACTGTAAAATCATTTTACCATAATCGATTATTTCTTGTATGCCTACTAAGTACACTGCATTGCATTAGGCATAATTGGTTATTATAGATGAGGAAAAAATAAAGCAGGAGACAGAGAATAGATATGTGCCCATGTGCAGACTTGTTAGCTGGTATGGATTTTTTGAAATTAGCAAAGTGAATTAGTCTCTTGTACAGACTAGTCAGCTATGAAATTTTAATTAAAAGTCCCCTATCACATTCCATACCCATTAAACCAGTTTAAAATCCATGAAAAGAATTGTGCTATTTTTTCCCCATAAGCCAACATAAAAGCTTAATAAATTTACAAATTATGCCCTTTGATTATGGTTCACCTTTAAAACACCTCTGGTGGCAAAGCCTTCATGGGGGTAGAATTGTCACACTGTGGAATCTTGAACTGAAAGATTTCTTAGTGCCTGGAACATGTGGAAGGTAAATATGTATGTTCTCCTTCACAGGCTTATTAGTGAAATTCTTCAAACTCCTATTCACAGAAAGACAGACTTGGAAGCATAATAAAAGCCCAACATCTTCTTGATACCATATTTGTGTGGAGTAGGGGGTGGGGATTGTATTTATTATATACAGCGATCATGAAACTACTCATAAGAACCATTCTTCAGATGGTGGAAACCTTTTGGGTAAGAACCTATCAGTCTTTGGATTCCTCATTTTAAACTGGGTTCTTATTCAGAAACTGTTTTACTTGTTTGTGCTTGCCTACCTTTCCTAGTAGGTATAATTGCCATGTTAGGAGAGGGGCAGGAACAGTAAGGGAGGCAACAGGGCATGAAAGAGTTAGTCCAGTTCTTTATAAGTTTTGACACAAATTTGGTATCATTATGTTTGAATGAGGACTCAACATGTGGACTTATATGTAGCACCTGTCTTTGCAGTTGATAATAATTACAGTAAGCAATCAAGTCTTAAGATGTTTTTCAGTATTGCTTTTTTTCAATGGAAAGAATGAACATGTAAGTATCTTTAGGCCTCTTAAGCTGAAATTGTTAATTCACTGTTGCATTTTCAACTGTAGTGACAAGGACTAGAAAATTTCAGTATGTGATATCAAAAATATCATCCTGCCCCTGAAAGAATGTTTTTGCTCTGAGAACTCATAGAAAGGAAGTTTTGATAAAAATAATTCAGCCAAGAATTTCACTGTGTATCAAAAATTTAAACAGCTTTTTCTCCAGGGAGGGTGTGTCAGGACAAGAATAAATGCATATTTTGTTGCAGTTGACCTAGAGAAGATTAAAGGGACTCAGATGTTTGGGGATAAAAGATGCAATTGTTCAAGGAGGCCAAGATCATTCTGATAGCATGTTTTTTGTCTCTTCTTCTTCCACCTTGTGAGCCCCACGTGACCAAAAAGATTTGACTTGCTCCTTGGAACTGGATGATGTGGTACTGTAGCCACTATTTATTTTGGCTTCCCCCGCCCCCTTGATTTCATGGGAGTAGTCAGTGTTTCTGCTGCTCATTTTGGTGGTTGATTACTGACAGATAATGAGTGGAGATAATTTAGAAAGATTAGATTTCTTTATTCTGCGTTAGTGATTCATTCAACTATTCATAGCTAGACAACCCTGATTTCACCCACCAGATTCCCTAGCAAGAGAAAGCAGCTCGGGATAACCCAATGAAATAAAGTGCTCAGAGACTACAAACAAAAGACATAGACCCATTTTCCATAAGCAACTCTGCTTGATTTGGAATCCATGGAGCATCATGCCTCTGCCAGGATAAGCTGACTATATGACATCTTACCATGATACAGATTGCCTAAGTTTTTTATACGCAATACCTTATCAGCTAAAAAACTAAGAAAATTAACTCTTTTGCCCTCTGTATTTCATTTATGATTTCTTGAAATACAGCATTGGAAACCCAGGCTTTGATAAAGCCCATTGGGATTCAAAGGAAGCTACTTAACTATGCGTTAAACCCAAATCACTCTGTCTTTCACTGATTGGCCTACAGTAGGTCCCAGCTCAAGCCTCAGTTGGTCGTTGTTTGGGTTTCGATGGCTCAGAGTGATTGTAAATGGCAATTGTTTCTGTTTTGTCTAGAAGCCCTGAGAGGCTTCCTCTCCCTGGTTGATATTTTTTTTTGACTAGGTTAAAAAACGCCATTTTTTTGCCTCATTTCTTACCTAGCCTTAATCATTGAAAGGGAGTTGCCTCAGTCAAACTGAGACCTGGGGAGGATCTTAGCTTAAAAAGGCCAAGGTCTCCCATTGCATCTGGGACCATCTCCAGTCGTCCTGATCTTTATCTTGCCACTGGACCCAGATGGCTCCAGAGGAGAAAGTGAGGCTAGTGATTTTGCAGAGCCTTGCCTCACTTAAATCCAATTTACTTGCAAGTCAAGACATCATCTTTCTGATGTTATTGGTCCTCTTCAAGAATGAACAACAATAGCTCCCTCAGTTGCCTCTCCCTCCTGATTGGAGGGCTGGAGGTTGGAGTAATAAAGCCCTCCCTAAGCCTTCTTTTAGAGAAGGCTCAGAACTTCTCCACCAGTAGTTCTATTTGGTTTCAACTACACAGAACATCACACCCTTCTGGCTTTTCTGCTTCTTTCTGTGTGTTGTTTTCCCCCATCCAATTGTAAGCTCCTTGAGGACAGGAACCGTCTTTCTTTTTCTTATTTGTGTCCCTAGTACTTTACACAATGTCTGACACATAATAGATATTTAGGTTTATTGAACTGAATAGTAGTATAACAATCCTTTATGGCAAGTTGGACAAACATTATTTTTCTCATTTTAGAATTTAGAAAACTAAGATTTTGAGATGGTGACTTATCCAGGTTTCCTCAGCAAATTAGTGGCAGTTAAGACTTTCAAATTGACTCTATTCAAAATTTAACATACTCAAAACAATTTTCCCTCCCCAAATAATATCCTTCTCCCAACTTCCCTGTATCTGTCACTACCATTTCTTCGCTTATTCAGCATTAAAATCTCAGTCTTCTTGGATTCTGCCTTCCACTTCATCCTCTTTATCTGGTCAGTTATGAAGTTAATAAACTGTTCCCTTTAAAATATCTCATATCCATTCATGGTCTGTTTCTCTTCTCTCCCCAATATTGAACCTGATCACTTCAGAACTAGCCTCTTTTACCTACTCTTGCCAAATTCATCTTCAAAAACATTAGTTTCATTTGATTCAATTTAGCAAGCATTTCCTAAGTGACTACTATGTGTTAGGCACTCTCTCAGTGCTTGGGATACAGGAAACAGAAGTGAACGATTTCCCGCCTTTAATGAACCTTCATTTTATTTGGGGGAAACAATTTGTATGTAAAAAATGAAATACAAAATAGATAGGGTTACTTTCTGTGAGGAGAGTGCTAATTGATGCTAGTTATATGGTCCTTTAAGGTTTGCAAAGTGCTTGTGTGTATCATCTCAGATGAATCATACAACAACCCAGTGAGGTAGCTGCTATTTTTATTTCCATCTTACAGATATGAAAACCAAGGAAGTGGCTTGCCCAGGGTCACGCATCTAGTAAGTCTGTGACAAGTATTCAAACTCGCGTCTTGCTGAGGCAAAGTCTAACACTCTGTCCAAGTCGTTAGCACCAAGGGGAATCAGGATAGTCTTCCTATAGACTGTGGCATTTGAACTGAGTTTTGAAAGAAGCAATGGATGAGATGGAGGTGGAGGTGAAAAGAGAGTGAATTCCATAATTAGACTTTGGGAGAGGCACAGAGATAACTCTGAGATTATCTTCTTTTGTGTCTCAAACATAGCACTGTGTTTCTCAAGTAGTACATAATAAATTCTTTTTTGATTGATTGTGAATCTGAGCAATTAGAAGGATGGTAGTATACTCAACAGAAGAAGAGAAATTTGGGAAAGTAGAGGATGGGGGAATATAATATGTTCTGTCTTGGACATATTGAATTTGATACAATTGGATATCCAGTTGGAAATGTCAAATAAGCAGTTGGTCATGTAGGACTGGAGTTCAAGAGATAGACTGAGACTGGACAAATGGATATAGCTGTCATCTGCATAGAAGGGATGCTTGAACCCAGAAAATAGGGCCCAGGTTAAAGACCTGGGATATACCTATACTAGGAGATCTTAAGATCATAGATCTAGAGGTGGAAGGAACCTCAAGAGCCATGTTATTCAACCCTCTCATTTGATAGTTGAGGAAACAAACAAAGATTAAGTGATTTGCCCACTGTCGCCAGGTTATAGAAGGAGGATTTGAATTGAAGTCATATGATTCCAGAGGAAATAAGGATGATAACCAAGCAAAAGAGTTTGAGAAGGAAGGGCCACAATGGTAGGAGGAAAACCAAGAATGAATGGAAACCGAGAGAAGAGAGTGTCTAGGAAGAAAGAGTGGTCCACGGTGCCAAATGTTACAGGGAGGCTAAGAACTGAAAAGGTTATTAGTTTTTGCCAATTAAGAAATTCATTAGTAACCTTAGAGAGAGCTTTTTTTACTTAAGTGATGAGGTCAGAAGGGTTGAGATATTTAAGATTCAAAAAAGTGAAGGTAAACAGTATATAGATTGCTTTCATTTTTCGGAGGTTGGCTATGAAGGAAGGAAAGAAATAAGGTGTTAGTTTAGGGGGATGGTAGCATCAAGTACGGGTTTCTGTGGAGGATCAGGAAGGTGTCCACAAACCTCCCATGGCTACCCCACCTCCTAAAGTGAGAAACTTGCCTCGTATTTTACAGAAGATTGAGGCCATTTGCCATGAGCTCCCTCTTCTGCCCTGTACCTCATCTCCTATCACTCAGATGCATTCTGCCACTATCTCTTCCTTTACCCCTTCTCATGTGAGGATAGTAGCCTTACTCTTTACCAAGGCTAGCCCTGCTCAAGCAATCCCATTCCATCTCATCTCATCTCCTCCAACAGATTTCCTGTCCCCTGGTTAATTCCCTACTGCCTGAAAACACGCCCTTCTGTCCTCCATCCTCAAAAAAGTCTTAATCCTTCCATCTTTGTAACTATTTTCATATACCTCTTTTGCCATTTGTAGTTAAACTCCTTGAAAAGGTGGTCTACAATAGGTACCTCCATTTTGTCTCCTCTCACTCTTTTCCTGACTCCTTACAATCCAACTTCTGACTTTATCGTTCCACCAAAACTGCCTTCTCTAAAGTTATCAGTGATCTTTTAGTTGCCAAATCCAGTAGGCCTTTCTCAGCCTTCATTGCCCTCAACTTTTCTGCAGCCTTTGATACTGTCGATGCCCCTCTCCTACTTGATACTCTCTTCTCTGGATTTTCAGGACACCTGGTTCTCTTCCTGCCTATCTTACCACTCCTTCTCAGTGTCCTTTGCTGGATCTTCATCCAAATCACACCTTCTAACTACAAGTGTCCCACAGGGTTCTGTCCTGGTCCCTTTTCTCTCTCTAGCTTCCATGGATTTAATTACTGTCTATATCTATGATTTTTTATTTTATCTATCCTGCCTCTCTACTGACCTCCAGTCTTACATCTGCAACTGCCTTTCAGACTTCTCAACCTGAATGCCCAGTAGACATTTTAAACTCAGCATGTCCAAGACAGAATTCATTAATTTCCCACCCCAATCTTCCCTTCTACCTACTCTCCCTTCTACTGTAGAGAGCAACAACATTCTCCAAGTCCTTCAGGCTTGTAACCTAGGTGTCATACTTGACTCTTCACTATCTCTCACCCTCAGTATCCAGTCTTCTGCTAAGGGCCTGTCTCTCACTTTCGCAACATTTCTCAAATACTCCCCCTTCTCTCCTCTGACACTGGCATCATCCTATTGCAGGCCTTCATCACCTCTTGCCTGGACTACTCCGATAGCCTGCTGGTGGCTCTGCCTGCCTCGAGTCTCTTGCCATGTTAATCCATCCTCCATTCAGCCACCAAAGAGATTTTCTTAAACCAAAGGTCCAGCCATGTCACCCCCCTACTCAGTAAACTCCACGGGCTCTTTATCACCTCCATGACCAAATATAAAACCCTCTGTTTGTCATTCAAAGCCCTTCATTACCTAATACCCTCCTACCTTTCCAGTATGCTTATACCTTCCTCCTCTCCATGTATTCTTCAGTCCAGTGACATTGTCCTCCTTGTTGTTCCCCTAACAAGACACTCCATTTGTCAACTCCAAGAATTTAAATTCCAACAAAAATCTCATCTTCTACAATAAGCCTTTCTCAAGACTTCTTAATTCTAGTGTCTTCCCTCTTTTTTAAATAACATTTTATTTTCCTCCAATTATGTTAAAACAATTTTTAACCTTTAAAAAAAAAAGTTTTGAATTCCAAATTCTATCCCTCCCACTTCCCTGAGACAGTAAGCTATTCAATATAGTGCCTTCTCTCTTTTAATTATTTCCCATTCTTATATATAGCTTGTTTGTACATATTTGTTGTCTCCCTCATTAGATTATGAGCTTCTTGAGGGCAGGGACTGTCTTTTGCCTCTTTTGTATCCCCAGTGCTTAGCGCAGTGCTAATGATTGATCAAAGAAGGGAGCAAATGGATAAGGATATATTGACAATTAGTGACAGAGGTTGGATAATGGAATGGATAAACCTCCAGAGGTGACAGTAGAGGACAGATTCAAAAACACAAGTGGAAAAGTTGGTATTTATAATGTTTCCCCAAAACAGAGCAAAAGAGGAAAGAGTAGGAGGGAAACATAAGAGATGTGATTTGCGATATAGGGTTAGAGAAGAGGGGAGCTAATGAAGCATCTGGAGTTCAATAGCATTTAGAGATTGTAGTCAAACCTAAATTGAGGTAATAATTTGAACTCCTCTGACAGCTGGTACAAACAATCACCAAAAGTGAGAGCATAGAGAGAAAACAGGTAACTAAGAGCAGGGGGAGGGTACCAAGGTAGGCAGGATACTGCAACAGGATATTTGGACAGTTAGAAAGCACTATCGGTGCCTAAGAAGATGACAAAAGGAGTATGCAGAGAGAGGGAATCACACACACACGTACATCCTTTGTGATTCTGCATAGCTGTATTGGGAGCAACTGACTTTTGTGGCATTGAAAATCATCTCTCACACTGTCCTTGTAGCCACTTCTGTGGTAAGTTGCTGTTATGTGGTTTGTAGGTTAACTCATTATCATCCTATTCAAGGCCATCCATGATCTGGTCCCACTCTACCTACCTAACCTTGCCTTTACTGTTCCCTAATATAAACTTTCCTATGTAGTCATGCTAGTCTTCTCATTATGCCTCAAATCTGCCATGCTTATTGTTGAGTACAAGCTTGTTCTTTGTCTGCAGAATGTCTTTCCATATCTCCAAGTCCCACTTATTTTTCAAGATCCAGCTCATCTCCCTTAATGAATGGTATAGTTAAATCAATACTGAAAGTGGAGTCCAAAGACCTAAATTCAAATGCCGGCTCTTCTGTTTGCTGTATCTGTGACCATGGGCATCATGGTTTACCTTTCTGGGTATCAGTTTCCTCTTCTATAAAATGTGGGGTTAGGATTAAAAGATAATTATGACCATTTTTTGACTTTATTTGTATTCCCAAAATTTACTACAGTGCCTAGCACACAATAATAAATATTTGATGATCGATTGATGATGTATCAGGTCTGGAACCTAGGATCTAGGGTATTTTATTGATTTCTAGATCCTATAGTGATCTCTACCTTCACCTTTGGTGTCTGCTTTCTGTGCCACTCTTTTTGATAATTTATCATATTATACCTTGTGTTGTTACCTCATCATACACTATAAACTGTGTCCATGCAGCATATTTATCTTCTTAGGTAGATGGTAAACTGCTGGTGGATCATATATAGACATTCACCCTTTTCTTGACTCCCCCGTTTCAAACACCAAGCAATATAGTGGGAACTAAATGTTTGGAGAGAAGAATCAAAGACCAAGGGATTTGAGATTTAATACTTCTTTCACAGAAGGAAACAAGAATTGGATGTTTTGTTCCAGTCCTTAACAGTGTCAAGAAGTGGAGTTATTGTGTCGAGGTGCAGCCATATAGTACCTAAAACCTCACTGGCGAGAATCTCAGCTAATTCTGTTTGGAACTTTCTGTCTTGGAAAACTACATAGTTTGGAAAGAGGATAATGGTTTGAATGGTAGACTGAGGAGGATAGAGACCAAAAAATTCAGAATATTTCAATTGAATGTGTGTATAATGTGAGTGCTGATAAGACATTGTAAAACTATAGATGGAAGTGTGATAATTTATGGTATTGTGATGTGGGACGACCACTAATTGATGCTGGATACATGTGAATTCTAGCGTTGGATAAAAAGTAATAGAAATCAAAAAGAGATTTTCCATGTCAAGGATCTCAATACAAAGTTGAACCTGCATCATTGCTGCAGTTGAAGGGCAGTATTATTGTAGGAATCCATAGATTTAGAGTTCGAAGGGACAAGGCGGCCATCTAGCCCAGCCTCCCCATTTTATAGATAAGAAAATGTGAAGCCCAGAGAAGTTAAGGGATGCACCTAAGGTCAAACAAATAGAGGCTCTAATTGTTACGGTTAGATAGTGGACCACCAGACCTTACTACTTGCCTTGTCCCTGAGTCCTGGGGACCACCAGGCCTTACCATTTGCTCTGCTGTTTTGTCCTCCATATCCCCAGGTATTGCCATTTACCTTAACAAGCAAAGACCCTTTGGACTTCCTTCTCCTCTACTGGTACATCCAATGGGCCATTGGGCCTTTTCGCCTACCCTGCTTTTGAATCCTCCCAAATGTCTTCTCTCTCAGTTAAAGGGTGAAGTTTCCTAAAGTATTAACTGTCTCACTTTTCTATTTGAATCCTCTTCATTTAGCACAATGTTTGTCAAGTGCTTTAATAATTTTTTTAAATTCATTCCTTGTAGTGACCAGTTTGGTTCCTATGGAACAAATCATGCTACACACTTCGTTATGGGGGGAGGGAGCTAAGTGGCGGGGCGGGGAGAAGGAGACTAGTGCTGTAACTGCAGAATGTTGCATATGCCACCATGTGTGGTTGCTTGTTGGTTTTGCTGAAACAATTTTCTTTTTTACAAGGGTGGTTTTTTTGGGGGGAGGTGAAGGGAGATGTTGTGGCAGTATATATCTGGAAAATGAATATGAAAGGCAAAAGCTTTAATAAAATTTTTAAAAATAAGATTAAAAAATAAAAGAACTCGAAACCGTGGTAGGCAGTCAGTCATCTGGCTAGAAGAGAGGGCCCAAAACTAGGAGCTTAATCCCCAATGCAAATAACTCCTTTCCTGAATAATCAGCCAGTGTTTAATCTGTACATCAGTATGAAAGAGTGGTTGACTGTAGCTTAGACTTCTCAAAAGCTGATTTAATGGTTAGCCTCTTAATTAGTAACTGTTTCAGCTATGCAAATACGGTTCTCAAGGGTTTTGCTGGGAGGAGTGTCAGATATATTTTATTGCTACTATTGCATAGTCAGCTCCTGTTTGGCTTGAGAGCATCCTCTGGTAGCAGTTATTTTGCTCTAGCTTTTAATGAGAAAAAGGGAATGTAATAATAAGTTCAGAAATAATTTAGAGGAAGTTTTTAAAAAAACATGTTTTGCATGGGGTAAAGTGTGGTCCATTTTGTCACTTTGACCTAATGGAAGTAGGAGAGGAAATAAATTGACTAAATGATTGAGAAGGGTCAAGTTGTCACTGACTTTAATAGTGTGAAGTTTATTAACAACAAATATTTGTTGTAGTGGTTGCTGAAAGGCTTGGATGCAAAGTGAATTTAAATATTTTCAGCAGCAGTTTATTTATACTCTGGGAAGGTTTATGGACTGATACTGTGGGAAACTAGTTCTGTTGCAACAGCCCAAATATGGTGCAGGTATGCACAGTGAAAAGCCTTGGGCGGCTCTAGTAATAAGCCTAAAGTTGGAGTTTCTTCAAACACTCGCTGTGTTTTGACTGTGAACTGAGTTGTTCTGCCTAAGTAAATCCTCTGCTCTCTCTAAGCAAGGATATTGTTTTTTGATCTGAGAGTCATTCCCAGGCTGTGAACTAGTTTTAAAGCACAGTTGAGTTTGACCCAGGTTGTCAAAATCACTCTGGTTCAAGGTGCTGCTAAAGCTCTAGTTCTGTA
The DNA here is from genome assembly GCF_011100635.1 of Trichosurus vulpecula. Classification (NCBI taxonomy): domain Eukaryota; kingdom Metazoa; phylum Chordata; class Mammalia; order Diprotodontia; family Phalangeridae; genus Trichosurus; species Trichosurus vulpecula. The sequence goes on along the minus strand of NC_050574.1, from coordinate 102,314,144 downwards.
TTTTAAGAAGAGAAAGAAGAAGAAAGGCGGGAGAGGGAGAGAGGGAGGAAAGGAGAGAGACAGGAAGGGAGAGGGGGAAGGGGAGGGAGAGAGAGGGGGGAGGGAAAGAGGAGGAGAGAGACAGAGAGAGAGAGACGGGAGGGAGGGGGAGAGAGAGAGAGAGAGAGATGGAGTTTCAAAATTGTCTTAAAAATGGGAAATTCGAGTTGGTTATTATTTCTTTAACATCAAATTCAAATTAGAGGTATTAAATATAATGTATCTTTACCGTGTATATAATAACCATGTACATAATAATTATGGTTGCTCTTTTCTGTCTTCATGCATTTTAAAATAGCAATTGTCTAGAATTTCTTGGTTACACAACCGAGTGTGGAAAATATCGTCTCTTTTAAAATGTTGAATTATTTTTAAGTATGGTGTGGTTGGTTATGGTGTGCTTGTTGTCCTTCGTTCACAGGGAGTACCAAAATGACACTATGTTGGAGTCAAGGTACAGTGTGTCTAATTGTGGCTGCTCAGACCAATACAAGCTTGAAAGGCTCTACCATAGGTCTGGCACAAATAGTCCACATAAACATTTGGAGTGATGTCACTAAATCTGCACATCTCGTGTTTCTTTTGAACTACTGCAATTCTGCTTTGCTCATAGAGCACAGTGCCTTCTTTGATGTGGACACATCATTCTGGGCGGTCCTTTGCTGATGTTTCCCATGCCATGCAATTGATTCCAAAGTTCTTCAGAGAGACATTGCAAATATCCTTGTATCACTTTTTGTGACCCCTATGTGAGCACCTGCCTCACAAGAGTTTTCCGTAAAACAGTCTCTTAGGTAAATGTATGTTTTGTACTACAACAACATGGTCAGCCCATTGGAGTTACATGAATGCTTGGCAGTGTAGCTCCAGAAAAGACCTCAGTGTCTGCTACCTTGTCTTGACAGATGATCTTGAGAATTTTCCGAAGAAAATTCAAATAGAAGTGATTCAGTTTCCTGGCATGGCACTGGTAGACTGTCCAGGTTTCACAGGCATACAACAATGATGTCAGCACAACAGCTCTGTAGACCTTCAGTTTGGTAGTCAGTCTAATATCTCTTCTCTCCTACACTTTCTTTCGGAGTCTCCCAAGCACTGCTTCTTTATCACTTCATACAGAGATTCTCATTTTTCTCAAAATTCTTCAAAGTCATCATTTCTTATGGCATAATAACATTACATTACATTTTTATGTAATCATAGTTTGTTCTGTTATCCTCTATTGTACTTTCTAAATAGGTTTATGATATAATAACTGGCTTTATAGCATTTCATTGGTTTTCATTTACAACTCATATTGTGGGCTTCAGTCTTTCTTAAGCTCTTTCCACTACAGATATGAATAGTCATGTAGACACTACAGATATGAATAGTCATGTAGACACTACAGATATGAATAGTCATGCAAAAAACATTTCTTTATTAGACATGTTCCCTAAGAAACAAGCAGGGAAGAGAAAGAGAATACTTTGGTCTCCACTCTCAGTGCATTAGTTCTCATATCTGGAGATGAATAACATCTTTCATCACAAGTCCTTTGGCCACCCCTCAAATTAAATTGTAGGATGAGATTTCACTTTGAATTTAATATGTATTTGAATTTCATGTGTATGTGTATATGTACATATATATACACATACATACACACAGACACACCCAAGTGTGTGTACATATATGTGTGTGTGTGTGTGTGTGTGTGTGTATGTATATGTATATATGGAGAGAGAGAGAGAGAGAGAGAGAGAGAGAGAGAGAGAGAGAGAGAGAGGCAGCTAGTTGGCACCAGTGGGTAGAGTGCTGAGTTTGAAGTGAGGAAGACTCATCTCTCTGAGTTCAAATCTGGCCTCTAACACATATGACCTTGGGCAAGTCACTTAACCCTATTTGTCTCAGTTTCCTTATCTATAAAATGAGCTGCAGAAGGAAAATGAGCTGCAAGTCACTCCAGTTTCTCTGCCAAGAAAATCCCAAATGGGGTCACAAAGAATTAGACGTGACTGAAAACAACTGGAACTGTATATATACATATAAGAGCTTGCTTTGGATATACATAAATGTCATTTAAAATCAGTAGTTAGGCGTTTGGTTTACTTAGGTTCCTTGAATTCCTACCTTCATATGCAAGATCAGGACAGTCTTTCAAAATAACAATCAGTATAACCAAATTCCAAAAATCAAATAAAATGAACAATATCTAGTTACCCGAAAACAATTTAATATGTATTCTACTTAGGTGGACAGAGATTCTGAACTAATTTCTTACTTTAGAATAAAACTAATCGATAACTTGATTCTTTAGTATAACAAATACCTGGTATCATAAGATTCCCTTCGCCAATTTCCTATCATCTACTAAGACTCTATGGGAAGAAGAGGACAAAGTTGATTTAGCTAGTTCATAGTTAAGTTTATCCCCCAGTACAGAAGGAAAACATTATGGTTAATATTTAACTTAATGTCAGTTGATATATCTTAGGAAATTCAAACTAATTTTAATAATAGCCTATGTGTTACATAATTATTAAAGGATAGCTACCTCTTGAAATTTTTAATACATTCTAAAGCTAAATTATTTAATAAATAAAGTAATGATTTTTTTTATCATTTTACTAATGCTTTCCTCTTTTGCTTGCTATGGATAAAGATGATCAGGCATACAGGTACCCTTTGCTTTGTGGAACTAATGAGTTTCCATTCATTTTTTCACTCTAAAATTAATTTCTTTTAAGTGAATTCTGTTTTCCCCTTTACTTTCATTGCCAAACAGAGGAGTTTGTATTTGATTCTGCCTGTGCTTTAGGAAACTAACTTTGGTGGCCTTATTGAGAAAAAGATTGGAATGAGAGAGACTTAAGACATGAAGGCCAATTAGCAAGCCATTATACTAGTATAGGTGACAGGTGATAAAGAGATAAGGGGCGTAAACCTTCAATTACATTTATCTGTGTGCAGACTTTATCTCCCTTTTAGAATGTAGGTTCTTTCTGTACAAGGACTAAGTTTTAGTTTTGTTTTATTTTTAAAGTGTATGGCTAGTACCTAGCTCAGTGTCTTTGCACATAACTTGAATTCTGGCATATTCTTATTTTTTAGAATATGCAAACACAAGACACTGTATGAGTATTGCCTTATTCAAATTTTGATCCAGATTATAACTGGATGAAATTATAAATAATTTTAAACATTTAAACTGTATCTCATATCATTCATCTCATTAAAAGAATGATCATTTGACTTCAGTTCTATGATGCCTTTAGAGAAGTTCAGGGAAGGGTGCTAAGATAGATCACATCATATTAGAAATTTGCTTAGTACTGGCCTTTTCTCTGCCTCTTTGATACAGATAGAACCTGACTTCTCTTTGGAAAATGAGGTCTAAGAAGTATGATTCCAGGGAAGCCTTGCCTGTTACATTGTCCTCCTCCAGTTGTATGGATAGGATGTTGGCAATGCCTCTCTAGTCCTAGAGTCTGAGCTTCCCACCTGAAAAGACATCTGGTTCCCTCTCCCACCTTCCTCCTAAAATCTGCTTTCCTGGCCCCATATGAGAAACTCCCCCCTCCTATCCCTTATCTGACTGAGAGCTGCACCTGGGGAAATGCTCCAAGGTTAGCTGAATGATAGACTTAGGTCATCCACACACATTTATTAAGAGATTACTATATGTGAGGTACTATGCCCTCAAGGTGTTTACATTCTACTATATAAATATGTACATAATATATAAATACATGCATATATAATACAAATATATATGTGATATATAGAGTAATATATAGAATGATAATACATATATAATAACTACTACAATATATGTAGAATGACTACTTTATAACGACCAGGAAGCAGCCCCAGCCTGTGGCCTCTCCAGCATAGGAGAATCTGTCAGAGCTTTTGTTATGATGGTGTATGTGACCTTTGAGTGCCTAGGATCGTTGCCACACCACATAATGACAACAAAGTAGGATTTGGTGAACACCTACAAGTCTTCTGACTGTGAAAAGCAGTGGTGTAGTAGAAAGAGTGCTGAACCAGGACTAAGACTGGGTTCGAACTGTGGCAGGAATTCTGATTCCACCCTTTGTTAGGAATATGATTTTTAACCATTTCTGAACCTATATTATTAACATATTAGGAGCAAAAAAAATGACTTCTTGGTGGGGAGGAAGTTGAGGTAAATGACTGAGAATTTTGGATCATCTCTGGATTTTATTTATCCATGTTGTTTCCTGCTGCCTCACACAACTGAGAGTTGATTGTAGAAAGCTGGCAGCCTACTCTGTTAGAGGGGAAGTTGGGCAAAGCATCTGGCAGGGAGAATGTCAGAGGAGGCCTCTGCGACCACTTCTGGGAACCAAATAATTTCTCTTGAAGCAGGCATAATTTTTGCCTTCAGGTCATTTGGGGAGAGTTATTTTTCTTTTTTCTTTTTTAATGGTGCTTCTCTTGAGGCTCCAACATAGGCTTTAGCTGTAGCAGCTCCATGATCATAGGATCATAGGTAAAGAGCTGGAAGAAAGGAGGAACCTGAAAGGCCCTCCGGTCAGACTCCTTCATTTTATAGGGGAGGCAATGACTTGCCAAAGGTCACACAGCTAGGAAGTAGCAGGGGCAGTATTTGGATTCCAGTTCTTTGGCTCCAAATCAGGTGATTTTCCCAATATATCACACTGCCTCTCTGGTTTTAGTAGGGACCCTAGTTCTTAGGTGTCCAAAATTGGCCTACTTTTCAGTGAACTATAGTCCTTTCCTCACTATTTCTGACTTAGATGAAAACTTATGTCCATTTTCATATTTACTGAATATATATTCCCTAACTTGAATTTTTTTATGTTTGTAATCAGGGGAAAACAGTAAATACTACCTTCCTGTTGGTATTAGTTGTCTGGATATACTGTCAAAAATGGGTACAGGCAAATGAGTTTTGTGTCTTTGAGAATAGCAGTGTTGCATGTATAACACATCAGATTGCTTGCCTTCTCAATGAAGGGGGTGGGAAGGGAGAGAATTTGGGTCTCAGTTTTTAAAATGAATGTTGGGAAAAAAGAAGGTTGAAAATTATTTTTACATGTAATTGGAGAAAAATAAAATATTAAAGTTTTTAAAAAAGAATAGCAGTGTTTTTCAGTGTGGGAAGAAGAGATGACAATGATAATGAAAAATGTATATAGCACTTCCTGTATGCCAGGCACTGTACTTAGTGGCTTATAATTGCTATTTTATTGGGTCCTCACAACAACTCTGTGAGGTAGGTGATGTTATTATCCCCATTTTCTGAAGAGGAGACTGAGGCAAACAGGATCACACAGCTAGTATGTGTCTGAGGCAAGATTTGAACCCCGGTCTTCTTGACCCCGAGCTCAGCACTCTATCCACTGTGCCACACCCCTCTGATAGGCTTCTGCTTGGTGTTTAAATAAAACTTTTAAAAATAAATAGCTTCGACTTTGTCTTCCCAGAGTTATTATCTTTTTTTTGAGTACTTGCCATTTGAATTGCTAACATATCCAGAAAAGATTAATTTTTAATTTTATAAACTACTGCTTTTATTTTCAGATGATAACTCACACAAACACGCAGCATAATGTGAGCTGTATTTTTTATTTGTATTATTCCGTTTTTTGTTTCAGTCGCAATCAGCTGTCGTCGTTGCCGGCTTGCCTGTGTGGTCTCCCTCTCAAAGTCTTAATTGCAAGTAACAACAAGCTTGGATCTCTTCCAGAAGAGATAGGTCAGCTCAAACAGTTAATGGAATTGGTACGTTACTGATCTGAACGTTGTAATATTTGGTGATTGCTGATTTACTAATTATAGCCTAAACAAGGATGCAAAAGGTTCCTTGTTACAATCAGATATTCTGCCATCTTTGTACCTTGAATTTCTTGAGCTCTTCAAGGACAGCAGATATTAAATTTAAATCCGGTCATCTTTGCCTTAATGGAGAAGATATTGCCATTCATTAAAGAAGCTCGTGAGTTTTTGAGATTATTTTAAGGTCAAAACAGTTTATAAATCATCATTTAAATGCAAACCCATCTTCTTCATAAATATGCAAATCAAGACCATACCTTGTTTATGTTTAGTTTTGCTAGGTGACAGAAAGAACAGCTTTAATTACCATCAAATTTTTAAAAATCATAGTTTCCCAAAAAAACCCTGAAAATTAAAAACTTAAAAATCAAAATTAAAATTAAAAACCCCTGAAATATAAGTGTACTAAAGACTAGAGCCAATGGGTGGGAGTAGACCGTAGGAGTCTGAGACCAGGTTAGAAGTGTGGTACCACATTGTCAATTTTATTATTTCTCCACTTTCTCTTAAGAAGCTTCCAGAGTAAGCTACTGATCTGAAGGCAGGCAGAATGCAGTAGAAATACTGATAGCTTGGTAATCAAAGAACCTGGATTCAAATCTAAGTTCTGCCATTTACCGTGTGACCATGTACAAGTAACTTAACATGTATACCTCACTTTCCTCATCTGTAAGCAGGGAAAGTTGTATTCCATGACTTCTAAGGGCCTTTTCTGCTCTAAGTCTATGGTCTATGAGCTAATTTGAGTGAATGAATACCCAGAGGCTCAACCTTACTTTGAATCATAATTGTTTCCAAGTTTACTAAGAAGTGTTCTTTTTATCTTAAAAAGCAAACAAAATGAAAAGAACTCAATTAGTTGATTTGAATAAATTGAGAATCAACCTTTAATGAACCCAGTAGGGATATCCTTTGTAAGAAGTTAACAAACAGTCCATAAGATCTGATGTTAAAAACTGGTTGTTAGGTGAAGCTTAGACCAGGTCTTTTCAAACCAAATAAGAGGATTGATAGGTGTAGATTGTCCTGTTATTCAGATGGTATACCTCCACTATCAGAAAACTAATGAGATTAATTTGGGGTCCTTAGATATTGCACACACTAATGCAATAGAATTAGGGCAGTAGAATTGTGTCATCTAGCATTTGTGCTATTGGTTATACCAGTTTATATGCTGAGTATACGTAGACTCCCAGATCATACAGAGTCCTCAAACTCACGAGGCTGAGGCATTTCCTGATAACCTTGTCAGCTGGTGTGCAGGCGTAAGCTCAAGTGTTGTATGAGCACTGCGTCCCTTTCCAAGCCGGTTTGTAAGCATCGGGGCAGTGCCTAGGGGCTGGAAAGGATTTCGAGTCCATTCAGAGTGCTATAGAAACAGTCCTAACATCATCCTCTATGAACCAGAGGTGCCAACAATGAGCAACATATGCAGGAACACAAATGTACCATGTATTGTACGCAACTCTAAAGCCCTAGGTTTGCTAAATTGTATTTTGGCTAATAAAAATTATGCAAAGATATCTCAAGGTGCTATTCCAATGCATTCTCTTCTAGTAGATCTGAAAAAGTCTAATCTCAGTAATTCAGTTGTGACAAAAATAGCAGAGACAAATCAAACAAAGAAGTCTTTCTTACGGCCTCTTCCCCACCCCATACACCAAAGGGGGGCAATCTCCCAAAGACTCCCACACCAGCATCTGGGAAATGTATGCTTCAGGCTGTTATAGCTCTGTCTTCCAGGAAACAGTTCATAAGATCTGATGTCCATAACTCTAACCCTAAGTTTCATTCCTTTGGCTCCACTGGGTAGGTCCCGATTCCTCTCTGAATCATCTTTAGCAAAGTTTAGCATATTGTGATCCCAAAGCTGTCCTTAGCCCTGCCTTCTCAGCCCTCATTCCCTCCATTTCTTCCTTCTAAAGGTGCTGTTTGTTGCTGCCTTTTACCATGTCACTGTTGCCATGGGCTGGAGCTATGGCTGATGCTTCTTCCCTGAGGGAGTTTTATGGTTGTTTTATAATATTGCTCAAGGAATCATCAGCCTGTTGTCAAATCTTTGGTTAATCAAGCCTGCACAAGTATGGCTGACGGAGTTCTCACTCATGCAGCTGTTAAGATTGTATCTACTCACCTCCCTGCCTTTCCTCCCCACCCCCATACAGAAAAAAGTAGCTGGGTCAGGGTGAGTAAGTTCCTTTCACTTCTCCCCTGTCCCAGAATACAGGTTGTACACAACACCCCCATGCAATACATACTTCCTGCTGAATTCTTACACTTGGAATAATTGTATTGCTTTTCATTTGTCCTTTCAGTTCCCATCACGCCCTGGGCAGATAGTGCTGATGCTATGCAAATAGACTTGAACTTCAACAGACAGTACCAGAGTGGGAGAGGTAGAGGTGCCCTATATTCCAGCACATAGTCCCTGTTTCCCTTAAACTTCCATCCCAGTGGAAAATTTGTAATCCCTAAAAATCCTACTGGGTGTATAGGTACAGTATGTAGGTATACCCCAAAACATTCATTAATTTGTACATAGCAAACATACTAAATAACTATCCTAGACACATAAACTACCTACACATAATTAGTACACAGCATCCAATATTAGAGCTGTATATAGTATACTGGGTTCATCAGTCACATACACTTCATAGCAAAGTTGCATACATTAGACCAAATGCCTAATGTATAAATACGTAGCACCTAACATCACCGAGTAGAGTTTGATCAGACATTATCTTTACCACCCGTAATTATCAGCACTGATTCCTGCATATAAGCATGTTCAATATTGTGTTTCTTGTGAAATCTACTTTTATTCCTTAGTTTAATAGAACTTTTAATTGTGGTTATTTTACCACACAGTTGACCCTCCTTACTTGGAGGAGCTACAGGAAAAAAAAACCCAACATTATTTTCCATTAATTTCTTCCATCTCTGACTTATTGCTTGAAATAATGTAGTCACTGTAATTAATTGTATCCAAATATTTTTAGCAAACATTTGAAAGAAAATTCTCTGCATAGCCTGTAGTAATTCTAGATTTATGTTAAGAAGCTTCTATGTTAGGGTTGTCTCAGTCCTTATCAGCAATTATTAGACCTAAAGAGTTTTCTTCCTGCCACCCCCCATACTGACTTCCTTCTTTTAAGAAGTTATATTGATTTTTTTGTTTTTATATTACAAACACTTTCAGCTTACTCCAGTTTGCTGAAAGGTCTTTTGTAACGAAGTAAAATGGTTAAGTAAAAAGTACGGCAATCTCATCTGAAAGCACATTCAACATTCCACATTTGTAGCACTCCTTACAAATAAAAAAATAAGAGAAATACATTTTCTCTCCCTCCTACTCCCTACTCTGTTGGGAAGCAAAAGAAGGAAAAAAACCAAATCTCTTTTAACAAATATGTGTAGTCAAGCAAAATAAATTCCATTAAAACATATATGTTGCATTATGCATCCTAAATCCATCATTTCTTTGTAATGGAAAGCTTTTTTTCCCATTGGTCCTCTGGAATCATGAGTGGTCATTGTATTGATCTTAGTTCTTATAGCTTTCATAGTAGTTTGTTTTTACAATATTTTTATTGTATCAAATGTACTCCTGGTCCTACTAATTTCATTCTTTATCAGTTTATAAAACTCCTTAAAATTGTTCATTTTTAATAATATTGATGTTAGCCTAATTTTTTATGGTTCTGCTTACATCACTCTGTGGAAGTTCAAGTCTTTAAGACATTTTCTATGATTTTTTGAAACCTTCTATTTCCTCATTTGTTACATTACAACAGTATTCCATCACATTCATATACCACATCTTATTCAGCCATTCCTCAGTTGAAGGACAACCCCTTAGTTCCTAGCTTTTTGCTACCTTGAGAAGAGTTGCTATTTTAAAAAAAAACCATAAGGAACCTTTTCTTCTTTTTTAAATCCCTTTTGTGTGTAGGCCTATCAATGACATAGCTGGTTATTTATTTAGTAACTTTTTGCTATAATTCCAAATTACTTTCCAGAAGGATTGTATCCATTAATAGGTGGACAAACAGTGCACCACTATGCCAGTTTTCTCCTAGTCTCTCAAAAACATTTATCATTTTCCTTTTTTGTCATCTCTGCCACTCTGATGAGTGTGAGGTTGGGATCTCAGAATTGCTTTAATTTGCATTTGGAGCACATTTTCATATGGCTGCTAATCTCCTGGATTTTTTCCTGTGAGAACTTCCTGCTCATATCACTTAATAATTTATCAACCAGCAAATGGCTCTTTCTCTTAGTTCCCTATATATTTTGTGAATGAGAGCTTTATCACAGAAACTATAAAGATTTCCAACCAGTTAATTGCTTTCCTTTTTAATCTTAGCTTTATTAGATTTGTTTTTGCAACTCCTTTTTAATTTGATATAATCAAAATTACTCATTTTGTCTTCTGTCAGTCTCTCTAGTCTATGTTTAGTCAAAAAATTTTCTATCCATTTACCTGACAGGTAAAAATTTCATTGTTTCTCTAATTTGTTTATGATGTGACCTTTTTCTATCTAGATCACATCCATTTGGAGCTTGTCAGTATAAGATGTTAGTCTACATCTAATTGCTTTCATATTCCTTCCAATTTTTTCTATCAGCTTTTGTCAAATAATGAATTCTTATCCCACAAACTAAGGTCTTTTGTTATAAAGTACCAAGGTGTTAGATACATTTGCTTCTGTTTGTCATACACCTAATATAATCAGTCTCTACTTTTTAACCAGTACCAAATTGTTTTTAATAATTAATGCCATATTATATACTGTGTAATACAGTTTGAATTCTAGCACACTAGGCCCTTTTGTTTACATTTCTTGTCATTATTTCTCTTGAGATTCTTGACCATTTTCACCTTCCATATGGATTTTGTTACTATTTTTCTGATAATTCTTTAGTAGTTTGACTGGTGTGGCATTGAACAAGTAAATTAATTTATATAGTATTGTCATATCTATTAAATTGGCTCACCATGCCTATCAGCAATTAATATTTTCCCAATTATTTAGGACTATATCTATTTCTGTAAAAAGTGTTTTATATTTTTATTTTTATAGTTCTTGTGTGTATCTTGGAAGATAAACTCACAATTATTTTAAGCATTCCATAGTAAATCTAAATGTATTTTTTCTATTTCTTTCCTATTAGAAATATTGATGTTTTGTACAGATTTATTTCATGTCCTTTAAGTTGGTTCAGTTAATTTTTTTCAATTAATTTTTATTGATTCTTTAGGGCTCTTTAAGTATAACCTCTTCAAAAATTATTTTATTTCTTCTTTACTATGATTATTTCTTCAGTTTCTTTTTTTTTACCTTATTGCCAGAGCTAGCATTTTTAGTACAATGTCAAGTAGAAGTGATAGCAATGAAATTCTTGTTTCAACCCTGAATTTATTGGAAAAGATTCTAACTTATCTCCATTATAAATAATGATAGGTCTTGGTTTTAGATTTAAACTATTTGTCATTTTAAGGAAACAGTCACTCTTACTTTCTAGTTTGTTTTAACAGAAAATGTATTGTATTTAATCAAGCCTTTTGCATCTGTTAATACAATCATGATTTTGTTTTTTATTATTAGTATAGTTAATTGAGCTTATAGTTTCCCTAATATTAAACCAACCCTGAAATCCTGGCATCACTCCAGTCTGTTCATAATGTATATATAGTCTTTGTGTTGTGATTTTTTAGCCTTCTTGCTAACATTATATTTAAAATTTTAAAGAAAATAAAAGCAGCTTGCCTACAAGAATAATTAGAATTCTTTAGGAAAGATATATCTTTTAAAGGTATTATAAAACAAGTGAGAGGTATAGAGCACAGCTTAATAGAAGACGTATAATACCTTACCCTGTTAACAAACTGCCTAAAAATAAGAATAGATCAAATGGGAATTGATTACTCCAGAAGTCAAGAAGAATGTTTAAAGCAAAGTTAAAAGAATGAGAGAATAGTTAGAAACAGGATCATGGAGAGGTAACTTACAAATCATAAGAGTAACTGAAATCCATGGCCAAAAAAGAAAAACTAGATATCGTACTTCAAGAAATCACTAAAGGAAATTGGCCATACATATTAGAACCAGAAGGCAATTTGGAAATAGAATCACTGATCACTTCCTGAAAGAAATCCAAAATGAAAACTTCCTGGCATGTCATTGCCCAAATCTAGAGCTTCAGACAAAAGAAAAACATACTACAAGCATTCAGAAAGAAAGAATTCAAATATCGAAGAACTGGAATCAGGATCACATAAGTTTTAGCTGTTGTCATGGCAAAAGAAAGGAGAACATGGAATGAGATCATCTAAAAGACAAAAAAAAGTTCTCAATTAAAAATAACTTACCTAGAAAAATTGAGTATAATTCTAAAAGGAAAAACAAGTAGATTTAATATGAAATACATTTTCAAATATTCCTGATTTTTTAAAAAAACAGCCAAAAAGGAACTTTCATATAAATATGTAGTTGAGAGAAAAATAAAAAGTAAACAATCAGAAGGGAATTTATAAGGATGAAATGTTTATGTTCTAATGGGATTAATCTTAAAAGAGTTCTTTCAGAATCCTAATGTCACAAGGGGTCATAGAAGTAGTTGAGAAAGAAGACCTATAGATAGTTTTGTTTTGTCTTTTGTTTTGAAGATGTTATAAGAAATAAAAGGGGAAGAGGATACTTTAGGGAAAATGGAAGAAAATATAGAGGAACTTGTTAAGATACATAATCCATTCCCCAATTGATAAATGGTCAAAGGATATGTTTTTTTTAGTTGGGGTAGGATTCGCATGGGACACTGGAAAGAACATTATTTGTTATTTAGTTTAGTTTTTTTTTTTTTGCATGGGGGAAGGCAGGGCAATTGGGGTTAAATGACTTGCCCAAGGTCACACAGCTAGTAAGTATGTCAAGTGTCTGAGGTCGAATTTGAACTCAGGTCCTCCTGACTCCGGGTCTGGTGCTCTACTCACTGCACCACCTAGCTGCCCCTGTTTTTTTTTTAATTGTAATTATTTTTTATTGGAAAACAAATATACAATATGGAATGGATTTGAGGCAAATTGTGCCATAAGCAGATTTTTTTAAATAAGTGGCTAAACAAAGTTTAGAAAGCAAGTAACAATAGAAGAAAATGTTTTCTGGTTCAGGACCAGCAGTACAAAAAAATAGTGTGCGAGTACCTTGATAATACACCTGTTTTGCAATAGTGCAACTTTACGTACGTATTGTTGACTGGCCATAGTCCACGCAGAGTTACAACTCCACACTTCAGCAACAACATGCTGACAGCTCCTAAAGAAAACTACTTCTTTAAAAAAAAAAAGAAAGGCATAACCCAGATGTTCCCTCATGTGACCAACTCCATCTAAGTTCAGAAGCAGAAGGGCTTAGATATATCTAGAGTAAGCCACATGCAACATATTTTACTTGATCAGTTTTCCAAAATAAAGCAGGACAATGACAGTAGATAAGGGGAAAAAAAACATGGAGGTATGAAGTTCTAATTACTACACATGCATATCCTTTTGACAGTAGGGGGAAAACTTTTTACAGATAAGTTACAAACAAAGAAAAGGCAAATAAACAATTTCGTACAAGAAATTTAACACATTCTGTACAGTGTCTTCACTTTGCTGTCATCATTTGTACAAACTCTTCATAGTTTACTTGACCATCACCATCAATATATGCTTCCCTGATCATTTCATCAACCTCTTCATCCATTAACTTCTCTCCAAGGTTTGTCATCACATGGCGAAGTTCTGCTGCACTAATATAACCATTGCCATCCTTGTCAAGCATGCGGAATGCTTCTCTAATTTCTTCTTCACTGTCTGTGTCTTTCATTTTTCTTGCCATCATTGTCAGAAATTCTGGAAAGTCAATTGTGCCATTACCATCAGTATCTACTTCATTAATCATATCCTGTAATTCAGCTTCTGTGGTGCAGTTTTCAGAGGAAAAATTAAAGATATCTATAGTCATATGAAAAAATGCTCCAAATCACTATTGATTAGATAAATGCAAATTAAAACAACTCTTAGGTACCACATCACACCTATCAGATTGGCTAACATGACAAAATTGGAAAATTGGCGGAGTTGTGAACTGATCTGACCATTCTGGAGAGCAATTTGGAACTATGCCCGAAAGACTATAAAACTGTGCATACCCTTTGACCCAGCAATACCACTTCTAGGGCTGTATCCCAAAGAGATCATAAAAATGTGAAAAAGATCCACACGTACAAAAATATTTATAGCAGAGAAAATATAAAACTTATGGAAGTGAATGTTGAAAACTAAAAATGAATTTATTTATCTAAAAAAGATACATAATCTGGTTGTTTGTGTATAAATACATGCAAACATAGAAGCAATGGGAGGAGCAGGCATCACTTGAATTTCACTTTCATCTAAATGAGACAAAACAGCAGAGCACATTAACATGTAAACAGACACCCAAATAAAGAGTTTAATGAAGTAATATAGTGAACTCAAAACAGCAAAAAAAAAAAACCTGAGTTAATTTAAAGAGAAAAAAAGGAAAACTACAGTTTGATGATAGGAAACAGAGACAATAAATTGCTTTTAGTCCTTAACATATACACACCAAATGACATAATTTTGAAATGCTTAGAAAAACAACTGTATTGATTACAGTGAGAAACAGACCATAAAAATATAATAACAGGGGACCTCAGTTTACCCCTATCAGCCCTAGATAAATCTAACAAAAAAAAAAAAAGAAAGAAGCCAAGGACCTGAATAGAATTTTAGAAAAATTAGATACAATAGACCTCTGGTGATTATTGAATAGAAACATAAAGGAATATACATATTTATCAGCTCTGCATGACATATTTTTAAAAATTAATCATTCCTTTAAATAGAAAAACCTCACAAATGCAGAAAAAAGAAATATTATGCACATCCTTTAAGGGGTTTTCAGTAAGCACCATACAGACCAGAAAAAATAAAGTATTTGATTTTTGTTCTTTCCTTATTTTAATACAAATGGAGGATCAAGACTTAAAATGAAACATCCAGTAGTTGAAGGTCAGAGCAGGATCACTGAGGAAATGATACAACCAAGATGATTTAAGGAGCCCAAGATGAGCTGGTCTTCGGATCATAGAATATAAAGTGGGGAAAAGTATCAACTAATTGTCCTTCAGAAAGCTGCCTCTGGACACAGCCCACCTCATTCTACCAGGCTTTCCATTACTGGTCCTGCTTAGCTGGGATACCTAATACCTAGTTCCCAAATCATATTTATACTAGGAAGGGGCCAATTTTTAATCAGACAAATCTAATTGGCTTCTATCTGTAATATCATAGGAAGGGAAACACTAGGTTAGGGGAAACCTTACTGAATCAGGAAGGAAGTATTGGCATCGGGTTTGGAAGGTTACAGAAAAGGCAAAGAGAGGGGCACACCCAAGTGTTTAGAGTAGAGACAGCTTTCCCCAAATGAGCCTTATAGGTCACAGAGACCTATGTGCTCTCTCCCAGTCCTCAGAATATTTCCTGACTTGCCGAAAAGTTTGAGTGCTTCATGAGCACATAGAATGTAATAAAGTGGCATAAGCTTCGTTAAAATGAGTGTTTTGTTAGCTGTTCTTTGAAGAATTGGGAAATGGCCACACTACACACTAAGGGCCATTTTTGTATTTTTTTATGTTTCTTAGGTTACCTCAATCCCTTCTTCTAATTTGGTATTTCTTCTTACCATTGCTCTAACCAATTGGTGCTATAGACTATGGACACATCTAATTCCGAAATGACTCTCACATTATTTCCTGCCTAATTATATCATTAATTTTATTGTGATTTTATTTTGTTCTCATGACATCTACCTCCTTCAGCTGCTCTTGTTGAAAGAGGTTTTTTTTTTATTTTTTGCAGGGGGGAAGGCAGGGCAGTTGGGGTTAAGTGACTTGCCCAAGGTCACACAGCTAGTAAGTGTGTCAAGTGTCTGAGCCCGAATTTGAACTCTGGTCCTCCTGACTCCAGGGCCAGTGCTATACTCGCTACACCACCTAGCTGCCCCTGAAAGAAGTATTAATGGAGTAGTTAAAAAAAAGTTTTAAGTTGCCTAGTGACCAAACTTCTGCTGATGGGCCTCTTTGTAACTAGTTAGCTAGGTATCTTCATAGACAATAGAAACAGTGTGCTCCGGGGATAATCTTCAGAGCTTTTCTAGCTTGACAATATCTACTGGGGATTGTGCCCCACTAGCATCAATTCAAAACAGCCTCTCCTGAACAGTGAGGGACTGGATAAGGACTTTAATGGAGGAATTCAATCTTAGGCTGCATTAATGGAAGGATGGTGTTCACATTGACTATTATTAATATTCTCCTTTGCTCTACTTGGGTCAGGCCACGTTTGGAATATTGTTTAGGATCACAGAGTCTCGGAGTTGGAAGGGAAACTAAAGGTCATTTATTCTAACTGGTGCCAAACAGGAATCTCCTATCTAATACTGCCCCTCGCCCCCAGTGATCATATAGTATCTGCTTTAAGACCTCTAGTGATGGAGAATTTTTCGTGTCCCTTCTATTTTTTAGGAGGGATGTGGGCAAGTTGGAAAACATACAGATGAGATCATTCAAGATGCTATGAAAACTAGACACTATGCCTTACAGAGTTTAACTTGGAGAAAAGAAAAATTGAAGGGATAAGGGGAGGCAGGCTGACAGCATTCAAGAGCTATCATGTGGCAAAGAAGTTATACTTCTCCTTAGTGTCGAAGGGCAGAACTAGTAGTAACAGGGAGAAGTTACAGAGTCAGATTTTTGCTTTAAAAAAGGGAACATTTACTATAAAGTTGTACCAAAATAGAGTAGGCTGCCTTAGGAAGCAGTACATTCCCTATCCTTGGAAGTCATCAAGAATTAACTGGATGACTGTTTGTCAGGGATGTTTGATTTGATATGCATTGGTCTTTGAGAATCCATTCCAACTCTGAGATTTTGGAAATTCTGCATCTTTCCTTAGTAGGGTAGCTAAGGAAGAGGAAATAGTTGTCATTTCTGGCACAGAAAGAAATGTAATATGTGTAATTGAAAAACAGTTGCTTTGTCTGTTTATAAACCATCATTCTCTAAGAAATTTAAAACATTCACACATAAAATGAACCCATGCAATCATTTACTTACGCTCTGACCACAAGAGAAATTGTGGAAGCCAATCCTAGAAGTGGAAGTTTATCATTAGACATTTTTTTCTCTTAAAGCCCTGTCATAACTACAAGGTTCCTGGTGATAGAAGGCTATTAAAGGATATGCTTGCTCATGTATCTTTGGTAACATGAACCAATCCAGTCCCAAATTTTGCATGGTCACACAGGACTTAGACATTTCTGCCCACAAACTGACAATTATATATGTGTATATGTAATTTGGCGTATGTAAAACATGCATATATTAAAAATGTGTCATGTATATGATATGTATATACACATGTACACATGTCTATGTACATATATATTATTTTTTGAAGGTCCCAGAAAGACTTGAAAGTATTCATTAGAATTAACCTGGTATCTTGATGTTCTATACTGAGAGTAATATCGAACTGTTTGGGTCATTTTTTTTAGACTTAGACCTAATATCCCGTATTTCTTCTTTGACCTACTTGTAAGTGTAATAATTTCTAAATTTTCATGTTGGGGGGCGGGGAGATAGAAGTCTTAGCTGTCATATTTCCTTTATCCTACTCAGATTATAAATTCCTCATGAGTTAAGACCAGTTTTTCTCTATTTGCCTGTCTTTCTCTATTTCTTTCTTCACTTTCCCACCCTAGTACTCACAGTAGCTGCTCAATTTATGTTCTTAATGAAGAGAACCAAACTGATATCTTAAATAAGACAGAAGAGGTGTGGACATGGGATAGTATAGGAATAGATAGTATTTTCAAAGGTCTTTGATGTTTGGCTTTGGAATCATGTGGACCCACTCAGTTGGGCAAACAGATCAGTGGGTTGGTTTTGTTATTACTGTGCAGCAGTTAACAAAACTGTAAAATATAAATATATAAAAAGAAATATAAATAGTTCATTTAGTACCAGAACCATATTCTAAGGATAAAACATATTGACAAATAAGTGATAGTTTCTACAAATCTACTCTGACATATTCCTAAGGATCTCCCATGCTCAATGTAAATTATTTATATTTATTGACTAGTAACTACATCTGACATTTTATCTGTCAACATCCTTTATTCTTAAATTATGTTCTGATACTAAATGAATATATAAAAGTAATAGATCTGTTTAGTTTTTCTGCTCTTTCACATTTAGAAATCATTTGTATCCTAGAATATGGTTTATTTTTGTAAGTAAACCATGTGATACTGAGAAATATGCATATCTTTAGTTGCTTCACCAAATAAAGACTCAAGATTGGCTTTAGTACCTTTTTAAGAAAAATTAGTCTAGAGGAGATTCTGGGAAGATGGCGGGGTAGGTCAGAAGATTCCAAGCTCTCAAGATTTTTCCCCACAAGAGTTAAAACAGTACCTTAGAGTGAACAAAGTGTGGTTGGAGACAAAGAAGAATAGGGACACAACTGAAGTCTTCCTGGGACAGTTTGAAAAGATAAGAAGAAAAATCCCAGGAAGTGGTTTGGTCCCTCGAGGAATAAACACCTCCAGACTAGGTTCTCTTTTAACAACAAGCAGCAAGCCCCTTAAACAACAAGTGGCATGTTCTGGGGTTAGTTGGTTTGAGAAGCTGCCTGGGCCCAGCCACAGAAACTTTTTACCCCAGGATATTGAGGGGAGTTGGGCGTTTTAGCCAAGGAAGATCAACTGACGAGAAACGCCAGACCCAGCTATGCTGCGAAGAATGGTGGGGGCAAGAAGGAACCACCACAGTTACGGTGGGTGCAGAAGCAGTGGGGCAGAAAGCCCCTGGCTGTGGGCACTTACAGGAGGTTAGAGGTTTGACTTTGGTTCCAGGCTAGAGGGGAGAACTGAAGATCTGGGGCAAGAAGCACCATTTCCCATGCCCCAAGGTCTAGAGGTGATTACAAAAATCAAGCTATTACCACAAAAAATGCACAGGAGAAAGAATCCAACCATAGAAACCTATTATGGGAACAGAGATGACTGGGGTTCATCTTCAGAGGAGGAAGAAACCCCCAAATAGTAATGTCAAATGGTCACCTGCCCAGAAAGAATTTATAGAAGATCTTTAAAAAGACTTTAAAAATCAAATGACAGAGATGGAGGAAAAACTTAAAAAATAAAAAAGAATAATCCAAGAAAAACAAGAAGGTTATAAAAGGAAAGTTAACTAATTAGAAAAGGAGTTCCAGAATCATAAGGAGGAAAATGACACCTTGAAAATTAGGATTAGGCAAAGTGATCAAGAAATATTTAAACAAAATATGAATAATGAAAAAATAGAGGAGAAAGTAAAACATAAGAAAAACAACAGATTTGGAGAATAAAGCAAGAAGAGAAAACATAAAAATAATTGGACTAACTGAAAGTTATGATCAAAAAAAAGAATCTTGATATAACAATACAAGAAATAATTAAAGAAAATTGTCCTGAAGCATTAGAACAAGGTGGGGAAGTAAAAATAGAAAAAATCCGTCAATCACTACTTGAAAGAGATCCTATGAAGAAAACTCGTAGGAATATCATAATCAAATTCTGAAACCCTCAGTGCAAGGATGAAATATTAAAGCATCAAGATTAAAACAATTAAAATATGAGGGTGCCACAATTGAATTTCACAAGACCTAGCAGTAGAGACAGTAAAGGACCGCAGGTCTTGAAACACAGTATATTGAAAAACTAAAGACCTGGGGCTCCGGCCAAAAATATCATACCCTGCAAAACTAAGTATCATTTTGAATGAAAATAGTAGACATTTGATAAACTTTCAGACTTCCAAGAATTTGTAAAAAAATTCTCAACTTAATAGAAGATTTAACATACAAGAATCAAGAGAAACATAAGGTATATACCAAAAACTAATTATAAGGGATTCATGAGGACAGACTTTTACCTTTTATATAATATAAAATGTATGTCTAAGATTTTTATTAATAACTGGTGAGCTCATAAGAAAGATTGGGGTAAACCTTGATTATGAAATGAATTTTAAAAAGCAAAACCATTTAGGAACAGCTAAAAAGAGCAACGATTTTATACAAATGAGGTACAAGAGGAAGAAAGGATACAGAGGAATTAGATGGGGGAGGAGGGCTGGTAGTTCTGTTAACCTACTTTCATTGGGAATGGGTTTAAGAGGGAACAAAAAATATATATTTAGAAGAGTATGAAAGTCTTCTAAATTTAGAAGAAATAAAATGATGGGGGCATAAAGAGGGGGGAGAGGACAAGGGAGGAGGAATCTTTAGAGGAGAGAATGAGGGAATAGGTAAAAGGGTATGTAAAAGGGTGTTTAGATTAATGGGAATGGGAGGATAGGGGAGGGATCCTTGGAGGGGGAAGGCAAGTGATAGGACAGCAAGGTAGTTGGTAGAGGGGCAGAGTAGGCAAGTAATAGGATGGCAAGGTAGTGGGTAGAAGTAAAATAGAGGAGGCAGGAGGGATAGGAAATGAGATATGTACAAACATAAAAACAAAGATCAGGAGTAGAGTATGTTTGGGAAAGTATATGTCTATATACACATGTATATATGTATAAGTGTATGTACATATCTGTATGTGTACATATATATCAAGAAATATTTCTAAACTATATTGTAGCTTTCTGGGGGGGTGGGGGAGGGGGAAAAGAACACAGTTAAAAAGTGCACAGCAGAGAACAAAAGAAAACACAAGGAAGCAAAGAAAAGAGGGACAATTCTCAACACAAGGTGTATTATTTATCATACAGGCTTCCTTGAAATGAAAATTTATTGTTACGTATTTTGAATTCTCTCTTATGTTCTGCTATGCACATGACATGCTTTTTTTTCTTTCTTTGTATTTGAGTTCAGTATTTAAGTTTATGCTGTGTTTTTGTTTCTTTTCTCTATTCTGTATTTGTGTTCTGGTAAAATAAACAAACAAACAAACAAACAAAAAAGAAAAACTAGTCTAACTTGCATGGGGGTAGAGATTAAGATATTGCTCTCACCACACCTGGTGTATAGCTTATCTGAGTCTGTCTGGGTCTTACTTTATTTCTATCACATTTCTCTGTTCTCTAAAATAAGTATTCCAAAGACAATTAGAAAAGACTTAACAATTGTAAAGGATGTAGTTGTCTGTTAGCACTTGACACAGCCATCATTGCTAAAACTTCTGGTGATGTCTGTGTTGAAGACATTGGGCAACTTACGTCATGGCCCTACACAAAAGTCTCTCTCCCTCCCTCTCTCTCTCTCCCCTTCCTTAGTCAGGGCAATGTCAACCAACCTACAGTAAACACCAGTGCAAAGGTTATGGCTCTTCCTAGTTTTTTTTTATCTCTTGCCTGCAGCCATCCTCAGAAATGCAAGGAAGATGGATGCTGTCCTCAGCATTACTACCAGCAGCTATTGCTTGCTGCTTCCACACCTCCTGCTTTCCTGGCTTCCTTTAATGTGGTAAAAGATAAGATGGCAGTTTAGAGTAATTCTTTGGTGAAGGGCTATGATCACACTTCCTTTCACATAATTCCTAGAGATATTTCTTAAATCATTAAGTTTCTATAGAATAATTGGAAAACTATATTCTATATATTAAGGCTCTGAGACTGGTAGAATACATTGTATAAAATTACAGTATTATTAGCTGTAGTGTTGGAGAGTGCTTTGTAAGTGAAAGGACTAGAGTGTATCATATTTTTAATGCTTGCAGACTTAAGTGTGAAAATTTTTAAAAGTATAGTTTAATTTAATTCACTTAATGATGATATTTCTTGGCATTCATAGTGTCCTGGGGTTTTTTTCTTTTTAGTAATAGCTTTGGCTAAGTAACCTCAAATCATTCCAATTCTTATGCATCATCTGAGAAATAGGTTTGGACTTCTGGAATTTCAGAAGGGATTCTGCTAGTGTTTATAATGATAAAGGGAAAATGCCATTTAAAATTATGCATATTGGAAGTTCATATCCATTCCACAAGTGAGACAAATACATCAGTGTGCTGGTTTAACAACCACTTCTCTGTGGGGGTAATGTATATTCAAATATACACAACACAAGTTTAATCTGCATTATTAACATTTTCTCCATCACTTTCTTAAACATAGACAAACAGCAAAACAATAAACCAAGACCTGATTGGTAGTATTTGCCAAATTCCAATGTGTAAATTCTCCCACTGAAAATTTAACAATTGGTAGGCAAGCCAGTTTGCACTGACTCCAGCATACCCCTAGACAGATATTACTGTACTTTAATTTGTAGTTTTTAAGCTTTTCTTGAACTCTACTAAAGAAGAAATGAGCTACGTCTTAGCTTAAATTTGGATAGAGTAGTTCTAAAACTAGTTATATGGGGAGGAGTTATTTGCGTATTTTCTATGCTGAGCACTCAGGCCCAACAACACTTAGATTTTTTTTTTTTTTGCCCAATTCCACTCTTACTTCTAGCTAATTAAGACATGATTTCTCCAGATGAAATTATTTTTATCACAAAGTTCACATCATCTCTTTAGAAATCAGTGAGGATTCATAGAAAGTTTAGAAATGTAGCATTGACTACAAAATTGTCTACAAAAATGTTAATACATTTTGGAAATATTCTTAATTTAAATATATTCAGTCTGACAGCCTATTTTCATTATTTTGTCAGGACAGGAAGTAACTGACAACAGTTCAGAGTATTATTAACAAATCTAACCTTCACCAAATACCCTTCAGAGTTTGAATGGACAATTGAACTATGTGTTTCTAATTGTCCACAGACGTCCTGTAAGTCAGAAGGAAAGACTTGTTTCCCTTGCGTAAATTGCTGGGGTTTTTTAAGTTAATAAATTTCTGAGAATAATTGCTGAAACTAAATTCTTTCTTGTTTGTAAATTATATATTTCTATCTGGACAGTTTTTGGTAAGTTAAAGCAATTTATTCATTTGGAATCTATACTTCTTGAAAAATATTTTGTGGTATGATTAAGAATATGTACCCTACTCACCATTTTCTGCTAAAATATTTACTAAGTGCAAAGTAAATGCCAGTTGTACTCTGAAGTAGGGTAAAAGTACATTTCTCTAGAGATCTTATTCCTTGCAGTGTGCTGTCTAAAAAGTTCAACTATCTTATTCTCACATTTTTAAAAGGTCAGAAGAATATTGCATTGTTGACTGCTGAAAATTTTAATTTTTATGTTTTTTAAAACAAGCCTTTTCCATTAATTATAAAAGATTATTTATAGATAGGACCTGACTTTAAAATAGTGTATTTATGAAGTGCCTGCTGTGTCCCAGGTATTGTATTAATGGTAAGGATAGAAAGAAATTCAAGTCTTATAAATAATAATTCAGCCAACCTCCCACCCTCACTCCACCCCAGTAATTGTCTAGTAAGTAATTAATATATTGTGCTAATTTCATTTTTAATAAAAAATAACTAATACCTTTGGGATGAGGGTATATACTCATGAACATATACATACACACATAGATAGACATATACATACAAATGTCCCTCATTCCAAAGATGTGGGGATTACCTATAAAACCATTCTTTTTCTCATTAGATAGATAGATGTATAAACATACACACCTATTTGAAAGACTAACACAAGTTGGGCAAGGCTTCCATATACCTTGCTTCTTTAGAAAGCTGTGTACAAAAAAGGCAATTATATTAAAATGATCTATATATTGGACATTTTACATAATAGTAATTTGTTATATAATTTGTAAAGGTGATTCTTTAATTCCTACTTTTCAAATGAAAAATCAGATTCAGAAAATCAATTTATTCCCTGAATCAAAGTAAAAGATTTAGATAAATGATAATGCTATGCCAGTAATTTCTAGTAAAATTACATATAATCTTACCTAAGATTATATTAGGTCACCCTGTGGCCATAGTGTTACTCAACTCTAGATTCACACAGATTACTGGATTCACTTTGGGGTATATTGGATGGCAAATGTACCTCATTTGACTATAAACACCTCCTGCCAACTCAGCTAGGAATTTATTCATTTAGTATCAAGCTAGCAGTAGAAGAAGAAAATATACATTTTAAAAATAAATCATTTAATTTAGACTAAAACAGTTAAGGAAAACAAAAAAAAAATCTCAGAAAACATACTTCAGGGGTTAGGTCTCATCCTTCAGTAATATGTGGAGAAAGACCTTTCTTCTGGAATTCACACTTGAGGGAGAGACCGTGGCAAATGGCTCTTGCATGTTGGCACTTAAGGTTGAAAAGATCCACTCTTTCAATGCCTAAATCTCTGGAGTGTCTGTCACCATTGCAACAGTAAATCTCTTTCTTTCCCTCATACTGTGGTTTTTCCTCCCCTTTTCCCACCCCACTTCCATTGGCTATGTCCTGAGTTCACTCATCTCCAAGTCCTTTTCTTCCATCCTTCCTTAATTTCAAGTCTGTAGCAAAGACTATGTCTGTGTATTGGTTGAGGATGGAGAGATGTTAATAATTCTTTTGTACGAAAGCTAGTAGTGTTTCCAGTGTTTCCTCCATTTGCTTACCTTTCCCCCCACCTACAGGTTCAAGAGGTCCTATCCTGTTCTTCACCCAGAGCCCAGCCCCCTAGCTCTGAGAAAGTCCCAGAAATTAGAAGACTTGAATTTTATATTTGTCTCTGCCATGTGGATAAACCGTTTATTCTTTGAAAAATTAGGGAGTTAGACTAGATGATCTTTAAGGACCTTGCAAGCTATATATTATAGATTGGGATTGCCATTTTGAGACCAGTGGTGGTTTTCCTCCAAAATGTAGGTTAATTTTCGATCATTAGTATACAAATTGATTTTTATAACCATGTACCATGTGTTACTTTTCATTTTCATGTCTTCCAAACTTAGAAAAGAGGAAGACAGTGAGAAATACGCAATAGAGACTATTTGTCTAATCATCGTTAAATAGTATTTGTTAAATATATCTATGCTCATTAATTATAATACTCCAGATATTATTTCTGTCAAGAATTAAACAGATAAGATTGCTTGAAATAGGCTTTTGCTCTTGATACAAAATGGGTTTTAGATACTGAATTTTAGTGCCTTTGAGGTGAGAGGGTTGTTTTTTTTTCAGGGGTAGGGTGAGGTGGGGTGGGGTGAGCATATTCATAAGTAAAATGATGAGTTCCAGAGTTTCCAAGTTGTAGCTTGCTGGGACTTTACCCCAAATATGAAACAGGTCCTCAGATACCAAGGGGAATATCTGATGGAATTGGAGGTATAAAAGCAAACATGTTAGGGCCCCAAATAAGAACAAAGTCAAAACTGGATGTTGTATCAAGATTTCAAAAGTTGGGCATTTCAGAACTACAAATTGCCCAAAGTAATATTTGCTATTTGAAGCAATACTCAGTCATAGATAATGATTGGTTGCTTTTTTGAAGCAAGAAAGAGACAGTATCCTTCCTACAGCACCTTAGCTTTGGAAACAAATCACATTGGTGAAGATGTATGAACAGAGTATCCTAGCTCACTCATTGTTGTACAACATACTGATTGGTGACCATACAATGAGATCACAACCTTAAAATAAGCATGTATGATGTGTATAAATTATTTGTAGGAAATGAATAGTGATTAAATTATTCACTGTAGTCCTCCTTACTCAGAGAAAGACTCCTGATGGACAGAGTTTGAAAAGAAAGATAGAGGGGAAGGAGAGGAAGGATAGAAGCCCTCATTCTCTGCTGCCTGAAAACATGATCAAGTCTCCCATACTCTTTAAAAACCTTCACTGTCTTTGCAAGCTGTCATCCTATGACTCTCCTCTCAGCCATACTGCTTGAAGAAGCTGTCTATATTTGATGCTTTCACTTCTCTCTTTTGAACTTTCTGGTCTGGCTTCCTACTTAATCACTCAACTGAAACTGCTTTCTCCAAAGTTGCCAATGAACTCTTCATTGCTGAATTTAATACATTTTCTCAATTCTTGTCCTTATAAACCTCTCTGTAGCATTTGGCACCGAAAATCAATCACCTTCTCTTTCCAGGAAACACCTCCTTTGAGAATTTCACTCTTAATTCTTTTCTTTCCTGTCTAGCCACTTCATCTTAGTCTTCATTACTGGCTCATCATTTATTTTATGGCTCCTAACTTTGGGTATACTCCAAAACTTTGTCCTGGTCCTGCTTCACTTGTTTCTCTAAACCAAAGGCTCCTAACCTAGGGGCCAGTGAACTTATCTTTAAAAAATATTTTGATAGCTATATTTTAATCTAATTGGTCTCTTTTGTAATCCTATGTGTTGTTTAAGAAGGGACCCATAGGCTTCATAAGACTACAAGCGGAATCCATTGCCCAAAAAAGTTAAGAATCCCTATTCTGCACTCTTTCATTGGTTGCTTCAGCAACTCCTGTGAGTTTAATTATCACCTCAGTGCAGATGAACTCCGATCTATATATCTAACCCTAGGCTCCCTCCAAAGTTCTAGTCCCCCATCCCTAACTGCCTCTTGGACATTTCAAACTGGATATCCCATAGGCATATGTAACTTATCGTGTTCAAAATAGATTTCATTGGTTCCCAGGTTTGCTAACCCAGGATGGTCCTCAACTCTTCACTCTAACTCACCCCTCTTTTCCCAGCCAGTTAGCAAATCTCACCATTCCTACCACCACCCTTTCTTCCCACCCATTCCCTTCTTTCTGCCCACATGGCTACCACACCAGTCAAGGATCTCACTACCTCTCATCTTAGCTTTTACAATAGTCTCCTAATTGACCTCTTGGTTCAAGTCTCCCCCTCTCCAGTGTACTTTTCATTCAGTCACCAAAACGATTTCTTAAAGTTCAGGTCTTTGTTACCCATACCACCTTCCCACCTAGTACTCCCCAGTGGCTCCCTAATATCAAATATAAATTCCTTGGTTTGTCATTTAAAGTCCTTAGAATATGGCCACATATTAGCTTTATAGCTTTATTAACCATTACTTTCCTCCATGAACTCTACAGGGCAGCTCAAATGAAGTTCTTGCTGTTCTACACATATGACACTCCATCCATCATCGCCTTTTGCACTGGCTCTTCCCCATGCCTTGAATACATTCCCTCATTGATACCTCTTAGAATGCCTGGTTTTCTTTGGATTCAGCTCAAGCTCATCTTCTGCCCCAAGATCTTTCCTGGTTAAGATTACCTTGTATTTTGTATGTATCTGTGTGTTTGCCTGTCTCCCCCATTAGAATATAGTTTCCTTGAGAGCAGGGAGTATTTTTCTTTATATCCCCAGTACTTTGCACAGTGCCTGACACATAGTAGGTACTTAGTAAGTGCTTATCAATTGACTCTTTGTTTAATCGAAGGCAATATGAACATTTTACCTCTATCTTAATGTCAAATTCCTTCAAGGAAATCCATCTTGGACTGCTTAATCCTTTGGAAAAATAACACATGAATTTCCTGTTGCTTTTGCCACAGGATGTCAGCTGCAATGAGATCACAGCTCTGCCACAGCAGATAGGACAACTGAAATCCCTAAGAGAACTGAACATCAGAAGAAATTACCTTAAAGTTTTACCACCAGGTAAGAAAGTCAGTTAAGCTCAACAAACAGAAAAAGGAACAAAATGGAAAATTCTTAGCTTTTCATGTGTTTAATTTTCCAAGTTGATTACTTAGGATTTTTCTTTTTAATTTTAAATTAGATGGACATTTGATTTGAATATCTAATGACGAGAAGGTTGGGTTTAAGTTCTGGGTTCAAGGTGTAAGCATAATCTAAAAAGCAACAACTAAACTGAATTATAAGACTTGGGAAAAACATTTGACACTGTTGTATAGAGGTTAGGTATTTTGTCATCTTGGAGTTTGCAACCTTCAAATTTCAATCTAGTCCCCTGAATGTATGTCTGAGTCATGAGAACCCACTGGTTTCAGGGATATGCTCCTTAGGAAAGTTGTGATCAATTCTGGGGGAAGTGAGAATAAAGGCTTCTGGATTTATACTGGAAGTACTTGTGTCTTTTTTACCATTGGTTGTAATGATAGCTGCCTCTGACAATGTTGCTTCTGGAGCCTTAGGGCTGCTACTGGTGCACATTCATTATGGGAGGCATGTAAGTATAATAAAAATAAAGTTTCCTTATCTGAGGATATAATACTGTTGGATGAGATGCCTTCCGAGACTCATTCTAGGTCTTGATCTTTGACCTTATAATCTAGTGAAGTCAAGGGGCCTGGATTCAAATCTAGACTGAAGTTCTCTAGGTGTGGTCAGACTGTGGAGGAGGTGGCTTGAGAGTAGGAAATGATTCAAAGTATTAACATTTTTTTCATTTAAGTCTTAACTCTAAAAAAAATATAGAGTTATTTTGTCATTCCTAAGTCTCTTTAATGATTTTTCTTCCCCAGAAAGGTATTTTATGGGTAGCTATATTTTTGTTACTGTATTTTCTCCACAAAGATTTTTGTCCACTTAAAGCTGAAATGTTTCAATTTACAGTGAAACCTTTTTTGCTTAATTTCCTGAATATCAAGTTTCCAAAGAAATCTTGTTAACAAAAGAGCATTGATAATTCTCTTGGGCAGTAAATATTTACTATATTTGCTTAGACATTTTTAGTAGTACCCATCCCCTTATATTTTGACAGGAAAAATGTCATCAATTTGCTTCACCCCTCATGGTGTTTTGTGGGCTTATTTTGATTTTTGTTTTTAAACATATTTGTTCTGAGAATATACTTTGTCCTTTCTAGGACTTGCCACACTCTGGGGTGGAGTGAAGTAGGAAGTCATTCTCTCTTTTGCATGATTTTTCTCTATTCCTTTCTCATGTTTCCTGAATAGAGGGGGGTCTACAACTCTCATCCCTTTTTCTCCCTTTCTATGCCCTTCCATCCAGTAGGGAGACTAAAGTATTGAGCCGGATTGTTTCTTTATTTCTCTTAAGCACATGTGCTTAAGACCCATGTCTGAAGCTTGAAAGAAAATCCTAAAGGATTCCTCATGCCCTGAAAATTCAGCTGTCTTTTCTCCCTACCTGCTTCTTCTGTCTCTCACAAATACACACAGCTTTGCTTAAAACATTCTTTATTCTAAACAAGAAATTGCAGGTCTCGATTCCTTTGTAAACTTAGGGGTCACCAGGCTGGGCTCAAGGTCGTATGTGGCAGATTTATAGACCCAAGCTCATATGAAACATAGATGGCTCATGATTATGCCACTATTTGGAGAAAAATCTGTTAATGATGGACAGGGGATTGGGATTCCAGCTCTGTACCAGGGAAGGCAACTCCCCAGAGTTGTCCTGCTATAACAAAGGGACACAAAGAAATGTGTAGGACAGGGTCAACAGCAACTGTTTATAAGAAATAAATTACATCAGTCACATGCAGTTTTTAACAGAATAAAAGGACATAGTTAGAAATGGGTGCTCGTTACATTCAAATGAATTAAGCCAGGGGAAAAGAATAAGGATAGTTGCCAGTTCCTCTTTATGTCTTTTCTTTCTCAGCCACCTGAGAGAGTGCCCAAGATTAAAAAATAAATAAAATGAATCTTTCTAATTGCTATTCTAGCTTTCTCCTCTCCAGTCTCCCTGGAGGCTTAGGTTAAAGAGGGGAGCTTCTGAGTGCTCATTGGTCCCATATAGCTGGGGGAAGCCCCACCACTTCCATCCTCTCTGTACTCTTTCCTTTTTCACAGTCCCAGGACAGCTCAAACGATGAGATATTTCCTTGCCCTTAGAAATGAGCAAAAAAGACTCCAAATCCCAAAAGTCCATGCAGACCCAAGCCATTCTTACCCTGCTAGTCGAGGTATTACTCTTCTTAATTTTGTGGATGATTTCTGTGTAATTTTGTATTATTAAGTTCTTAAGTAAAAGAGAGGGTACTGAGCATTAATGAAGGTTCCTGAGAGTAACAGCAGACCATGACTCACAATGACCATCACCATTCTTCCTCACACAACATTTTTCTCAACCCTGTTTTGTAGTGAAATTATCAGGGAGAAAAATTAGGAGAGCATTTAATGCTGTTGACCATACTCTTTCTTCAATCTCTTTCCTAACTTGATTTTTGTTACACTAAGTTCTTCTGATTCTCCTCCTACCTGCCTGATCATTTCCCTGTTTCTTTTCCTCATTTCATACTTTACTGTGTGTATGATTGACAAAGCAGAGTCCTTTGTCCTCCTGTCTTCCATTTATGCATGTTTCTTCAGAAAAATCATCTATTTTATGGCCACATCCTTTATGCTGATCATTCTCAAATCTTTATCTCCAATCTAGTATAATCATCCATTTCCAACTTCTGATTTCCAATATTTCCATTTGAAATGTCTAATGTTTCCATTTAATTGTTATTTCTTCATTTCAAACTCAGCAGATATTCACAAGTGCGCTTCATCCTGCCCCACTAAAACCAGTTTTCCACCCCGAGCCCCCTCTTCTTGTAAGTGGCACTGTCATCACTCTAGTCACTCAGTTCTGAAACTATTGTCAAATTCATCTCTCTCCTTCATCCACCTTCTTTCTTCTGTCCCCTGTGTGCCCACTTTTAGCACCCTGGTACAGATTTGATTTTCACATCATAGACCTAGATTTGAAAGGGACCTTAGTGACCATCCAGTCACACGTCTTCATTTTATACACGTGGAAACTGAGAACTAGGGAAAGTCGGGTTATTTATCAGAGGCCACACAGGTAGCAAGTGACATAGGAAGGATTTGAACTCAAGTCCTTTGTCTTCAAATTCAGTGCTCTTTCCACCATAACACACTGCTACCCATCTAAAAGTTTATTGTTGTTGTTGTTGAGTCACTTCTGGCTCTTCATGACTCCATTTGGGGTTTTCTTGGCAAAGATACGAG
Organism: Trichosurus vulpecula; assembly: GCF_011100635.1. Taxonomy (NCBI): domain Eukaryota; kingdom Metazoa; phylum Chordata; class Mammalia; order Diprotodontia; family Phalangeridae; genus Trichosurus; species Trichosurus vulpecula. The sequence continues at coordinate 102,283,344 of NC_050574.1, read as the reverse complement.
TGGTTTGCCATTTCTCCCTCCACTTCATTTTACAGTTGAGGAAACTGAGGCAATTAGGGTTAAGTGACTTGTTCAGGGTCACAGAGTTAGTGTCTGAGGCCGGATTTGAACTCAGGAGGAATAGCCCTCCTGACTCTGGGCCCATGACTGAACAAATAACTGTGTATGAATATAGTGGAATATTATTGGCCCTAATCTCCTGCTTACCCTGATGGGAGGAATTAAAATCCCCATTTGAGAACATTGCAAGAAGACGCTAGAGATATCTCATCTTCCCTGTGAGCCGCATCAAGACAGCCACGGTACAGAAGAAATATCTTTAAGATTTGTGGATAGAGGAAGAGTCCATTCCCAAGCGAGGGATAGAGAGGATCACAGAAGATAAAATGGATGATTTGGGCTACATAAAATTTAAAAGATTTTGCACAAACAAAACCAATTCAATTAAAATTAGAAAGGAAACGCATTACTGAGAAAAAAATCTTTGCAAGAGTTTTCTCTGATAAAAGTCTCACTTCAAGCTGATTAAATTTATAAGGTTGATGGAGATGCAGAAGACTACATTTTCAGACAGGAATTTGGTTTGTTTGATTTTGTCTGCATGTTATCAGGGCTTTATTTTTCTTTCTTTTCTTTTTCAATTAGTGGGTGGTGGTAGTGGTGGTGGATGGGGGAATCTAGGTAGGAACAGGGTAACAAAAAAAAAGGAAGAAAAAAAAGAGGTCATTAAAACATTTTTAAAAGAATAAGACAGAACAGAAGAAATGCCATAATGAATTAGGGACAATTATCAATCAAGGACAGCTTTGAAAATTATATGTGAAATTTGTTTTCTCTTTAAAAAAAACAAACTATACATTATAGAGATCTGCAGTTTCTTTTATAATCCACTTTTTGTAGTCTGTTATGTATATGGAAGGGCCCATTTTATTTGCTATTTAAATAAGTTCAAAAAAAATTGAAAATAAAATAAAAACCTTCTACATGGCCTGTCTAATTCTAGTCTTTCCCCCCTCATATTCATATTGCATCCATCCCTTCCTTGAATTCCTTCTACATTCATTCTGGTACTCTAATCTTTCTTGAAATCGATTTTCACCTCATTACTATTCTTTTGTTGAGAAACCTTAAATGACTCCCTAGTTCTTAGCACATCAAGTCCAGATTTCTCTGCCTGACTTTAAGGGCCTCTATCAGCTACCCCCATGCTTTATATCTAACAGTTTATTCTACTAACTAATTTAACACACATCTTTTGCTCTGGTCAGGGTAGTGTTTTCATTATCCTTAACTCCTCAGCTCAGTTGCCTCTCTTCTCTAATTGAAGGGCTAGAGGGCAGAGCAAAAAGACCTCCTTCCAGTGGCTCAGAGCTTCCAATTGACTCTTCATTTCCTACTGGTTGTAACTCCATGAAACATCATGGGGGCAAGGGGACACCTTGGGACAGCTTCCTTTTGTGTATTATTTTCCACTATTAGATTGTAAGCTCCTTGAGGACAGGGACTCTTTCTTATTTGTATCCTGAGTACCTGACACATAGTAGGTGCTTAATAAATATTTGTTAACTATTGATTATTAGGAAGCCTTCCCTGACTTGACCATTCCTGCCCTAACTGATCTCTGTCTTCCTTGAGTTCCTATATTTTTTTTAACCACACTGCTGCACTTAATTACATATCATGTTGTTTGCTACTATGTTGTGTGTTGGTCTTGTCACCCCCAAATAGCTGAAAGCTTCTTAACTGTATAAATGTGGGTTGGTTTTTAGAGTTTTGATAATAAACTCCTTAATTTTGGTATTTTCTTACTAATTTAATACAAAAATATCTTCTCTGAATTATCTCTCTAATTTCATCAGTTCTCAAGGCAAAAGCTATACATGTCAGATATACATCTCATTTGCACTTCTTTTCATGTGATAGTAACGATTCGATTTAGCTACATGGATGAGTGTTGTGACATATAGTTACTTCCCAGACTTCATCTGCCATAGCTCTTAGATGCCTGACATTGTTTGGCCCTCTTTTTCTTATAGGAAAGAGATTTGATTTTGTTCCTAGCAGCTGTCACTGTTGGTAGTCCAGTTGGCTTGAATATTTGAAATTGCTGAGTGTTTACTATACCACTGCCCTGGGTGGAAATTATAAGTTAAATATAAGGTTATGTTTGTCTCTGTAATTATGGAAGGATTTCCCACAAGTAGAAAGGGAAAAACTCACTAAGTTAAAATTCCATGGAGTTGAAGGGGAAAGGAGCTTTAAAATTCTGAATTATACAGTGTGAAAAATGTAGTTTTATTATTTTTTAATGTTACATACTCTCACAAACTAATTGCCAATTATATTGCCCAGTAATGGCCCTGCCAGGCCCAGTTTAATTAATAGAGAAGATTTGTCTCTAATTAGCACATTGTTTAAATGCTACCCTGTTGCTTAAACTTTGAAATAAAAACAGTCCTCTTGAAATCTTGTTTATATAATATATTCGTTGAGCAAACCCTTTTTATTTTGTTATAGTCTGGTGCCTGTCCACCTATCACAGTTCTAAATTAGCGGACTCTAAATTAATGAGATTTCTACTTTATTCAGATAGTGTTTATATATGATGCTGGTTTTGTTTACAGCCTACTTTGAAAAGACACCTTAAACTTTTGGTTGTGTTGTATAATTATTTTCCTTCTCCAAAGACAAATATTTTTGACACTTAATAGTACAATTCTTTTGTTGTTTGTTTGTTTTTAGAACTTGTAGATCTTCCCTTGGTAAAATTTGATTTTTCCTGCAATAAAGTGCTCGTGATTCCAATTTGTTTTAGAGAGATGAAGCAGCTGCAAGTGTTATTGCTTGAGAATAATCCCCTCCAGTCTCCTCCAGCACAGGTAAGATGGTTTGTCCATACAGGAGGGGAAGGATAATAAAGGGGTAGGGGAGGGCGGGGAGGAGTTTGTGAATATAACCAATTCATTGTCAAGCTAGTTTTTCAGCTGTTTGGCAATAAGGTTATTCTCAGGCCTTTTTCTTAGTGTTCATCTTACAAAAGGATTAGCCCATTTCTTGTTTTCCATGAGCTATGCAGCAAGCTTTTAAGCAGCTCTCTGGAAATGGGTAGTTAGCTGCTTCAACATAATGGAACTTGGAGCTAGAAGGGAAGGTGGACATCATCTCATCCAAATTCTACGTAAGGAAGCCAAGAGGTGAATCAAGTCACTGAGGGTAGGAAGTTGTAACAGCCCCTGGACTTCAGTTGGGTAAAGCCCAAAGAAATATTAAGCAGTATGTGTGAACACAGGATGAGGAATGTCTGTTTACCTTCAGATAAGTAACCAAGGGAAAAATTACAATCTGATTGTTTTAAAGGGACTCTATATCTTATCAAATGTTTTCCCCAAGTCTTTAGTATTTTATTACACTGTCTTAACAGGCTTTCAGATAATCTTTGAGACTCTTTGTAGCTAAAATACCATGCTGAACTTTCTTTTTACATTTATGTGCAGTTTTCAGAGTACTACTTTTTTAAAGGTTTGCAAATCAGCATGGGAAAACATAGACATTTATTTAGTCTTGATTTTCTGTAGAAATAATTTGTGGGACAGCTTTATGGAACTTTAATAGATTTTGCAGGGGCTACAATTGGAGTCCATAAGGTTGGTGGTATTTAGAATGAAATGTATGTAGAAGTGTCCGTTTCCAGAAAATAAAATATCTGAATGTTTCTTCACGGTTTTCCAAATAAAAGCTTATTAATTTCTTAATAGATTTGTACAAAGGGCAAAGTGCACATATTCAAGTATCTGAGTATACAGGCCTGTCAGATTAAATCAACAGACTCACTTTATCTTCATACTATGGAAAGGCCAAATCTACAGCCAAATGTGGAAGAGAGGTGAGTCCAATAGACTCTATCCTTTGTTCGTTTGAAGGCTGCATTCACAGCCTCTGTAGAGAGCTGCAGAAATGTTGTTCCCAGCTTTGAGTAACATGCAGGTCATTCTCTTCACTTGGCTAGTTTACATTTATAATTTTGAAGATTCAAAGTTTTGGGGAAGTATGACATAGAAGGGTGGTAAAGTAGTGATAACATTTTAGAAGTTACTAGAGATCCATGCTAAGATCTACAACGTACATGTGTATATAATTTGTTTTTAAGATAGATTCACTACATTAAACTATACTGAGGCTAATATCAGGTCATTAGACTATAGTAGAAATCCTGAAAAGCTAACTATAAAGAACTAGCAAGCCATTTGATTTTTTTTCCTGTCAGGCCCAATTGAAATTTTAATTAGGTCCACGTCCCAGTTCCATTTAGTTCTAGCCTAATTTGTCAAGTTCCACCCATAGGACAGTATCTTAATATTTGTATCTCTTGGGGCCAAGCACATGCTTTATAAACAGTATAGGTATTGTGTGTTAAATATTTATTGAATTGAATGGTATTTTAGTTCCTGAGTAATAATTATACTGAAAGTTGATTTATTTTTGACATGTATTTTGTGGTGTGTTTTATTTCAATTCAACATTGATGACATCTATCCCAGCAAGAAAGATTCTGATTCAGGAGTTGGAAGTGATAATGGAGATAAGCGTTTATCTGCCACTGAGGTAATTCAGTTAATCTCTGGTTTGGGGGTATTATACTTTCATCCACAATACAATTTTTTTGCTCATATATTTTCCTTTACATGTATCAATGTGTTATTTCCTTGATCGTAGTGTAAACTTTTTAAGGACAGAGACTCTGACTTCTGTTTTTCTACATTCCCTTCGTAGTACCCAGTATATTGCCCTGTACATAGTGATAAAACAATGAGCAAGCATTTATGAAGTACCTACTATGTACCAGGCATTATGTTGCTTAATAACTGTTGCCATTTGACCAAAATGTATATCAAAACTTAATGGTTTAAGAAGTGCATTAGAAGTGAATTTGCGTGTATATGTATGTGTGTATGTGGGTGTGGGTGTGTGTGTGTGTACAAGAAATGCATCTTAAGTAATTGTGAATTGAGGCCAAATTTTGATTTCCTGTGATTTTCAAATTGGATTCCTTTAAAATATCATGATAAAATGTTAGGTTTTTTAATATATATATTTTTTTGAGGGGGAGAAGGCAGGGCAATTGGGGTTAAGTGACTTGCCCAAGGTCGCACAGCTAGTAAGTATGTCAGGTGTCTGAGGTCAGATTTGAGTTCAGGTCCTCCTGACTCCAAGGGCCAGTTTTCTACTCACTGCACCATCTAGCTGCCCCCAAAATGTTAGGTTTTTATAAATGAAGTGGTATTAATAATGGAGCTTCCTTTAGTGGTTGTATATAACCTTCCATTAGCACATTTATTATCTCATTTATGGTCTGTTAGCATCTGGAAAAGTTTTTACTAAAATATGATGAATATAGATATCCACTGCTCTGTCCCTTCAGGAAAAATCCTTCATAAAAATCCTTCAATTTTATTCCTTGACTTTGAACTCCCTCAATTTGGTGAGACTTTTTGGGGGATGCCAAGCCAAAAAAGATAGTGCATGATTTTTGAGGCAGTTTGTTTTGAGTCATGCAGAAAGTACGTTATTCACTGTCTTGTGAAATGATGCTTTTCTGTTTTCCCTCCATCTCCACTCCTACCGACTCACTCTCTCACTCTCACTCCCTCCCTCTCTCTCTCTCTTTCTCTCTCTCTCTCTCCTCTTCCCCTCTCCCTCCCCCCTCTTTCTCTCTCTTCCCCCTTTCCTCCTTCCCTCTTCCCCTTTTCCTTCCTCTCCTCTTTTTCTCTCTGTCTCCCCCTCCTCTCCACTTTTTTTCTCTTCTCTCTCTTTCATTTTTAAATACCTGTGACATCCAATGAAAACACCTTTTCTGAATTTCTTTAGTCTTGAATTTTAATCCATGAATTTCTCAAGAAAGGGATTTGTAAGATACCATTCTTCACTAAGTTAAGCTATAGTAAAACTTTACTAAGAATAGTTGGAAAGGTTCAGTAGGCTTTTTGCCAGGCTATATGGTGAAGTTGAATTAGGAAAATTTCTGAATTGTTTAATATTTTAAACAAATATAATTTTGTAGCTATCAAATATCCCCAAAGTTTTTTTTTAATTTCAAGTGGATCCACTTTAATTAACTATTTGCGTTATGTTTATTTTCAACCACTGCAAAAGTGCTTTTTAAAAAATTGTGCATTCTCTCTGTCCTCTTGCTTAACTTTACCAGCATCTCTTTTTTTCCAGCAATAGTGTGTGCAAAGGTAAATGTCTGTCTTCAGTATGACAAACTCGAAGTTTAGCAGTTAAAATGAATGAGGATTTAATAACAATTCACAATTACACAGCACTTTAGGTTTTACTTTGTAAAATGTCTGCCCTGTTCCCTTTTCTGTCCTTTCTTATTCTCTGATTCTACCAAACTACAGGGTTTATCTGCTAAATTTTCTATCTCACATTTCCATTTGGCATGAATTTTTCTTCTCAAATTTTTGCTGATGCTTTTTTATGTTTTCCTCAATAACAAATTGCCCTTAAACCTTGGGTTGATGATATCTAAGTCACTTTTTATAAGGTGACTGTAGATCTACTGTTTTGCTCCAGCTTTCTAATTCTTGGTGTATTTTAAGGTTGTGGTTCATTTAGGAATCATTTTTAAGTGGTACCTAGTACATTGTCATACAATGTTGGGCACTTCATAAGCACTGTTTACTGATATTACCAACCTTGTCCTTTGTTGTATATATGGACTTTGAAACCCTACATGGACAGCAGTCCAATTTTTTAAAAGGGCCTGTAGTAAAGGCAGTCCTCCTGATTGGTTGCACAATTTTTTAAACTCTTTAACCCCCTTTGGGAAACATTTTTAAATGTCTTCTTCCTTTTTACCCAAATCCAACAGAAAGAACTAATGTTATCGATTTTAAATTCCATATAGATTCAGTCCCTGTTGACACATTACATTTCCTAGTTAACTTTTTCTTGTTCTCTTACAGCTAGGTGTGAGCTGTTCTAATTAGTTGCGTACTTTCGAATATTTAGGTCTCTTCCTTCCCCCTCTCCCCGCCAAAAAACAACCTTAATTGATTGGCTTTTCCTTACTTTCTGTATTTTTTCATTTTGATTCCTATTTAGCATAGTGAGTAGTCTTAAAAATTTTATACCTTTCATATCCCCTCATAAAACTATAATAGCTTTTTTTTACATTTTAAAGGAATAATATTATATTATCAATTATAATTCTATGCAATGTTCTTAAAATTCCTCAATTATACTTTTGTTTCAGAGGTAACTTTGTTACTTATTATAACACACATGCCAACAAAAAGAACTATTAACATTAGTTCATAGTGATGTTTTCTAAAATTATATTTGTATTTAATTTCATCCATAAAAGATTATTCAAAATACTAAATTAGATTTTAAGATTGTAGGTAGATATATAATTTAAATATATACTAAGTAGCTAGATAATTTTTAAAAAAAGATACTATCTTACTCTAATGAATTCACTATTTTTCTTAGATGTGTCTCTTGACAGTTTTATTAAAAATATAAGGCAAAGTAGAGAAAATGGAGACTTTTTCCCCAAAAATAAACCATACAGACATTTTCCTGCTTTTGCTGATCACCAATGCTTTGGGATCTCAGTAACCTTGGCAGCACTACAGAACTTAGTTTTATAATGATAAAGAGTTTGTAAATTCCTTCCATATTATCTATTACCCATAGGGGGTAAATTATACTCTCTGTTCATCTCCCTTGCTATGTTGATTTGAAGAGTAGATCCTTTCTTCTTACTTTGGCTGTTGCTTCTTAGTCTTTGGTTTAATAGCTTATGTTAAGAAAATTAAAACTAATTATTTTCAGGTCAAATACTGTGCACATTCTAAATGTTCAATAAATATTTGATGAATGAGTCAGGGTTTTTTAAATGTTGATTTTTTTCAGTGCCCTAATAATAGTTTACAAAAAATTTAAAATATAAAAGCCAAAATTTTTGCAAGAATTAAGTTTATGCCACAGTTTTTGTTTCTATTTGAAACTCGTATTATGGCCAATTACTGCTGTTGATCCCCAAGAATTTGTCAGTCTCTCTTCTAATTAAAAAAAATAAATGAGCCTACTCTATTTCTGCAAGGATCTCATATTACCACTATGCTAAATAGGCTCCATAAATTGCTGTGTCCTGGTGGACAGTCTTCTGGTAATGATCCCCTTCAGACTTAGCAAGATGGGTCCTTGGATAATGAAATGGACTCTTGCTGGGACCATATTCTAATCTAAACCTTTCCAGTGTGGTAGGACCTCTCAATCTACTGGCTTAGTCTTTGACAGCTCAGTTTCACCTTTGTGACAATTGAAACATTAGCATAGAATTTCAGTAGAAGAAGGAGAAGAAAAGAATATTGGTTTTGTTTTTTCAAATGAGGCCCCATATTTTATCTCTAAAAGAATCATATTTGTTTGTTTTTTCTTTAAATAACCTTCGCCCGATAGTATGTTAGCAGGAAACAGTTGGAGATGGCAATCACAAATTGCTTATCATAAAGTGTTCTAAAGTCAGATGGATCAGCTGTACACTTTAAATACCAGACAACTATTAATCTCCTACTGCTTGTAAATTTTGAATTTGTAGTTCGCCCAATCAAAAAGGAAGTGTTGGGAATGAAGTTTGATCTGAATAATTATGGTTGCTGCATAACAGCTCCTAAATGGCAAAGCTAGGATTTAATCCCATGTTTTCTCATTCAGAATTTATTGAATTTTCCATATTATCAGAATACCTCATTAAAGGTGGCTAATTTTCCACATTTATATCTTTAATAATTTAATGTTTTTCCATGAATGAGATAGTTAACTATTTCCTTTTAGCCTTCTGATGAAGATACTGTCAGCCTTAATGCACCAATGTCAAATATCGTGGAAGAAGAACAGATTGTCAAGGAAGATCCTTGTCATCGCCTTAGTCCAGTCAAAGGTATGAGAGAATGAAGAGAAAAAGCGAAGAGGAAACAATAAGGAGGGGCAGGTGAAGTGGCTGAAAAGTCTGACTCTAGAGATAGGAAGACTTCATTCAGTTCAAATCCCATCTCAGGCCCAGAAGAGCTAGTTATTCAGTCTCTTGGGACCCCAGAATTGAAGGGAAGGCACTGATCTGCATTGATAAAAGGAGTTTCTCTACTAAGAGTTTCCTACAACAATGAAATAAGAGGTTGGATTTTAAAAAATGAGAAGGCAAAAGTGTACTTTTCTGTTTTAATGTTATTGAAAAAACATTCTTGCAAACAGCAGCTAACCTACTTGTACAGCTAGTTGGTTGGGTAGAAAAGGTTATCAAATCCATTTGTTTTTACTACCAGATTAGATCTTTGGGGGAAAATCCAACTTTAAAAAATACACGAATTAGTTTTTTTTAGCTTTGAGTGGGGGCTTGTTTCATTTCAGATACTTATATCTGAATCCTTGGATTTATGGCTAGACTCAAACTGGTCATCCCTGCATGGGGAACGGGGCAGGGGAGGTGGTTTCTAGATTACAGATGCCTCATGACACGACCCCAAACTATTCAAAAGCAGACTGGTCTTGAGGGTGAGGTTCACCTTAAATGTCCACTTTTACCTGGACGTGTGTTTGTCATTTGACTGTCTATATGGCAGCCAAATGAATCCCCTGTATACTCCATAGTCTAGAGAGGGGTCTGGAGGCCATCTAGCCCAATCCCCTCATAGATAGGAAAACTGAGGCCTAGAGAAGTGACTTACCAAGGTAACATGGGTAAGAAGTAACAGAGACATTTGAACTTAGGTCCCCTGACTCCAAGGCCGGCTCTCTTTAGATTTTGCCAGCCTTGAAGAGACATAGCTCTCTAATAGAGGATTCAGCCAGTAGCTTAATATGGATAGCCCTTGCATGTACTTTTGGGGAATCTTAAGTCCATTGTATCCAGCCTGTAGTAATTGTGTGAGTTATAACCCCCAGTTTGTGACAAATCCTTTGGTTTTTTTTTTCCTTTTCTGTGTTCACTAGATTTAAAATTTGCAAGTGAGGGGAGTGGGATTAAAATAGAAGGACTAAAGACTCCCATTTGCCCTAATTTCCAGGGCAGGGTGGAGCATCATAAAGATTTATTTAATTTAGCACTTCCTGCCTCTTCCCATGTTCCTTAATAGGCCCTACCAATTACAGATGATGTGGTTTACAATACATAGTCTCTTCAAATGAATAATTCTTTCTTCTGCTGGACTAACTTGAACTATATATTTCCTTGGCACCTAATACTATTATCTACACACAGTGCAAGATTAATCAATGTTTCTTAAATGAATGAAATGTGAGCTCTAGTCCCAGTTTGGCCATTAATTACCTAGCTATCTGTCATTGAGCAAATAGCTTAAACTGCCTGAGCCTTAGCTTCCTTGTCTGTAAGGTGAGGGGATTGGAATAAATGATTGCTCGAAACCCTTCCAGTTCTAAATTTCTTTGATTCTATTATTATCATTGGTTATGAGTAAGCTATTTGGGGACATATAAATATTGATGCTTAATGCCCTGGAATCCATTACTGATCTGGATAGGAATCAACCAAGCTCCACATGGAAGTATTTGGATTCCTGTTCTAATTGATGACTTTCAGATAGACATACTAACATTGAAGCTTTTCAATTTTTATATGGCTAAGTAATCACTTGGAATATATTAGTTTATGGCATGAGTTATGATGAGCTGATTAATATGTAACTGATTGGCATTCTCAATTTCTTTAGTGCTTCTAAAAAGTCTCTATAATGGAATGTTCATTTAGACTAGAACCTTTGTGATTTATCATGCTGTGGTATCATTTCATAAATTTGAGTTTGCAAGTCAGTACGCAAGAAACTGATTTTCTTCACCTTAGTTGCTGTAGTTAATGAATTCTGCCTTCAAGTGGCAATGGCACATCATTCACATTGTCTGAACAATTGACATTCAACCACATTTACTTGAGATTCAGGTTAGAAATTGAATTTTGCATTTAAAATATTACTACTAAAACAATTTGCAATTAAAATATTACTCCTAAAACAACCAAATAGAACAGTTAGATGATCTTATAGAGCAAGCTTTCTGGGAAGCAAGAAAGTATTTCCTCACTCGTCTATTGTTATTAATTACAACTTTATTTAACCTTAGTATTATCTCTCGAAACTTACTTAGAGTGGTTCTTTTTCACTCACGCTGACTTCTGTCTTACAGTCAGATTCTTTTGGAACTAGTATGTGGCTCAGGGCTCTAGCCCAATTTTGCATTTAAAAAATAAGTTTTCTCTGGGAATCCACACACTTTCTATTTTCATCCATCTTGTAGCTCATAAAAGGATGGCCTTAATTTTCTATTACTCTTTGGATAAGCTCTAAATAGTGTTCCATTTAACTCTGCTGCCTACTTCTCTCTCACTCAGCCATACAAGAAATAGAAACATAGGCAGCAGAATACTGTAGTTGAGAACACAAACTCTCACGTATTGTATGGGTTTTTTTAGTGATTTATAAAATTAGAGGAGTTACTCTTTTCATCTGGAATTAAATTTCAGACACTGCTCCATTTTAAAAACCCCGTTGTAGCTGTCTTTCATTTGTTTTTCTTTCCTGCTGTCCATTTTTAGCCACTGTGCCCTTTGAATTAGAGAATCCAAGCTTGTCAATAACTGTGAATTGACTGCATAGAGGTCCTGTGCCTGAAATAATTTTTTTCTCTTTTTATTTTCTCATCAGGGGAATTTCATCAGGAGTTTCATCAGGAGCCTTCCCTTTTGAATGACAACGATAACTCAGGAGAAGAAAGAGAACAGTTCACTGATGAAACTGATGCCCTCTCTACTAAATTTATTAGCTATATCAAGGCAAGTTTAAAAATTTATTTTAATACACTTAACTCTCAATAAAAATAGTCAAATTAACAAATTAAAAAGACAAGGATAAAACCAGGGGCATGCTGGTAAATGTTTAAGCTTTCCAGGAAAAAAAAAGGACCACTTTTATGTTTCATTTGCATTATTCATATTTTCTCCATCACTTTCTTAAATCTAGCCAGGCAACAAAACAATAAAGTGAGCCTTAATTTTTAGGTTTGCTGAATTTCAAGGTGTAAATGCTCACACTGAGAATTTAATAATCAGTTCTTGTTAACTGGTTTGAGGTGCCTCTGACACATCCATGAAATTAACAAACAGAAAATACTTTTGTTCTGTGTCCCCTTCCAGATCTGTCAGCTAATTTTAGCCCTGTCTTCATTTCTGCTTTATTTCTGTCTTTCTTAAAAAATACAGTTGTTGACAATATATACAGTTCTGACTGCTGATTTTGCTCTGCATCACCTTACATGTCTTTCTGCATTTCCTTGTAGCCTTATTTTTATCTTCTGTGGCATCATAATATTTCATTTCAGTATTGTAATGTAATTTATTTAACCATTCTCAAATTATTTTATATGTAGTCTCTAATTTCTTGCTATTACAAATAAAGAAACTTTGAGTATTTTTATACAGCTAGGTCCTTTTTCCATTTATATGTTTTTTTCAGGGACTAAGTCCTATCTACTAAGTCACTGAGTGAGTAGTCATCAGTTTATTTAACCTCATTGTATGTTTCCATATTGCTCTCTAAAATTTTTGCCACAATCTCCATCCCTATTACCAATGGAGTCAAAGACCTGTTTCCCACTAACCTACCAACATTGAACTTTACCTTTTTTTCAAAAAACAAAAAAACCCCACCAAACCACTGTTTCTGCCATTGTAGAGAATCTAAGTTATCTTTTTTCAAAAAACAAAATGAAGCACAATTTTGGCATTGTAGAGAGTCTAAGTTATCTTAAGGTTGTCTTGATTCTAGTTTTTCTAATTACTAGGCAATGCTAGAGCATCTTTCATTTTATTAGTAACAGTTGTTTCTTTCTCAGTAAATTACCTAATCATGTCCTTTGAGTATTACTCCACTGGGGAGTGTGTGTTATTAGTCTTATGGATGTTCGTTAGCTGCTCGTAGCTCTCAGATCTTATAGTCTGATAAATTCATGGGAAATATTTTTCCCAATCTATTTCTTCTTTTTGATTTTGAAGATAATATATTTTTTGTTGTACAAAATCCTTTTTTCTTTATATAATCAAATCCATTGACTTGATCTCCCTGATGACTTCTATTTATTTGATTTCAAGAAATGCTCCTTGTCTCCACAGTTGAAACAAGTAGATTATTCCTTTTTCTTCCATTTCTTTTGTCATACACACATATTTTCATATATAGATGATCAAGTTAGAATTTATGCCTGCATGAGGTATTGATCCAAGACATATTTCTAGTTTTCCCAATAGTTTTTATCAAATAGGAATTAATTTCTTCAGTGCTTTTTTTAAGTATGAGATTGACAGATACTAGTGTTCTAGGCAGATTTTGAGTAAAAGTTTTTAATTTTAAAAGAACTTTGATTTCTTTTGTGTAAGCCCTGAAGAGGGAGAAATTATTGACGGTATTAATAATTGACATTAAAAAGTCGAAATTTCCATATGACTTCAGCCTTGGTGTTAGTTTCCCAGGGTTTTCTTTTTGAAAATTAAAAGATGTTCCCTTCCATAGTCACCTGTACACATGCATGTGTAGATAATAGCCTTTTTATTTGAAGAAAATACAGATAAGTATGAAAATTCATACTTAGATAAGCAAAATTAGATTAAAATTTAATATAATAATAGAGTATGAGGAATATATTTCATTAAGAATCTGAATTGGAAGGGACCTCAGAAGCCATCTACTCCAATCTATGCCTGAACAAAAATACCCTTGACAGTATACCTTTCAAGTGCTCATCCAACTAATGTTTGAAAACCTCTGGGGAGGGAGAGACCTTTTATCTCTTAAGCTCCCTCATTCTATTTTTGAATAGTTGTAATTATTGGGAAGTTTTTTCTTATGTCAAGTCTTAAATCTGCTTCTCTGCAGCTTATACCTGCAGCTTCTTCTATTCTGGCTTCTGGGCCAACTATAACATGATTAATCCCTCTTTCAAATGCAGCCTTTCTAATATTTGAAGGCAGCTATCATGTAAACCCTGAATATATTTTTCTTCTCCAGGCTAAACATCCTCAATTCCTTCAAGTAATCCTTATTTGACATGGTCTTGAGGAGCTTTGCCATTTTGGCTGCCATCAACTGGATCCTCTCTAGTTTAACAATGTCCTTCTTCAAATGTGGTACCCAGAATTGAACACAATACTTATAATAAGATTTAACCAGGGCAAAAGACAGTGCAGCTATCAACTCTGTCATTCTGGACACTAGGTCTCTCCTAATGCTCTAGATTTCCTTCCTTCATTGGTTGTTACCCAAATGTTCTGCACTGCACTTCCCTGGCTCAGGTTCCTATATTTCATATGACCTCTTCCTGATGGAACCAGTGTTTTCATGGAATTATTCCTTTGATTTGCTAGTGCCTGCTTTCTCTTCAGAGAGTAAAATTTAATCCCTTTGCCCTGAGAAGAACTTCAGAGGATTCTTCTCTGCCTCTTCTGATTATTTTAATTTTTTATTTTTATATTGAAGCCCTTTTATTTTTTTAAAATTTACTTCGTTCTCCCTGGTAATTGGGATACATGTACACCTGAATAAGATACATACAAACTTCCAAAGAGCAACAGATTTAATTTCTTATTTAATGAGTAAGGTCAATGAAAAATTATTCTTTCATGGAGCTATTTGCAATAGTATTAATAGTAAATATCTATGAAATGGCTAGCTTGGCACACAATTTTTGTCACAAAAATGTTGATTGGAAGAGGTAGAAAAATGTCATGTGTATTTAAACATTTCGATTCAGGAATAACTGGTGCTCGAACTGCCCAGGATGGTGCTTTCAGCTTTTATTCCACTGGCATAATAGCATAATTATTATGTTTTCACTGTGTTTTGAGTTCTTGTGTCAGCTTTTTATAGTTTTTCTGTTTATTCTTTTGCCATCAGCCATCTCTTTGCTGCTTTAGCTCTTCACCCTTTATACTTAAGATAATTTTATTCTCCTGTGACCTTGAAATCATCTGATAATTGTTTCTAAAGGAAGGGTGAATGATTTCTGAGTACCAGCTAGGTTTGAAGTAAGAAGAGGATCTCATTAGTTAAATGTCTGATCTTCAGTTTATGGGTTCTGTGGCATCTGTTTCTGCCATTCAGAGGTATTTTCTTGTTTACTTGCTGATTTTATCTGTGCCACTGAGAGGAAGAGTTTTCCACTACTTCCAAGTATCAGAAAGCACTGGTTTGCTGGCAGTCTGTTTTCTTCTTCCCTATCATATAAAGTTTCTTAGTGAAAAGATCCTGATAATTTAAATATTTAAACAAACAAGTGGCTCAAAGGAATTAGTAGGCTTCCATTATTGTGATCCACAAAAAAATAGGTCTTTCTCTCCAAGATGTACGGAGAGAACACCCTAATTTGATAAATTAGTTGCAAATCTTAAATAAAAAGGACACTGCTGAAAGTGATCATAAGATTTCCAAATTCAAAGAAAAGAAATTAATGAAATCCAATAATAAAATTTTAAAGGTGAAACTTAGAACAAGTTTCTTCTGACTTAGGACTCTAATAGAACAGAAATGTTAATAAACAAAAGTCTAGTAAAAGCTGGTTAACTAGTCACAGAATTGTGCTGTGAACTCAAGAACAACCTAATATGTAGAAATCAAATTAAGTTAGCAAATATCTATCGAATGTCTGCTATGGGTAAGGCCCTGTGCTTTATGATAAGGGGATATAGGAGTAAAACCAAGTGGGTTAAACTCATGACTCTATAGATTTGAAGACAAGCAAGAAAGCCCAAAAAATGGAAATCAGGCCAGCCTTGGCTCTGCTTTGGGACACGTACTTAACAACATTAAAAGTTTATGGTACACTGCTTAACAGCTAAAAACTGCCATATTGTTTATCCTATTGGAAGCACTTAGGAAACTGTAAAGGGCTTTATAAGTATGAACTATTATTTGGAAAGAGCTGTGGACTTGGAGTCAGTCAGGGATTCATTTTTCAGCCCTATCAATTACTGGCTTTGTTACTGGGGAAAGACACTTGATCTCTCTGAGTTTGTTTGCTCATATGAAAAATAGAAATATTAATGCTCAGAGGGTTGTTATGAAAAAGTGCTTTGAAAACCACAAAGTACTACATAAATGTGAATTATTACTAATAAGCTTGTTCATGTTTAAATGTGATCCTATAGTAGGAGAAACCTACACTTTGCTAGGGATCATCTTGAAAGCATGTACCTCGGTAATCATAACAGTATGTAACTTTGTAGAAAACCAGACAATCTCCCCTTTTCATCTGGAAAGGATAAATACTATACACAAGTGACAGTCACATAATCGTTTGGACCTCCAAATGAAAACAAGAAGGTAGCTTTCTATAACTACTATAATTGAAAGCCAACACCGAGAGCAGAACCCTCCTCCATTATTTTTGCCAGACATGCAGAATCTAAATGTGGAAATTGGTGGTTTGTTCTTTTGAAAGTGCATTGAGTTTGCTATGAGAGAAAACCAATGAAGTCTACTCTCTCCGTTAAGTAAAAACTTAAACAAAGAAGGCCGCTGCTGTGTTCTTTTCCAACTGGAGGCCAGCTTTGGGCAGTCAGCCACCTTCCCAGGAAAAAGGCTAGCACACTCCTTACTGGTACATCTGGCAGAATTGGCTGGTACTCTTGAACCTAGTTAATGATGTGCCAAAACCAGGACACAGAAAGCAGTCCTTTTGTCTTCTGTTCCTTCCTCACCAGGGGAAACATACACCCATTCAGGGGTGGCTTCCGTTCTAGCTGTCAGTTGAGTTAAAGCAGCATTTCTCTGTGTCAGAGATGAAAGTGGAAGGAAACACATGGTCTACCAAATGGAAGGACAAATGTGAGACACACCTTTCCAAATTAACTAGCAAGGCATAATCTCTCCGGGGGAAGAACTTTTAAGTGCATCCCGACTGTTGTGCACTTTTAAAATATTAGATTAAATTTGTGGCATTTTCCTGTTAGTAAGTATGTGTACACTTTTCTCCCCCCTTCTAAGCATCCTTCTCCCCTGCTACTGGCAAAGGTGAAGGACCACCCAGGGACCTGGCAAGCCCATGAAAGGGATCTAATCACCATCATGGGGTATTGAGGGAATAGTGAGAAATAAAAGCCCAGCTTTTTAACTACTGTAATTACTGACTTCAAGCTGATAGATGAAGCAGGTTTGGCACAGGGTCTGGCTATTGAATAACAAAGCCCTGTTCTCAGAGGACCTGTATGTTGCTTGTTCACAGGGCAGAACAGACGACTGTGATGAATTGTTACGGATAGAAGAGGACACACACTGGCAAACAGAAGGAATGTGAGTACTGATTTATGTTAAGCACAGAATCTAGTATTAGCCATTTTTCTTCCTTCTTTTTCAGGTGGAATGGTAGTTAGCATATCATGGTAACATTTTAACCAGTTTTCCTTTGGACAGCTCTTTTTCTAAAAAAAAAAAAAAAAGTCCATTTACATTGATGAAAATACAGAATCTATCTATTTCCAATTCATGTTATCGTGGCATTGCACATTTAAGAATAATGTGCTAGGTTAACAAACCACCTTAAGCCTCTCTTCCATGGCCTCTGTGCTTATGTCTGATTGTCCTGTAAGACAATGGATGGATTCAAGATGATTTCTAGATTCTAGGTTCCAGGTTTCTTTATATTTTATCATTCCCCCAAAGATGGCAACCAGAGGGCATCAGTGAGTCTTTAGCAAGAGCCTTTGAAATGGACATCTAAAAACAGAGTGTTTTTTGTAAGAATAGCAAACATCTTCCACTGTGTCCTAAGTTTAACTAGAAAGACAGTGAAGATATTAACAGACCCTTCTTACCAGTAGCTCTAAAAATGGAATTTGAGTCCACATCCGTTTCTCCCTAAAATAGTCTGTCTTTATACATGTTACATTGTACATGACCTTCACTTATCATTTGCTCCCCTTCTCCCAAAGGAAGGATTTCACAATATGTTCCAGGAAATTATTCAAAGGTTCCTCTACCTGTAGAAGGACACCGACCTAAATTTCAGGGTTAAAGGAGACTTTCACCTTTATATCATTCATCTTTTGGTCAAGAGAGTGGAGGAGTTCTTTTAAGGTCACTAACACATGTGCTCAGCTGTTCAGTGGGATTGCTTCCTTGAGACCAGAGAGGCTCACCCGGACTTTAAAATCTTAATATTATTAGCACTGGGAAGAATAGCAATAATAATAATAGTAATTAATAATAGCTAGATTGTATGTAGTACATTAAGGCTTCCAAAGCACTTTACTAGCTTTCTACAGTTTATTCTAAGAACAGTCCTGGGAGGCAAAGATTAGTGTTCTCATTTTACACATGAGGAAACTGTTTCAGAAAAAGGTTAAGTGACTTGCCTGGGGTCACACAACTAATAAACTTCTGAAGCTAGATTTGAACTCAGGTCTTCCTGAGTCCAGGTCCAATGCTCAATCCACTGAACCACTTAGCTGCTTAAGACATTGCTTTTCCAGATAAGAAAACTGAGTCCCAGAGGAATTTTGTGACCACTCACTCTGAGGTCATATAGCTAGTTAGTGGCAGAGAGATAACTTGAACCCGGGTTTCCTAATTCACCCATCCAATATGTAGGACTTTTTTTTAAGGTATTGCCATTTCTTTTTTAGAATGAGAATGGAGTTGGAATAAGAACTTACTTAACTGCAATTAGCTGTGCTAGATTCAATAATATTTAGAGCTAAGTATATTATCCAAAACCTTCAACATTCAACGGGCCTTTATTAACATTAATTGTTAAGGTGTTAATTAGCAACTACTATATATAAAGCCCTCAATGAACTTACCTTCTAGTAGGGAAGATTAAAATATATGCAGATATCTTTAATGTAGAATAAATATAGGAAGACCAGAGCAGTGTAGCTGAACTGCTGTGATGGTTCCAAAGAAAGGTCATTCCTTTCTAGAAGCATGGGGAAGCCTGTCTGAAGAAAAGGCAGTGTTGAGTTGGGTATTGAATTTCTAGGACTATAAGTTGTAGTGGTGTCTAACTGTATTAATAAAGGAAGTTTCCTCACCTAGGAATTAACTTTACCCAATGAAATAACAGGTCCAATCCCTACTCTTATCTTTTGAAAGCCAGGTAGGATTTTGGCAGACAAAAGTTGGGGCATCTATTCCATACATAGAGACGTCTTATTCCTGGGTCCTTGGTGCAGTGATGATTATGATGATGGTGGTGTTGCTCTCTCTTGGCTTTCTGTCACAGGACAAATTTATCAGATAACCAAGATGTGGATATAGCAATTATGGATCAACTCAGAGAAGCAGTAGATTTGTTACAGGATCCCAACAGGTATGCTTATTTTCCCTTGATCCTAAGTCTCATGTGCAAGTAGTAGTTTTAAATTAATATTTTGTATATATTATTGACCATTTTTTTGAGTTCTCAAAGCAAATGATGGCTCAGTCTCTAAAGTATTCCCTAAGGAGAGGTCACTGTTCTGAAAATGTAAATACTTACAAATGAGAATCTTCAATGTGTTCCCTACCTTTGTGAAGAACCAAAAAATATATAAACAGATTTTCTCCTGACTCATAGAAATCCACTTCAGACATCCACCTTTCCATTCCATTCTGTGCATTATCCCAGTAAGCATACCTCCAATAATTTCACTCCCTTGCTCACAGACTTGATTTCCAGTTCTTTGTTAACACAAAAATGTAGTGTTTTGGTATTTATGGAACCTTTTTTTTAAATGGCCCTACTTGAAGTATGTGCCTAGCAATGGAATCTCTGAGTTACAGGATATGGACAGTTTAGTCACTTTATTTGCATAATTCCAAAAGCTTCCTAGAATAATTATACCAATTCACAGATCAACAGTCATTCATTAGTTTGCCTGTCTCTCTACAACCTCTCCAACATTGACTATTAAATCTGGTGCTTTTTAATATTACTGTTTTCTTCCCTATATATTATAGAGCCAATTTTTTAAAAAAAAAGTATTGTTTTTAAAGGTTAATTTTTGATAGAATAACAGATTTCAGAGATTTATGATAAAAATATTTGAATACCAAAAAATTAGTTGAATTTTGTATTTCTCATTCAGATTTGGTGGCTTGCAATATTGATATTGTCTTGATTCATTCTCCTATCAAGACCTATGTCTTAATTCATTCTCCTAGATGTATTAGCTATTTATGCAGCATTTTCCACAAGTAATTTTAATATGAACTTTTCCCCAACTTTGAATGGCTTTGAGTTGGCTCATGTTAACTTTCTAGTTGTACTTATCTTTTATAGAATAGATGATTTTTTAAATTTTATATAATATATATAATAATTTTAAGAATTAAGTTACATATGACATTTATATATGATATTCATTTATATATGACCTTATTATGTATGAATTTATAAAAATTGTTGACAGTTCTTTCTATAAAGACCCAAATACCTCCATGGTATTTATATTTCTGTCAGTAATTGATCTGGTTCAGAAAGCAAATAAGGTACAAAGATGTATTTTAACATGTGATCCTTATGATTTCATCAGAAAATTGCTAGAGCAAAATAAGGAATTGGATTGCAGTGTCATCGTTGTTCACTTGTGTCCAGCTGGAATAGTTTGCCGTTTCCTTCTCTAGTTCATTTTACAGATGAGGAAACTGAGGCAAAGAGGGTTAAATGACTTGCCCAGGGTCATACAACTAGTAAGTGTCTTGAGGTCAGATTTAAACTCAGGTCTTCCTGGTGCTGCACCACCTAGCCCAACAGCATCCAATGGTAAATGTAATAAATTAAAGGTTGGTGAAAAGATTTCTAAGTTGGAGATTATAACTCTTTCAGAATATCTGTTATTTCAAAAGGTGAAGCAGGATTCATCTGTTTCACATTATTGACATTTTGAACTAAATATAAACACTTTATTAAAATTCCTTGCATTATCTCTTTGGGTGTCAAGCTGTCCTAGAAGAGAGAATTTATTAAGTGACCTTCCACTGACTTTAATAAAAATTACCTCTTTTTTAATAATGAGTTTTGCACTAAAATTTCCTAAGGAACCAAGTATTTGAATATTCAGCTCTTTGATATTTATATTCTTTAATGAGGCAATAAAGGTTACCGAACTCAGTGCATAAAAAAACTCAATGAATAACTCACAAAACTATTCTTTTGTTTCAAACTTTATAGATTAAATATAGATATTACAGAGAGAAGTGTCATGAACCTCTATCCCATGGACTCAGCAACAGCCTTAGAATTACAGGATTCTACACTGAAGTATGTTTAGCTTTCATTTCACTGATTCATATTTTTATTTTTCAAATTGAAGATTTTGTTCTTGACTTTTCTATGCTTTGTGTGTTTTTCCCCCTTTTCCTCACAGTGGTCAAATACAGCCAGAATCATCTCCTGATTGTCAGGTAAGCAAAATAAATTTTGTGTGTGTGTGTGTGTATGTGTATGTGTGCATGTGTGCATGTTATAAAGTATATATATTTTATATTTTGAGAAATATTAACAACTGAAATATTAAATGGGCAAAATTTGAGAACTGCTTTTTGAATGTGTTCCAGCCAGTGAATCTCTTATTTTTTCTTCATCTTGCCCTTCTTCTACACTCAGCATGCCCCACCTGCTACTAAAAATAGAAGATACCTATTTTCAAAGTGATCTGTTTGTTCGAGGTGGAAGAGACGTAATCACAGGGCGAGGTATACATAGATGGGAGAAGTGGGTGTTGCAGAAAATGAGGTGTTTTTTTCTGGGGAAGCTGAGGCCACCCTGTGAAGCCAAGATGGGTTAGGATGAAAGAATGCTGACACCAATATGAATCTCATCCAGCACTAAGATCCCCTGAGGCAAAAACCTTTCTCCCAAATTACAGATATTTGACCAGCAAACAAAGACCAAGTAGCCCAAAGATTGTGGCTACTCATTTGAAATGGTTTCTTGGGAATTAAACAGAATAACACCAGACAAATGAGTAGCTAGCTTGAGTAATGGACACTCTCAACCTGTAATTTACTTGCTTTTATGTATTTTCCCCTTGAGCCCCTCTCAGCCCTATAGTAAAAAAAAAAAAAGTCAGTCCAGCCCTAACTGGGTGACTAAATATAAAGAAACTTAGAAGAGAAGTAAAAAGGAAATATTTGGGGAGCAAAGGTTATGGCCTTGAAGGCACCCCCCTCCTAACCACTGTTTCCTTGGTTGTGGTGGTGGTACCAGCCAGTCACTCAACAGCAGTCTCCTACACAGGACTGCCTTGAGTCTATGTGGTTTTACTCTGAGGTTGAGAAATACACTCTCAAAATTTTCATAGTGCCATTTTCACATAGGCAGAGTATGTGACCACATATGTTTCAGCAGACCTGAGGCGCACCTTCATTCCCCATTTTCCAGACCAAAACAAAACAGTAACAAGACCTCTTCCATTCAGCTTGATGGTATATAAATTAATACAGTTAGAGTTTCATTCCTTTAACTCCTTAGCTTTGCCCCTAGTTGTGTGTGTATGTATGTATGTATGTATCCCTCCTAGAGGTAATGTGTTAATTCCTGTCAGTAACACACATTATTATTAAAGAGGCAGAAATGCATAGTGGCCAGTGTGTGACACTTGGAGGCCTGATGCCTAGGCCTGATACCTCACCAGATGGGTGATCAGGGGCAAGTCACTTAATCTCTCAGTCTGTTTCCTCATTTGTAAATGGAGGATAATGATGTTTGTACTACCTATCTCACAGGGTTATTTATTATGGATGACTTGGACAGATTTTTTTTTTCTAAAAGCAAGTTTTTATAGGCAATGAGTGCTCAGGGCTTTAGATGCCTGAGGAGAAGATCCAGGTGTGCGACCCAAAAGGATCCTCAAAAGAAAAAAATTGGATTAGAAGAGATAAATTTTACCTATTTTCCTATTTGGGCCTAGGGTTGGCCTTGTTACTATGGAATGTGACTATTTTTTTTTATCTGAGCCTTTTGAATGTTCTCTCCTGAACTAGAGCCTGGGCTCTAGTCCTGACTGTCATTTACTAGCCTTATAACCTTAGAAACTTGGAACTTCTCAGTGCCTGTTTCCTTATCTATAAAATGGAACTAATGATAATGCCCAACCTGCCTCCTTTAAAAGTGTTGTTATGAAGCTCAAATAATAGGGATGGATACATATGGATATGTGGAATGTCCAAGTAGCGTGCCAACGACAAGGTGTTATTACAGTGATTTAACTACAGCTCTGTATATCCCAGTGCCTGTGACATGCCACTCCTTTGATTACGAAGTGTTTTGGTTGTCTAAATGTTTAACATGTGTCTAAAGTTCTGTTCCATAATGCTTCCCTATCTTAGGGATACAGTTTTCTTCCAGTGAGAATGAGTTAAATTTCTGACGTCCACTCTGGATTATCCAACTGAAAATTAATTCTTCACACTCTTTGCTTCTTTTCTCTTTATCTTGGACTTTTGTCTACTTTCACCTAGAATTCTGAATGGAATAAGAGATAAAGGTTGAGCCTGTGATTTAATTGGTGTAAGCAGCTCCCAGTGGGTAACTTCCTTTGCTAATGCAGGTTGACACCTTCTCTGTGATTTAGTCATAGAGCTGACTAAAGCAGAGGGATCAAACACACAGTGTATCACTGCCACGTGCCTTAACCAGATCAAAATTTAATTGGGAAATACTTAACCAAAAAACCACAATAAACCAAAGATATTAATATGTGTTTTTCTAAATCAGTATGAAGCCCACAGGGATCCTTATGTAGGATTTAGTGGCCCTTTTTCTGTTTAAGTTAGACGCTACTGGCCTAGGGCACTGAGAGATTCAGTGACTTGCCTGGGGCCAGACAGTCAATGTGTGTCAGGAGCAGGACTTGAACCTAGGTCTTCCTGGCTCTGGGGGCTACAATGTCACATTGCCAGGAATAAGACACAGTTTAGTTTTATAGCTGTTGATAGTATGGATAACAGGTGTCAGGGGAAAGCATTCAAACTGAAATCTAAATGAAATTTCTAAAATGAAAATTTGTAGGCTTCAACTGATGTAGATTTTCCTGTCCTATTATAATGGCTTTAAGCTGACTGTAGAATACTGAAACGTTATAATGTCAGTATAGGATCAGGTTATTGCACTGCTGAGTTACCATAAACTAATAATAGCCACTGGGGGTTGGGGAAAAGTGAAAGATGTGGCACTTCACCAAAACCTTTGTCTCTACTCTGTCCGAGTTGAGAGACATGCACAGCTAGTGGTGGGTTGAGGCAAAAGGAGTTCGGGTTTCTCTCAACCAACGTCAAGCCACCAAATCCCCTGAAGCTCGGAACAACATTTTTAGGATCCGTGCACATTATTCTGGCTCACTAAGGAGGGGAGGCAGCTTCACCTTCACAAAGAAGGGAATCCTGGGAAACAATATTTTAGACATTTTTACAGCACAGCACATTTTATATAAAGGGTAGAGTACCTGTCAGTGAACAACATTATGGCTCTCACTCCAGCTTTCTCAGTCGGTGTTGTAGTCAGAGATATAAAGAATGGTTACACCCTGACTGATTTGGCGAGCAGGAGGTGAGATGTCTTTAGATGGCCATCAAGACGTTTGGTTCACCATCATCACAATCATCTCTTTACAGCTGGAAGACCCCTTAAAGGTCACCTCTAAAACTACCTCCCCCTCCACCTCTTGCCAGTTTACATGGATGAATATAAAATTCAGTTTTATAGATGAAGAGACTAAGGTCCAAAGTGATTTGTCAGACTTTACATAGGTAGTAAATGACGAAGGATTTAAATCCTGGTCTTCTGACTCCCAGCTCAACATGCTTTCCATTGCTCACTACTCACAGACACACACACACACACACACACACACACACACACACACATACACACACACACACACTCACACTGACACATGAATATAATAAATGCTACAAGATTTCACAGAGCAACCCTCAGTATTACCCTCATTGTGAACAAAGGCAGGAGAATTGAAAGTTGCCTATCATGCTCTTTCCTTGTTCTCTTTACGGACAAGATTATGGCCTAAGGGTTTCTGTAGAACGCTCTCCACACTGCACCATTTGGTTGGATTCATCGCTGTTCACTCCCTCAGCTGCTGGCTTAGGAGTCCCTATCCATAGGGCAAAACAATCCATCCACATGGCAAAAAAAAAAGTTGAGGAGTGAGTCCTGAATCTGATTGATCATCTGACTGGCATGACAGAGGCTAGTTGGGAGGATTAGGATGGGGGTAGGGGCAATGGTTGCCATCAATTGTATTACCTGTAACAGTTAAGAATATGCTTCAGATATCCATAGCTTCCCATAGCAAGTTGTTATAGAAGTGTCATCTACAGTTTTAACTAAACCCTTCTTAAACCTAGTTTATTTTCAGTTTTCGTTTCCTAGGGCATTCTACTGGTTTTGGGAGGGGGGAGGGGTATACTTCCTCTTCATTTAGAACCTACTTATAATTGCATAACATTTGACCTCTCTGGACTCTGGATTATTCAGCCATAAAATGAGGGGGTTGAATGAGATGATCTCTAAGGTGCCTTCCAGTTCTGGACCCTATGAACACAAGCATCAGAGCATTCCCATTAGTTCTAATTCTTTAGGACTTAGTCATACATGTTTATCTTTTTCATGATTTCATAAACTTTTATCTTTTGCTCCATAATTTTTTAGACTGCTAAGACCTACTTTTTAAAAATTTAATAGTTCCTTGGTAGGAAGTCTGTCCATCACCTTGAATATTATATTTGCCTTCCTCTGGACCATGACCAGCTTCATTTCCTTTCTAGCAATGTAGCAGCTAGAACCATACTCATCATCATAAGTGTGGAATGCTGGGTAATAACAGTTCAGAACTGATGATTTTGGAAATATATTTTTAGACTTTTCTTCCCACTAAATTCATTATCTCATACTTGACCAAATAGTTATATTCTATTAATTTCCTGGCTCTTCCTTAAGTTTATCCAGAATTAGCACTTTGTCATATGGACAGACTTCTTTCCATCTACAGGCTTAAAGATTTCACTATGTATATGGTCTTCCAATCCAGTCAGTCCCGGCACCAGTTCCTCCATTTCTAAATTCTGCTCATTTGTCCCCAGCTTTTATGTCCTTGGTCCTATCCAGTTCCCTTTCCTTGTCTATAAAACATTCCTCCAAGATAGGAGAGAAATAGCTGGTTGGCCTGGAAAATTAAAAAGTCTGTGAGCTAAAGGAATGCAAAAAGGAAAAACAAGGGAAAAGTTGGTGCCTAGGGCTGCAGAGAGCCAATACCTGAATTTTATGACTCCTTTCTATTTTTATGTTTCTCTCCACTCCCATTCAGATTTAGAACATTATATTTTTGGCCTGGTCTTGAGTTCAAATAGTTTATGAATGCTTTGTAATCTGCTGGGTGCCCAAATGAGGTGGGGACCTGAGAAGCATAAGGCAAGACACCTCCTGCCCTTGAGGAGGAGGCTGGCTGGCTGGCTGGCTTGGGAGATGAAGCCTATGTACCACAAAGACTTAGATAATGAAAGCAACACCATATGTAATCAAGGACTATATTATGTGATTTGAGTGCTCTAGGAGAAAAAGGGAGGGAGGAAGCAGAAAAAAAGAGCGGTCTTCAGTGAAACATTTTTAAAATGCACAGAAGAGAGCCTGAGAAAGTTCAGAAGGGAACCCAAACAAAGCAGCACTGCTACTGTCATGCTAAATTTAATATATACTTTTCCAAAAAGCAAGCTGTACATGAATAACTATTGGATCCTGTTATCAGATTTTGTTCTCCTTTGGATATTAAAATCTTCACGTGTGTTAAGTTCATAATTTTAAAAGAAAGGGAGAGATCAGTATAAATTGGAGTTGTCATTGAAAAGTCCCAAGAGGAGAGAGAGGAATCAAATTGGACCTTGAGGGATAGCTAGGTTTGGAGAGGTGGGGAAGAGGAAAAAGGGCATTCCGAACAGAAGCACTGATGTGAAAATTAACAAGGAGAGTGTGGAGGGCAAAAAGGGAAACAGCATGATTTGAAACACAGGGTTCTTGTGCAGGGTATAGTGAGAAATGTAATTGGGCCAGGGAGACCAGGGTGCCATTGTGGAATGACTGGTTTGTAATCAGAAGTGTTGTGTTACTTTACGTTACCTGGTCTTGACCATGATCGTTTTACTTACTGATGTAGGATAACATTTCATTGTATTTGGAATTGAATATGCTCAGAGTTTCATATTTACTATATGACCTCACTGATCTAATCTCATGTATTACAAAATGAAAATATAGAGGAGAAACTAAAGGAAGGAATTACTTGGAGGGTAGACCACATGTGAAGCCAAAAGTATATGTCAGCAGTTTGAAAAATGGCTGTTCTGTTATGAAGTGACAAGGCAGTGACAGTTTATTCTCAAGATTAATTTTCTCCTAGGAGTTTTATGTCTAACACTAAAACACTTTTGGACAGAAACCTTCAGCAGTTGATCAAAGGAAAAAATATCTAGACTTCACAATGTTTTGGTATCTTACATAAGAGGAAATATGCTAATATTTAAAATTTGTGAGGTTTTTATGAGGCTATGGAATATTTTCAGGACCCTTGATTACGTCTTTTCATTGACAAATCTAATGGCTTTTTCTCAGTCTTCATCCTTCTTGACTTATCTGCAGCTTTTGACCCTTGTCAACCATCCTTTCCTTTTTGATATTCTCTTCTCTTCAGGTTTTCATGACGTTGATCTTTCTGGTTTCTCCTACTATTTATATGTCTGACAGTTTCTCCTCAATCTCTCTTGCTTGACCTTGGTCTGAGTCATGGCCACTAATAGTGGCCCTCAAGGTTCTATCCTTGCCCCTCTTCTCTTCTTCCTCTGTACTCTTTCACCTGCGAATCTTAACAGCTTTCATGTATTCAGTTATCATTTCTATGCTGATGATTCCTGTATCTGCTTATCCAGCTCTATCCCCTCTCCTGACCTATAGTTTCCAGTCTTTGTCTACTGGACATCTCAAACTGAATGTCCCATCAATATCTTAAACTCAGCAAGTCCAAAACTGAGCTCATTATCTTCCCACCCTTCTTCTGAACTTTCCTATTACTGTCAAGGGCACCACCGTCTTCCCAGTCACCCAGGCTCACAACCTGGGTGTCATCCTCTACTCTTTATTCTCCCTCTTAATTCCCCTGCATTTTCAGTCAAGTTGCCAAATTCTATCAATTCTACCATCAAAGCATCTTTCACATATACCCCCTTCTGTCCTCTGACACTACTAGTGCCCTGGCACAAGCCCTCATCACCTCCACTCCTGGACTATTACAATAGCCTTCTAACTGGGCTCCATGCTTCAAATTTCTCTTCACACCAATCCATCCTTCTTTCTCTTGTCCAGTTGATCTTCATAAAGCCCAGATCTGACCCCATTCAATAAAATCAAGTGGCTCCTGATTACCTGTTGCTTCCAGAGTCAAATATGGAGTACCATTTAGTGTTTAAAGCCCTTCGTAACCTGGTTCCTCCCTACCTTTCCAGTATTCTGACATCTTACAACCTGTCCCCTATGTACTTGGCAATCCAATGACACTGGCCTCTTGGCTGTTCAGAAAACGAGTCAGCTTTATCAAAGGGCTATATCATCAGAGGATCAGACAAGGAGGTTGGAAACAGATCAGGGCCTGCTGAGGTCCTTGGGAGGAGGGGCTGTTTACTATTTATAAACTATACAGTTCAGAAGATTTTGCTAGGGTTCTTATCTGGGTCAAGTAGGACCAAACATTGCAGGGAGGAAGCAGGGAGCTTAAACCTGGTGGGCAGGTTAAAGTCTGAGGACTACTGCTGATTCATGTTGGAAGTGCAATGGGAACCTGAGGAACTGGCAGCTAGTTGATGGTCAAACTCCTCTCCCTTGCCCTACCCCTCCTCTCCCCACCTCACCAAGACCCTGGCTTCTTCATTTAGTTGTATAGAGAGGCCTCTAACACAGACCTGCAGGAATATTTAGTGGCTCAGAGGTTCAGTGACTTGTCCATAGTCACATAATAAGCTTCAGAGCCAGGATTTAAACCTAGGTCTGTGGGACTCCTCTGAGCCTTATTTTCCTCATCTATAAAATGAACGATTGTTCTCAGTAGATATCAGCCATTTCACTTGAATCCAGCAAGCTTTCCTTGCATATATGCAAGGCACCCATAGATGCTAAATACTGAAAAAACAAAAGAAAAAAATGATTCCTGGACATAAAGAGTTTGCATTCTAGTGGGGGAATAAGAGATGTAAGCAGACAAGTAAATACAAGATATCTGAGGCAAGAGAGCACTAATAAGCAGAGGAAGATCAGCTGGAAGAGTCTGATGCTTTGATCTTGGGGATTTTGGTCTTTACTGTTGCTTTCTGGCTACGAGCTGCCACTCGCTTCACTGCTCTCAATATGCCTCTCCATAGCAGACCTCCCCGATTACATTCAGCTGACTATAGTATGCTGTGGTTTCCCAAATAAGATGACCAAGCTTATTAGGATGCTCTGTAAATTCAGAGTATGAGTGCCTGTGATTGCACATATGCAGATCTATTATGGGTATGATGGATGTGACATCCATTTGATTGTCCATGCTTCCTTTTCTCCCTCTCACTTCCTTGTTCTTTACTGTATTCAGAATCTCTGAATTTATCCTGAATTCTGAATAGGTGAGGTGTGTGTATTATAATTTCTTTTATTCTATCTACCCTAATGTGAGGAAGTAGGCCTTTTTATCAGCTTGTGTGACCACATGTGTGTGTTATTCTACATTATGAGTTTCATGTTATTATAAAGTGTTTGTGCAGTACACTAAGCCTAGTCTACTAAATGTTTTGTTTTCCTTTCAGGTGCAAAATGATCTTTCTTTAGGAAGTATGGGGATCCGGTGTTCTCAAAATGAGGTAAGCTGCCTAAAGGCAAAGGAAGAATAAGTTGATTGCTGTGCTCTGAATTGGCACATCTCCTACAAAAAACATCATGCAAGTCTGTAGTGATTAATGAGTGAATTGAGTTGGTAGGTTCTCAGGGGAATCCCTCTCAATTTCATCTGCTACCACATATTTTACCAGTCTCATTCATGATTAAAGTTCAATTTTTAAGAATAAAATAAAATTACTATTCTTGGAAACAGCCATGGAAACATTTTCATAGAGTACTGTTATTTGTAGACAGTCCTATAAACAGAATGAAAATAGTATTCAAATGGTTGACATTTCAAAGATCTTGTTATCCATAAATGATTCAATATGTTGTTTCCCTATAGACTGTGCATCTGTTCAGTTTCATCTTTCTTTCCCTAACCCTTTTGTATTATGAAATACTTTATCAGAGGTGTGCTAAATCTATATGCATGTATATGTGTTGCATGTGAGGGAGAAGAGGGTTCTCATTTCAATTGGTCTTGATGCACCATCTGTTCTGAAATATTTTTACAGTTTTCATGCTGTTTACAACAAAAGTCAAAGTAATGTTAAAGGAAGATTTTATTTCTTCCCATATTTCTTAATATAGAGATTTAAATTCTGTACAGCAGATGTTCTTCTATCAGGCTAGCTTTGTCTTCCTTTTTGTCACAATTCAGCTATGATGCCAATGCTTGGCTAAGACAGTGGCACTGCCTAACTGTGGTCTATTAGGTAAATCAGTGTGCTTAGTTATGTTTCAGTTTCTTCATCTTCCTTCTAACTACAGATTAAAGAGGACTCCCCTGCCATCTCACCTACTGCAAATAGCCCAGCTCCATTTGGCCTGAAACCTCGATCAGGTAAGTTAAAATGGGAGGGGGAAAAGAATCTCACTATGAAACAAGCTGAATTAGTCCTCACACATACATGTAAAGAACTCAGTTTCCCTTCAGGGTTAGAAACCCATACATTATTAGTCACTAACACCGTCGTGAGTGACAGGTGCATAATGTTGGTGTTCAGATCCTGATAAGATTTGGGGATTGCAGATTTTAGACCACTGTATTTTTTGTGAGTCAGCATTTGTTTGGTTATTACCTACCTTTGAATGATGCAGAAAACATGAGCAGTAAGGAATCTGGGAAAGAAATAACCTGAAAAGATATTAACCATAAGAAGATACTCACTAGAATAACCTAATGTATGGAAGGAAATACAGTGCTTTCCTCTTCTCTCAAGGACTCATAGTGAACTCAAAGTTGAAATTTAAAGGGATAGGCAGATAGAATAGAAAAGTATTTAACTGAGGCATTGCCCCACTACTTTTATATATTTAATGGATGCTAAATATTTATTTTTAGGGCTTATTTGGGTGGTTTGGGGCACCACAACAAATTGACTTTCAGTAAATATTTATATGCCATGCACCAAAGAAAAATGTAATGGTGCCATAGTTACATTTGCACCATGACTGCTCCCTCATTATAAAACTCTGCATGACTAAGATCTATTTTGGACTACTTCCAGTGGCCCTTTTACTAGGACTTCTGCAAGGGGAGCTTGTTATTGCACAGCCATGTTGCCCAGACAGAAATGCGGTGTGGCCCCTTTGTCTTTAAGAAAATGATTGTATGGAGCTTCCATTAGGCAATGCTGCATATGTGCTGGTGCTTTGTTTAATACCAGAATAGTCGCATGAATAAATTACAGCTATATGCAGGAGAAATTATCCACTCACGTAAGTAGACCTGCCTGTAGGGAGTTAATGCTATTAGTTCCTCTTGTTCATCTAAATTTCCAAAATTACATCCTCTTTTTTGGTCTCTCAAAATCCAGCTAATATTTTTATTTCCTTAGACTTTAGGACAAAAACACTCAATACTGCTTCTTTTAACCAAGTACCATTTAACAGCTGGCAGAAGCTTGTCTCACACTTAATATTTGGCGTTTTAGAAACCACAGCAGTAATTTGCCTTTTTAAAGAAAAGTACCCATAGAAAAAGAGCAAAGATAATTTTTGAAAGAAAATATATTTTGCAGAAAGTGGTTACATTTTTTTGGACACAAAACTCCCTTCATTCTGGGGCAGGTTGAATGATGGGTTGCAGATGGCTAAGTGTCATGTTATTGCATTCTTTGCACATGCACCCTGTAAAGCAAAGCTATTTTCTCAAACTTAAATTTGCTAAGAATTTCTCAGGTGTTTTGTAGCTATGAAACAGTGCAGATCATGTGGCCTACTGATGATGAATCAATAGTTATTCTCTATATTTGAAGAATAATACATTATATGGTACCCATTCATTTACAATAGAGTCTTTCTATTTTGTGTCTTGGCCACTTTATTGTATTAACTAACTTGCTGTCTAGTGGATTGCTTTTTAAATGATTTGATTTGGGGGGCTGTTTAAAATTCTCACTTAAGGAATATAATTAGGGCCTAAAATTTTAAGTCTACTATCCATTTCAAATTCTTTGTAGCAATGAAACCTGAATAAGACATTTATTTATCTGAAATAAGATATATAGACATGACAATTTTCCCATGGATTTTGGAACCTCTCCCTATTCTAAATGTAGAATAGTTACCTCGGAAAGCATGGGAATTGTTGAAAAGCCATGGCATTTAATTGCTATATGTAACATTGCCATTCTGAGGAGTACCAGGTAACACAACTAAATCTTACATATTGAATTTTTCAGCATTTTTAATATTTTTTTAAAAATTATTTCAGGTGTTTTCTCATTTTTGCAAGGTATCACATAATCTTAAAAGAAGTATGAATGAAAATTTGGTGCACACATCTTTGGATTACATGTAGATTTTTGTAGTTTAATTAAACAACAAAATTAACAAAATTAGATTATTTTATTAAGATTGGCCATAGAGTTTAAAGATAGTTTCTCAGAGGCTGAAGCACTGACGAGAATTAATGAATTTGAATAGCACTTGGAGTTTTCTTTTGGCGCTACTATATTTCCCCCAAGATATTTTTCTTTACATCTCGTGCATATTTTTTAAGATAATTTTAACCAAATAAATTTTCACTAGGACTACACCACTTTTTTCGATCCCCTACTTTCCCATGACCCATAAAATAAAGGCTTGGAATGCTATTTGCTTATTGTACTAATTTACTATGTAGATGAGTAAGATACAGATTATTTTCTTAGTTGCCAAATGATTGACTCACAAATACTTGAATTTCAAGGTTGTCTTATTTTGGAGAAGTGAAATAACATATTACCTTGTAGAATTTTCATGTGTAACTAATACTACTTCTGTAAGTAAATAGTTTTTTTTCAAACAATCACATCTACATAGGTACTATACCATGTAACTAGTTTTTGTGGGACTCATGTTTTCTCTTTTGCAAGCATCAATTATTTGGGAGGATTTCTGATAAATGGCTTGTTTGTGTATGATCTATGGGTACTCTTTCTTGCAACTTACTTTTGATGAAGATAACTGCTCTAAAGCTGTACATTTGTGGTAATGTTAACAATATTAACTGCATGTAAAAATCTGTGGTAATTACTAACACTCAATTTTTATTCATTCTTTTTATTTCATGCACCATCTTTCATCTTTCTCCTCCAATATTATACATTTTAATTAATCTCATATAAATTAAACCCTTTTCATTTCCATGCATTCCTAATGTCATTTATGAAATGCTGCTGCCCCTTTGGTTTTTTCCTGGTCCCTGTGCAACTATATGTGGACCAATTCTCTCACTCCTCTCCTGCAGACCCATCCCTCACTCTTCCTCCTATCTCCTTCAACAAACTTACACAGGCACAAACATGGGACAACCATAGCTACAATATTCCATCAGAAGGAGACAGTGACAATGGTAGGTGGTTTTGTACATATTTGTTCAATTGTACATTAACATGCCAGTGAACAGACTGGGCATTTAACTTAGGCCTCATGGCAGCTAAAAATACAGAACATTCAGATGCATGCATGTGAAAAGAAGAAATGTATACTTTAAGGATCAGTCAAAAAGAAGTGCATGTTAAATGTTCTGTAGCATGTTTTGGAACACAGTTTAACCAAGTGAAAATCCTGGACATGTTGTAAACAGAAATAACCTACCAGAATAATTTCACCTCCAGTATTTTCCTGATCATCTTCAAATTTACAAGAATTTTGGGTATTGTGATCTAAAAGAATCTGAGTACATTTAAACCTCTGCATTGCCTACATGTGAAGTTGAATGTTTTTGAGGCAATTCAATTATTTTCCATTCAACAAATATTTATGAAGTTCTTTCCTTGTGTTAGATACTAAGGAAAACTTATATTTTCTTTTTTTCTTTATTCAGTTTTATTTTATTTTCAGTTCCAGATTCTCTCCCTACACCTTTTTTCCTCCCCTCCCACTGAGAAAGCAAGAAAATAGAACCCATTACAAATATGTTTAGTCAGGAAAAGCAAATTTTCACATTAGCCATGTTCTGGGGTGCGGAGGAGGGGAGCAAGAAAAAGAAGTAAACAAAAAAATATGCTTTAATCTACACTCTGAATTCATCAGTTCTTTATCTGGAGCTGGATAGTGTTTCATCAAAAATCTTTGAAATTGTGATTGGTCATTGTGTTCAACAGAGTTACTAAGACTTTCAAAGTTTATCTTCAGAATATTGCTGTTACTGTATAAATTGTTCTACTGATTCTGCTCACTTCACTCTGTATCAGTTCGTATGGGTCTTCTCAGGTTTTTTTTGAAACCAACTCCATCATCTTACGGTGCAATAGATTCCATCACGTTTATATACCATAATTTGTGCAGTCGATACCCAGTTGATGAGCATCCTCTCAGTTTCCAGTTCTTTGTCACCACAAAGAGCTGCTATAAATATTTATGTACATAAGGATCCTTTTCTTCTTTCTTTGATCTCTGGAGTATAGAGTAGAGTAGCAGTATTGTTGGGTCAAAGGGTGTGTACAGTTTAATAACTTTTTGCATGTAGTTCCAAATTGCTTTCCAGAATAGTTTACAGTTCCATTAGTGTGTTTATTTTCCCACATCTTCTCTGGCATTTGTCAGTTTCCTTTTTCGGTCATCTTAGCTAATATGAGGCCTATAAGGTAGTACCTCAGAGTTATTTTAATTTTCTTTTCTCTAGTTATTAGTGATTTAAAGCATTGTTTTCATATGGCTATTGATAGCTTGGATTTCCTCCTCTGAAAACTGCCTATCTGTATCCTTTGACTGTTCATCGATTGGAGAAGTCAATTCAGTTGCGTGTCAATTAGCCTCCTTGGAAGACCCAAGTACTAGATTCATTTCTAGGATTCCATGATTCTGTATAGTTTATCTTTACAAAGGACAGTGATCATGAAGAAAATGGATTATCTGTGTATTTTGACTCTACATATCTAGAAATGATATGATGGCATTGACTTGGTATGAAGTTAATTCTCCCTTGTTAAAAATATAGACTTGCCAGCTAATGTTAATATAGACATCTCTTATTTTATACCTATTGAATGTCAGAGGCAAGGAGTGGAAAAGAAACAAATTGCATAAATGTGCAAATACTGTTCATACCTTGATTTCTTTTAGAGTTAGCTGATGTTTAAGATGAGAAAGACTAAAGACTTTTAAACATATGGTAGATGACAAAGAGGACACAGTTTGCATGGAGGTGAGGGAAGAGTGAGATTATATATAAAACCACATTGCAAACACAAAGGGAAGATCAGTTTTCCACCAGGATATATTTCTCCCTGTGTAAGTATGTCTTATTGAATAGATAGAAATTTTAAGCCATTAACTGTTAACTTCTCACCAGATTTTGGTTTAATATGATGGATTAATCCCATATGTGGAAGACTGAGCTGACTTTTGTGGGAGAAGAGGGAAGGTTTGGTTCCATTCAAAAGGAATTTTAAAATTCCACAATTCCACAATAAAAATCACGATTCAAGTTATTCCACTAAACCTGACAAATGTAAAACTCCTATCTCCAATAGAGACATTTGAAAAGAGTTAACTGGAAACTTTCTTGTTAATTCCTTCCTTTAAAAGAGGGCTTAAAAGTGAGGTGTTAAGAAAGTAGAACAAGTTAACTAAAAATCCAGTGTTGATTAAAGGAATAAGAAATTAGAGATATGAAGCTGACATAATTCCAGATTCAGATTTATAGTATTTCCAAGTTTGAAAATATTTCTCTATCATCTGATACCACTCCATCTTTTCATAAATGAGAAAATTGAGGCCCAGGGAATTTGCCTTAGGTCAGATGATAACCCAGTCAAGACTAGAAACTAGGTCTGTGTGCAAGGTCCTGTACCATATTGCTTCACTTTTTCATTAAACTCAGCAGAATTCTCCTCAAAAACAAAGCAGTACAAAATCCTTATTCAGAAAGAAAGCTTCTACAGTCACTCATTTATCATGTCCAGTGGCAAATCAGATTTTTTTAAAGAGGCATGTATGGATATCCCAATGTGCTCAGCAGCAATAATGAAGGATTTTTAAATTGTTCATACAGCAACATCAAAAGTGTGATGTTTTTATTAGGTGACATATTACCACTATTTGCCATTCATTTATAAAATACCTCACAGAAGGGATTCATTTGTGTTCTAAAACATCCTTGCAAAATATTTGGGCTGATGTCCAAATGAATCTTGATGTCAGTCTTCATATCAAGGGCTATGTTTTGCCCTGCGATACGTGAATATGTTTTCCTGTGTTATCTTTAAGATAAGTAGCTACCTCATGTATTCACAAGCACAAGGACCAGTGTTGGTTTCTACTATAGGTCTACTATAGGGCTAGCAAACCGCGGATGCAGTTATTCCCTAACGAGATGTGAGCATTGGGAAAGTCCAGCTATTCTCAATATGTCTGTTGTTACTTCAAAATGAGAATGAAGCAACATGCAATTTACTAGACGAATCTTCTCTGCTGATATCTTCCTCCTTTATTCACTGTCTTACCAATAGCTACCTGTCACTCAAACATGTCTAAATGGATATCTCATTATCAAGTCAGCTTAGCACGAAGATAAACTTGTCTTTCATTTTTATTCTTCACACCTTTGTTATTCTTACCACTGTTTCCAGTTCTGTAATCTCTTGTCCATTCTTGGTTTAACTTGAAATTCTCCTTCGCATTCATGCTTCGCTTTCCAAAATCTCTACCTCAGATTAGCAAATTCAGTTCAGTAAATTCTCTGTGAAAGATATCATGCTAGTCATCAGAGATATAAAGATGAAAAAATATGGTCCCTGCCTTTCATGAGCTGATAACCTAATGGAGGATACAACAAACAATATGAAATAAGTTTACTTCATGGTAGAATGTGGTTGGAGCAAAAGAAAAATTAAGATACTACTATAAGAAAATTTGAAGTAGAAGAAAGCAGTTTCATAGAAAGTTCATGGAGAAGGAGCATTCTCAGCTGGGCCTTTTGAAAACAAGATTTCAGTAGCTGCAGTTTTGGAGAGCTGTGGACTTCAGGCACAGGAGTCTTTCTGAACTAAAGTATGGAGGCAAGAGAGGGTAGGCGAAATCAGAGAACTCACAAGAATCCAAATTGGCTCTGAGGGAAAGTTCTGAGAAGAGGAATAGTAGGAAAAAAGACTGGAAGGATTAATTGGGGTCAGATTGTAGAAGGAATTAAATTCTATAGCCCCTGAAAGTGTTTGAGAGGGATGATGCCCTGCCAAACTTGTGAATTAGGAAGATGAACTTGGCAGCTGAGTCAAGAGTCAATTGGAGAAAGACTAGAAGCACAGCTGCCAGTCAAGAGGCTTTTGTCAAGCCAGAGGTGATGAGTGCCTGAACCTGTAGCCAAGTATAGAAAATGAGGAATTTTATGGATCTGCTCAGATCATGACTTTCTGGAATATCTTCAACTCTTAATTTGACAAAGAATATAATTTCCTTGATAGTTCTACTTTTTCCTTATTGTTTTAAACTCCAGTATTTCTAAAACTTATTTTCCAAAAGTGTTAACCATCGATCCGCAGGAAGTATTTTGCAGCAGCTCTGGCTAGATTAGATCACTATGAGAATTTAAATTTACACAATTTTTGAAGCTGCTTCTTATGGGAAATGATGAGAAGTGCATGAGGGAACCGATTGGAAGAGAAGCTATGCCTTGAGAAGAGCAGCCCTTCAGTTTTCCTTCGGAACATCCTGAGGCCTAAACTTTTTTACCCAGCTTCATGAGGTTCTCACCATTCTGTGGCTTTCCTTTTGTGCATTATTTTCAGGAACAAAACACCTTCTTATCCTTTAGGATCATTTTTCTCTGTCTTACAAGTTTTGAAGTTTCTTGTTCAAATGATTATTTTTTGCTTAAGGGTGGGGTGGCACAATCTTGATTCACGTGCATAGTGCTCATACCAAGATATGAGACTGAAGAACTTCAGTCCAGTAGATAGCTATTTCAGAAGCATACATCAGAGTCTAAAAGAACCTTGGAACACTACTTACTTCACCCTCTGGCTAATTACGAATCCCTTTGACCATATCTTCAACAAGTAATTTTCCAGCTTTTTCTTGAAAACCTTTCTTTGAAGAGGAACCTCCCTTCTAACACAGCCTACTGGTTTTTTTTTTTAAATAACTCCAGTCATCTGAACTGTATCTTCCCTCAGGACCCAATCAGAACAATCTTCTTGTACTTCCTTTGGTAACCAAGGTTCCCAGAATCGGGAAGCTCATTCATCCCCATCACTCAGTTAAAACTAACAGTTAAAACCATTAAATGATATTTATTTTTTGTTTACAATCACCCCTTCCCTAGCACAGAGGTATCTCATATTTGACCTTAAATTTAAAAAAAAACCCAAGGAGGCCTTTCCCATCAGAGAGCATTTGATATCACTGGAAGAGGGTTTGATTTGGTCTTGTTTTTAAACACAGAAGACATGGTGTTAAATCTTGGAAATCAGAACATGCACTAATTCTTTGTATAACTATAGCATGTTCATTCCAAAGAAATTGGATCTGAATTGAATGCTTTCAGATCAGCATTAAAAAGTTTAAATGATCTTTCCTTTCAAAAAAAATTCAGGTGCCTAGCAGATTGGACGAATCTTCTGAGCACGAGGTGTATGTATGTATGTATGTGTGTGTGTGTATATATATATATATATATATATATATATATATATATATATATATATATATATATATGGATATGCCTGTAAAAACTGATCCCTGGGTGAGATAACTTTTATAATCCTTTTCTTGGTCTATAGAGTTAATCCTTTGGGGACAGTTATTAACTACTGCCTGTAGGCTGCTGATTTACAGATGCATCTTTTTGGCCAGTTGGTTTATAAGTACAAATAAATCTTTTCTGACTTAGGGTTTTTAATGCACTTTATAGTATAACAGCAAAGTTACTCATTTTTATAACTTCCCATCTGTCATTCAACTCATGCAGGGGCAACTTAAATTTGAGTTTATCAGACATGATTTTAAAACCAGCAGTTGTCTGTAAGTCTGTTACTAAGTGTCATTTTGTAGCTTCGCATGATCCAATTGCTAAAAAGTGATTTAATTACCAGATTTATTAAGTGCTTCCTGTGTGCCAGGCACTATACTAGCCACTAAAGATACAAAGAGAAAAATGAAGTAGACCCCTCCCCTCTATTCTGTTGGGGAGAAAGCGTGTAACTATATAAGTGTATATAAAAAACATACAAAATCATTACAAGGTAGTTTGGGAAGAGAGGGCACTGGCAGCAAAGCAGGATCAGGAAAGGTGTTCATCTTCTTTAAAGTTACTCTTATGCTTCAATTAGTTTTATTACACTTTCTAAAATGTTGGTATTTGTTGTTGATTACTTATTTCAGTTGTGTGCAACTCTGTGACCCCTTTAGGGGTTTTCTTGGCAAAGATACCAGAGTAGTTTGCCATTTCCTTCGCCAGCTCATTTTACAGATGAGGAAACTGAAGCAAAAAGGGTTAAGTGACTTGCCCAGAGTCACGTAGCTAGTAAATGTCTGAGACTGGATTTGAACTCAGCTCTTCCTGACTCTAGGCCCAGCTCTCCATCCACTGCACCACCTAGCTGCCCAAGTGTTGGTGTGCCCTTCCCTAAGGGAGGAATCTTTCATAATTGAGTTGTGCCTTGGATCAAGTGAGGGATTCCAAGGGACAGAGATGAAGAGGAAGTACATTCCAGGCATGGGGGAATAGCAAGCTGGGGGTGGAGAGATAAAAACTCGTCACTATGCACAGAAAGACTGTCTTTCTATTGTGCCTTAGGCATTCTCCAGGACAGAGAAGGGAGGATGAGATATGTGCAAGGAACATCACGGTCATTTTGGCTACACTATATAAGGTACATGGAAGGGAATAATGTATAATAAGGTTGGTAAAGTAAGTTGTGGCCAAGTTTTGAAGGACTTTATATGCCAAACAGAGGTGTTTATATTTTATCCTAGGGACACTAGGGATCCACTGGAGTTTACTGAATACTTAGGTAATCATATTGGCCTTTGTGTAGAGGCTGGATCAGAGACCGGGGGGGGGGGGGGGGGACTCAGTCAGGAAGAATAATTAGGAAGCTATTTCCAGGGGAGGGACAATAAGGGTCTGAACTAAGGTGGTGTGGCCCTGGTGAGTGAGAAGGGGTGAAATGTGAGATGAGATTCAGCAGCTGATTGGATGGGCAGAGCGTGGGAAGGAAGAATCAAAGATAATGTCAAGACCTGATGAAGTTCTTAAAACATGCAATGAATAGGGCATTTTCTGAAGCTTTCAAGAAAATTTGGGGTCTTCATTACTGTTTAATATAATTTGAAAGAAAAATCTTAAGTACTATGATCAGAGCTGTCCTCAGGTTACCAACATAATTATGATGTCATGACAAAATGAAAGGGAATCAGGTGTGCAAATTGTAGCACAGTTATCTAAAGACTTCCCATGCTGGGTATGTTATAAATGAGATACAAAAGTGAGCATTATTATCTCAAAGATACTAGCTTTCTATTCTCGAGTATACCATAGTAATGAAATATGCACCCAAAGCTAATATTACACTCATCATTTCACTAATCTTAGGAATACTTGAGGAGTGTTAGATGTGGAATCACAAAGAGCTGAGTTAGAACCCTGCCTCAAACACAAGCTGTGTCGCCCTGGGAAATGCACCTAATCTCTCTTAAGACTCAGTTAGCTCATCTATAAAATGAGGCTAGCATCTAACTCATAAAATTGTTCTAAGGATCTTGAGATAACATGTGAAGTATTTTGCAAACCTTAAAATGCTACATAAATACTAGCCCTTATTTTTTGAAAAATCACAGAGCATCTTTTGATGGCATAGTCTCCATATAACAAGTAAATAGCCATATACATCCAGGGATTTAATTTTTAAATAAGCACATTATGAAGGAAAGATGTTAAAAAGGAAAAATAATGCCTACAAATCAAAGCTAGATGGTTAGGCAGCTAAGCGGCACATTAGATAGAGCACTGGGCATGCAGTCAGGAAGGCCTTAGTTCAAATCCAGTCTCTTACTAGCTCTGTGTGACTTTGGACAAGTCACAACCTTTTTGCCTCAGTTTCCTCAACTGGAAAATGAGGATAATAATAATAATAATAATAGGGTGTTGGAAGGCTCAAATGAAATAAAATTTGTAAAGCACACAGTATGAAAAATATAGATACTGGCTATCATTGTTGTCATTTTAATTAATAATACTATTATTAGCTCAAATGCCCTGCCATTAATTGAATAGCTCACATATTCTCCCAATATGGCCTGAGTCTTTTAATTATGTGCATGTGGGTAACCTTGGACATGGCAGTTAACCCTGTTTGCTTCAGTTTCCTCATTTGTAAAATGAACTGGAGGAGATGGCAAACCAATCACTTACCAAGAAAACCCCAAATGGTGTCACAAAGAATTAGATATGACTGAAACAATTGAATAATAATTTTGCATTATTCCTTTTGAGTTATGCAAAAAAAAAACAACAAACCCAGGATTCATTTAATTTCCCTGATCCTATTTGTGTAGTGTACAAATTCCTAATAAAAAATCTCTTGGAAATATTAAAACATAATATGTTGACTATTACCACCCTACAGAAAA
The DNA here is from genome assembly GCF_011100635.1 of Trichosurus vulpecula. Lineage (NCBI taxonomy): Eukaryota > Metazoa > Chordata > Mammalia > Diprotodontia > Phalangeridae > Trichosurus > Trichosurus vulpecula. The sequence continues at coordinate 102,241,317 of NC_050574.1, read as the reverse complement.
GCTGAGGAATTTACATTTAAATAGTATTGCTGCAGCTCCCCCTTGTGGCCAAGTTGAGTAATGCCTAACTTTTTAAACGGCCTTTTGATTTAAACTAGGTAAATTTCCTTTTCCAGTGATTTTGTTCAATTTAACATGTATTTTGTTTCCTTAAGGAAGATTCTTCCTTTGGTTAGATAATTGCTCCAAGGAACATAACCAACCAGCTCATTTAAACTTTTATAGATCTCCTAAGCCAGCACCTTTTGTTTCTTACTATAATTTGGATAGGTCAGTATTTGAAAGTTTGCTAAATTCAATGCACTTTTCGACATTTACAGTACAACATTTACCAAAAGAGTTTCCTGATTGTTTTAAATGTAGTTACAATAAAACTTTAGTTAACCAGCACCAACAAGGCTAGGGAAGAGGGCATCTCTAATTTGTTTAGGATTAGATTGCATTTCTTTTTTTTCTTTCCATCTCCTAGAATTTCTCAAAATATGCATCAGTTTCCTCCTGCCCAATCAATATCTTCCTTTCTTGCACTAGCCCAGCTTTTCTTCAGATTCTACTTTCTTTCACTACTACTCTTTACCCCAGCTTGCTGCTCTTGTAGGTCGTGGCATCTCTGGGGTTTGGCTTTTCTGACTCCATGGTCAGTTTAGTGACCAATAACTGAATTTCTTTGATTTGTCTTTGGTGCTTCATAGTTTTGACTTTTCCTGCAAGTTATTGGTTTACCATAATCCTGGCTTTTTGAGTGTTATGATTATTTAGGCATAGAATAATTGAGGTTTTACTTTATATTTAAAACATCCACAAACTTTAATATAACTAAATTCAGTTTAAATGTAATTGACTGAATTAACCTCTCAAAATGCCTTAAACATTTGTAAAGTAGTTGAATTACAAATTGTTGGTGACTATAAAAAGTTGACTTAAGTTGATACTAAAAATAAAGAGGCTACTTTTCATCTTAAGCTTACTTACATAAGTAGAAGTATTTATTCATTTAGAAATGTTGCTGACTTCCTAATGAAGTTTGAACCAGTGTTTGGCTAATTTCTGAGATTCAATGTGACCCTAGATGAGTCATTTGCTTTTCCTCCCTATTTCTCCATTCTTCACTATTATTGTTTACGTGGGACTACTCTGTGTGAGAAAATGATAATTAAAATACTTACATTTAAATAATACTTTGCAGTTTCAAAAGTACTTTATATATGTTATTTCATTCAGTCCTCACAATAGCACTGTAAGGTAGGTTGTACAAATATATTTCCTATTGATTAAGATACCAAAGTTTAGAGAGGCTAAGGGACTTAACCCTCCCTTGCACAGGAGTCAGGGGTTGAGTGGGTGCTGGAACAACTTGGACCTTCTGATCTCAGACTTATCAGTCTTCACTGACATGGGTCACCTGGTCAAAATTCTAAACTCTGAGGCAGGGACTCTTTCTCTGGCAAAGGTGGGAATGAATGCTGACACAGACATCTTAGAATTTATTGAGGAGAGAGAAACTGAGATGGGAAAGAAGTGAGTTGTTTGCTAGAGTGCTTAAGGAGAATTTAAAATGGCATGATAGAACAGGGTAAGTAGAACCTGGCATAGACTCCACACTTTCTCTTTGGAAGCATTTATTAATAAAATGTTTCTGTAAGTTGGTACTTCTTTCCAGTCCTGGCCTCCTCCCATCATATTTGAACTGATTATTATATTGCAGTCAGGTCTTCTCACTTTTGAAAGTGCAGGTGTGTGCTTCACCAAAGGGAAGGAGCCTTTCAAATAGGCAGCAGCACTCAAAAAGGTGGGATTCTTTCCCAGTAAAATTTTTTTTAAAAATACTGCATGTTATGTCAAAATTCTTAATCAAGAGGTCTGAGCCAAAGAAAACATTAGTTTATGCTTATTTTTTAAATCTCTAAAAAGTAAATATCTTTGTCTTTTTTATTTAAAACAACTTATCGATCAAATACAAATGCAAATGAAAGCCATGTGAAAATGAGAGGGGGAAAAAACCAGACAAGTGGCAAAGATGGGTTCCAGCAGTGACCCAAACATTTGCACTTAGTCTAGATCATTCTCACAAGATGTGTAGATTGTGTATGTAAAACAACAGAACATCATCTAGTCATCTTAGAGAGGCTCCAATCCATAGGGAAGAGAGGGTAGAAGAAAACCTGAGCTTTCAAGATGGGGAAATTGTGGCTTTGATAGTGAATAAAGAACTTTGTCTTATTTGACACCTGAAGACCCATTGAAGGCAACATGTACAAAGCCCTGTGTAAAAGACTTGTTTTCTTTCTGTTCCAGTGTTCTTGAGACCACAGAGGAATTTGGAATCCATAGATCCTCAGTTTACGATTAGGAGAAAGATGGAACAAATGAGAGAAGAGAAAGAACTTGTGGAGCAGCTTCGAGAGGTATGGGAGGAGTTGTTCTGGGGTTCTGATGTGGGGATCCAGAACCCTGGGCATTTCAGTGAGCAGTGGCGTGTTGTAACCTGTTTATGTGCTGATGTAAAATGTCCTAAGTCACAAGTCCTAGGAGTGTAGGTTTAAAGCCAAACAGAATCTTAGAGGCCACTGTTTTCAATCCCCCGATTTTGCAAATGTGGAACTCAGGCCCTGAGATGGTTAAGTGAAAGCAAAAACTTTGAGTGGAAACCATGTGAAAATAAGAGGGAAAAAGAACAGTTGGAGTAGTAGCAAAGCTGGTTCCAGCAATGACTCAAACCTTTGCCTTACTTTAGGTCATTCTCACAAAAAGTATAGATTGTTCATGTATATAAAACAGTGAGAAATCATACTGTCTTCTTAGAGAGCCTCCAGTCCATAAGGAGGAGGAGACAGAAGGAAAATAAACTTTCATGATATAGAGAGTATCTGAAAATTATGAAAATATGAAAACTTATACTAAACACTATTCAAACTTTTATAATCATTCACTTGAGCAATGATAGAGTATATATGTATATATAGTATATATGTATGTATCAGTATATATAGAGTAAATATAGCTAAGTGGTATATGAAATGCAATCCCATATATCCGTGTGTGTGTGTGTGTGTGTGTGTGTGTGTGTGTGTGTGTGTGTGTGTTTCAGGGAGATAAACTATAAAACAGCCAAATAAGATGTCACAAAGAACTGTATGATTAATTGTGGATAGAAAATGAGCACTTGGACTTCAGAGGACAATTAGATGCCAGGACATCATTGAGGGGTAGGAGAATAAGTCACTTCATAGATGAGATGAGACTTAAGCTGGGCAAAGCTTCAAGGAAGCCTTTATATGGCTTGTTTAAATAAATCTGTTATCATTGTATGTAATTTGTTTTAAAAATAAAAAGATGCTGAACTTTATTTTTTTTTTACCTTTTAAAGTTTTGAAAGGGATTTGAATAGGGAATGTGGGATGTAGAAATCAGACATCATTTATTCCAGTGTGGGCAAAAGCCTGGGGAAAGGAAGATGCAGACTAAGGCTTCTTCACTGGAAAGGTGCCCAGTTTCAGACCTTACTTGGGGCAATTTGGACAGCAGGTCTTCTTCTAATCCAAAAGATGCAATTTAGGATCTGTGAGAAGAGACCAAAGAAGTGGGATTATTTTCACTGAATATTAAAAAGCCAAATGAGAAGTATCTTAGAAGTATCTTCAAGAATAGAAACGTTCGTTATATAAAGGCAATGACTGGCTTAAATCTAGCTCCACTGAGAACAGAAAAAGAATTTTCTAGGCATGAACTTGCTTAGATGCTAACATGTGTTTTTCTGAAGACAGTTAGGGCCTCCTCTTGTGAGAAACTCTAAAAATAGCTCCAGATTCTCATCTATCTGAGATGGCTTGTGTGGGCTTCAGCATGAGGGCAGATGAAGGAGCCACTTTCCACCTTTGGTTCACTCTCTAATCACTGTGGTCTCAAACCATATGAATGTAAGAACCTTCATTTTGTCAGAACTTTAAAGCTCTTTGAAGCAGAGGTCAGGTGGGAATCTAAATTGAAGTGTGAGACACTGGTGATGAGCACCACATAACATTTTGAGTTGGTCCCTTCAAAACAAGAGCATATAGCTAATAATGGTAAGCCTCCAGCCTCTTGATTGTTAAATCAAGATAAATTATTCTTTTGCCATACGAAATTAGACATTTAAGAGACCATTTTGGCCCAAGACTCCCTGACTCTGTGAAGGGGTGAAGTGTCCAGACACTGAATATATTAGGAAAGACTATTAAGGTGAACTATTGCTTCATGGTATGTGGATGAGCCTAACCATGGCCATCAACTGGTGGTTGATTAAATCAAGTCAATTCTTGGCTCTAGAATTTGAGAGGCCAATCTAAGTATTTCTGCCTCTTGCAAAATGAGAATCCTGCATACTTAAATGAATAAGAACTAATGTCTGAGGTTTAAAACCTGATTTTTGAGCCAAAATGCAATCTGACAACCCTTTTGTTGGTCCCCTTTAGCTTTCTAGGGACCTAACCCAACCTACCAGGACCTACTTAGCTCCTTCGCTTCATTGGCTCATTCCATTCATGTTGACAAACTTTGGAGGAAATATTAATGAAGATGAATTTTACATATGCTACAAAGGATTCTTTTTATTCTGCACAAGTTTTTACTTTGAAATTAACCTGAGTAGGAAGTGTATTTTGATTATTGTTTACAGGTTTCAATGATTTGAATGTTTTATACCCTTTCCAGTGTGATGCCAATCAGTGACTAAAGATTTTTCCCACCCATTCAATAGGCCTCAGGTGGGGCCACCAAAAGGAGGCTTGATTAGAAGGAGGCCCACACCTTTGTGATAACAATCAGTGATTAAAGACCTTTCCCACCCACTCGATAAACCTCAGGTAGGGCCATTTGGGGGATGCTTGATTGGAAGTTTGTTTGTGGGCAGGCCTACTCCCTTTACTTAGTGAGCACTGAACCTCAGGCCAACACCCTTTTGCTGATTGGGCATGAAGCCCTCAGGCCCTAAGAAGAGTATATACACTCAGAAGGTGGCCATTGAGAGTGGAGAATTCAGAAGTCAGAAGCAAGAATTCAGAATCCAGCACAAGAAGGAGAAGTAAGAACTCTGAAACAACAGAACTGCAGAAAGAATGCAGAGTGAAAACCAGAGAGTTTCAGAGACCAGAGAACTGAGTGGGGAGAGAATGCAGGCAAGCAGACAGTTAGGATTTGTGAGTAATTGTTTACAGGGAGGCCTAGCAGGGAGGAAGGTTACAGGATGACGTGGTTCCTTGCTATAATACTGTGTTACAATTTCCCTGTTGCTACATTGAGGTGGGCTTACTGGTTTTGGAATATAATTACTGCTACATCGAATTGGAGTTATTGGTCTTGGGATTTGATCCTCTAGTGTCTAAATAAATGTTATACTTCCTCCGCCTTCTACATAGAGAGTTTTTCATACTTTGCGATTCCGAACCATACAGGCATGTTCATGGTCATCCTTGAGGTCATGAATCTTGCCTTACTGATACATCCAGAAATAATCATGCTTTCCCTCAGAAGAATATTTGCATAAACACTTACATACCTGGAGTCTAATGTATTTTCCCTTCAAACTCCTTTAATGATTTAATTTTTTAAAGTAATTAATGATAACTTTCATTTTTTTCTAACCAGAGCATTGAGATGAGACTAAAGGTCAGCTTACATGAAGACCTAGGAGCAGCTCTGATGGATGGTGTGGTCCTCTGTCACCTAGTTAATCATATCCGTCCTCGATCTGTAGCAAGTATTCACGTCCCCTCACCAGCAGTGGTAAGTATAAAATTTTAATCAAATTAAATTCACATTTGTATTATTTAGTAGAACTTGCCATGGCCAAATTTCTGATTACTTTCTAGCCCCTGTTCAGCAGTCAATAAACATTTATTAAGGTCTTCCTATATGCAGGACGGTCAGATTACACCAAGAAAGGCAAATGTCCCTACTCTTAAAGAGCTCATAGTCTAAGGAGAGAGAAAACATACAAACTGCTAAGCATAAACAGGATTTATACAGTAGAAACTGGGGTTAGTCTCAGAGACAAGGCATCATGATTAAGGAGTATTGAATGGGAAAGGCTTCTTGCCAAAGGGACTTGAGCTTAGACTTGAAGAAAGCCAGGAAAGCCAAGAGGTGGAGATGAGGAGAGGGAGCATTCTAGGTGTGGGAGAGAAAATGCCCAGAGCTGAGATGGTGCATCGTTTGAGGACAAGCAAGGAGGCCAGTGTCGCTGAATTGAGGAGTACATGGTGGGAGGAATAATGTAAGAAGACTGGAAGGGTAGGAAGGGGAGAGATGATGAAGGACTTGAAAAGCCAAACAGAGCCCTTTTGGTCCGAGCTGTAGCAAGCGTCTGTGCAAGCAGCGACGAGTTCCCCAGCTTTCGGCCCTCTCTCACTGGCGTTCTTCCTCCTGCTCCAACACCTTCCCCCTCTGTAACCATGACAGAACAGGCCATCTCCTTCGCCAAGGACTTCCTGGCTGGTGGCATTGCCGCTGCCATCTCCGAGACTGCGGTGGCCCCTATCGAGAGAGTTAAGCTACTATTGCAGGTGCAGTATGCAAGTAAACAAATTGCTGCAGATAAGCAGTACAAAGGCATAGTGGATTGTATAGTCCGAATTCCAAAGGAACGAGGGGTGCTTTCCTTCTGGTGGGGTAACTTAGCAAATGTCATCAGCTATTTCCCCACCCAGGCCCTTAACTTTGCCTTTAAGGATAAGTATAAGCAGGTGTTTTTGGGAGGAGTGGACAAGCACACACAGTTCTGGAGGTATTTTGCTGGCAATCTTGCCTCTGGTGGTGCAGCTGGAGCCACTTCTCTCTGCTTTGTCTACCCCTTGGATTTTGTGAGAACCCGCTTGGCAGCTGATTTTGGGAAATCTGGCACTGAGAGAGAATTCAAAGGCCTGGGAGACTGCCTTGTGAAAATCACCAAGTCTGATGGAATTCGTGGCTTATATCAAGGTTTCAATGTCTCAGTGCAGGGTATCATTATCTATAGAGCAGCTTACTTTGGACTCTATGATACAGCAAAAGGCATGCTCCCAGATCCCAAGAACACTCACATTGTGATCAGCTGGATGATCACCCAGACAGTGACTGCTGTAGCTGGGATGGTCTCCTATCCTTTTGATACAGTAAGGCAGCGAATAATGATGCAGTCTGCGCGCAAAGGAGCTGATATCATGTACACTGGGACAATTGACTGCTGGAAGAAGATTGCTAAAGATGAGGGTGGCAAAGCTTTTTTCAAGGGTGCCTGGTCCAATGTTCTTAGAGGCATGGGTGGACCTTTCGTGCTTGTCTTGTATGATGAATTGAAGAAAGTCATCTAAGTACATCCTAACTTAAAAAGGAAGCAGTGAATATAGATCATGTAGAATACTTAACCATACTTAGCATTTTGGACCATTAACCTTCAAGAAATTCCTGTTGTCTTTTTATCCAGGCCAGATCATGTTTGTAGGGGAACCAGGAAAAGCTCTTAGAAAAAGGGACTGACTCATTTATTGTGATCCATTATTCACACAGTGGAACTGATGATAATTCCACATACTGATTCTATTGGGTTTTGGGAAAATAACAGTTACCGTGGGTCCAAGGAGGCAGATCAACTTAGACCATCTAGTTTAAATGCTCTTTTGTAGGACCAAAAATTTGTGTTTAAGTATTCATTTAAAAAAAATCATGTCTCCCATTTGTACTTAAGCACTATATATACTGTTTTGCACAGCTGACTGTTTGTCAGTTATGATGATCTGTGTTGGGCATTCTGCTGTATAACAATAAATACACAGAAGACTCTAAAAAAAAAAAGCCAAACAGAGGATTTGTTTGATATTTGAGGTCATCAGGAGTCACTGGAATTTATTAAACAGAAGGGGTAATGTGGTCAGACCTGCATTTTAGGAAGATCACTTTGGCAGCTGAGTGGAAGATGGACTGTAGTTGGGAGAGACTTGAAGGAGGGAGGCCATCCAGAAGACTTCCGTAGTAGTTCAGGCATGGAGCGATACAGGTCTTGCACCAAGCTGCTGGAAATACAAAGATGACAATGTACACAGAGAATTAAATACAAGTTAATTTGAGGAGAAAGGGAGTGCTAACAACTAAAGATATCAGGGAAGATTTCCCAGTGACACCTAACCTGAGCCTCGAAGGAAAACAAGGACTCTGAAAGGCAGGAAGATAGAGAGAAAGTGGTTTCTAGGCATGGAAGACAGCTGTATAACTTCATAAAGGCAAGAAACATAATGTCAAGTTCAGGATTTAGCTAGCTAGTGGTCCAGTTTAGCTGAAAACAAAGTTCCTAAAGGGAAATGATGTGAAATCTGGAAAGACTAGAAAGGTAGATTGGATCAGGATTGTGGAAGGCCTTTAAATGTCAGAGTAGGTTAATATTTTATCCTAGAAGTAACAAGAAGTCACTGAAGACCTAAGGTTTTAGTGGTGATAGACATAACAGAACTTGGGAGCTGACTAGAAAATGAGGGGTAAAGAAGAAGGAAGAGATGTGAATGACTTTAAGGCTCTGAAATGAATTAACAAAAAAAAAAACAGGGAGATTTGGAGGTGTGTTTATGAGGAAAGATGACAAGGTCTGGTCTGTTTTGCATATTTTGAGTTGCGATACTAATGGAACATTCAGGTAGAAATGGCATACTATAGTTCCGTGGCTGCGTTAAAACCTTAAAACTAAAGTTTTAGCGCCAGAAATTGATGGCCAGGATTTTTTTGCCCACTTAATTTCATGTAGTTATTAGCCTTAATGAATAATAATACAGTAAAATGGATTAGAAAAGCATTTGTAAGCACCCACTTTGTACCAATCACAGTACTAAGCCCTGGCAATACAAATAGAAAAACAAAATGGTCCATGCTTTCAAGGAGTTCTCATTTAATTAGTCCAGCTATAGGAAATTTTGTTCCCAGGTCTCATCCTGCAGTCCTCCATTGACTCCTGCTACTAAGTCATGGACCATTCCTAGACCACCATCCTCAGAATACTATCACCACATTACCCCTTCTCCCAAGTGCCTTTACCCATCTTCTCTGAGGAGTTGAGATCTCACCTTTTTCCAGCCCAACAATGTCTGCCATCAGGCTATATACTCTGTGCCTCACCACCAGGTACCCTTCCCCCAAAAAAACTTTCCTATGTGTAAGAATTCCTAGTTATAATTCTTGAACTACTCACTGGTAGAGATACAAAATTTAGATAAGAATTAGTTCTTGCCTATGTGGAACTTATAGGCTGGGGACATATTTATTCTTTTCTAGTCTCGTGTCATCCACAAATTTGATAATGCTATCTATGCCTTCTTTCCAGTTATTGTTCAAAATATTGAGCTAAACAAAGCCTAGGACATAACCCTGAACTATTCCACATTTTCATTTGTTTGTTTCTCTTGTTTAAATTTTTAAAATTTTTATTACACGGCATATTTGTTTTACTAGTATAATGATTTAAAAATACAAATGAGGTTCATGTTATATCCTGGACACTTAACACATTATGTTTTTCAAAAATTATTCCCTTCTTATTCCCAGTCATAGTAATATCAGTAGTAGCCCTACTCCATTAAGACAGTACATTTGAAATACTTTTTTGAAGTAATAATTTTATGTAGTATATTTTTACCATTCTTCTTTGAGCACTACCAATGCGCAGCAATAAATTAAATTGCAGTGAATGTGACATTTTTTGTTGTTGTTCAGTTATTTCAGTTGTGACCGACTCTTTATGACCCCATTTTAGGGTTGTCTTGGCGAAGATACTGGAATGGTTTGCCATTTCCTTGTCCGGCTCATTTTACAGATGAGGAAACTGAGGCAAACAAGGTTAAGTGACTTGTCCAGGGTCACACAGATAGTGTATGAGGCTGGATTCGAACTCAGGTCTTCCTGACCCCTGGCCCAGTGCTCTATGCACTATACCACCTAGTTGCCCCATAAGGATTTTTTTCAAAAGTAATCTGTTCCTCCCATTTTCCATTGATGTTTTCCTTCCCTGCCCCACCCCCTTTTATTTTAAAGAAAGAGACTACATCTTTGCCTATCCTGCCCAAGCCGAAAGTGCAGCAACCACTCACAGGCCAGATCTCACTGATGATTATCATAAAAGCTGTGACCTGCTCCATTTCTGCCCTGTGGATAGGTTCACTTCTCACTCCCAGGGACTTACCATACTGGTGCCAGACTTAGTGTGGACACCTGATTTGCTTTAGACCTACTACATATACCTCAAAACTCCCAATCTCAAGCAGTCTACAAGCCTCAGCCTTTCCGGTAGCAGACACTATAGGTATGTGCCACCATGCCCTACTCATTGATTTCTAATAACAAAAATTAAATGGTGCTTTCAGGTTCACAAAGTACTTTAAATGTCTTATTTCATTTGAACCCCTTTTATAGATGTGGAAACTGAGGTTCAGAGGTGTTGAGGGACTTGCTTATGGTCACATATGGTCACAGTAGAGGATTTGAGTTCATTTTGGATATAACAGTTGTCCTAGTATTTGAGGTCTGTTACATGGAAAAAGGATTAGATATGTTCTACTTGGCCTCAGAGGGCAGAACAAGGAACAAGGCTGCAGAAAGGAGTTATTTAGGCTTGAAGAAAAGAGAAACTACCTAGCACTTAGAAGTATCCCAAAATGGAATGGACTGCTTTGGAAAGCAGAAGGTTCCACATTACTGGAGAACTTTAGAAAAAAACCAGATGATTTCTTGCCAGAGACGTGTAAGAGGGTATTCTTGATCAGAGGCAGATTAGGCCCAGTGATCTCTGGGGTCCCTTCCAGGCCTGTCATTCTGTGTATGTAGACAGAGCTTCTCTCTTACAGGGTCAAGTAACACAGCACCAAACTCCACAATAGTGAGTCAGTCAACTACACTCTCCTCCCTGTCATGTTGTAATAACATGTAGCAACTGCATATTTGTTGAGTAAAGGCACACAGCAAAACCTGGAAAGCAAGTTTTTAGAATCCCATTGAAGGGCCTGCTTTGTGGAAGATTCTGTCCTATTAGAGTACTTCTTTCTGGAGGAATAATTTTATTAAAACCCACAAACTAAATTGTTCCATGGTTTCTTTCTTGTTTTACTAGCCACATGAAGATACTGGTACCTTATATAAATCTACATATAAAATAGGTAGGGGTGTATGTGTGTGTGGAAGGGGTTGATTTGGGGATTTTAGAATGTTGAATTAGTAGAGTGTCTTTTTTTTAAAGCAGCATTAAACCTGAAATGTAGCATTAAAACATAATAATAGGCCATTTAAAACTTTCCAGATTAACTGAAAGTGCCCTACCTGGAACTCTCCCTGGTTTTCATGTCATGTGTAACCCTCAAATGAGTTTTGAGTGACTCTGGGTTTAGTAAATAATTTCCCATAACTCTCAATGCTCTTTACTTTCATGTGGCTTGTATAATTAAGTCCTAGGCTTTGATGGGGAGTAGTTTAACTGGCCTATAAAATTTAGCTCTTTGTACATTAGGGCTATTTCCTTCTTAATAACCATTATTTCTGTGTTTACAGCCCAAACTTAGCATGGCCAAATGCAGAAGAAATGTGGAAAACTTTCTGGAAGCATGCCGAAAATTGGGAGTTCCAGAGGTAATTCTTAACTTGATCCAAAATACCAGCATTTTGTTTAATGTATATATTTAACAATTGAATAGATGATATTTAAAAAAGCAGACTTCTTATAGTATTGTTTTCCAGTCTTGAGCTTTCTAGAGGAAAAATGCTGAGTTTGAAGGATAAACTATATGAGGAAGTAGCATTAAAATATCTTTTAGCAGTATTACTCATTTTAGGATAAAGGTGAAGAACATTGTTCCTATAAGTTTTTAAAAGGAAAATGTAGACTTCTAAACATGGAAAGAAATGCTTTAAATGAGTCTGTGGTCCAGCTACATGAGCAGAAATCGAAATGCCATTAAGTCCCATGAAATGAGCCACAATTGGTTTGCCCAAAGATAACTTTGCTGACCCCCCTGTGTACACAAGTGACATAGATTAGCCCTTGGCCACTGCAGTTTTGGGTTTCCAGGGCCACATGGGTTGGGGGTGGGTAAAGTGTGGCTGAGACAACTCTCCCATGGTACATCTGTTCTCCTCCCCCAGCTATTCACCACTTCCCCTTCCCTTCCCACACCAACTCCCAGCCAGTTTTTGGTGTGCTGCTTTTCAGAGGCACATTGGAAAGAGTTTAATACTGGGCAGCACAAAGTGACTCTACAAATGAACTATACCACCAAGAGCCCATGTGAAAAATGAACAAAAGGAAGCAGTGGAGTGGGTGGGGAGGGGGGAGAGGATTAAAGGTGGTAGAGAATGCAGGAAGGAGTGCATCATTGTACTCTGTGGCTCTTATCAGCACCTATATCCCCCAGAAACATAGGCTCTAAAAACACAGTTCAGGTTTTGAGTGTCTGCACACAATGTAATTGTGCCCAGTGATAGGAGTCTGTTGCTGCATTTGTTCAAAGATTTTTTACCACTGCCTGTCATTTGAAGAAATGAAGAGGGCTAGCAAAACAGCCGAGGGGAGACCCTTGAATTTTTAAGGAGAAGCTTGCCATTTCTTTGAAGTAGGCTGTAAGTTTTACATTATGGCCTGTATATTGTCTTCCCTTGATCAGAATGTTTATTGGTGTATTCATATGGGTGTATATGTACATGTGTGTATGCTTATTGCATATCCACTCATGGTTTTTGAATGTGTGGGAATATACACATATCTATCAGGGTGATTCTGTTACGGGCTTGCAAGGTTTCCCGTAAGAGAATCAGAGCTGCTTGAAAACCTTATTTGGATGTCATAGCTTCTTGCCTGTGCTTGGAAGCTCTGCGGGTCAGTGACCTAAGCCGCTGTGATTTTGCTGCATTCATTATTTGTTTAGCACGCCCTAGTGCAAACTGAAATGAAAATAAATGCCTGTAACCATTTATTGTGGGTGAGGAGGAGGAAGGATAACTCAATCCAAATCCACAAAATGGCACAGTGGAATTTGCTAACGTTTCTGCAAACTCATGCACCGAAAGGTGAGCCCTTTCTATTTTCAGGGTGTAGTGACTTAAAAGAAGCCGGGGACCCTCTTTGTCACTTTACCTCCTTTGTTCTGCTCCGTAAGAACCATGTGTTTAGCTTGATTTGTTTTTTCTAAGTTCTAAACTAATACAAGGACCAGTTTTATGTTTATTTGTAACATGCTGAGGAAAATGGAACAGCTTTTCACAGAAAGCTACAGAGAGGTTATTGCCTCTGTTTTGAAACATTAAAAACACATGTTGGTTATGTAGCGATGGTCTCTTCTTAATGAGCGTGGATGTGTCTGTGGAGGACACAAGCAGGTGCTACACAGGTAGCAATTCCTGAACATACCAGTTTGTTTGCACCTCAGGCTTTGTGTCCTAGGGAATGGGTGAGAGGAAACATTTTTTTTTAAGCTGAAGATCTTGTGACCTTGGGCAAATTATATAACTTCCCTAGACTTCAGTTTACTCCCCTGTAAATTGACGGCATTGGACTAGATGGCTTACAAAGGCCCTTCCAGTCATAGGTTGCTTATTAGGGAAAGAGGGTGCCATCTGGAGATGGTACACAGCAGGATGGCATTTGTAATATTTACTATAAAGTTACATTTGTTACAAGTTTGGCATATGTAAAAATTATCCATAGGTACTCCAGACTTTTAAGGTAAAAAGCCAGATGTTCTTCTCCATACCATGAATTGTCTTCAGTTGTACTTTTTTTTCCCTTGTATTCACTCTGGTGAATAAAAACTGACCATTATTTCTCTAGGAAACCAGAGATAACATCTCTCTTGTTTATATACCTATTTTCCTAGCCTCATTCTCTGATATGCATATATGCATGCATACCAGAATTCCTATATTTTGTATAAATAATTATAAGTGACATTGTGAATAATCCTTTTAGAGAGTGAAAAGTTACAGTGTCCTTGCATACCAAAAACTGTTCATTCCCTTGGCCTCTATAAAAAAACATGATAGGACACCATAGGCCAAAGTTAGGGTTAGAGCAGTTCAAATCTAATTTCCCAGCAAGAGCTGGCCAGTTCATTAACTTAGATGCAAGAGTTTATTTGTGCAATTATGGATGTAAACATACTTGGAAATTAGACTCATCTACATAGAGCCTTTTGGCACACTTTTTGTTTTTAAAGTCCTGGTGTTCTTAATATGAGAGGCAGGCTAGAAGGATGGATGGAGAACCAGCCTCATGGTTAGGAAGACCCGGCTTCAAGTCTCATCTCTAAAACCTACTGACTGTGCAACACTTGGCAAGTCTCCTAACCTCTCAGTGTCCCCAAACAACACCTTAGAGCCATGGGTTCTAGGATAGTAGCCATCTGCTTTGGTAGAGGGTCAGTCACACTGAGAATTTCCAACCCCAATGAAGCCCAGTCCAGACCAGCAGCAAAAAACAAACAAGCAAAAAAACTTGCTATAAGCTTCTCTCTTAGTTCTCAGCTACATGGCTATTTTGGGGTTTAGAGGCTGAAGAGACATTTATGTGATGAACTTCAGCAGCTGGAACTCCTCTGGAGTGGCTGGAATGTCCAGTCCAGGAAATGTTTCTGCTCAGGATGTGGCAAAACAGCAACAGGGTCATTGAAGAGGTAGGAAGGGCTAGTGTGTACACAACGGCATTTTTAACAGACTATTTCAAGTAATATTGAGGAGACTACTCCTGCCCTTGGTGTATAGTTTATACATTTATCATGGTTGATTTTAATTATTTAAGTTCAGATTTGCTCTGATGTAAGAAGCACAATTCATTCTCTGATCATTAGACTATGTAGAAAAGTCAAATGAGCAGACTTTTTGTCTTCCACATTCAGTTTGCCTAAAGGCTGGCTTCACATTGTTGAAGGTTAAGCCATGGAGATAGGATAGGGGCAGATAGACCTGGGGACATTTGGGAGAAAAGGTATTACATGAAGTTAATGCTATTATTCCAGAAAGTAATATGGTAGGGCACAAGATGGGACATTAAGCAAGGCATGGGAAGATAGAAAAAACTGAGCACAGGTTGTAGATTTCAGATTTGGTGTATAGGTAACTTCAGAAACACTTCATGCTGTAGGTAATGTTCTTTCCCACCCTGAAATTTCCATGGCTTTTATTTTTGGAGTTATTTTTCCAATTTGTTGCCTTTCTCTAAATGACAGTTTTGTTATTGTTTAGTCATTTCAGTCATGTAGACACTCCGCCACCCCATTTGGGGTTTTCTTGGCAAAGATACTGAAGTGATTTGCCATTTCCTTCTCCAGCCTGTTTTACAGATGAGGAAACTGAGGCAAACAGGATTCAGTGATTTGTCTGGGGTCACACAGCCATTAAGTGTCTGAGGATGGATTTGAACTCAAGAAGATGAGTCTTCCTGACTGCAGACCTGGCACTTCATCTACCATGCCACCTAGCTGCCATAAATGACAAGAGTTATGTTAAATGACTTGTTAGTAGAAAAAAGTGAAATATGACTTTGTTCTAGAATCTAGGTAGTGTGGCCTTTTGACTGAGCCCAAGTTTTACGGACCAAATCCTTTTATTAAGGGGATTTGTTCTGTGGAGTTTGGATTCAGTCAAAGGGCTGCACTTGAGAACCTAGGGGCCACATGTGGCCTTGAGGCCGAAAGTTCCCCGCCCCTGTTCTAGATACCTAAGGCCCTCTCTAAATTTCTAATGTTTTAATTTGGCAATTGAAATCCAAGAGTGGGGCAAATGCTTGGCACACAAGATGATCTACAAGGAAGATTGATTGTTGGCTTAGGTCAAAGCCTGACTCCTAGACTCATTTTTGCTATTAACTCACTAACTAGTTGACTTTGAATAAGTCATTTCATCTCTGGTCCTCAGCGTCCTCATCTGTAAAATGGAGAGATTTAGACTAGAAAATCCCCAAAGTACCTTTCAGCTCTGCTATTCCATAGATAATGAAATCAAGGCCTTTGTGATTTGCTGTGGCTGCGAAGCTGAGATCTGCTGCCAAGACTGCATCATGTCTTGTCCCTAGAGCTTGGCTGCACCAAAGTCAAATCAAGGCCATTTACTCAGCAGACCTAGCTGGATTACAAGGGTCAGCTTGTATCCTGAGACTTTCATATGGTTGATGGATCTTCCCTCACCCAAGATTTTGGTCCCATTTAGTGTGTTTTTAAAAGGAACTTTATACTGCAGAAATACCTGCAAGCAACCTGTGACTGCCTTTTTTTGTTGTTGTTTAGTTGGTTAGTCACATCTGACTCTTTGTGGCCCCATTTGGAATTTTCTTGGCAAAGATACTAGAGTGGTTTGCCATTTCCTTCTCCAGCTCATTTTACAGATGAGGAAACTGAGGCAGACAGGTTAAGTGACCTGCCCAGGGTCACACAGCTAGTAAGTGTCTGAGGCTGGATTTGAACTCAGGTCCTTCTGACTCCAGGGCCAGTATTCTATCAAGTCAGCCACCTAGCTGTCCAGTCTGTGACTGCCTTTACCTTTTACTTAAGAAAGACTGGACATTCCATGCTTCTGACATCTGTTTATGGAGGGTGACCAGGTTTTCATCTGACTCTTTGGGACTCATTAAAACATTGTTCCTCTCAGTGGTATACTTTCATCTATATGAAGCATTGGAAAAAAAAAAGGTGGATAAAGCAACTTTGGGTTCTTAAGGATGATTTCTTTCTCAGAGGATATATGAACAGACCATTCCCCCAGTCCTAGATCTAGCCTCTTGCCTTTTTCATGTAATGTTGTCTTGACCAATGTCAGTTTTGCAGTGATGCAGTTAGTACAGTGTAACCAAGCCCCACCATAAAATAATGTCATAAAATCCTACTGTAATGTCAGTAAAGCAACAATAATCATAGTTATTGACTGAGGCCTGTTTACTGTGTCTATATGAACCTGAATGCCCACATAACATTTTCTCCTAACATCATGTTTTTGTTGGCCCAATGACAAAGCTAGGTTGGGGCTTGCCTATTAAGCTATTCTTAAGAAAGAAATATTTTTTTTTAAACCACCAGGACTGTGAAAATCAATTTGCTTATCCAGGTAGAAAGCCTTTTCCCCATACTATAGAGAAATTTAGGAGCAGGGGTATGTTCAGGTTCCTGATAAGGGGAGCTCAAATTATTGCAAAGTGTTAGCATTCACCGCTCACTGGAGATCTACAAGAAAGTCCCTTAATCTCTTCATGCTTGTGTCTCTGTTTATAAACTGGCAGTGAAAATAGCATCATAGGGATATGACTTGAGATACAATAAATACGAATGTGCTTCCTGAGAAAATCATTCACTGTAATTTACATATGATTCAAAATCATATCTCTGTTCATCCTAAAGTGAAAGTACTTGTGTTGTAGATGGACTTACCCTCATTACCCAGACTAGATTAATTCATGAGCTAACGTTGAATGACTATAGGATCAAATACCAAGAGCTATAGTCTGGAGACATTTTCCATCATATCTAAATAATTTTCTCATTTCACAAATTGCTAATCTGTAGAACACATATGGTACCTTTTGAAAGCAAAATATTTTTGCAATGTCCAGAAATGCTCCTTATATACAACAGGTGTTCTTACTTAGAGGAGTAAGTTTGGTTTGGGGACAGTTTTGATCAGTGATCTATCAGCCTTTACTTGAACAAAATATTTCAGGGGCAGTATGTTCCATGGACTAGAAATCATATTTGTAATTAAAATAGCATCACAATCAGCTATCAATTTAAAATCTTGGATAAATTCTGAAAAAAAAATTTTCCTGTCAAGCTTTAAATTTTGCCACCTGATCTCCGAATGTTTCCAATATGTGATGTTTCAAATAAAGAAATTAGTTGCAAATACGTAATCTTTAATTTGAATTTGTATGCCAGGTAGGTATCATCAACTCTTAGAACTGAAATTTTGCTACACTCCCTTATCACAGAAACACCACTAAGAATTTGGTATTAACCAGGGTGTCAATTCTAATTTGTTCCCCTAGAGCTCTTTCTGTAAATACACTTAGGTCTTTTGCAAACAGGATTAAAAACTGAACAGCTCTAAAATTATAATCCCATCCCACCTATTTATATACTGGCCCTAGAACAATCATTAACCTCTCCAAGGTGGTGATTTTGTTTTGAATAGCATGGAAATTAGCCTGCCTCCCTCTCTTACTTCCTCCTGGGAATCTGGCTGAATTCACTACAGCTTTCAAATGCCTTAGTCCTTAATAATATGTTATAAATGTGGGGAGCAGGCTTGCCTCTCTTTGACTTTTCCTTTATCTTTAGTATTTTTATTCAGTTTTATTTTTTTAAAAAGAAAGAAAATATAACCTTTAAACTCCTCTCATTAAGGTGGCTATTTAAAAAGCACAAAGATCAGGAAGTCCAACTTCCCACAGCAATCTCAAAACTGCTGTGCTCCATCCGTTTCTTTTAATGTCTCCGATCATACTGCCCTTGGCCATGTGACAGGCGCACTGTAAGAGTCAATAAGTGGGTAAGTTCAATTGCTGTGGTAACTCAGAGTCACCTTTTATGTGAGGTGTTGCCTAAATCAGATTTCTGCATAGTCACATATATCTCTGATTCTGCTGAACTAGCTTCTTTTCCATTAGCTCTTTTTGTTTCCTTTAAACTAAATAGAAGGAACACTATGCTCAACTGAGCCATAACACTAGACGCCAGTCAGGGGGTTATTTTTATAGTTGTGAATATACAGCTTCTTGAAATTGTTCAATGGACAGATAGATTGCAGCACATCATGGTGTGCATTTTGAATAAGGAAGGTGTTGTTTTAATTTGCCATTACCTCATCAGAAATATCTTTGAGAAGCATTCTACATAATGAATTGCTCTGTGAAAAACGAGTTCTCTTTCAGGGCCACTAGAGGGCATGCAAAAATCATTTTCCTTACCAATTCACTAGGAAATGCTTTCTTCTGTTTACCAGATGAGTAAGTAAATGTCTTTATTATGTAGCTAACACGCATATAAGACACATTTCAGTTTGCAGAAGCTGACTTTCCTCTTTGCTTATACCCATGTTTTTTCTCAGATTTCACTGGCTACACCCAACATTGCAGTGGAAAATGCTTTTGGCACGCTTCAATTCCTTATTTTATGTATCTCCTTCTCCTAATCCCTGGTCAGCAGATATCTCCTTACCCCACCCCTCTGCCCCCACCCCACCCCCACCCTGCCCCCTTCTGTGAAATTAAACCTCTAAGCAGCTGCTTTCATTCATAGGACATTCTGAAAGTGCTAGTCTGTTTTCATATGGTTACTTTTGTATCCATTGAGAAAAGATTAATGGCTGGCACACTTCTCTATCCTAATCAGACCAGATTCAGCATGCTTTCCTGACTTGAGTTTTTGGTTGTTTTGCTTAAAATCTTATTCACGTGTATCTTCCACTATTTATAAAACCTTGGCAGGTTATTCAGCACAATTGTGCTTTGCTTTTAATTAAGCCTTCTGTGATTTGCATCTGTTTACCAATAAGCCTTTTTTTAAAAGATAGCTTTATAACAACATATTTTCTAAAATTCATGGATCATGAATTTTGAATGCTTTGCCTCATTTGAAAAGAAATTCCTCTTTGAGAAACTGCCTCTCTGCTTTCTTATTAAGCCTTAATTCAGTTGTAATCAACAAAACTCTGAACTTTGCTTCTATTTGAGTTAGGAAGTCAGTGTATTAAGTTTTGTTTTGTTTTTTTTTCCTTTCACAGGATATAATAATATGTAGGCAGATCAAATATAAACACCAAACAAGCTTCTTTCATTTTGTTTCTGAAAAGTAAGGAGTAGACATGGTGGAAAGGGAACCCATGTCCTTAGAATCAGGAAGACAGGTTTAAGTCTAACCTCTGATACATACTAGCTCTATGACAATGGACAAGTCATTTATGTGCTTAGTGTCCCAACCGGGTCTCTGAGGGGCCTATATCAGTTAGAGGAATTTTCTCATGGGGACTTTTCCATACTGATGAAATAATTATTTATTAAAAGAAAAAAAATTGATTTTTTTTCTCCTTTGGTTGAGTAAAACATGTCTTTAGAACACATTTTCCCTAATATTCCCTGAAATTTTTCCGTAACCAAGACTTTAAAAAAGAGAGAATAGTTATTTCACCATTCAGATAGGAATAAGTATTCCTCAAAGACCAGTGAGGTTGAATTCAAAATTTGAATAAGATAAAGGAAATCAAACTTTAAACTGTACATTTCTTACTTTTCTAAGAAAGTCGATCTGAAAATTTTCAAGCACTGGTTAGCACCTAAAACCACTACCAGCCAATCAAAATGCTCTGTGTCAGGTATGGGGGGTTTGGTATTGGCTTTGTCAATAACCATTCTGCTTGACTTTTTGGTACAAGAAGAATGACTATAGAAAACAACTTTGCTCTCCTAGTTTGCATAAAATATGTTCTGGCATTGTGCTTCTCTCTCCATTAGACTCTCTTTAGAGGGAAAGAAAGATTTTTGCCTGGCAAATGAAGGCAAAAGTTATTATTTCAAGCCATATGACTAGCAACCAAGAATATTGCACTTCTTTTCTGTTGTTACCTCTTTGTATTTTTAATTTTATTCACTGTCTCTTTCTGTTCTACTGGCTGCCCTTCGGGATAGGCTGACCTCTGCTCTCCGTATGACATCCTGCACTTGGATTTTCGTCACATTCGAAAGACTGTTGACACTCTGCTGGCACATGGGGAGAAACCCCCACAATCAACTTCTACCCTTCGCTCCAGGGACCTTATAGGCTTTTGTCTTGTTCACATATTCTTTGTAGTGTTGATGTATATTACTTATCACTGGAATGCTCTGTTGCCATAATCTGTTCACTCACATGTGCGTTTAAACATTCTGCTTTATCTAACTTTTTACAGGTACTTTTCACTTCTTCCTTTGCCTTGCAAACTTCCACTCCTGTCATCTTTTCAATAATCTCAGAAGTATGAGCCAAGATATTTTCGTATTAAGTTTTCAGGACAGAACTTCTAAATCAGAAATGACATTAAAGATCTCTCCCTCCCCCTCTTTTCGATCACGTTTAGTTTACTATGTCCATGTGATATCAGCAGCATTGCTGTGATGGATTTTTCCTGATTTATTGCTTTGAAGTGCCTGAAAACATACCTGGGTAGAAAAAAAAAAGGATTCTGCTTTTTTTTTTTAAAAAAAAAAAGGGAAAAAAACAAAGGCACTAAGGTGATTCTTTATATTAATATTTTTCCTTTGAGCCGGTACTGAACAAGGACCATAGTGCAGGGTTAGGAAGGGAAGTGCTTTTTTTTGGTGCTGCTGTCATTCAGAAGTGCAAAACCAAGGCCTCAGTCCAAAGTGATCCTAAAATTCTTCAAGAATGAAGAACACAGATTGACCCATTTTTAAAAGCCCACCCAGGGAATTGCTCTATCTCTGGGAATACATCTGGATTCTTCTCCCTTCTCTAGGTATGGGGAATGTGTAGAGTTATTGCCAGCGTACCAAGCCTGAACATGTTATATTGTCAGGGAAAGACCCCTAAATAGAAAAGCTCTAGGGAATTGGAATTAGCCGTTAAAGTATTAAATGGTGGAATTTGCTGGCACAAGGGCCTTCCTTTATTGTTAAGCCTGTCCTAAGACTCTTGACAGCTACTATTACGAAGCCATTGTGGGAAGGAAGAGTTGACAGAGAAGTGGGGGACCACACTATTTCTAAGAAACATTTTTATGCACAGTGATGATTTTGCATTTGAGTACTTCACCTAATAATCAGATTAGAAAAAGTGGGTCCTGAATTCTGCAGGTCCAGAATATGACCCATTTGGAACATCCTTAGTCCTGAGTTTTCAGTATTATTCCAGGATATAATAAGATTAAGAAAAGAAAGACCTCTCAATATTGGAATGTTCCTTAAACACATGAATTCTAATAGATATTCACTGATAAATTATTTTAATCTTTTACTAGATTTATAGGATGTCACCTTAAGTGCATTGTCCATGGAGCAACTCTGTAAAGGTGATTAAAGAAAAAAAATGTAATCCATAGCTATCCAAAATTCTAAGAATGTCTTCTTGGAGAAAATGAAAAAATGCCATACTATATAAAAAAAAGGAAGTTGAATCCTGTTGATCTAAATTCCATTTCTACTTGTGGTCTGTAGCTATTATTTTATATTACTACCAAAGTTGTAATTTACTTCCCAAATTTAGAAAAGATGGCAGTAATTCTCCATTAAGGTGAAGTCTTAAGCTGACCAGAAGGATAACCAATCTTCTGGTAGAGTTTCCAGGAAAACATCCCTCTGAATAGTACCACCTGATATGATTCAAAGGAGAGATTTACAGAGCTTTCTTGCCACCCAGTCTGATCAAACCCAGATTATATTGCAGAGGAGAATGGCTAGTGCTCTAATAGAAAAAACTACTATGACTGAGTCTTGTTGTCATCTTACTAACAAGGCTTCCCTTTCTCTCATGAAAACTAGGTGTTGATTGGAAAAACCCAGGATTTTAAAAAATCATCTAGCCTTGTTTTATACTTGAACAGCATAACCAATAGGCATACCAAATTGTATGACCTTGTAACCCAGTTCTGTACCTAGCACAGAATCATGAACCTTCAGGTGCTTAATAAATGCTTTTTTGAATGATATTTCAGAGTTTTTATTGGTGTATCAGTAGCTTTACACAAAATGTAGCCAGAGCAACCCTCAGTGGTTATAACAATTTGATATTGTGAAGCCACACAGTGTCTCATCCACCATCCCTGTGAGAGAAGGTATGTTGGTGCTACTTACTCTCTGAGGTTTTGATGGATAGTGGGTTTTTTTTCAGAAGCAGTGTAGTGTATTGTAGAGGAAGCTTAACATGGTACCCTTAGGTCAGAAATGGAATGAATTCTTCTGTCCACTGCTGTTAAAAATGCTAAAACCTATTCTTTTTCCTCTCTAATGCTACGTCTCACCAACTCATATGTCTACCATTTAACCACTTTGAATGGTACATGTACAGAGCTTACTGTCCTACTGAGTGTGAAAGCTTTTTAGAGATTTGGTGGCTTTATTTTTTTATTTTACTTTTATGGAAAAGGGACCACTTTCCAATCCCTCCTCTTAATGCTTCCTTTTTTTCTTCTTATAGTGCCAGAACCTAAGATACAGTAAGCTCTTCTCTTGCCTGTTTCTCCAGTCTTTTTATATGACATTTGCTAAGGATGCCTCCTTCTAGTGACAGTGTTTATAAGTCTGTAATTATGACCCACCCACAGTTCTCCATCTTTTATGAATATTCAGAAGAAAAGATATAGGGTCTTATTCACTTATACCTTGCAAATATTAGGCACCAAAGGTGCCCAAAACATATTTTTCTCTGGAAGTAGAGTATGGTCTAGGGATCATTCCCTTCCATTATTTGACTCAGGTAAGACAACACAGCAGGAATGATAGGGACATAGATGAGTAAAAGAATTTTGATAGATAGTTTCTATTTGATTACAAGTAGGGAATGGAATTCAAGAAATTTCAGCTTGAATTATCTTTCCAGAATGCTTCCAGAACTCTAGCTGACTCATGACAAAGAGTAGGTTCTCATGAATACGTATGGAATTTTAAGACCATGGAATGATCATGGTGTAATAGGTGACCAAACCCCTAAAATGAGCTAAAATCAGGATGTTACTTTTGAAGGTTGTACTTCAGGTACTAGTCTCTTGGGTTCCATTTTGTTTAATACTTTGAACCAAGGCAGTGACTCTTTACATATAATTCATTATTTCTTTTTTTCTCATGGAGTTACAAAATTACCAGTGTAAGTAAACCTAATTTGGGCACTGGGGTTTTTAGTATCACTTAAGATTTACATAAATGGCCTCATTTGCCTCATCATTCAGTAGTTAAGTATTTTTTTCTTCTAAACTTACTGTGTATTTATATATTTGAGTAGGTATTTAATAAATGTTTATTGATTAATCAGACTTTTTGTTCAGATTCATCATTTTAGTGTCTGGGCAGACTCAAATTATTAGGATATTTTTATTATCTTAAGAATGAAATTTTTAAAGGTTTATAAGCTGGGTTAAAGTCACTTATTTATATCATCAGGGAGAATGCTTTGATAAGTTTGTATGAACTTGAATATATTTAATTTTATGTGTTGCCTTTCTTTCTGTCTGTGTCAGCAGTTGGCTTCTGAACTCTCCAGACGCTTCAAATAGAAGTGCCAGGGGGCGATTTTTATTAATCTTCTTATTTGAACAGGCAATGGGAATTGTGTGTATTATTTGAAAATCCTAATGAAATATACATATTCATATATGTATTCTGTGTATCAGGAGAAGTTGCTGCTATTCTGCCACAGTATTTATTTGATTCTCTGGGACAGGAAGTCATGTGTGACCTGTAGTCATAATTCGGCAGAGTATGCATGGTGTTATTTAGCTTGCCTAGCAGCATCTGATCTGACATCTTGCCTCCTGGCTTCATGGTCCTGCTGTTTCCACTGAGCCAACCCATTTCCTACTGCTATATACTTGGGAGTTCTTTCCACTACAGGAGCTTCTTGGACATCAATGACCATCCGCGCCTTGGCTGTGTCTTTGTAGCATCTCTCCCATGTGCCTTATTTCTAGTAGACTCTTCAGAAAGCCATCCCTCGTGTCTCTGCTAGCAGCAAAGCTTGCCTGAGAAGTTGGACAAAATTACTCTTTCTCTGAAAGGCTTCCCTTCTTCTCATGCCTCCCTCAACATTTCCTTGTGCATGGCACTGGAGAAAGGCCACTGGACCCTGGAATCAAGAGACCTGGGTCCAATTCTGGCTCTGATACTTCCTAGCTGTGTGACATTGAACGATTCATTAACCGCTCTGAAAACCCCAGTTCCACATGTGTGACATGGAGTTAATAATATTTGTTAGGAGCTTCTTTGCAGGTTTGTTGTAAAGGCAGTGATTTATGAACCTCAAAGCTCTCTTTGCTAGTGAATTGTTATAATTTCTAAAAATTATCAAACTATAATACATTGCTGAAAATCTCTGCAGTATTTATTGTGAAAGATGTGGGCCTTTCTCACCCCATTCTTATAAAAGCTAGCCCTGTTTTTTAAGGAAAAGTCATCAGTAACATTAGTTTATGTCTATAAAGATTCAGCTTTTGACATTATGACCCATAATCAGTCACTGAGAGATAGTAATAAGAATGTGGCATCCTAAAAAAGCACACATGTTAAGACTTACAAAGCACTTCCTAACAACAACCTTAAGAGATAGGTTGTAAATAAAAGTGTTGTTGTCCTCGCTTCCTGGATAAAAAAACTGAGATCAAGTAATGGGATTTGTTGATAGTCACACAGCTGGTAAATATTGAAGCCAGAGCTGCCAGGTAATATCCAGCACATATATCCCCTGCAGCCACGCTCCCTTGTAGAAGAGTAAGATGGCTTGGACTTGGACTTTCCCTTGACAATATAGCTGGGTCTCTTTTGGTTTTTGATTTTATGCTATGTGCTTGTTTCTGTATGTAGTCGGTCCTACTGTTTAGTTGTTTGACTTACGATCGTGTGGCCTTTTGTTCTTATTCATTTTTTTTAGTGCTCATCAGCTGGCCCACAAATATTTTTTTTTAGCTCAGCTCACGGTTGAGTATCCAGCAGTGTTTTAATTTTCCAACCCCAGTGCAATAACTTTCCAGCTAAGAGCTCCTGTGCTTTGGCTTCTGTGAAATCTCCTTACTTGTAGTGTTTTTACCCACTGATTTACCTGCTTTTCTTCTCTTGTTTTTCTGTCTTCAACATTTCAAGGAGTGGACTAAGTGCCCACATTTTCCACAGACAGTGCCCCAAATAGGTTCTTTAATACTGCAGCCTGTGATGCCCTTGAGGCTTTTCCTCTAATCAGAATGTCCTTTCTCCTTGGCGGGCAGACAAAGGGAGACATAGAAAGTTCAGCAAACTATTTGCCCTCAGTTAGGACTGAGGGAAAGGAGAGCTGAATGTTCTTCCTCCACCTAGCTACCTCTCAGCCCTCTCTCCTCCCTCATTATTCTCTGCTTCCTGTCTCTCCCTGGCTGAGAAGTGTCAGGTTGCTGACTTCTCATTACTTTTCCATTCTTGGGATAAGGCTGTGTATTAAGAAGGCAGAATTTATAATTTCAAAGAGAATCTCATATACGTCTGAAAGGTTCGGAACCACAGGATATAAGGAATTCTCTAGGTAGAAGGCAGAAGGATTAAAGCATGTATTTAAACTCCACAGTAACAGACCCACAAACCAGTGTCCCCATTTTGATATTTTGATCAAAAGCTTCCAGGCCCAGTAAGTCCGCCTCACAAGAGTAACCAGGAGGCCACAGAGAAGCATGATGGTATAAGGCAAAATCGTGTACATGCTTCCCTCTCCGGTAAGAAGATTACCCACTGGCCTCAAGTCCTTGCTTAGCACTCCTCGCTCCACACGTGGGTCAGCTCCGCTACCGGCAGCTCCTGAGTCAGCTTCAGCTGTAGGCGTCTCTGGCTCCAACCGGAAAAGGAAAAAGGATCTTCAAGCTGTCCTCTCCCCTCGTATAGAGTTTTTGACATCATCAAGCGCTGCCTGAATGACCAGGGCCGATTGGTTCTTGAGTTGGCCCCTCCCCCTAGCGTAGACTAGGTTAACACCCAATAGGGTGTGGCTCTGGAGTCAACACCTCCCCTCAGCCAGCCCCATGACTCATCACACAGGAAGTTCTCTGTTCCGAGGAATGGTCTCTGGGCTTCCTGCCCCAGAAGAGGAGCACCAGGCCCAGCACCCAATGAGATAAACTGAGCCACCCGAAGAAAACAAAGGTCATTCTGGTCACGCTCCACCCCTTGTGCTCTAGGATACAGGCTGGAGAAAGGAACCTGGCTCTATTAGCTGGCTAGTTGCCAGATCTTTCTTTACTCTGGACCAGAAGTTGTTAGATCCCAATTTAAAACTGTTAAGAAGTTTCTAGATGTAAAAATCATTTTTCAGTACTTCCACCTTACTCACTGTCTCCTCACAAAGGAATGCAACTATTTATAAAATAGGAATAGCTCGCATTTATATAAGAACTTTATACTTTACAAAATACTTTTTTTCAGAACAACCCTGTATGACAGATGATACAAAGTATTATCCCTCTTTCAGGGTGCTCATCTAAAACCCATACAATTTTGCTCTGGAAATTAGGATCAACCAGAATGAACAAGGTTTTCACTAACATTTATTTTCTGTAGCAGATTTAGTTGTTGAGTTGTGTTCACATCATTTCACTGAACTGTTATAATATTGTGCAGCTAGCCATTGTCAAACTGGGCGCAGACAAAAGTAATTTGTTCTATTACATCCTGGTCATTTATTTTCTTTATTGTGTCAGGATGAGATTGAGTTTCCAAAGCAAATCAGAACAATAGGACTTGCAAATTCTGATTTTTTTAAACAAAAAAGCATGACATTGGCCTTGTTTAAATGTGAACTCTCTAAATATAACAAATAATTGGATTTTTTACCATCTTGATAGCTAAAAATCCCAGGAGGTCCATTCTGTAAGCTGGGAAGCTTTGGCAGTGTTGACTTGCATCAAAGCAAAGTTATAATTCCCTGAATGGAACAGTAAGAAATACATTTTGTAGTCTAGCTCCCTAGTCTGATCCTCTTAGAGCTATTTCTTGGAGCCAAGGTAGAATGACTTTAATCCCATACTCTGATTATTTCCACAGCCAATGAGAAATCCTTAGAGGAGCCTCAGGTAGCTATTAGATTTGAAGGTACTTCAGCCCTAATGCCCAGTCACCCCTTCATTGAATTCCTCTGCTCTTCCTCCTGGTCATGTGAATGCTCACCTGCTAACCTCTCCTCCTCAGTCTGCAGTCCCACCCCTTAAATTATGTTGCTCTGGGCTTGAGAGTCACGTGTGAAAAGGATTCATATCTGGCTTTTTCATTTTTCCTTTAAAAAGAACAATTTCTTTGTTTAGATTAGAATAATTCTGCCTGTATAAGTTGGCGTAATCACTTTTTGGAAAACATTGAGGTTTGCTGTGATTTCCAGATACTGGTTGTCACGTAATAAATTAGCTTCTTATCTCTTACATAATTAGATTGATTTCTTATGTAAGTGTGTGACTGACAGTCACAAAATTAATGCCTGATCACTGGACTCTGCCTAGTTTGGAAACAAGATGTTCCATGAAGCATTATGTGTACTCTTTCTGTCTCCGAGGTCACAGGTAATGTGATAAATTGATAAAGTGATGGTGAGGACTGATCTGTTTTTTCAGTGTGTGTGTGTGTGTGTGTGTGTGTGTGTGTGTGTGTGTGTGTGTGTGTGTACATACTTGTATTTCTATTTGGTTACGTAAAATTCTTATATCCAGGCCTTATGCAGGTCTTTGGGGCTCTCAGAGCACCCCAGAGAATGTGAATATTTTTAGGTGCTTTAAGAGGAGCAATATGAAGGCTCAGAAGAAATGTTTGCCCACATCTTTAAAAGTCTTCAGTCCTCAGACTTGGCAACACCCTCAGCAGGGCCCAGTAAATTAAACTTTCTAGGCCTAGTCTGTAGAGTAGTGAACGACACCATGGTCTGTTTCTCTGACCATCACCAATACAGGCCTAATAATCAATGGAAAGTCAGGGTTTTAGTCCACTTTTATTGTAGCCCTAAGTTGTTTTACCTTTCAAGTAGTGAGAAGAACCCTGGATTTGGAGGCAGAAGACCCAAGTTAAAGTCATTTTCTAGCCCTCAGCACCTACAGGACCCTGGACAAGCACCTTGCCTGCCTAACCTCTCTGCAGCTTGGTTTCCTTATTCATAAAATGAAAGGGTTTGACTAGATGAGCTGTATGGTCCCTCTCAGCTCTAAATCCAATCATATCTTAAATCAATAATAATTATCAAGGGCTTGCTACAACAATTAGCATAAAATTATGAACACAGTTTGTCAGGGTTCTTCCCTTCCCCACCTCCCTTACCCAAATACTCCTCACACTTCGAACAAAACATTCTATGGTGATAATATCTGTTTCAGCAAAGAATTAGAAAATTAAGAAACTCCTTAAAACTCCTGCAATTTTTTTATAACTTCTGTATTCTCAATCAAGGTGTTTAAACAGATTTTCTTTTCTTAAAAATTATATTTTCAGGAAGTTGTTCCTCTTAACTTAGAAAAATGTAAAGTTTATTTATACTATAGACTTGGAACAAGTTCTGTAGAAGCAACATGGGCCTATAGGAAAGAGCCCTGGAATCCCAGTCACTCCCTGGCGCTGCCACTCTGGGAAAGCCTTCTCTTTGAGTCTCAGTTCCCTAAAGGGGAGATAAATCATAGCTGAATATTGATGATCATGCACTTTATGGGATTTTAAAAATTTTAGTTACTATATATCAGTCAAACATTTACTAAGCTCCTACTATGAGCCAGTCATTGTGTCTTTACTGGGAACACAAAAAGAGGTAAAAGACAGTCCCTGCCTTCAGAAAACCCAGGATCTGATAAGGGAGCCAAGAAGCAAACAAATACGTACAAACAAGTTATACATAGGATAAATAGAAAACACGTGTTTTTAAATAGAAATATTGCCTATCCTACTGTATTCTTTTTCATTTGACAGCCCTGGCTATCTGGTCTAGGTTTCCTCTGCATAGAACTTACTCCACTCCACTAAGGATCTGTGTTACACAAGTTTTCATTTAACATGAGGCTAACTAAATGAATAGGATTTCTTTAGGTGTCTCCTCAGCTTAAAATCAAATGCTTATGATCATTAGGCCTAGGCCCTGGGGTGGGGGAGGCATAATCTGGACTCTTACACATTCATTTTAGCAGATGTTTATGAAGTATTGGGTACTGAGCTAAATACCAGGGATACAAACATAAAAATAGCCTCTCACCTCAAGGATCTTGTATCCCATTGGGTGAGAAAGAAATAAAGAAAAGTAATTTCAGGAGAGAGAGAGAGAGTCTAACAACTGGGACCTTTCTCCCTTTCCCTGTCTTACCCCACCCTGTTCCACTTTCTTCTTATGTTCCTTCATATTTCCATCCCACATATATACTGATGAATCTCACTTTAAAAGCCCTCTCTGTAGAAGAAGTAAAGCCTATAAAGTTAATAAAATGAGGTAGAGGAGGGAATGGGGCAGGCAATTATTTTTATCACAAAAAGATTCATTGTTCCACAGAAGGCTTGGGGACAGGGTTGTTTTAATTTGTAAGCAGGCCTAGTGTGCTTAAAATACTTAATTGTTGAACCGGAAACTAGATCTACTTGAGACTTTGCCTGAGCTCTCGTTTATGGTGCCAGGTGCGATATATCTACACATGCTATATGCCTCTTACTTGGTTTCTAAAGTTAGCTTAAATAGGCAGTAATTTTGCCTGTGTCTATAATCCGTGGCTGGGGGAATTTTCCTGGCGAGTGTTTCTAAGTTGGAGTTTTTTCTTAATTCCTCTGGGCCTCACTTTCCTCATCTATAAAATGGAGATAATTATTATTCCCGTTAAAACCAACCAGATCGATTTATACCGATAGTCATAACCATAACAACTTAGTATGGTATTCCTGTTTTGGTGGAATGTGTGCTGCTCATGGCTCTTTCGTCCCCACTAGATGTTCCTAACAACCCTATGAAAGGATATCATCCCTTCTTGCTGGTAAGGAAACTGAAGCTCAGGACAATCAAGCAAATCACCCAGTGTCACAAAGAGCCGTCATGACTCCCATTTGGAGAATAGAGCTATAAGGTTTTCAAAATTACCTTCCCCTCAACTCCTATGCATTTGTCTCCTGCCTTCTTTTATAACCAAGTCTGAGAGGTTAAGCATCTTACCGAAGGTCACACAACTAACTGTAGTATCAGAGCCAAGATTCAAACCCAGTCTCTCCTGACCACAAGTCCAACATCTTTCCCACCATATTCCATTGCTTCTGACTAGAACCCAGGTTGCCTACTCAAGTATTCCTTCCATCATTGTCCTACCTACTAGTTGGTCAAGATCTACTTGCTCCTTTGTGTGTTTTGGCCATTGATTATGAATGGCCAGATAGAGTTTACTCTGAAATTGCCCAGTTGGAGTGAGGCAAAGCAGCCATGAATGAAGGCTGGTAAAGTTTAGCAATATTTGGTACACTTGCTTCCAGCTAAGATGGGAGGCTGCTCTTCCCAGCCCTTCTGCTGTGCCTTTTGTCATAGCCGTAGGTCTCAAGGGCTAAGGAAACATCCCCGGCTGAAATCCCATTCCTTCTTTTGAGTTCTGGCACTAAATCAATCCAGGGAAGCCTCCTGGGCTAGACTCTCTCAGCTCCTGTTTCACCAGAGAAATGTCAAACACCTTGTAGCTTTCAGTGGCCAGAGTATTCATGGCCCCTAGGTCCAACTTTGAAGGTAAAGTTAACCTGTTTTTAGCTGTTGTTTTCCAAGACTAAAGTATGAATTTCCTAACTCTCTCATCTTGGGAATTGACAGAGGGGAAAGCTGAGGATGGTGGTTTGCAGCCTGAGCCCCAGGGAGAGGTAATTCTATGTGTGATTTACCATCAAATCCCCTTCATGTTTGATGACAGTGTGGGCAGCACTAAGCAGGCTGGGGCCCTGGCTTTATGAAGTCAGCAGCCTCAGTGGTGACATCAAGTCACATGCACATGTAACTGACAAACTTGAAGAATGGCGCCCATGAATTTCTCTGCTCAGTAAATTTCCCCAATGTGATAATTGGTGAAATGAATAGAACATTTTCTGTGGGATTTGGTAAACTTTTTCCCTTCTAGCTCATCTCATAATTTTGGCAGAACTTAAAATACACACATACATACACACACACACACAGCAAATAGGTTGTCAGCTTTCCTTTTCATATGCCAGTAACATTATTTCAGAGTAGATTGTGTAGCACCTGAAATTTACCTGTTGATATAAGTTTTAAAAGAAAAGTTTATGCCTAAGATTATTGTTGTTTGACCACTTGCAGGACCTGTAGTACAATTCTGTAAAGATAGGGATTTATAACAAATTGGGTTCAGGGAGGCTGAATCCCATAAGGCTGGAGATGTGATTGCAAGATAAGAGATACCTTTTTAGTATCAACAGAAGCTTCTTTAAAGGATAGAGAACCCTTGGTCTATGTTGACTTAAGATAGACCTTCCTGGAGACAGAAGGATTGACCAGAATACTCTTATTTCAAACCCTGGAATTCTAATTGTCTAAAGAAGATTGAATTGTTCTACACTGTTCTATACTGTGAGGCCTCTTGTAAACTCTTTGTGCATTCTATTGAAAGAAATCATAGACATGGAGAGGGACTGAAGGAACAAGCATATATTAACTGCCTGCTGTGTGTCAGGCACTATGCTAAGTGTTATTATCTCATTTCATTTGAGGGCCTTGACCTTAGAATAAGGAGAATGTGTTGTTGGTTAGGCTGGAGAAGTTTTGCTGAAACCGTATTTCCTAATAACGAAAACATGGCCAGAGAGAAGTTTGTTTTACATGTTGTAGGATCACTTCTGTTTATAAAAATGTACGTCAAATTAAAATCATGAGAGGCTCTTCAC
The DNA here is from genome assembly GCF_011100635.1 of Trichosurus vulpecula. Classification (NCBI taxonomy): domain Eukaryota; kingdom Metazoa; phylum Chordata; class Mammalia; order Diprotodontia; family Phalangeridae; genus Trichosurus; species Trichosurus vulpecula. Next base: position 102,208,772 of record NC_050574.1, on the reverse strand, counting down.
TTTGCATTATTTCCTTCAGCACACACATATGTGCACAAAGGTCATTCTCTTCAGTGACTAGAATGTAGTCCTTGGGTGCAGCCTTTTGACTGAGTCCAAGTTCTACAGAACAAATCCTTTTATTAAGAAGATTTACTCTGTGAAGTTTGGATTCAGTCAAAGGGCCACACTTGAGGACCTACAGGGCCACATGTGGTCTCAAAGCCACAGGTTCCCCACCTCTGGACTAGATTATAGAAAGTGCGGGAGCAGGGAGGAGCACTGCTCTCAGCATCCCAGGACTTCCAGTCCAGAAAATCTATCCTGCCACCAACCAGTGATAGAGGAGGATCCTGGGGGATGAATATGCTATATGCTTGGAAGATCAAGTTTGGGGTCCAGTTTTTTCCCTCAGGTCTACTTCTTTGTTCTTGTAGTCACAAAATCAATACAAACACACTAGAAAAGGGAAAGAAAAATCTACTTTGATTAGAGACATCAGAAGAATTTGGAAAATGGAAATATCTATTTACAGCTTAAAACATGTCAGCATTGATCTAGATTCCACTACTTAGGTTAGTTCCTAGTTCTTATCTAATCACTAGCCAGCATAGAGCCTGTGGAAAGAGTACTAGATTTGGAATCAAGAGGATCTGGGTTTAAATTCTGACTCTGTTACTACCATCATGGCCATGAGGAAGTCACCTTTCTGGGCCTCAGTTCTTTATCTGCCAAATGAAGAGTTTGGACTAGGATTGAGGAGTTTTAGTATAGCTACAAGGAACCTTAGAAGCCATTCACCCTATGCCCCTTCATTTTGTACATGATGTACATTTTGTACATGCCCCAGGTGAGGAAGATGACTTGCCTACAAGAACACGGGTAACAAGTGACAGAGGCAGGGTGAGAAACAAGGTCCTCCTACTCCTACTCCAGATCCAGCTTTCCTTCCTCTCTGCTGTGCTGCCTTCGATCTTGGAGGGACCCTCTGAATCTAAATGTTATGATCTTAAACCACATCTAAGCATTATGCACTGCTTCCAAAGAGTGTCCTAAGAGGTCAGGGTTTTCACCGTATTACCTAGTCAACCTACAATCTAGATTATTACACTAATTTCTATACTTTGGAACAGACTTTGGCAAACCCAAAATCATCAATTTCTAAGAATTAGACTCGTCCAGTACTGGATTGGGCTGCCTCATGAGGTCAGAGTTATAGGTCTGTCATTGAGAGCTGAAAGAGACATTCCAAATCATCATTCCATATTTTATAGGTGAAAAAACTGAGCCCCCCCACTAACTCTTTCACTAGATGAAGAAGTTAGATGACTATTTGAGGGTCAGGTTGTAAAGGGGATTTGTTTTCAGCTATGGATTGGACTAGATGACCTCTGTGGTCCTTTCTAACTGTCTGAGCTGCTAAAGATATCTAAAATGTCATTTAAAGAAACCAGTAGGTCATACAAGGCCTGGGAAAATCAGTGGAAATCTCTTGGGTTGGAAAAAAGGAGATTTTAAAGACTGGAGTTAGAATTTGCAAGTAAGGAAGTAAATTGACAAACTCACTCAGGTTTTTACAAAGATCTCTGCCTCCTCTCAGGAGGCCACAGTCAGTGCTGTAAATGAAATCAGCACCCCAATCTCCTTGGCCAGATTACTTGGGTAACTTGGACTGGGTAAGTGGCTGTTTGCAAAGCTTTTCTCTGGGAAAGTAAGTTACCTTCTCAATATTTGTAGCCTCAGGCAGATTGTGTCCAATTCAGCCTTTTCAAATAAACATTTTCTAAGCTTTCAGACAGTAAATCCAATTAAGGACGCTTGCAGAACTGCCATCAAAATTGAGAGCAGTATTTTGGGAAAATGAACAAATGTTCTGGGAGTTGAAGGCCTATTTCTACACTGGGGTTACATAAATATGATTATTCCTAACTTTTTCAGTAGTGGGATTAACTTTTTATATGCAGTAACATATGATTAGTAGAATCAGGTCACCAAATGATTCCTTTGCTTTTCTTTTTTTTATTTTTTAGGAAAAACTTTGTCTACCACATCACATCCTTGAGGAAAAAGGCCTGGTCAAAGTGAGCATTACAGTCCAAGCATTATTAGATGTCACTGTAACAAAGGCTTTGTTCACATGAAACCACCATCTCTTCTTTAAATCAACCCAACTTCACCAGAGGTCAAGAACTCTGCTCCTGAATTCAGTTACTCCCTTCCCACAGCACTCCTCCAAATTCTCAATCCAGAAGCGCATTGAAAATACTTCTGCTGGGAGAGGGGAATTCTTCTTTTCACATCTGAAATCCAGCCTAGAGACTTGAAGTGTTACGGCCAAGAACTAACGACCATTGAGAAATGAGCACCTCCAATGTATGGCGCTTTCTTCCTCCCTTCCATATTCACCCGCTGCCTTTACCAAAGCACCGAGGACAGCTGTTTTTGCAGCCAAATGCATTCGTTTTCTTAGTACCAAACTCATACATTTGGGGGGAGGGAGTTAGGGTTTTCACCATCAGATTTTTTCAGGACGTTGCTTCAGACCCATTGCCTTTTAAAAACTATTTAGAACATACAAAATATTTATATAAATATTATTTATTAGTAAGTTGTTATTCATCCTTTGGATGCAAAATGTAAATTAGGAAACTGTATTTTATTACTGCTTTTTTGTGGTTAAACACTTTATTTTAATATTATAAATATTTAGTTATTTTCTATCCTATTTGGTGTGCAGTAGTTCTAGACTTTAGTAATCATGTTTTCTAGTGTATATGATTTTTTAAAAATTCAACAAAAATAGGTGCTTCAATGACAGCTGTTTTCTTGGGGAGGCATTGTTCATATTTTGGTTTGTGGAACATCAGCCTAATTTATATTTCTGCATTCCATTCAATTTCTTACATTCCAGCAGTCCTGTTGTCCCCCATGCTAATAAATTGATTTAAATCAAGAGAGCACCCACAATTTATTTGTAAATAGCTGTGATGATAAAAGGAAAGATTAAACTTGAAGACGAAATGTGAACAACTATTTTTTGGATTGATACTTATTTTTACTATGCACAAGACATTAAACTTTTAACACAGCAATTAGGAGTTAGCATCATGAATCTTGAAATATAATTTTGCACTGTAACCTGTGTAACTTAAAAGAGTTCAGCACTAGAGGCAGACACTGAGAAAACAGCACAAGAAAGTGAAGATAGAAAGTTTACTCTTTAACCAAAAAGGTCTTTAGTGGGCCCAGCAGAAAAAGAGAAGCATTGACTGAGTTGTCAACGTTCATTTAAGGTCCATTGCACCTGAATTCAGTAGAGTGATACTTGTTACAACTGCCATTTTTTTTTAAAAGGAAAAGTTTCTGAGATGTAAAAAGTTTATTTTATTCTATTTTAGTGGGTGGGCTAGGGCGGGGGTGGGGAAGGAAGGGAATTTTTAGGGTTTCAAGGCAATTCTTAAAAGAATGCAAGATTTCTTTTCTTTGTCCTGAAACCTCAGAAATGAATCTCGAGTCCTCAGGCCAGCCACGTGAAGATGCTGCATGTAGACTAAAGGGTGTCTGGTAGAGATAGAAGAGCAAGAAAGCTTAGGATCATAGAATTCTAGATGGAGAACTGGAAGGGCCCTCACAAGGGCTTCAGTCCAACCCCTTCATTTTAGATGAGGAAACTAAGACCCAGGGAGCTAAGCAAGTGTAGGTTTATGAAGCAGCAGGGTGAAGGAGAGAGTATAGAGAGCACCAGAAAAGAACCAGCAAGGAAGATACGCAGAGGCAAAGATAGTAGTTTGAAAGAATCAGCTATGTTTCAGTCACACTACAACATACTGTTTTAGGCAGTTTATGCGTGCTCACTCTGATGCTGCATTCGCAGAGACCAATATTCCGATATTCTTTCAAAGTCTTGAATATATGTGAATGAATGCCAACCACATTTCCCAAACTGCAAAGGGCAATTGTCATCACGTTCATCAGCGGGGCGGCGCAGCGCCTGGTGAGGAAGCTAACGGGGAACTCAGCGGTGATTGACTGGGAGGACAGTGTGCATTAAACGTTCACTAACTTTAACCAAAGCAGAAGCTTGTGTTCTAAGGAAGAGGCATTTGCTGAAGAGTAATTTGGATTGGCGGCGAGCATATTGTTTCCTTTATGATGTACTGTGCACTTTAACGCTAAATTAAAAATGTATTTTAATATTTCCCAGGGCTGCACAAATACCTGTTGTGTCAAACAGCACAAAAGGTGGAAAGAAGAGAGATTTTGAACAGAGTATATACAATTTAAGAAACATTCAAAGATTGATTATATGAATAGGAATATTGATTGCTGCATCTCAAGGAGCAAGAATGCAGGGTCCTGAAGTATTTTTTTACGTGTATATATGGCAACATGAAGCTTTGTAATCATTGTTTTGAGAGATCTTGTTTTTTTTTTTCAAAATTAAAATATTTCTTTTGATATCGATTTTCGGTATTTCCTTGAAGTTGGCTGTATAATACCAATGGCTCTCACTTGTTTTGTCATATGGCCTTTTTTTTAAGTGCAGTCCTTGTCTGGCTAAGGTATCTTCAAGAACATTTGCATATTCTACGTGCATTAAAATGTGCATGGCTGACAGTACCACAAACATAATATATAGAATGCAAATAGCATTATCATTTAGCAGCCATTTGTACAAGCCATCTTATTTATTACTCACAATCTGATAAAAAAAATGATAACACAAAATAGAACAGGATCTTAGGGGTGACTTATTTCAACCCTCTATTTTATAGGACTGTAAGGGCCATAGAAGTGAAATGATTTCGCCAAGGTCACTTGGGAAGTTAGTGGCAAGAGGACTGAGTGTTGAATGACAAAATCTAGGTTCAAATCCCCACTATGATGTTTGCTATCTCTATGACCTTGGGCAAGTCACTTAACCTCCACAGGCCTTAGTTTCTTTGATTGTGAAATTACAAGTTGGACTAGATGGGCTCAGAGGTCTTTTCAGCCTTACACTATGATACTATGACTAGAACCCAGGTCTCATGCCCATAGGTAGAGACATGGCTTATATTGCTTTAAGTCAGAAAAAGCTACAAATGCCTCAAACAAAACATGGCAAGATTTAATCTGTGTCTGGACTAGGAAAGGCATAGGAGGCAGGAAATATCTCTGCATGGGGAAGACACAAATTGTTTCAAGAAAAAGTACATTGTGGTTTTTTTTAAGAGATATCATTTGGTAAGGGGAGAAAAATGTAACAGTTAAAACCTTGAATATCAATTGATTAAATACCTATAAAATGGAAAAGAACAACTTGCTATATAAAAGAAACAGAGATGTCTTTACACAATGAGTTAAAGTGGGGAGTGTTAAGTAAAATTTATTGCACATTAGTACAATCCAGAAAGCAGAAAGAGCAATCAATTTCAGATAAGGGAATAGTAAAAATAGATAACATCCAGGGAGAGAAAAGAGGGAATTGCATTTAAAGGCACCATAGATAATGAAACAAGATCCATATTAAATATATATACACTGAATAGCATAATACCTAAATACTAAAGGAAGAGCTAACTAAATTGTAAACAAAGAACTACCCAGATAATGAGACAATAATTGCAAATAACTCTAATACCCCTCTTTCAGACATCAGAAAATCTACATAAGAGCCAATTATGGATCAGAAGAGAATGTTGGGAAAACTATGTTGAAACTCTGGAAATCGTTGAATAGGAATCAAAGTGTTCCTTGGTTCATACAAAACAACTGAGGACATTATAGGACCTAAAAACCTCAATACAGAAAGGTTAAAAATATTAAACATTTTAAAACACAATAAGGATAATAATGATACAGACCTAAATGAAGAATAAAATATATCTTAAATGAGTGGGTCAAAATATAAATAATGGAAACAAGTAATTATATTAAAAAGAATGAACCAACATATTAAAATATTGGGGATATATCTAAATTAGCACTTGGGGGGAAATATATATCTATGTGTGTATGTATATGAACATTTAAATCAATGAAAGTGTTAACAAATTGAGCATGTAGTTTTTAAAAAACTACAAAATCCCAATAGTTAATAATCCCCAAACTAGCATAAAATAGAAATTTTGAAAATCAAATGACAAACCCAATGAAAGACAAAGCCTGTTGAATTAACAAAACAGTGATTTAAAAAAAAAAGACCCACAAAGACAATATACTAAACCAATCTGATCTCATTTTTAAAAAGACTAAACTCAAAATTATAAATTCAGAGATGAGATGGGGGAATTTATGACAAATGCAAAGGATGTAAAGAAAACAATCAAAAGCTATACTTTTCTTAGTCTGGTTCTGGATCTGAAGGAACAGAAATGGTCCTATGTGCCTTAGAGGATTTAATGATAGTGCACAAATCACCAATTAAACTGACAAAAAAAAGTTATAAGGAGTATATTTTTATCCTGTGATTATCTTTGGGGTCCTGTCTTGGTTATATACATAACCACAGCCCAGACAATCATAATAAAGGCTAATTGATAAATAAAAGACCAATTTGCAGTGGTGTTAGGGATTGTTGGAGTTTCACAGAATCTCAGGCCCTCAGAGATCATGTAGTTAATTCATGCCTGAGCAAGAATCCCTTCTATTAACATCTTAGTCAAATAGTTATCCATTTATTTGTTTGAGGAACACCTCCCCCGGGGTGGGGAGGGGGGAGAGAGAGAGAGAAAGAGACTAGAATATCGCAGTCCATTATTCTTCTGAGGAGCTCTAATTTTTTTTAATTTGATATTTTATTTTTTCCCCAAGTACATGTAAAAACAATTTTTAACATTCACTTTCAAAATTATCAAGCTTCAAATTCTGTCCTTCCCCTCCCACCCTCATTGGGAAGGCAAGCAATGTCATATAGGCTATACATGTGCAGTCTTGCAAAACATATTTCCATGTTAGTCATTTTGTGGAAGAAAACAGATGCACACACCAAAAAACAACAAGAAAAATGAAAAAAATAAGTATGTTTTGATCCGTATTCAGACTCTATCAGTTCTCTCTCTGGAGATGGATAGCATTTTTCATCATGGGTTCTTTGGCATTGTCTTGGATCATTGTATTGCTGAGAGAAGCTAAGTAGTCATTCTCAGTTGATCATCATACAATATTGCTGTTACTGTGTACAACATTCTCCTGGTTCTGCTCACTTTGCTTTGCATCTGTTCATGTAAGTCCAGGTTTTTCTGAAATCTGTTGCTCATCACTTTTTATAGCGCCATAATATTCCATTACAATCATATGCCACAACTTGTTCAGCCATTCCCCAAATGATGGGCATCCCCTCAATTTCCTATTCTTTGCCACCACAAAAAGAGTTGCAACAAATATTTTTATACATATAGGTCCTTTTCCTTGTTGTTGTTTTTTAAAATCTCTGAGGTCCAGTCCTGGCAGTGGTGAGAGCTCTCATTTTTTTTAAATAAGCTTTTCTTTACATCGATCTCAATTTGCCTCTCTGCAAGTTTGACCAGTTTCTCCTAGTTCTCTGAATCTAAGCAGAACAAGTCTCATTCTTTTCCACGTAGCAACTCCTTTTGAGTTTGTTCTGTAAGACCACTACCAATCCTCCACTGTCTTCTCCATACTTTATGTGCCCCATTCCTTAAATACTAATCTGGCATGAACTCAAGGCCCTTTATCATCCTTTTTGCCCTCTTCTGGATACTCCCCAGTTTATTAATCCTCTTTTTAAAATATTTTACTGAGAATTGAGTGTCATAATCTAGATGTAATAGGGAGGCAAAGCAAGCTATGCCAATCAAAGGTAAGCAGACCCAGGTGACTTTGAATAAATGAATCATGAATAGATCAGATAAGAATAAAAACAAGGATTAGTACAACTACTTTGGTGTCAGTCGCTAGTCTCCTGGGTTCATTAGTCACAGACCCTGAGAGTTGGAAGAGACATCATTGGTCATCTAGTCCAACCAATAAAGGGTTATACTGAAACAGACCTGCCTCGCAGCAGAAAGGTGTTGAACTACAGGTGTGGAATGGGGCATACATTTTCTGACATGGCAAGTCAAAACATTATTAGCTTTTCTGCTTTTGGCAGAAATAAGGGAAGTTTGGGGAAAGGGTGAATGTGAGGGTAAAGATAATGAGTTCTGTTTTAGACATTTTGAGTTTGAGATACCTATAGGATAGTTAGGTGGCACAATGGATAGAGTGCCAGGCCTGGAGTCAGGGAAACTCATCTTCCTGGGTTCAAATCTGCCCTCAGATACTTACTGGCTATATGACGATGAGAATCACTTAACCCTGTTTGCCTCAGTTTCCTCATCTGTAAAATGAGCTAGAGATGGAAATAGCAAACCACTCCAGTATCTTTGCCATGAAAACCCCAAACGGGGTCATGAAGAGTAAAACACAACTGAAAAATGACTGAACAAGAAGCTATTCATTTTGAAATGTCTAATAGTCAGATGGTGATATAGTACTGGAGCTCAGAAAACTAGGGCTAAATATATAGATTTGGGAGTTATCTGTATGGATATGATGGGAGTTAATGAGGTCATTGAGAAAGTTATGTAGAAAGAGAAGAGGGCCCTGGACAGTTTCTAAGATTTGAAAGGATACAAATTTAGAAAATATTCTACCCCTCTACCTACCACCATTCACCACAGTAGCTGGCCACACTAGGCCAGAAAGGAGTTGCCACAAGGCAGTCGGAATTTAACTCCATAAACTGGACCTTTTGTGCTTCAGGCAACAAAAAACCAACCCCCCCCAAAAAAAAACACCCCACCACCTTAAAGAAAAACAGTTTTCTGCTAAGGCAGGCTCTGCTCCTGCAAAACAGTTGGAATCCACAAGTATGCAGACTCTTAGTCTAGGCCCAGTGTGTCTTAGAGCATGAAAGAGGGTACAGCCAGTGTTAGAATGGATAGCCATGTTTGTAATGTCTTCTGGTGGTCAAGTCTCAACAAGCACTGGAAGATGTATTTTATAGACCCTGTGTTTCTGCTCCTGTTGGCTGCCACCTGACGTTGTGCCATTTTCCTGAAAGAAGTGGAAATCTGAGCTGATGTGTGTTGATCCTTTCTGAGTATAAAAATAAAAGTTTGGTGAGAGAGAGGAAACACTCTCAGGGAAAATGAGCCACAGCTGTTTGTCTGTGGCTTCCATTAACACAAGTATATGAAAGTCAGCTTTGTTGAGCAGATGTGAAAAACATAAAGTCAGCCTTGTCTGGGTCTCTCCATAAACTTTCATTCACCTTGGGGTAGGGCGATTTACCAGATTCATATCTATGTATATGCAAAAGCTTGGCTAGCGATTTTACTATAATAAATAGATGTCATTAAAATCTAGAGCTATATAAGAGCCTCTGACAATGAGACCCTTCTCCTTGGGTAAAACATTCAGGTATTTAAGGTCAAATGTGACAGCCTGCTCAGGCATGTCAGCATTACTGAATCAATTATATCAAGCACAGACTTCTTAGTTGTACTGGATAATCAACTTCATTAAGGATGGAATTGGGAGCAGTTAAATCCCAACAAGGTCAGAGGAACAAGAAGGCAAGGGAAGGAGACAGTTAATTGGAAATAATCTACCTGACATTTCACTGAGCCTAAAATGCACTATGGTTTTAGGGAGTCTGTTGTATGTATGACTGAGAAAAAGTATCGTTATCTGGGTATTGTTGAGAGTACTCCTAAGGGAGAATGATCTCAGCTTTCTCATCTGTAAAATAGGAGTAAAAATCCTCATAAAATAAGTGTAATGGGGAGATTGGCCAACAAGCCTAGTCCTTATTCATATACATGGCTGATGTAATCCTCATTTGGACTTTTGGAGCATTCACATTCTATGACTGTGTCTGGTCCATTAACTACATGGTGAAGAAAAGACTTTTTGATTGTCTGTGAAGCCAAAACTTCAGCATTCGAAAGACAACCACCAGATAAAGCAAGTCTCTTAGTCTGGATTTTTCTAGCCTGGTGCCCATTTGAGGAGAAAGATGAACTGCTATGAACCTTAGGGTTGGGGAGGGACCTTAAAGTCCTCACTCACCCAAAGCCAACATGAAACCAAGAGAACATGGCTCTTCTCTGTCTTCTCTCCCTGTTGTGTCCACTTTTTTCCTGTTGAGTATTGGTGATGGCTATAACCTCATGATCTTCAAAAGGTCAGGAAGTAAGCCACCAGAAGTCTGGAAGCTAAAGAGCATGCCAGATTTTCCAGAAGCCAGATGGTGGAGACCAAATTTCAAATGAGCTGCCTGATCCAGCCAGCAGTAACAGAGATGTGGACTCCTCCATCTATCAACCGCTACCTTTGGAAATGAGCATTGGTAGGACCAACACTATAAAGAAAATGTTTTAAGTTTGAGCCTATTCTTCTCAGGGACTGATGCGGCATAGGAGAGGGTGTGCCCCCAGGTGTTGGGGGAAAATGTTAGTACTTCTTTATCTTCATAGTAAATATCCCCTTGAAAAACTTGGTTGATGCTAATTGGTCAAATGAAACTGGAGTGCTAATCATTGGTGATTATCAGGGGGGAGAATACATCAGAGCAGGCACTTGAGCTGATGACAGTAGAGAATCTCCACCCTAACCCTTCAAGGGTATCCTTAAAACCCAAAGAACATGTAGCCACCTTGCTCTAGGAACCAAGATTCATTTGTGAGAACTGCTATTGAGATAAGTACCCTTAGAATTCATATGGGCTATACGTGGAAATCACTGTAAAATGGAAAACACTCCACAAATGTCAGCTATTATTATCATACCTCTACTAGAGTCTTACCATGATACTCCATCACGTTAGGGAGCCATGGGTTCATGAATGACTATACCAGCCCATAGCTCTGGGAGGAGCTAAGTAGCACTATGCAGCACAATCTCCAGGAGATCCTAGCAACCTGAAAAGGCTCCAAGTTCAGGTCTGGTAATGGATGAACCAATATCTAAGGACTAACCTACATAGGTTTGGAGAGACTTACCACTAAGAGGTTGGCTACTGGAGAATTCACGAAACCAAGGCATGGAGGGAGTTTTGGCTTGCATGAGTGGAGAGAGTACTAAAAGACCAATAAAATTATTAATATTTCAAAGTGTAATGGAGAGACTAGACAATGAGAATCCTATCCTTAAAGCATGCTCAGATTTGTATATTCTGGTGAGTTATACAGAGCATGTAGAGGTATTTCCCAGCCTGTTTCCAATCCAACCCCCTATGGAGGTTTGGTAAACCTATGTGAGTGACTGGGTCAAGTACTAGTGATGGTGAAAAGTCTTCTTGTTAGCTATAGAGCTAAGGAGTTGATGACTCAGCAGCCAGAACCGAGCTTGTATACAAAAGAATTAAAATATTTTGTTCTTTTCCTTCCTGCCTGTGAATGAGAACTGTGATGAATGGATAGTTAGGGGAAAGTTAGTGGCCACCAAGTGTCTGTGAACCCATTGCCTCTGTTTCTTTTGTGTTTGTTCTTTCTTGATCTTAGGTTAATAAGAATGGGGAAACCAAATTGTCCTGAATGTCAAAAGGTTGGAAGAGCTATCAGAGGTCTCCTTGGCAACTGCAGTCCATAGCCATGGTCACTGGCAGAGGAAGCACCTGCAGATGGACGTATAAGACTAGTCACTAAAGACAGCAGCATCTTCAGGAGTCATAATTGCTTAGGATGGAGAGGAATGCTGACTAGGGACTCTAGGAAGGCAATGACAGAGATCTCAATAAAGAACTACTAAAGGGAGCTTCATGAGGACTTCCCAATGGGAGAAAAGGGCTCCCCAGGCCAGAAGTTTAGGTATATTCCTAAAGCCCATGTGATCTCTATTTCTGCCTGAATATCTTTGTACTTCAAGCCTATTTTTCCTGAGGACCTAATGAAAGTAAGGGAAACTTACATCCCTTGGCTTTATAACTACTGGTCTTGCTATACCTTCGCAGTCAATATCTTTTTTCTAGAAGCTAATAGAGTTCTACTGAATAATTAATATTGTGGAGGCATGCCGGATGGGGGCTCATGAATGGTAGTAGAAAAGCCACAGGCCTCAGTGTTACCCCCTTGAATCCTGAGGGAAATTATAGTCAACTGCTTTCTGGGGACCCAATCTGTCAATGTGAGTGAGAAGGGGAGGGGTCCAGAGAGTGAGCCAGAGTGGTTGCTACAGAAGTATTTAAGAATTATTGTTACTATAAAAACTAATATAGGGTCAGGCAACCTGCTGCTCAACGTAATTTAGAAATGCCCTAAGTGATATTGAATATTTGACTGATTAGCTTTCCTCAACCACTACTGCTTTCATTTAAAGAAGGTACCACTAAGAGAAAGAATCTGCTCACTTTTAGGATTTGATCCACATGGATAGTGATAAAGGCACAGGCCTTTACGTGACTCTCCAAGGGTTTGGGGTGCTGTTTTGGGTCAATAGGTAGTCAGACCTCTGATGAGACCCCACCCAGTGTATGCTCTCACATATCAAACCAGCTTTGATATGAAACAATCAAAGTCACTTAATGAAAATGGAGTTGTAAGACAAATGAAGGGCTTTGAATTAAACAGCCATACTCTTGGCACACTCTTGCTGTGTGACCTTTGGCAGATCACTTAACCATCTCTGAGGTTGTTTCCTCATCTGGAAAATGAGGATAATAACCCCTACCTCATAGGGTTGTTGTGAGCATCAAATGAAGTAATGCACTACAAGATAAAGCATTGTGCAAACTAGAAGTATCCTACAAATGAGATCTCATTATTCTTATTAGCGATGCTCATACTCCATGGCGGTGTTCCATTCCCACCCCACTCCGGATGTGTTTTTCCAGAAGGGCATTAGTCTCACTTCCAATCAACCTCTTGGTCTATTCTACACAGTGGAAGGAGATTAATAACAGTAATGACAACTTACATTTATGTAGCACTTTAAGGATTGCAAAGCACTTTACCTATGATGCCTCATTTGCTACATCAGTCCCTCATGACAGGTGCTAAAGAACCTCCCTGCAGGCTACTGAAAGCTGATTGTTGCAAAATGCCCTGGGCGGCAGCTCAGGCCTAACCTTCTGAGGGAGTGTAGTCTTGAGGCTCTTTACCCAATCAGTAAAGCTGTCTCGGTCCCAGGGCTCCAGAGAGCTATCGTCCTCCCCAGGTCATCTTCCCTTATACATAGATAAGGAATAAGGGACATAAGGAAGTTAAGAGCACATATACACATACGTAGTGCTTTTATTCGCTAGAATAAAAGTTTGGCTAGAGATATAAGGGAATGAGTCACTGCTCATGTGGGGACATTTATTTTATAGATACATGGATTTACCCTTGTGGTGATAATGTGATTGATGATCTTTCCCCACCCAACTCAATAGGCCTTAGGTGGGGCCAGTTAAGAGAGGCAGGCCCATACCTTTGTGATGCCAATCAGTGATTAAAGATCTTTCCCATAGTCTTTTGCCTATTGTGAAAAAAGAATATATACACTCAGAAGGTAGATATTGAGAACTGAGAATTCAGAAGTCAGAAGAGAAGCCAGACTTCAGAATTCAGCTCAAGGAGACGGAGAAAGAACTCCGAGTCCACAGAGCTGCAGAAGAGAGTGCTGAAGGGAGAGTGGAGACCAGAGAGCTGCAGACCAGAGGATTCAGGGGGCAGAGGACACAGGCAAACAGTTAGGATTTGTGAGTGATTGTTTATGGGAAGGCCCTGGTGGGGGGGGGGGCAGGAGTGGACTCCATCCTTCTTTAGGAAGAGGGAGTGAGGCATACAGGAGTGAGACCAACTTTATTCTGTTAGACTGACATAGACTGATGCACCATTAGCTCAGTACCTCCCTTCAGAAAACGGATTGGTCCACTCCCTTCTGGGTTACAATCTTCCCTACATGCCCCCACATGCAACTCCTTGGTATGTTCCCCGCTCCTCAACATACGTCCCATGTTCAAAAATGGTGGAAAACTCCTCCTTGTGAGTGTGTAAGGTAATATTCAATTAGCCAATTAAGTATGCGTGGTAACCATTTGACCCAGTTTTCTCTTCAACCCTGACCATTATCTGGCCAATGTAGACCAGTTTTGCCTATATCCAGAGTTGGTGGTTTTCAGAAAGCCACTAGCTGTTCTCTCACTGGCTGGGTCCATCTACCTTAGTTAATTTTTATTCCCTTCTTTGTTCAAGCTGACACTTCAAAAATTACTCTGTGGAACTTAATTGCTCTTCTGTGGAAACCTGACTTTCTCTAACTTTTACCAATCTCTCACAAGGATGACTTGGCTCTTTGCTGTAATACTGTGTTTTAATCTCCTTTTTGCTTACTGGTTCTGGAATACAATTACTGCCATATCGAATTGAAATTACTGGTTCTGGGATTTGATTCTTTGGTGCCTAAATAAATGTTATACTTCTTCTGCCTTCTACCTAGAGAGTTTTTCATACTTTGTGATTCTGAACTATACAGGCATGTTCTTGGTCATCCTCCAGGTCATGAATCTTGCTTTACTGATACAACCCTATTTATAATTGATTACTTCAAGGCAAAAGTCACAGAGAGGATACACGGCCACATCTGTGGAATGTCCAGGCCATGCCTTAAACTTTTGTCCTGATCCTGAGCTGTGCCATAACAAATACAAGTCTGAGAATTTGTTCATTCTGCCAAGAACTGAAGATTGTCATGAATGGCCCACTGCCCTCCCGTAGTGTTATATTCCTTGTAACCTTAGGAGTAAACTAGATACTGAAGCATGCTTTCCAAAGGCACTTAAACACCCTGCCTGCCTATGAATATTGACTCATAAGCCTGGGCCAGGGAAGAATGAGCACCAGATTTGGTACATTTTCTTTGATTCCTAGAAGATATACATTGTAGTTTCACCAGTCACTTAAGCTGTTGACATGGTCTGCCCTTCCCTCTGATGGAGGGTCCAAGTCTGAATACCTTGTATCAGCTTAATAAGGCTGTGAGGTGGGTCATGCCAGTAGTGAAATCATCAAATGTCACACCAGGAAGAAATCAGTGAGTATGTGAGGAGTGATGGATTTGGACACCAAAGGCCTTTATTTGAATTCTAGCCCTGCCCCTTACTCCTTCTGTGAGTGACCTTGACTTCTGGGTCCCAGTTTCCTCTTCTGTGACTTGAGAGGGTTTGACCAGCTGACTTCTAAAGTTCTTTCCAGGTCTAAATCAATAATTCTAATAACTCCCTGTGTTGGTAAGCAAAATGGGCTCTTAGCACTTAGTTGGCCTTTGTTTCCTTTGAGTAATTCAGTGTATTTCATTGAGCCTTACTGGGTGCTAAGACCCAGGCCCAAACCCCTATTAGGTGTGGAACCTATGTGAGTGTGGATTGGTGACTGGGGTGGGGCCCAAGGTGGGGCTGGCTAAGGGGAGGTGCTAACTCCAGAGCCATGCTCATCTTGAGTCTTACTAAGTGCTAAGCCCCAGGCTCTAACCCCTATTAGATGTTAACCTAACCCATGTGGATGTGAACCTCCCAGGGTCCTAAGGGGAGGGGCTAACTCAAGAGCCAATCATAGCAGCCTAAGTTCTGGTCATTCAGATGACGTTCGATGACGTCTGAAACCCTATAAGAAAAGAAGACAGAGCCATTTGCCCAGGCGTCTCACTAGTGGTGGCGCTGAGGCGGAGACTCCGGGCAGCTGTAGCTAAGGGCCCTCCAGCTTGCAACCCAGATGCTGAGACTTTGTTAAACTCTGGTAACTATGTATTGGGATTTGAATCAGACAAGGTCTGTCTGTTGATGTTTGTACTTTGTATTTTGCTCTGAAGTTCAGGGTGCTGGCTCTTTTCCCCTGAACTAAGTGAATGATATTTGTATGCTGAATTAAAGTAAGCTTGTCAACCCCTTCATGTAGCTTTCCTTGGTTAAGCAGATCAAAGAACCTGTGCTTTTGCAGTGTGCTGGTAGCGTGCTTGTTGTCAGGGTTGTGTTGGTCTTACATCCCCACAACAGCTGCTAGCTGGATTGTTGAAACACTCCCTCATCTTACAAAGGAGGGAACTGAGGCCCAATCAAAGAAGTAAAGTGTCTCGTCCCAGATTACACATCTAGGAGTTACATTGAATAGAGTGCTAGGCCTTGAGTCAGAAAGACCTGAGTTGAAATCTGGCCTCAGACTTACTAGCCGGGTAACCCTGGGCAAGTAACGTAACCTCTGTCCGCCTCAGTTTTCTCAATTGTAAAATCCAGATAATGATTGCACATACCTTCCAGGGTTGTTGAGAAGGTCAAACAGGATAATAAAGTAATAATTGGTCCTATATGAAAATTAGCTAGTACTATTCCATTATTATTAACAGAACTGGGACTCAGATCTCCTGACTGAACCCACAGTTCTTTCATCAGTCAGTCAATAAACATTTATTAAACACCTACTATGTGCCACTGAGAATACAAAAAGAGGAAGTGACCTCTAGAAGCTAATAATCTAATGGAGGTGACAACAAGCTAACAAATACGTCCAATATATTGACAGGAAAATGGGAAATGAACAGAAGGAAAGCACTAAAATTACAAGAGGTCAGGAAAGACTTCCTCTAGATGGGATTTTAGTTGGGACTTAAAAATTTCAAGTCTGTTATGTTGCTATTATCTTCATTTGCAGATGAGGAAATTCAGAAGCTTAGAGAGATTAGATAATGTGCTCACCATTGCACAGCAAGTAGGTAGGCAATCCACGACTCAGTACTTAAGTGGGAATAGCTAGCACCTAAAAAAGGGGTTCCAGACTACAGATTGAGTAGATTTGAAAGTCCATGTGAAGGGACAGGCCATTTCTTTGCCTTGTGTTCTTTTGTTACTCAATCTTGTGGTTAACTAGTCACTAATTATCCAAGCCCCAAGGATTTTGTAGGGTAGGTCACTGAACCCAGACAATATGACACAATAGCAGGGGCAGGAGAAGCTAATCAACTTTATAAGCTTACAGGAAGATAAACTTTCCTTAGGGGGCAATCGTCCCATAGAAGGGTGTGAACATGCCTTATTAACAGTCTTGTTTTAAACACTGGGGTATGCCCATTAATAGCAATGTTGTTATTCAATCTTTTTCATGTGTCTGACTGTTTGTGAAGCTGGGAACCTCTGTCCATGGGGTTTTCTTGGCAAAGATACTGGAGTGGTTTGCCATTCCCTTCTCCAGTGGCAAATAGGGGTTAAGGAACTTGCCCAAGGTCACAAAACTAGGAAGTTTCTGAGGCTGGATTTGTACCCAGGTCCTTTGGATTTCAAGCCCAGGACTCTATCTGCTGCTGCCTAATTGCCCCAATAACAGGATTAAGTGTGAGCAAACAGGGATAAATTGATTGGATCAGGCTGTTGTGGACTGGAGCTATATTTTGTGTTTGACCTATCTAAGGGAATTTTGCAAAGCAATCACATCACCTCTTCTCTGGTGGGATGTTCCTGAGAAGCAAAAGAGGTCAAAGTGCAGAATGAATGAATGGGAATAGGGGAAGCCCATGCATCTCTGCATCGCCCTCATGGGTGCCAATAACGGCATTAGCAGAACTATTCAATCATGTGGCTCCAGCAGAATATGGGGACACATTCTTAGCTTCCTAGATCTTCCTTGGATGACATCAAGTTCTCCAGGCAAGAGAACCTCTCCAGTCAGAGAACCTCAGATCAGCACCCTTGCTTGCCCTGAACGACCACTGCCCATTACTCCCCCAATGCCATACCTCCTGCTCTTCCTCAAGCCACCCTCCGGGGAACTCAGATCCAGGTCCTGCTGTTGACCAGCACCCTTTTTTGACCAGGAAAACTCTCCCTCATCCTGCCTTATCCCATTTGACCAGCCATCTAGGTGAGGTGACAGATCCAGAAGAGACTTGGATCTCTCTGAAACTCCTCAGAAACCGAGCTTCTCTACCATTCTGACACCATTATTCTATTTTTCTATCTTTGTAATAATTAATCTGTAACTGTCTCCAGCTCCTTCCTTATATTCCCTCTTCCCCATTCCCCCTCAACTCAAATCCCACCTCCCATGCAACAATCCAATTCTGCTGTCTCCTTCCACTGTGTCCTCCATAATTCCCTTTCCAAAGTGAACAAACTCCCCTTCATCTTGGACCTCTTCCTTTCATACTTTTTCTCATTCTTTTCCCTCACAGAGACCTGGCTCCCCTCTAGTGACATTGCATCCCTAGCCCTCCTTTCTAGCTCTGGCTGTACCCTCTCCCATAGCCTGGTCACACTGGTTCTGGAAGGGGAGTGAGGAGACTCCTTGCTCCCAGTTGTCACTTCCAGACTCTCCTTTTGCCTCTTTCATCCTGTAACTTTTCCTCTTTTGAGATTCACATCATTAAAAATTTCCACCAATAAAAATTATGGCTGCGGTTGTATACCATCCTCTCCTTTCTCAGAGTTCAGCACCTGCCTCACACTCTTCCTTTCCTTCCTAACTCCTGCTCTTATACTAGAGGGCATGTGCTCCCTCAAATTCCTTAACCTCCCCTTTCCTCAGCCTCCCTGGCTCCTGTCATGACCTATTCATTTACTACTTCTCCGCCACACTAGATCTTGCCATTATCCATAACTCTTCCACTTCTCTAATGAGAAACTCTGATGTTCCCTGTCTGACCATCACCTATCATTCCACCTCTATGCTTCCCTCCTCTTACACCAGTTTTTTGCCCTTCTCAAGACCTCCATTCCCCCCACCCCTTAGTATTTCCTCAGGTCAAGATCCTTGCTGACCTCTCTAATCTCAAACCCATAGCCATGTCAACTCTGTACTTGTCCTCTGCCTTTGAATCCTTTGCCCCCTTCTCCTATCATTGCTCTTCTCTTCCCAGACTTCAGCCTTGGATTACTTCCACTATCTGCCTCCTTTCTTTGTGTTCATGAGCTACCGAACAAATCTGGAGGAAAGCCCACAAGCTTGCTGGGCACATTATAAACTCATGTTGTAATAACAACAGCTAACATTTATTCAGCACTTTTAAGGTTTGCAAAGTGCTTTGCAATCATCTCATTTTATCTTCACAGTCTTGTGAGGTAGGTGCTGTGATTCCCATTTTACAGTCAATCAATATTTATTAAGCTACTATGTGCCAGGCACTGTGCTAAGTGCCAGGGATATAGAAAAAAGCATAAGAGCCCCCAAGGAGCTCACAATCTAATAGGGGATGATACCACAAAAGAAATGGAAAAGCAGGCGGGGCTAGCCTGATGAAGTTCTGCAGCCTGAGAGCTATGAGTTACAGAGTAGATTTCACCTTGCAGAATGAGTTTCTGGAGATCATGAAATCAAGAGCTCAGCCAGTGGGAAATGATGAGGTGAATTCCCTGGGTGCCCTCCTTAAATGGCAGAGGATTTGGAAAGAGCTCTCCAATGTCCAACCTTCACTCTCCAATCAAAGGGAGGGAAGAGGTCCCGAGGTTAGGGGGTGCTGAGGAGGTATGTTTCAGATTTGATTTCATCTTGCAGAATGAGTAACTTTTATAGATAACGAAACTGAGGCAGAGGTTAAATGACTTGCCCAGAGTCACACAGCTAGTGTTTGAGAACTTCAGTTTTCTTAACTCCAGGTCTAGCACTCTATTTTCACTGAGCCATTTCTACAGCGAGGCAATCTTTTTATTTTTAATGGATTTTTTTTCCCTCCCCACAGAAGCTATTCTAAACCTTCTCTTTCTTTCTCAAAAGGATATGCTCCTTCTCCTTCCACTCCCCTCGCCTCAACCTCAGTTGGGGACCTTGCCTCTTATTTTCTTGAAAAAAATGGAGGCCAACTGACATGAGCTCCATCTTCTCAGATTCTTTCCATCTTAAAACAGCTTGACGTCATCTCCCTCTCTCCTTTCCTCCACGTTTGACAATGAGATGACCCTTCTCTTTGCCAAGACCTGTCCCTCTGCATATGTGCTTGATTCCATCCTTTTCCTGCTGACTGCATCATTAATCATCCACTTTCTCTTGAATCTTCAACCTCCTCCATCAATTGATTCCTTTATCACTGCTTTCAAACATGCTCAAGTTATGGAGTGGTGACACTCCTTTGTTCTGTTTTGCTTCCTACCTCTCTAGCCGCTCCTTTGTCTTTTTTGCTAGCTCAGCATGTTAAGAGTTTCTTATCTAGCCGTTCTATATAGTTGATACAGAGGCATTTACAAAGAGATAAGTCACTCATTTCATCAACCATATGTAGTTAACAATTCTTTTACCTTTAAAGAAAGCATTTAGCACAACCAACATCAATGCATTAAGTCTCTTTATTCATTTACTTAGATACAACTCCATAATGTAGTTCTCTAAGCAATCATACACTCAATGACCAACAAATTGTACATCCCCAAATACATCTGAATCACTGTATTCTTTACAGTCAACTGTGATCATTTACATAATCTGTGATCATTTAAACTTAATTTTACAAGGATTTCAAACTGCCCGTAGGTTATGACATGTCTTCTACCAGGGCACCTACAAGGAACAAAAAGGAATCAGTTTGCTTGATTTTATTATATATTTATTCAGAAGGTGGCAAGCCTGTGATAAAAATCAGAAGTGAATGTTTATAGGCAGTAATTTTTCATGTGTAATTCTATCTTTTCAAGAGTTCAGTTTACATGGTAACTTTTATAATTGTGAGATTGCTTGTATATGCAGCTTTATGCGTTCAAGTATTTTGCATGAT
Source organism: Trichosurus vulpecula (assembly GCF_011100635.1). Classification (NCBI taxonomy): domain Eukaryota; kingdom Metazoa; phylum Chordata; class Mammalia; order Diprotodontia; family Phalangeridae; genus Trichosurus; species Trichosurus vulpecula. Next base: position 102,188,138 of record NC_050574.1, on the reverse strand, counting down.
GTCTGATGTGATCATTAATAAAAGTTGCAATGAAGTAGTAGTTATGATCATATCCCTGGAAAAGAAAACATAGATGATCACCAAGACAGATAATTCATATGCAAAGTAATATTATGGACTAAAAAATTATAAAGTTTGTTTGCCTGAAAGACATTCATAATAAAAAATAAAAGGATTTCTATGTACATACTCTGGCATTTCCATTGCATATTTAAACTACAATGTACTTTGTAACATTTTAAACTAAAAAATGAGGGAAAAAATTAGCATTCCACAGAGACTGGCTTATATCACCATTTCATTATGCTAAGAAAAGAAGGTATCAGTACATTAATGAAGTTTAATATCCTGTGTGGAATAGAGATGTTGCTGGCATTCCCAAGAACCATAACATCATTCAGTGGAGATTTATAAACATGGAGAAGAAAGAAACTGAATTTCAAGCTGGATAAGGCAGACACTAATCAGCCACTAATGAAGTGAATCTCAAATCATAAATATACACATAGAAAACAAAAATTTGGAGAAAACAGCCACAGTCATAGCAATACTATCTTTTCTTAGACAGCAAAGGTATCTTAGCTCTACAATTCTGGGGGCAGTTCTCAAATCTCATAATTTTCCAATGATGTTGAAATAAAGATACGAAGCAAATAGGTATCAGTTAGACTTACTTAATGGATACTGGAAAGGACTAAATAAATATTTGAGACCAAACAATATAATCACTTATCTACCACATTTCATTAAAATATATGATATTCCCAACTGAGGTTGGCCTCTTGAAGAGAGAGGAGAAGACACTTTTCCTGTTCCTTTGCAGAGGGTGGGGTAAGAGGGGGTGAGTGGGGTCCACAGGTGTGGAATACTGAATATAGCATCAGACTTGAATATATTACTTGGTTTTGGAGAAATTTATTAAATATTTATTTCAAAAAGTCAGACAAATCAAATTTAAGGGAGTCAGCTTGATATTTTCTCTTCTGAACTAGCCCTCCTTTCCATAGTCTGCCTTTTCATTTTCCCTGGCCTGTTTCTATTCTTCTCCAGACCAAGTGTTACTACTTCTGCATCACCAAGTTATTATGTAACCAGGGGCACATATATGTCCTACATCTCTGAGAACTTGTAAAGTTAAGATTTCAATGGGAGGCTACTAATCATAGACAGATGGACCTGAATTAAGGAAAGAGAGATGCTTTCAGGGCAAAGCATTCTAAAAAAGGTATGGATTTTAAACCCTGCTGTAGTTAGGGTAGGCATCTTACCCTACAATTCAGTATACATTCAACTGAATTTAATAGGCACCGAGTGGCAGAGTGCTAATACCTGTGAATCCTAATGGAAATAATCTAAGAGAATTCTAAATGCTTCCTGAGAATTTCAAAATTCAAAGCAAATAATCAAACTTCCATACAGTATTAGCCTCACTAAAACTGCTGTCTGTAAGAGTCAAAAATCTCCCTTTCTAGAAAAAAAAAAGTAAATATCTGACATGAGGAACCAAGAAAGATTAATTTAAGGGACTAAAACATAGAACATATTAGTGACACATCCAGAAAAGTAGAGGATGGTTAAGTCAGTCCATAAACATTTTAAAGTACCGAGTATGTGTTAAAAATTGTGCTAAGTGCCAGGCATAAAAATAAAGTAAAAGATAGTCCATTTCTCAAAGAACTGCCAGTTTAATGGGGAAACAACATGCAAACAACTCTGTGCAAATATGATAGATACAGGATAAATTAGAGACAATTACTATACAGAAGGTACAAGTGTTAAGGGGAATCAGAAAAGGGTTCTTGTAGAAGGTGGGGTCCTAGCTGGGCCTTGAAGGAAGCCAAGGAAGCTAGGGGTACAGATGAAGGGACCAAGTTATGAAAGGCTTTGAATATCAGACAAAGGGCTTTACGTTTGATCTTGGAGGTGATTAGGAGCAACTGGAATTTACTGAGTAAGAGGGAGACATGGTTAGTCAAGCCCATTAGGAAGATCACTTTGACAGCTGAGTGGAGGATGGACTGGAGTGGAAAGTAGTAAGCAGACCAACCAGCAGGCAATAGATCAAGGGTGAGATGAGAAGAGCCTGCACCAAGGTGGTAGCAGCATCAGAGGAGAGAAGGGGACACATGTGAGAGAGGTAAAGAAGGTAATATCAACAGGCCTTGTCAAAACACTGGATATAAGGAATAAGAGTAGAGTCAAAGATGATACCCACGTTGTGAACCTGGGTGACTGGGAGGATGGTGATACTCTCAATATTAAAAGGGAAGTTAGGAAGAAGGAAGTGTTTGGGGGAAAAGATAATGAGTTCAGACTTAGACATATTGAGTAAGGTGTCCAAGATCCAGGCGGAGACGTCCAATAGGCGGTTTTGATGCAAGACTGGAGAAAGTGATTTGAGAATCATCAGCATAAAGATGTTAATTGAATCCATGGGAGCTAATGAGATCAAGTGAAACCCTATAAAAGTAGAAGACATACTAGGACAGAGTCCGGTAGCATGCCTATGCTTAGTGAGTATGACCTGGATGGAGTTCCAGCAAAGTAGACTGAAAAGGAATGATCAGACAGGTAGAAGAATAAGAAAAAAGTAGTATCATAAAAACCTAGAGAGAAAAGAGTATCAAGGAGAAGAGGGGAGTTGACAATGTCAAACGCTGCACAGAGGTCAAGAATAATGATGACTGAGAAAAGGTTATTAGATTTCATGGTTAAGAAACTGAAAAGAGAAAGACTTAAGTGTGACCTCTTTTACTCGTTTTAAGTTCAGGTTGTGAAGGGGAAGAAGAAAAAGTTGGGGGAAGTTCTCTGGTGACTTTGCCAACTCTCTTATTTTACCTCTTGCTAAATTCCTTTCCTAGCTAGACTATTTTGTGTCTATAAAATGGCTGTAATGAAATTGCTTGTGTTCTCTGTCATTAAGGGGGCAGTGCCTTCCTCTTCCCCCACAACACACTTTAAAAGAAGAAGTCTTTGACAGAAAAATTCTATTTGAAGCTAAGCTTAAAAAAAAATCCCATGACTTTTCCTTCACTCATTCTCAAAGAAGAATCCAATTCTAGGTACTATACTGGATGGTGTCACTGAAAGGCAATGTTTTCCTTCCTCTCAAAAGCCCTAAGAGTTCAGAACTGAATCACAGATTAAGTCTTCAAGAAGGGTCTTCACAGAAAGTGAAGAAAAAGACTGCTTGTGTTTCTCACTTACCAATGGTGGGGATCTCTCCACTAAAGTCTTATTCTGATGTCTCTTCTGGGAGCAGAAGTAATCTAGGGTTCTCCAAGGCTATGCTAGTGGAATGCAAGCTCCAGCAGGTCCTACTGAGCCAGAAATACTTAAAAATTAAGGCCATAAGTGATGGAGCTATCATCTGAAGATGACCTTTTCAAAGTTTGGACTCTTCACAAGATTGGAATTTTTTTTATCTATTCTAACCCTCAAAGATCATCTACTTGGCTGTGAAGGGGCTTTGATTCACACCAAGAAGAGGGTGCCCACACTGACAAAATCAGAGATCTCTGAGGTGTAATTAAGATAGCTGCCCACATTGGCAGAAATAGCCTTTGATTTCTGGACCTATAACCAGAAATACCTTGGGCACCAGAGAAAACTGCAAATCCCTCCTTCCTGAAGCCTTAAAGACAGGACATATTGGATGGCAATTGCCTCCACCTTCATTATTGAGCTTCCTTTCTCAACCCACTCTGTGTAACTTCAACAACTGAAAAACAATAGCTCCCAGGCTCTGCTCCCATGGAACTTTTCCAGTTTTTAGAATCCTGGATTCTAGTCCTTGTTTTGCCATAAATCACTTAATCTCTCTGAACCTGGTTTTCCTCACTCTGACAAAAAAAGGGGGATCAACTAAATTCCAGCTCTGTCTATGATTTTAAGCAGATAATCAAGTTCTCAGTCTTAGGGCAAACCAAAGTCAAGAGAGGTTTTGTCTGAGACTCTGGTTCTGGAGTCACGGCCCAACACATTTCCATTCATTTGTTTACATAATGACAGAAAGCCTAAACAAAACCTACTTTAGACTGTGCAAGCCAGACTTACTCTGATCTTGCCAGAATGAAAGCCAAGGGAAAATTGTGTCTAAGCTAAACAATGAACTGGGCCACAGCAATTTCAGTGTTTTCTTACTCTGGAGTTGTTGAATGAATACTTTATCTTGGCCCTAGCCTAAGTCTAGACTAACAAGTTTCTTAGTTGCCAAGAAGAAAGCTATTTGGAAAATAATGAGTGTCTCCCCTCATTGTTCCCCAAATCTTTGCCACTTTCACAATCTTCCAAAGTTTTAAGTCTTTCTTTGAAGGCTAACACTCTTGTAGTCACATCAGAATTTCCTGGCCCAGTCCCTGGACAGAAAAGGTGTCCAATGATGCTCTTGCCAAGAAGTATAATCTAGATGTTTAAAAACACACAATCTGCTATACTACTTATGGCCAAACCTCTCTAATACACTATTGACCTATTTACAGACTTAATTTGATCAAAACTTTAATACCTGGTGGCTTGATTGGTATGATTTAAAATATTTAAATGAATGACTAATTTTTTTTTTCTATTCTTAAAGAGAAATTTGAAGAAAAATGAAATCAAATATAATTCCTTTCTCTCTGGGGCAATGCACCAGGTGTCTCTGGTTTTAGGTTTTTGAAAAAAGACGAGGTGTTTTTTTTTTATTATAACAATATATTTGTAAAATTGTGTTAATATTTATTTGACATACATTTTTAAAAGTTTATTAAATGGATTACCTAATGGAAGTAGGGTTTTATGGTTCATTTTATTGTTGTCAATAAAATATGCTTCATGCTCTTAAAAATTAAGATTATACAACATGACTATTTTCCATCTTCATTTTTAAATAAAAAGGCTTGCCCATTTTATGTTTCAAAGAAGGAGGGGAGGGAAATAAGCATTTATTCAGTACCTATCATGTGCCAGGGCAGCTAGGTGGTGGAAAGGATATAATGCAGGGCCTGAAGTAAGGAAGACTCATCTTCCCGAGCTCAAATCTGGCCTCAGACATTTACTAGCTATGTGACTCTGGGCAAGTCACTTAACCCTGTTTGCCTCAGTTTCTTCATCTGTAAAATGAGCTGGAGAAGGAAATGCCAAACCACTCTAGTATCTCTGCCAAGAAAACCCCAAATGGGGTCACAAAGAACAAGACATGACTGAAACAAATGCACAACAAAAATGAGCCAGGAATCATACCATGCACTTTTTGTTTTACCGATATTCTCTCGTTTGAACCTCACAGCAACCCCAGGAGGTAGGTGCTGTTATGATGCCCATTTTACAGTTGAGGAAAGTGGGGCAAACAAAGCTGAAGTGACTTGCCTGGGTTGTAAATGTCTGAATCTAGATTTGAACTAGGTCTTCCGGACTCCAGGCCCAGCACTCTATCCACTGTACCATTGGCTCTTTCAAAGCATATCAATATTCATTTAACAAAAACAGAATACTTTTCATTTCCTAACTGGCCTGATTCCTCAAGGCTCTCCCCCTTCCAATCCATCCTCCACACAGATGCCAAGCACGGGTGCGACTGTGTCACATCCCTGATTAATATGCTCTGGTGACCCCCTACTTATCGCCTCTAGGATAAAATATAAATTTCTTTATTTGACAATCAGAGACCCTCACAACCTGGTTCCAAGCTAGCTTTCCAGCCTCATTCCTCACATACTATCTTCCACTTTCTGTCTCCAGGCCTTTCACAGGTTTAATCTCCATGGCAGAAAGGTGCTCTCTCTTTACTTCCACCTCTTATAAGCTCCTAGCTTCTTTCAGCTCGAGGGTCACATCTCCTCCAAGGGGCCTTGCCTGAGTCCTCTGAGCTGCCAGCAAACCTCTCTACAAATTACATTGTATTTACTTTGTGTGTGTGTGTGTGTGTGTGTGTGTGTGTGTGTATATATATATATTATTCTTCCCAAAGAACCTAAGTGCCCTGAAGACAGAGACTGTTTCCATTTGCATCTGAATCTCCGGCCCCTGGCACAACGCCCAGCAATAGCAGACACAGAGTGAATGTTTGGTGACTTATCAAGCAGAGACACATGAGACAAGGGCAACATTAATTAGGAATATAACCTCATTTGAGAAATGTCATGGGGGAGGGTGATGGAAGATTGTGGATTGTGGCACCTCACAAGCATAGTGCAGGTAAAAATAAGTGTGCAGAAATCTTTGTCTGAGTCAGCCCAGAGCAGCCCAAGGAAATTCAGAGACCAAGTGAGGTCAATGAACAGAAGCAAAAGGGAAGTGATCCATCAGCATTTCTCTAGGGGTCTGTTTTTATCATCAGTACCAATGGAATGATCCCCACACAGCTGTTATGACCTCAGGCTCTAGAGTGTCTGCCACCTGAGGAAGCAGAAATGGCAGATGTGAAGATGAAGCCGGGAAGCCCAGTAAATACAGACAAAAATTCACAGTAGAAGAAATAATTATGAAAGCAAAGAGGTGAAAATACTGAACTAGAAAAAACTTACAGATGGTATTATTACCAAAAAAAGTCATCTGGAGTTACTACGGACCCTTATCTCTTTAAAATCTTTATGAGAGGGGCAGTTAGGTGGCATAGTGAATAGAGCACTGGCCCTGGAGTAAAGAGGACCTGAGTTCAAATCTGGCCTCAGACACTTGACATTTACTAGCTGTGTGACCTTGGGCAAGTCACTTAACCCCAACTGCTTTGCCTTCCCCCTCCAAAAAAAAAAATCTTTATGAGAATGATCTATACCAGTGTCAACCTCAAATAGAAATGGGACCACTAACCCATAAAAAAGGATCCCCGTGGGGCACATAGACTATTAAAATGTAATGTTAACTACTTTATTGTATTTTTATTTTGTTACATTTTAATCCGGCTCAGTTTACACTCCAGAGTGTTGCAAGCAGCATGTCTGACACCTCAGGTTGACACATATATTGAGGGTATCCTCGGTGAAAGAAACAAGAAAGAACAGGTAGGCTTTTGCCAGCAGACCACATTTTCAGTCACATAGTTGACTGAAAGGTATTTGTTGATTATAAAAAAAGATCAAATTTAGCAGAGCAAAATGCAACCTGAAAACTTTTCCCAACTAGGTGTCTTCAATGCCTTAGTTGAGATCTTACAAGATTCCTAGATAGTTGTAACTACAGAAATAGCTTTATTCAATGATGTTCTGATCATTACAGAAACACGCAAACCAAAGGTGTCTGATACTGTCTTGAAAGATAACTCACACAGAATCCAAATGCAAGATGGATGGCTCTGGATGCACCAGTTTGTAGATTACCTTGTGCTGACTATATCAAGCCTCTGAATGCTACAGGGTCTCCTCAATGAGACTTACTGTAACCACTCAAAAGAGATTGCTTTACACAGGTAAAAGCAAATGGATAAAGAATGATTATTGTCTGTAGAGTATGACATACAGTTGGATGGGGAGCCCATTGAGGACTGCCCACACATATTGTGTGATTGTGTGTGTGTGCGCATGCGCGTGCGCGCATGTGTGTGTTGGAGAGATAACTGTAGATGAGTAACAAGCTAGGTTCAGAATTGAATAGGAAGGAAACAGGATAGATTTAAGCCAAATCATCCCAAGCCATGACAGGAAATGACAGATTTGAGAAATTACCCAATACTTCCAATGATTCCTAAGCTGTTTGCCGATGTAAGCCCTTGTTTTTCGACGATCAATACTGATTTGTTGATATTGCAGGGCTACAAATCAGAGAACACCACAATCTCTGATAAATCCAAATTGTCAGTCATATAAAAGACAATGAAGAGACATTCAGTAAACAAGTGGCGGCATATTACCAACCATGACTGTCACACAAGCAGCAATGTAAAAGATAATACCCAGGAAATGTATGGTCAGAAAAGGAGGCTGGCTGGTCATTGAACAAGAATAAAGGATAACCAATAAACAGTGCAAATGCCGCACTGGTAGCCATGGAATGTCAAGAGAGCTAGAGAAAGGCCTCTAGAGCACTGGGTAAATCCTCTCAAATCATTCCCAGGGGTGCATATATCTAGTCATGTATTTTCTCAATCAACAGAGAGTAGTACAATGACTACGATATGGTTTTCAACCTTTTTGAGTATTTTGCTGCAGTCCTTTTAACACTGAAAAATGTCACATCCCCATATTGTAGTAATTGTACTACTCTCTGCCGAACCATTTTCCCTCTGCTGATGGTGCTTATTTCATGTCTTTGGCAGCTTGGTTGGTATGGTGGATAGAGCACCGAGCTTGGCATCAGAAAATTGAGTTCAAATGAACCTCGGACACTAGCTATGTGACTCTGGGTAAGTCACTAAACCGGTCTACACTGACTCATCTGTAAAATGGAGATAATTATAAAACCTGCCTCCCAGAGTTCTTATGAGGAGAAAACTTAATAATCTTTACAAAGGGTTTTGTAATTCTTTAAGTGCTATAGAAAGGTCTATTATTGTTCTTGTTATTATCTGAACTGAGCCTTCTATATTTAGTTTTACTTTCATGCCTTAAAAAAATACTTCTAAATCCGAAGAAGGAAAGTCCTGTTAGAGACAATTTCCATTTTATACAGTAGGCTCCCAATAAAATATTTTTGGTTGAATTAAAGTCATCTATTCTAACCATAGTAGAATGGCTGAAGGTAGGAATTAAGAGGAAGGTTAGAAACAGTTAATGATCCAAACTTCTGGCTTTTACTTAAGTCTTCAATGTTGCTATATAACTTATTTTTACTGTGTTAATTATACGGCAGTAGTTCAAGAAACTATGGCAACTTCTTTTACACAGTACTTCTTAACTTTTAAGTCAAAAATATCTATTTCCCTTAAATGGTCTCTACATATTATTTGACACAGAAATTACTGTAACCCAATGGGACATTAATTTTCAGATGTGTCTTAAAGAAACATATCAGAAATATCGGGGAAAAACGTAACTCAAATTCAAATCAAAGAAAAAGCTCTGCCAGTGGTTTTTTGAGTCAGATCATGTCACACAAATTCAAGAGAAATAGTTTGCTAATACTTGCCTCTTGCAATCGAAAAACAACTGGAATTTTCCGTTCTGCACAGGCAGCTATAAAATTGTCAGGAAGTAACTGCCCATCTTTAAGGAACTGGTCATCTTTGCCTTGATCGATTAATATGTCCAACTGAGAATCTGGATAAGACTTCACAAGATGAGTGGCATCATATGCCTGTAAATAAAAGGAAAAAGTCAAAACTAATTTTTACAATGTTTACAAAGGAAGATATTTTAGAAAACGTAGTACTCTGGAGACAGTACATCAAAGTAAGCCAGGTATACTTAATGCTGCTACTAGAGTGAAACAGAAATTAAAAGCCACCCAGCTGACAAGGCTGATTCAATCTGAAACATGCTTTCAAGTCTGAAGAGAAGCTATTAAAACTCTATAATCTCAAGATTATTTTTAAGGTTTTGGTTAAAAAGCTTCCTGGATTCAAGTTCCCAGTTTATAGCTTCTTCCTTGCTTTGATTAATCCTCCTCAAAAAAGCAAGGATCTTCTACCTTGAGCATTCTTTGGCTCACAGCCTTTCCTTGTAACTCTGTAGCAACTCTTGGCCACCTCTTAAGTTCAATAAAAACATCAAAGCATTTTAAAAGATGTTTCTAATTCCTTTATTTCCCTTCACACCTAGGTACTCTCTAGTCCAACTAGTCTATCCCCTCTACCAGCCCCAGAAACACACACTAGTATTCTTCCACTTCTAACCATATCATGTGACTTTTCTTTCTTCTCCCCTCTCCATGTATGAATAGGCAACTTCATTTATTTTTGTGCATATATATGTATACCAGATACAAATCTGTCTCTTTAAAAAACAAAAAAACAAACAAGTGAGTTCTCCATGGGGAACTTTTCAGTCAAATCAGCACAAGTGTTATGAATAAAGAAGCCCCATTTACATATCTAGACTCTTGTCATAGTCTGAGTGAATATATAACACTGTTATAGACACAGTAAAGATGTGGGTTAATTTAAATTTTACAAGAAATAATAGAACACAGACTTTCTATATTAGTAAGAAGTACAAACTGCCTTTTCATCATTCAGGACTATTACTGAACACCCTTTTTCTTAGGGAATCTACTATGATTAATCATTGTTTAAAATTAAATTTTTCATCATATGTATATTCTACTATGAAATTTATTCCTGAAATTTTTAGAAATACCTCAAGGCATGGCTAGGGCATGTATGATCTCTAGTTTGTATAATTTTAAAAAGATTTTAATATATCACGTATGAATTATTTAGTACCTACCTCCCACTTACTTTGATCTGATCCTAAATATCCACTGAAGGCCTTTTTCCCCCAAGGACAGAGGACTGGATTGCAGATTGGAGAGAATGCTGACACAGACTTCAAAAACAAAGAAACCACGTTTCAAAACCAGTCATTTTGGAAGGCAATATTTGAACTGACACGTAGAAAATAACTAAGAAGCTACTGACTCATGAAAAGGTTTGTGAACAATTTTCTTGAAATATCTTTGGCTTTGATTATAAGTGCCTCAAGGACCAGAACAGCCCACTGAATATTCTGGTAAACTGCGAGTAAATTGTGGGTGCTGAAATAACACAAAGCAATAAAATATTATTCATCAAATAAATACATTAAATAAAAGGAAGTTTATGTTTAGTACTTTTCCTGTGGCTGACTATGCCCACCAAAAATAAATTAACTTGGTGAGATATTATAATAGACTCTTAGTGAATAAATGGCATTTAATTTTGAAATACTCTAAGTGTTATTAAGAAAGACACACTTGAATTCAAATAGCATTATCACTAATAATGGTACAAATTTTTTCCATATTATTTTGAATTCTACACCTCTAGCAAGCATATAACTCAGCACACATTTACCATGTTGTTTGGTTGAAATTCAGAGAAGAGATATTTTTATGCATCAAAGAATTTATATCTTATTATACCTTATTATAAGAACTTATATCTTATATATGACCTTCTGGTTTCTATTAGATTTAATAATAAAAAAATATAAACATGTTCTATTTTTGCATTAGGGAATAGAAAATTACTTTATTGCATACTGAAAAAATGTTTGTTTTTTTTTTTAATCTACCATGACAGGAAGTTGGTTCAATTTCAAAACAAATCTTGCCAATAACAAAACATATCTTGCCACAGAAAGAAGTCTCTGAATCAGAGATTTGGAATAATTTAGTAACTAATCCCTTGGGGGACCATGAAAGTCCTATGATTTTAAGGCCAAAAGCTGCTACCCCAACATGGTCAAGCATTCAAAGCATAGCAGAATATTGTTTCTGTCAAAGACCACATTTACAATTTCCTTTGCAACTCCCCATAGCACATTGCTCTCCATTATATAATGAGCTGAATATAGAGGACTCAAGGTTACTAACTGACATGAAAATATATAATATCTAGAATAGGCAAAAGAGAAAGTTGTTACTTTGGCCTAAAGAATTTAGGACTGCTTAAAAATATGTTAATAAAGAAAAGAATCTCTACTGCTTTCATATAAAAGGAAAAGTGAATTAGACTAGAAAAGAAACCTGACGCTCACATGAAGTCACTAAATAGTTAAGATTTTCATGTGTTGAAACTAGTTTAATTATAGACATTAAATTTAGTTGTATTGATATTTGACATGAAGTTATTATAAATCACTAAATAAAAAAGAATAAAGAATCCCTAAAGTATTATAAGCTAAGGACAGCTCCTTCTAACTCAGAAAATCAGTTAAATTTACCAAGCTGCTTCTGATAGAATGATAGGGGTAGTTAGAGCATTCCGATCATTAGTACCTCAGAATTAATTCCAACTAGATAAGGTTTTTAAATGATGAAAGCTGACTCTGAACAAAAATAAGCAAATCAAATAGTATAGTATAAAGAGAAATGCATATAAAGACAGAAGGCCTGGGTTCAAATGCCTGGATTAATTTCTATGTGATCTTAGGCAAGTCACCCCTCTGGGTCCCAGAGTCAACATCTAGAAAATGAGGCCGTTGGACTCACTAAATGATCTCTAAGGTCCCTTTGAGCACTAAATCAGCTTTCAAAACATTTCTGGTGAATAACTAATAAAAGATTTATTTCAGCTATTGGTTTGGATGAAACGCCAATTTAAGGTGAGTACATGGTTGAGAAGAAAATGTATCTTAGAGATATATATATACATAGACAATAAGTTTCATTTCTGGAACTGTGGGTATAATTTGTAGCAAAAATTTCCAATATAAAATATGAAGACATATTTTTTATTTCTTATCACTGGCTCTGGAAAATTCTAATGTCAATACTACAAAGATAAACGACTCCCAAATTCAACTTAATAAATCACTAAAAGAATTGTTAACCATTTTAACACTGTGTAATGGTAATCAGGGCAGGACTTTTTTGCTGTTCTTTTTTTTGGGATGCTAAGGCTATCAAGTGCCTTTAGTGAGTCTCCCCTTTGTTTGAGTGGGGCAGTTAAAGTGGGATCTTTTTGTTTTGGAGTGTTTCTCAGCATTAAAACAATCGGGAGTCACTGATTTGTATATGATGTGGTTCTAGGGATTGAAGAACTTTCCCACACCCTAAATGCTATGTTGACCCCAGCCCTCAGGGTCCTGAACAGGGTATAAGAGCTCTAAGGCTGGTGTTTTGCCTTCGCGGGTACACTCACTGAAAGAGTGATGAGACTCTGGGCAAGCCATTAAAGCAGTCACCCCCTCCCCCCGGCTTTGATAACCCAGATGTTGGTGCTTCTCTGGTAACTATGTATTGCTATGGATAGACTATTTTGTATTATTTGCTCTGTTTATAATGTATGCTTGTAATTTCTGTTTGTATTTGCCCTGAAGTTCAGAGGGCTGATCTTTTCCCCTTGAACTTGATGACAGGGAAGGGGGAGCCAAGTGGGAGTTGGGGTGGGCCCCCTGTTCCTAGAAGGGATGAAGCTGCAGAGGGTAGGGGAGTGAATGATATATGTATGTTTAATTAAACTGAGATCATTAACACCTTAAAATTGCTTTCATTAGAAAAGCTGATCAAAGAACCTGTGTTGGCAGCCTTTCTGTGTGCTAGTGTTATTGGTCTTACATAGCCACAGCAGCTGCTAGCAACATTGTTGTTACACAATGAGATAATCTTACTTTGTATTTTCCAGGATTCTTCAGAGCACAAATCAGAGCTCCATGGCCTCCCATAGAATGGCCAAAAATAGATATCTTCTCTGGGTCAGCTGGAAAATTGGCATTTATCAGCTTGGGCAGCTGAAAAAGATTAATAACATGACAAAACTATAAGAAAAATTTAGCCTCTTTCCAAAGTACACAATAATAATAATACCACGAATAAATCAATACTGGTAACTGACTCAATCTATGCAAAAATTGATTAAATTTACTTTTCTGTATATACTGATTACAGTTTTAAAATTTCATGAATAAGAAATATTACTATTAAAAAGAAAACATTGGTTATACTATAATGTCATAGTCCTCAAAAGTGGTCCAAAACAAACAAAACAATAGAAAGTGAGACACATTGATTATTGACTCTGTTTCATTTAAAAGTCAAAAATTTGCATTTTTTTTTTAAAATTAAAAGGATGACATCTGATTTAAGGAGATAAACTATTCTTACTTTTTTAGGCAAAATTACATCTCTATACTGGTCATTTAAAATAAAATATTTTGGAGAAAAGAAATGGTTTCTGCTTCTGTGTTGCCTTTAAAATATACTACACATGGTTGGCACTTTTGATTCTGCTGTTTTTTTAGACTGGTAAGGTTATAACTCTACAAAGTCCTACTTATCAGAGCATAAAGGTTACCTAGTAAGTCAGAAAAGCACAAGAGCTGTCAGGTAAGCTCTACCATTCTAGGCAACTTGAAGTCCTGGCAAGAGCTTGCACCTGCTTACTGAGCGTCATACTGGCTAACTACAAAAGGCTGGCTACTTAGTGATGAATTTTCAGCCATGATAACTCATACAACAAAGAAAAATATAAAATGGGGGCAGGTAGATGGCACAGTGGATAGAGCACTGATCCTGAAGTCAGGAAGGCCTGAGTTCAAATCCAGACTCAGATACTTACTAGCTGTGTGACTCTGGGCAAGTCACTTGACCCCAACTGCCTCAAAAAAAAAAAAAAAAAAAAAAGAAAGAAAGAAAGAAAAAAGAAAAACACAAAATGACCTTCAGTTCTGGGCAGGCCCCTTCCACAGCAATAGTTAACAGAGCAAAGGTCATATGGGGCACTCCATCACGTTCTTTAGGTAGACTAAAAACATTAAATTAATTTTCAGCACTCCAAAAGTGATAGTCCAGCCCAGTGACCAATGAGGGGACATACTACTTACTGGAAGAACTGAAGCATCAATCTTGGCATTCATGCTATAAATGAAACCAGAAGATAAAAGGAAGCTGCAGCTAAATGGAAAGATGGCTCACAGGTTTTCCTTAGAGAGGCAAATAAAGGAGCTGGCAAAGTTGGTTTTATTGTGTGTCAAAAAGGAAACACTATTTCATAAGAAACCTAGGTAATTTTATGTTGCGGTGCTCATGATTGGTATCTGGTAAAGATTAGCCATCAATATAACTACCATAAGGGATGAAGAGGTTGAGAATTTTATTAAAAACTTAAAACTCTCTAGATTAAATTAATATCAACCAATTAGCAAGTACTTATTAAGCACCTCCTATATGCTGGGCACTGTGCTAGATGCTACAGATAAAACCACAATGAATGAAACACTCCATCTTCTTGAGAAGCTTATGTTTTAACATACTTAATACAAGGTGACTTCAATGCACAGCTGGGCATATGGAAATATGGAGACAAACACTGAAAAACATTGTTCGAGAGTAAGACAAAAGAGAGGCCAAAGTCTTGCAGATTATATAGTCATACATATATATTATAAATACTTTTTTCGAGGAGAGAGTTTGGACTTATTAGACATATGGCTAACATCAAATAACAAAATAAACAAAAAGGAAATTGAATATATTTGAGTAAAGAAGTGACTAGTCATTAATGGGGATGTAATTCCTGAATCAGCTGTTGGGTTACTGGCAGTTTTGTTAGATCAAAGTTCAAAATCAATACGTACAGGCTAACATAATTATTAACCTATCCTGAAAAACACTTAGAAGTTTTTAATAACAGGTTTACTTAAAAACCTCAATGGTCCAGACTTGTGATTTCACCAGTTCAGGGAGCTTTCAGGGACTAAACTCCCTCTATCAATGCAGATCAACAACTATTCTACAAATGATAATCTCTGAAAGTTGCTGGGGTGCTGAGATGTTGAGTGACTTATTTGTCCAGAGCTACACAACCAACACAAGTCAGAAGAAGAACTTAAATGATATTCCTGATTCCAAAGCCAATTCTCTAACCTGACTGCCATGTTGCCTCTCATGGAAAATGATATTTTGAGAAAGTTTGATATTTTCTGTAACATCAATAAATGCACATAACATCAATTTAATAATACTCATCTTGAGTTTAAGATTAAACCTTTCAAACAAAATCAAACTAAGACAGTTAGTAAACAAATCAAAATAACTGAAGTTAATTATAAAAATGTTAATTTTGATGGACTTACCTCATCTATTACATAAGAGTACATCCTATAGTTGGTTTTCCAAGGTTCTTGGGTGGCATTCACATAAAAACCAGCACCAGTACCAAAGTCCCAGCTATCATCTTCTCCTTTAATATTACAGCCACCTATCAAAGCAAAATGTCATTGTTAAATGACCATTTGAAATCATTACCACAGTATTTATGAATATTTTACATAGAACTTTGGTTTTTCAAGTTTCTTTCATATACCTGACCTTACCTGGTGTATTGGTAATTAAGGAGGGCTTTTAGCACTTATTCAATCAAGTGCCCTTGAAGAGTTTAGCCTTTGTTTCCTTGATTAAATTAGGAGTCCTTGATGACCTCCTTGCCTCAAGGGAAAGTCTAGTTTACATGGGTTTGAGTGACATGCTTGTGACATCAGAGGCTTTTAGACCATGGGGGTTTAAGTCGAATTTTTGTGATGCTTTTAGGTCACATGGGTGAGTCGCATGTATGACTCACATTTAACCCTGAACAAGATATATAAACCCAGAGGTTGGCGGTCACCCTTGGAGCTCTGAGCCACTGGAGGAGTGGCATGTGACTCTGGGCCAGCCATTGTTAAGAGCTTTCTGGCTCGTGAACTCAAATGTTGATGCTTTTTGGTAACTATGAATTGTGATTTGGACTGTTTATATTGTGTATGTTTGTAATTTGTTTGTACTTACTCTGAAGTTCAAGTTGCTGGCTTTCCCTCCTGAACTAAGAGAATTTATAGTATATGTTGGATTAAAGTAAAATTGTTAACCCCTTAATGCTACTTTCCTTAGTAAAGCAGATCAAAAGAACCTGTGCTGGCAGCGTTCTTGTTGTTGGTTTTGTATTGGTCTTTCACCCCCACAACAGCTGCTAGCCCAATTGTTGCAATACCTGGTTTGCTTTTAATATCACTGTGAGATAGGTAAGGCAAATGCTATTATCCATATTTTAAAGATGAAGAGCTAAAGTTCAGAGAGCTTAAGTGATTTTAACAAATGACACAGCTAGGACTGAATCCATATCTCCTGACTCCAAATAAAGAATGCTTCCCACTAAATAACTGAGCCTCTATGAGTCTAGAATTCAAATGCCTTTAAAATTAAATTACTAGTATTACTAGAAACATGATGTTCATGGCAAAGTTTTGATGAAAGCACTTGGTAAGCTATAAAATACACTATAATATGACCTGGGACAGTTAGTATGATTGCATTAGTGGAGGGAGTTTCCAAACCAAGAGCTCCTCATGATAATGAAATCACAGATTAGAAACAAAAATTATTATTGCAGTATTTCTGAGGGCTTGGGGCAGCTAGGTGGCACAGTGGATAGAGCCCCGGGCCTAGAGTGAGGAGGATCTGCGTTCAAATACAGTCTCAGATACTTACTAAAGTGAGCTGAAAAAAGGAAATGGTAAACCATTCCAGTATCTTTGCCAACAAAACCCCAAATGGGGTCATGAAGAGTCACACATAACTAACCAACTAAACAACGAATGCAGAATTTGTGCAAACTATATGGGTCCTGAAATTGGTACCAATAAAATCTCAGGTATCTTTAACATATTCTTTATTCTTTGGCAGTGTTAAGGGGCTGAGAAATAGCATTAAAAGAGACCACAGAGCAGAGGTACATAAACCAAGAGAAAGTTTGGTTAAGTTTTATGGTCTGTCTCATCACTGAACTACTAGGTAAAAAGAAAAGAAGAGTAGAGACAGAATTTAAGAGGGATGAAGGAGGGGATGGGTGGGGTGGTGATTGGGGAACCAAACTTTAGATACACTCCTTAAATATTGTAAAGTGTAATTATTTTGTAATTCCTTCATGTGCTTACTATATATTATCGTGCATTATAGCACTTGTATTGTGTCTTAACTCTCTACCAAACTATCAGCTCTTTGAGGAGAGAAGTTGAGTGTTACCTAGACACTATATATTTTTTAGCGCTGTTATTCTGTACTATCTCACTGTCTTTGTATCTCTAGTAGCTAGCACAGTGCCTGACACATAGTAAGCACTTGAAAAATAAATGCTTGCTGATTATCTCTGGGCCAGAGTAACTTTCTTCTACTTGACGGGTATCTAAGACTAGTAGGCTCAATTGGTGAAAGCATTGTGAAAATGAGGACAAAGTTATATGTTCAATCTCCTAGTAGATTAATTTGGTCTACTACTCTTTGCCCATAGACTGCACATCACTTCACGCACACTGCCTTGAAAACAGGAACAATGTAAGAGAGTGTCAATACAGCCATTGCCCATTACTGCAAAGACACCACAATTCATATAGTGGGTGCTTCATAAACATTTGTTGAATTACAAACACCTATGTAATGATCAGTTGTGTCATCTTTTTGTTCAAAAGGCAGCAAAGCACACAAATTTAATCAGGAAAGTATTGATAAAAGTGCTTTAGAAGATTTTTGAAAATTGGAATGAGAAGGATCTGCAGTTTTTAGACGAGCATGAGAAAGTGTCATCAATAAGAAAAGTGAGATAGGCAATTAACAGAAGTTAGGTGCCTAATGGTATCCTTTAATAGTTAGGATTAGCCCAGTCTACTCTCCAACAGTCAAATACTACACAAAAAATGGATAGATACAGGTTAAAAATAACATTCACCAAAAAACCTCCCAGAGTACATGAAGTTATCCAATCTATTTTTTTATCTTTTATGTGTCAAGAAGCAATTTTACCAAAGAGGGACAAATTTTATGGTTTTACAGGATACCAAATAGATTTTTCTTCTGTTACAAAATTATTTACCATCCTAGTTTTTACATGCTTTCCTGAACTCTCATTGGTCTGGCTAACAGTAAAGAGCTCTACTTCAAAGATACTGCCACATGGAAACAATTTATAGATATAAGCTACTTTAAATATACTAAATGATATCAAGTCCTTGAAAGAGGATCGCTATTAGCTCTAAAAAATATGATTATACAAATCTCAAATAACAGGGTTTTTCTCTCTGGTTTCAACATAGATCTTAGTAAGAAAAACAGAAAATTAGGAAGATCTTATTTAATTGAACTGTTGCTAATTAGGATTCCTCCTAATATCTTAAATTATTGCCACTCCTTGATTCTTATGTGCTCCTTCAGATTTTTGCAGATGTTCTTCTATTTTCCACATAGCTATTGTTTTAAAGACATAAGTATTCTTTTCTTACCTCATGTCAATATCTCCCCCTATTATTTATAGTGAAAAGGTTTTATGCTTATAAAATAAGAATTATTCTGTCTCATACCATATTTGTGTGTTTATCTTCCATACTTAGCAGACTATAACCTTGTTGAAGGAAGGGATTGTGTCTAATTTATCTTGCATTACTCATAGTGCCTAGAACAGACCTTTGCACAGTGAGCAGGGGCTCAATAAATATTTGTTGAATTGAACTAAAAAATAGAATAGGCAGGCCACTCTTTGTATGTTAGGTCAAATAAAAATTTAGCCTCAAATATGGAGATGATGTAACACAAAGAATCTCTGCCACAAAATACTTACGTGGACTGGTATCTGGTGCAACGACAATGAGGCCATGTTCTGCTGCAGCTTGGTGATAACCAGCTTTTGTGATAAAATTTTGTTCTGTGCAAGTTAAACCTGAACAGCAAAAATAATGATGTCATTATACACTATGTTAGGTGCTCAAAGTTTTTGCTTTTCTACAAATACAGCAAACTTCCCTAAACCAGGAGTCATTTAAGGCAGCGGTTCTTAACCATTTTGTGTCATGGGCCTTTAGGCAGTCTGGTGAAGCCTAGGGGCTCCTTCTCAGAATAATATTTTAGTAAGATTACAAAGGAAACTAATTATACTAAAATGCAATTGTCAATTTTTTAAAACAAATCCACAGACCGCAGATTAAATCTCCAGGTTTAGGACTATCAGTAATTCCATTCCATGCTATACAACTTAAAAGAACTGGCTCTCTTTCACTGAATATTTACAGCCATACATACCTCAACCCATCACGGATCTCTAGATTTTGGTGTTGGAACACCCCCCACCTATAAAAGTCACAACGTAATAAGCAATATGTCTTAGTGAGTATGTAATGTTCAGAAAGGCTATGAATTGTCCACATAGAGTCAGTAAATGTTAGGGGTAGGATCTGAACCCAGTTCTTCCTGAGTCAGAGCTGGGAAGCAAAAAATCCTGATCTTACCACTAAATATAGACAACTCATTGAAAAAAAGGAAAAGTATTGGTGGTAGCATTTTGCCTTCTCTGAAGTGAGACCTAGCTCCATTCACTGGTGTTCTTCTATCGCTATGTAGCATGTTTATTCCTATTCCGTATTATTGTGATTAGTATGTGATTATAGTATGATTATCCCTATTCCACATTATTGTGATTAAGGGATAAAACTAACTTTAACTAATCTGACTCTAGGAGTCCAACACTATGGATATGGCAGCACTGAGCAGGGATTGGATACTTTGGTTCAAAGCAACCCAGTCCCGGTCATTTATATTACTACCCTGCAATTAGAAATGTCAAAGTCTTAATAATTTATGTAACAATTGAGTGTGGATCAGCTTGTTAACACTCTACAGGGAAGCATTCCAGATATTTGGGGGGAATCATTATAGATATAAAAACTTCTAGGCACAGATCTTAGATGTGAGTTGAGGTCCCTAATTATCTATGTTACTTCTCTGTGAATCTCTGAGAGATATGTAGAAACCCTCTGGAGACAGTGACATAGACAATTGGTAATACAGCAGTAAGTCTGTCTACCAGAAACAAAATAGGCTCTCTACTAGGATTTCAGATGGTCTTTTCCTTTTGGAACACAATGGGAAGTGTGTAGTCCCTTGAGCTGAGAAAATAAAGTTCATTATGATGAATTCAGAATGATAATTCCGTGAGGAGGAAGAAGATACTACAGTATTTATTATGTGGGGAATCACAGAACTATTGACCATAGAACCTTATAGATCCATGTGGTCCAATACCATCATTTGACAAATGAAGAAACTGAGGTTCAGAGGGGCTAAATGGGTTACCTAAATCAATATAATTAGCTAGTGGCAGAGATAAAATTAAAACTCAAGAGCGGGCGGTAGTAAGGTAGCTATTAATTCCACTCTGTGAAATTATTCATATAACCATAACTGACTTTACTTTTGGGCTAATTTGATATCTTTGTATATTACTGTGGTCCAAGGGGCCCATACTTAAGAGCTGTGGTGTAATCTGTTAAGCTTTTGGCTTGTATATTGTTTTAATCAAACCAAATTTCATCATGTTAGCATTTTGCTGGTCTTCCGTGTGAGAATATCGTCCACTGGATCACTAAAGCAGATACGCTGATCTGCTGTAAGAATTTTTCACAAGTGCCCTAGGTTTTGACTCTGTTTCATGAATTATGGTTCCAGTTCCTAAGGACTAATTATACTGTCGGATCTCAATGCTGAAGACTGTTCTGACATCTGATGTGAACAAATAAGTAGAGGTCTAAATCTTGTATCCACACACACACACACACACACACACACACACACACACACACACACACAAACTTGCTGGCATCCTTGATAGGTTTTAATTTTGGTCAAGAATCTGATACTTTGTTATTGTCATGAACTGCTTATATGCCATACAATAACTTTTAAAATGAGGTTTGCCATCCTTTAAATTAAGAATATATCACTTTGGCAGCTCTTGTTAGAAATTAAATAAAAACAGAATGGGAGGAAGTTGCAACATTTTGCATTTTAGTTTAACATAATTTCAGTCAATCAGTTACATTAAAATTTTTTTTAGCAATGCACTTCCAGGAAAGTCCAAAATGTTGATATACCCACACAAATACTTTCTTAATGAGAATGAAATCAGAATTTTTAAGGTGATCTATATGATTCTGAAAAACAGTCATTTTGCATATAGTTTCTGGTGAGAAATTTAAAAAAACCCAAAGCCTTCTTAGATCAATATTGATTAAGATTAATTAAAAATTAAAAGAATGCTATGGCATGGCATAGCATAGCCCTATAAGAACAGTATCAGAAGCAATAAAACTCAGAATGAACTGAGGCTGGCAAGGCATACAGACAGCCAAGAGGAATTTATAAAGTAGCTATATTGGGAGAATAAAGGGGAGCTTGGAGGAGTAGTAGTGTTGATGCTCAGAACAGAACAAAGAACAACTACCCAACTTTTATTTAAAATAAATTTACACTGTCAAGGGGGACGATCAATGGTGTAGACAGGACATAATTAAAATTGTTAATAGGAAGTTTAAACCCAAAATACACAAGGAAATAGTAACAATCCACCTACTCCAAATATACTCACCAGACAGCCAATAAAGTACAGGACATTTTCCAGTTTCTGCCTTTGGTGGCAAGTAGATTCCAAATTTCATTTTGCATTTTAGTTCCACACTGTTACAATCAAATATATTTAATTAATTTTTCTTTCTGGACAATATCTTCCCTATTCATCTATATCCTCTGTCCTTTGTTTCAGTCTTCAGAAGAGGTTAGCCTTCTCCTTGCCAGGGCTGACTTCTTCTACTTGTGCCCTTGATTCTTTCGAGACAGCTTGACCCATGGATTGTCATACCTACCTACCCCTTCTCTCTAACATTCAATCTTTATCTTCTGGGTCCTTCTCTACTGTCTATGAAAATGCTCAGATTCTTATAAGTATCCTTTTCCCTCTCAAATTTCTCAAAAGAGATATCTACACTCACTTGCTTCCTCCACTTTCTCGATATCTACTCACTTGTAAACTCCTTATAGTCTACCATCTGACTCCATTAATATAAAGAAATTGCTATCAAAGGTTACTAGTGATGTCCAAACTGATCAATACAAAAAAACCCCAAACTTTTCTCAGTCCTAATGTTAATTGACTTCTCAGGAACTTCTGACAGTGAGGACCACTCAATCTTCTTGAATACTCTCGACTCCCTCTTGGCTCCCCTACCTTTCCAATTGCTCCTTTTCAGTCTCTTTTGTTGGGTCATCATCCATCTCCCTCCTAGTGAGCACAGATATCCCTTTAGGTCTTGTCCCAGGCCCTTCTATCTTCTCTTTATATGCTCTCCCCTTCAGCAATTTCATTGCCTCTTATGGTTCAATTAGCATTTCTAGATAGATTTCAAATCCACATATCTACCCTAACCTCTCTCCTGAACATCAAATTCAATGCTAGACATCTGGATGCCTGTCCTACTAGCATCTCAAAAATTGACATATCCAAAATGGAATTTATTTTCCTCTTGGAAGTATCTCCTCAAACACTGTATTTTGTTTGAGTACCAAAATTCTCCCATTTATCCAGATGCCTAACAATGTTATTCTAGACTTCTTCCTCCCCTTTATTTCTTCCCATACCCAATCAGACAAGTCCTATTAATTCTACCTCCATCCCTCATATTGTCCCCTTCTCATTTACAGAGGCACCATTTTGTTCAGTCAGGCTCTAATCACCTCTCTCTTGATTATTACATTATCTTTCTAACTATTCTCTCTGTTTCTCTGGATCCTCCACAAATCTGCCAAAATAATTTCCAAAAGCACATGACCATGAGAAAATCACAGCCTCTTGGTGCTTGAATTTCCTCATTTATAAAAAGGATATAATAATAATAATTGTTATTATAACATATAACTCACAGATTTGTTGTGAGGAAAACCCTCTGCAAAACGTAAAGTACTATATGAGTATGATATGTCAGCCCCATGGACACAAACCTTCCATGTTACTTCTAAGATAAAAGCACTTCATCATCTCTGGCTCCAGCCTATCTTGTCAACCTTATTTTTCTTTACTCTCCTTCTCTCACGCTGTATTCCAGCCAAACTGGACCATCCTGTGTCTGAAACTCATTCACAAGCCCCTAATTTTAGAATGAAAAGGACCTTAAGAGATCATCTAATCCAATCCCTGTCCCCCTTTCTAGGATCAAGCATCTGAAGAAGCCATCCTCCAAGTCTAGAAAATATTCCCCTGCTCACCTCCAAGGCTCAGACTCTTATCTTCCCTTTATACTTACTTCAGGTACTACTCCTTCTGGGAAGTCTTCCCTAGCCTGTTCCTCCCTCTCCCCACTAAATTATTACTTTCTCCTTCCTCAAGTTACTTTGTATTTAGTTACTGGTATACATGCTGTATCATACCTCTCCCTGCAAAATCTAAATCAAATAAAGAAATAGGCTCAAGGATGCTTAAAATTATATTTGACACTTGTACAGATGACATTTAATAAGTTACCTGTCATGCTCATACACTTTCTGAAACCCCTCAAAGCACTTGTTGCTGGAAATCTGTTTCAAGGCCATAGTTTCTTTGCTGTTAATAAAAAGAAGTTAACATAAACTTTGTTAGTTTCTACATAATAAGCTTTTGAAGACACACATTTTCTCACTTGTATGCTTAAACAAATCCCTGAAACATAACTATTTTCAATAATCATTGACTCAGACACAAAGAAATGGCACTGAAAAAAAGTACTGCATTTTTTTCCACTTCAAATTAAAGCACTTGGGCATGTCATTACTAAAACATGCTAATCTATTATTTTAGTCTTTGTGCCACTTAAGGCAATTGCCAATAGTCAAAGCATCAGATAAAGCTGAGATATCAGGGACATTGATTGACTGGTTATTGAACAATTGAAAGTGGATGGTGATGTGTCAGCCAATTCAAAATTATAAAACCTTTATTATTGGATTTTGTGAAGAGAAAATGTTGTGTAAGTTTATGAAGCAATTTTCTGCCTGACAATAGTGATAAATAAATTTTTAAAAAGCAACCATTCCAAGTTGCCTTTCTTTTGTTTCTATAGAAATAAATGGAAATTAACTTGCAAATGTCCTTGGAATGGTGGGAAGATAAAAAAAAAACCCACAACTAGTTTTGAGAGCCTTGGATCTGTAATTTTCTAGATGTTTCTAGAAGAAAATTCCTTAACCTCTCTGAGCCTTAGTTACACCTTTTATAAAATAGTGATGGCAGTACTTTTGTAGTTTCTTCATAGAGACAGTGTAAGGAATAAATGAGATCATTCATGTAAGGGGCTTTATAACTGGAAAGTGAGTAACTAGAACATGAGTTAGCATTCATAGAGGTTGACAGGTTGAGGTATTTTTTTATGCATACCCAACAATAATTCAACACAAGAGCATTCACTTTTTACATGTTACGTGCATATAAGCAGCAGAAAACTATTCTCATTAAAAACAATGATCAGAAAAAAATAAACTTTTAACAGGGAGTACTCATTGTCACTGTATCTGGTGAAGAAAGGTCAGGCCTCATTAGGAAAAGAATAAAATGATTACTTTGGAATACTGCAGTTAACAGCTTTATCAACATATTGCAGACATATGAAAAAATTGGGATCTAAAGGATGAATGAAAATGGAGAGTAACAGTGCACCAATGCTCCAATACGCCATGCAATATTGGAGGCAGACGGGGGAGGTGGAAGGAATGCTGCGTAGGTAAGAAGAAACCTAAGATCAAACTCTAGCTTAACAACACACTGTCTGTGTGACATTAGATGAGGCTCTTCTCTATGAATCCCAATTTTTAACTCTTTACAATCAAAGAGATACATTCAGTATTAAATTGAACTTCCAATCCTAACACTTCTCAAATCTATGTCTTATTGTCCTTTCTGAAGCTTCTCAACTAGATTTCTGGAAATAATTTCCTTTTCATTATTTATTATTCAATTATTTTTCTAGCATCTGCTTATAAACATTGAATTTCAAATATACCTTTTTCTAATAGTCTAGTGCTCATGAACTTTTTGCATTAAAATATGTAAGCACCTTGAAGCCATAGAGTAGTTTTTATAAGGCTAACTGAGTTGAATTGAAAGAGTACTTCAAAGTAGCAAAAGCTGCAGAAACTAAGTGAACCACTATTTTCCAAGCTGTGTCACTTGAAAAATGTACAATGTTGTCCTTCTGATAAGTTGTGAATTGGGGAAAAGCAATCTCATTTTCAAAAAATATAAATGGCCAATCTTAGAAACTCAGATTTTAAAATGTCTTTGAACACGTCTGTGTCCTAAAATTATTAACTTTATTCAACTCATGTAATTAACTGACACAATTTTCAATATTCCATTTTATATTGAGGAAAACTAGATCATCATTCAAACTCTCTTTAGGAAAAGGTATGTAATTCTAAGATTGGAAAGATTTTTAGATAGTGATGGAATTTCTACTAGGTTTAAATATGAAATATTTCTGTGCACAAAGAAATTATACTCAAGTCATACTCTCCAGTTTCTCTGACTAAAAATGATAACCTTTTATATACAAGTCACTTCTTTATTTTTAAAAATTTTGATGACCATCAACCCTTTGTTTTTTTACACCACTAATTTCTTTTTTCAATTTAATATTTATTTTAAACTCCATTTTTAAAAGATTTTGAGTTCCAAATTCTATTTCTCCATCTCACCCTCCCCCACCCACTGGGAAGGCAAGAAATGTGATATGAATTATACAAGTGAAATTGTGCAAGGCAAATTTCTATATTAGACATTTTGAAAAGAAAAGTAAAAAAATTATTCTTTAATCTGCATTCAGACTCTGTTAGTTCTTTCTCCAGAGGTGGATAGCATTTTTCATAAAAAGTCCTTTGGAACTGTTTTGGATCATTGTACTGATCAGAATAACTAAGTTATTTACAGTTGTTCATCCTACAATATTCTTGTTACTGTGTATAATGTTCTCCTGGTTCTACTCACTTCATTTTGCATCAGTTCATATATGTCTTCCTAAGTTTTTCTGAAACCATCCTGCCTGTCATTTCTCATAGCATAACAGTATTTCATAGCAGTCATATACCATAATTGTTCTGCCATTCCCCAACTGATGAACATCTCCTCAATTTCCAATTTTTTGCCATCACAAAAAGAGCAGTTAGAAATATTTTTGTCCATATAGGTGCTTACCTTTTTCTTTGACCTCTTTAGGATATAGACCCAACAGTAGTATTGCCGGGCACAGTTTTAGAGCCCTTTGGGCATAGTTCCAAATTGCTCTCCAGAATGGTTGGATCAGTTCACAACTCCACCAATTGTGCATTCATGTCCCAATTTTTCCATATCCCCTGCAACATTTGTCATTTTCCTTTTCGGTCATATTAACCAATCTCATAGGTGTGAGGTGGTGCCTCAGAATTGTTTTAATTTGTATTTCTCTAATCAATTGTGATTTAGAGCATTTTTTCATGTGACTACACATAGTTTTGAGTTCTGAAAACTGCCTGTTTATATCCTTTATCAATTGGGGAATGGCTTCTGTTTTTATAAATTTCACTCAGTTCCCTATATATTTGAGAAATGACATCTTTATCAGAGAAACTTGCAGTAAATGTTTTTTTCCATTTTCTGCTTTCCTTCTAATCTTGGCTGCACCGATTTTGTTTATGCGAAACTTTCTAATTATTATGTAATCAAAATTTTATACTCCATGATCCTATCGCATTTGACCATAAATTTTTTTTTTATCCAGTAATCTGACAGGTAAGATATTCCATGCTCCCCTATTTTGCTTATATCACCCTTAATGTCTAAATCATGTACCCATTTTGACTTTATCTTATACACCAATAGTTTCCAAATATATTCCCAATCCTACTCTCAAACCTTTCTATTTAACAGAGAAAAACTAACCCACATAAATGGTCTGAGAGAAGGTTAGTTGCATAAAGGCTGAGACCACTTCATTTTTGTATCCCCAGGACTTAGCACAGTACCTGGCACATGGTACAGCACTTATGCTTACTGATTGACTGATGGATCTATCTTTTTAACAAACTCACAAAAAAATGACCTCATACTTCCAAAGGAGGTACAACTCAATGATAAATAAGATTATTTCCCATGGAAATAGGAAATAAAAATGGCTCATTAATTCACTGAAAAACCTTACTTTTCAACATCTACTGCCATTCCAGTTATATTTTTGGAGTTTCTGAAGTGATCAAATATAGGAGAGCTTTATAATTGGCTTGCCTTTTTCCCCTTATACACGGAACACTGATTTGCTTTTCAATCACTTAAATAAATTTGTACCAGAGTGCCCTTTTTCCCTGCTCACGTAGTTCTTCTTAGTGTTAATCTGAAATCAAAATAAATGCTTTACATTTAGCTATGGGGAAAAATTCAAATATGAAGGCTTAAGAATAGAAAGCCTTTTCAGGTTATTTTAAAAACATCCTACTTTCAATTCAATCCAAGAGATATGTACCTCAGGTCTTCTATTCAAGGTAATGTGCTAGAGGTTAAAATTCTTTTTTCTAAATATTTTTTGAAACTAGCCTTAAATTAAGATAACAGGCATGATTAACAGAAAAACTTGACATAAAACAACAAGTATCTTAAGTGTGAAAGAAATATTTTTCAGCAACAGTATTATATGTGAAAAAATAGTCATTTTCAATGTCGGTTATTAGATTTTTAAACTCCACCTGAACTGCAGTGTGAAATATTAATTGTAATACTTGAACTTACCTATTCAGTTGCTACTGTTTTCCCACTCACTGACACAAGGTAACTGACAGAAGGTGTATGATCCTGCCACCAAAACACAAAAGGATTTAAGTAATGGAAAAAATTTCTGATAGTAAAAAAGTTACACCTGTGACACACATTTGTACTGATAAATGGACCTATTTGACTATAGGACAGAGTGGGCCAAAATGTAGAGAGTGATGGATTTGGAATGAATATACCTGGCTTCAAATGTTATTTTAAACGCTGTCTGTGTAATTATTGGAAAATCACTTAAGCTCTCTGAACCTGATTTTCCTCATCTGTAAAATAGGAATAAGATTTGCCTTACTTCCTTCACAGTGTTGTTCTAAGGAAGTGCTTATACAAAACTTAAGGTTTTGTAAAGTTATTAATTGAATTATTACTGTTGTTCTTATTTCAGAGCAGGCTTTTATTCTACAAGTATTCAACTGAATCACGAACTTAAAGGCTTTACATGCCAATAAACCTGGAGACAGATGTATTGGCAGCATCACACAGTCTTCCTCCATATCTTGCCTCTCGTTTTAGCTTTTGACCTGTATTCAATTTGGGGTCAGGTGTTGTGCCAATAGGGCCCGGCACCAAGTAAAACATTTGTGATTGTGTAAGATGATGCTCAGAAAATAAGTCATTTAGATGATACAAGTTTCAAATATGGAATTTATGAAATGAAAAGATGAATTAGGTCTGAATACTTAGGTTAAGTCCTCTAAGACTTTCAAGAAAATTAGTCTGAAGTATTGTAGTCACTAAATTAAAACTAGATATAGTTTATAGAACACATAATGTTTCTTTGTATATCTCTTACAGAAAAGTATAAATTGTTGGTTAAATTTATGTAACTCTTTAAGAATTTAATGACTCTACATGTCTTATTCTTTGCATACTTTTCCCTGCTGTTATTTATTCAGTTACTGTATTTAATTTTTTGTGTGCTATTATTATAGCTCCTCTACTCCTTGACATCAATAATACAAAAAGACTAAACCTGAAATATTAATCATACAAGGTATAGAACAGTATTTTGTTTCGAGAAAAAGTTATTTCAACTCACTTTCTGACCAAAACCTAAGGTTTGTTTTTTTTAATTACAAGCTTAATTTAATAATACATGAAAATAAAGAAGCAATTTAAGTTTTGGAAAGCTATGTGAAAAATATTTACTACTATTATTAACAGTAGTCAATCGGATGCCACATGCAATTTTCCTATCTGTC